>NC_081405.1:561511044-562238544 GCF_030272615.1 Cryptomeria japonica
GCTTTACATTGAAAATTATTGCATACTTTTTATTTAAAAGTTTAATTTTCTTGCAAATTACACAAACTTAGTGGTTAATTCATTCAAACCCCTAGTTGCTCAAATTGAAATTGAATTTGTATTTTGCAAAAATTACTATCTATTGTCTTAGATCTGAAAATTACATTGCTTGTCAAATTCAATTCTTTCATTGTCTTGTTCAATTTGCAAATCACATTTACAAAATTAAGTGGTTAATTGTCAAAACCCTAATTTTTAAACATCAACTTGAACTTGTGCAAAAATTGGATTTATGCTTAAGCTTCAAATTTGTGACTGTTTTCAGACTGGTCTTCTTGCCTAAAATTCAAATTTTCAATTTCCCTCCTTTTCCTAAAATTCAAAATTTTAAAATTCAATGGTTAGGTCCTAAAACCCTAATTTTCAAAACTAATTGGATGTTGACCAAATTTCAATCAATTTCAACCAATTTCAGTTTTTTAAATATTATTTAAGGTGGCCCTATCCATTAGGTTTGACCTTTTTCAAAATTGCAATTCAATTTCTTATCTTTTTTCAAAACCCTAATAGGGTCCTATTTCGACATTGAAACCTTAATTTCACTTACCTAGAGATCATAAAATCAATCAAATTTTGGGGGTTACCTCTCAAATCATCGTAGCTTTCATCCCTGAAAATTTTCGAAAAAGTTGGAAGGATAGTGCATAACTTATACACAGTCCCTGGCTTTTTTCTCAAAATTTAGGGAGACTGTTATGATTATATTTAATTGCTTAAATCCAGAAAATTGGATGATTTTGTCAAATTTTGATCCTTCTAAAATTGAAAACAATTCCCAATTTCAACATTGCAACTTTCAAGGAAACATTTTAAATTAAGTAGTTAACTGTAATCTACCCTAATTTTAAGATCTTAATTTTGTCAATTTTAAATTTGAAATTAAGTGGTATCCCATTGGCCCTAATTTTAAATTTCAATCTCTTTTTATTAATTATAAATATTTCTTGGAGATTGTATCATTTCTTCTTTCCAAAAAGTTCAAATTGTATAAACATCGTTTTATTCAATTTTGCATTATTCAATTTTGCAAAATTTGTTCCCGAAATTTAAAATTCAAATTCAAATTTCAAATTTTCCCTCTATCGCATGATTTTTACAACTATTATTCCTACCTATACTATCCCTATTAGACGAAGAATTAGAATTAAGGCTTCCCAAGGTTTAATTCCTGAAGAGATGGAGCCTAATTTGGGTGACTTCTACAATGAGGATATTGCTAATTCTTCCCATCCTAATAATATCTCTACCTATCCAATTGATGATTCCCATGATGAAGAAGAAGCTTTGACTAAAGTCTCTATAGATCAACTTTCAAAATTGGACAATCAATTTGACAATTTCCAACAATGGATGTCCCAGGAATATCCTAATAGTGAAGTGTTGTGCCTGTGAAGTGTGATACCTGTAGCTACAACACAAACACTCAATAGATCATTAAAAGCATGGTTAAAAAATAATAAGAAAACAAAGATGAACCATGACAAAGTGACCTATCACCTCCTAAGAGATGCGAGTATGGATTTGCTCTCAGATCTGGATAAGCAATCCCAGTGACTTGACTACACCTAGATGGAGGATTTGAAATGATAATGATATGCAAAGATGAGATTGATTATGCTAAATTGATCCAAGAGATTGATTAAGCTAATGATATGCATGATTAAGTTATGATGATGATGCAATTAAGCTATAAAAGAGATTGATTAAGCTACATGATTCAACAATTATGCTAGAAAATGATCAAATTAAGCGAGTTCTACGATGACGGTGATGTGGTTTTTGATTATTGATAAAGCTTAATTGATTAGATTGATAAGATTGAGATTCAATCTAGTTTCAAGAATGACACCTCCTATATAAGACAAAGATGATCAAAGCATCTGGTTTCAAGAACAATATATCATGTATAAGACATTATCAAAACATTTGGTTCCAGGAAAGATACATCATGTATAAGACATGATAGAATCGATTGGCTGTGATCAATTGATAGAATTGATAAGGTTTATTGGATAAAGAACTGACAGTTTGTTGATATCAAGTTGCAAGAAGATTTCAATATGTTGATGTTGGTTTTGTTGAGGGGGAGAATATAAGATTTTCATTGGGTCGACAATATTTGGAGAGAGATGAGTCATTAGTTTTATTACATATACACTCATGATGATACCTTGATGATTCCTGGGATAGATTTAACCTTGGATAAAATGAGCATGCGAGATCCCATGCAAGAATGAAATGCAAGCTAAATGCAAATTCCAAATGCAAAGCTATGACCGAACCAGTCACTGGGTTATTGCATTTTATCATCATTGAGCTTTTTTAAATGTGGGAATTGAGTGCAAACATCAATGGTATAATTAAACCATGATGACCTAAGCATGACTTTCTTGGATTTTGATATTGCAAGTTAGCACAAGCATCAAGGTATAATTGAACCGAGACGACCTGAGTGTTGCTTGCGTAAAACAGGTAGTATTAATCATTTCAATACGCAAATCGGAAATGTCTTTGATGATACTCTAATGATCATGTCTCAAGAAAAATTTAAACATATTAATGATTAACTTACAGATAGCAGACAAGAAAAATATCATGTTCCTTCCTTGTTCCTCTAGTCAAAGACATCCTGGAGTCACTCAGAAATCATGATAGTGAAAATCAAGATAGAAAAGTTGACCAATCATGGTAAAATCATTATCCAAAAGATATCATCCATTGAAAAGTGTGTGATGTTCTTAGACTATCTTTGTGATAGTTTCATGGTTGATAGTTTGATCTCATGTTCAACATTGAATGTGTCTCAGTTTTCACTTGATAAGAGTTGTCTAACTGTTGTTCATCCTGTTTGATTAAGCTCAAAATGATCAAAGATTTTTCCCCCAACTAGGTGCAAGATTTTTCCCCAAGCCTATAAACAAATTCAGTATGATATACCCAATGATCCAAACCATGGCGAGAAGCCATCCGGGATGCCTGCGTATCTACAAAGACTTTATTATGGATATGAACAGGGCTGATGGAAAATGAAATGCAAGCAAAAGGATGCATGAACTAATAGATGGAAGAGCTAGTGGACAGACAACGCATGTTTGCTAGGTTTTCTCCATCAGTTTTATTGCACTTTTTCTCATATTTGATTTTTTTTTTTTTTTGCAGGGGGGGGGATTTTTGCTTTTTCACTTTTTTTGGATTTTTCTGCTTTTTCACTATTTTTTGGATTTTTCATGCCTGTGAAGTGTGATACCTACGGCTTCAACAAAAACACTCAATAGATCATTACAAGCATGGCTAGAAAATAATAAGCAAACAAAGATGAACCATGACAAAGCAACCTATCACCTCCTAAGAGATGCGAGTATGAATTTGCTCTCAAATTTGGATAAGCAATCCCAGTGACTTGACTACACCTAGATGGAGGATTTGAAATGATAATGATATGCAAAGATGAGACCGATTATGCTAAATTGATCCAAGAGATTGATTAAGCTAATGATGTGCATGATTAAGCTATGATGATGCTGCAATTAAGCTAGAAAAGAGATTGATTAAGCTACATGATTCAACAATTATGCTAGAAAATGATCAAATTAAGCTAATGCAATTGCCTATAACAATAATGCTCAAATGATATGCCTAGACTAACAATGCCTAAATTGGTAATGAGATGTGCTCCAAAATAGAGGATATTTATAGGATTTCTGAGGTCAGTGGTGAGGTGGCAAGAATCAATGGTCAAGATTGAGTCTGAAGATATCAAGGGTGAAATTGGAGGAGGTTTGACAAGAGGTTGGAGGAAGAGACACTTGTCATCTCTATGGTGACAAGTGTCAAGGAGCCTTTCCCATAAAAGGGCAAGTGTCCAAGAGAGGATACATGTGGCCAAAGTGCCATGTGTCTCAAGAAGAAAATATCCACACCATAGGAGGTTAGGATAAGGAGGTTAGAATGTGAAAGATAGGATAGGGTTAGTTAAACCCAAGGTTAGGTGGAATGGGTTAGGTTAGAGGGATGGTTAGGTTAGGTAATTAGAAGTTAGGAGGCATGTGGGTAATTTAAATTTAAAAATTCAAATAATAGGAAAAGACTAATTAATTTTCAACAACTCATAAATTGATTTGTTTTAATTAATTTAGAGGATTAGAAGAATGGATTGAAATGAGGGGGAAGATTACTTAATTTGAATTAATTAATCAAAGGGGACTATTAAAATGAACCTAATAAATATATCCTTAGATTTATTAATAAGTAGATGAAAGGGGGAATTTAATCAAATTGCCTAATGAATTTCATTAAATAATTGCTTATTTAATTAATTATCTTTAGACCATTTTTAGGTGTATACATGAAGCTCTTCCATTAATTGAAGGTCTAAAATACATGTTTCAAAGTGATAAGAATGGAATTGATATACTATGTGGTATTCCTCACATTTTTTATTCTAATGTTATGCCTATGAAGAGTCGTGTTGAGAACTTAGGTTATTCACAACCTCCTACACAAATCAATCATTTTATTTCTTTGACCACTTCTATGGCTAGTATTCCTACTTTCACTTCAAACATCATTGCTACTTCAACTTAAAATGCCATACCTATTGTCTCACAATGAAATGGTTAGTGCATGATTCATTTTTAATAAACACAAAAACCATTAAAATGAGATATCAAGAAAGATTTGAACAAGAACATCATGAAAACAAAATAAAACATAAATATACTCATGAAGCTCCCATTACAAGTAGCTCTTCCTTGTCCTCCTTGCCTCCATGAACTTTGCTAGCTCCAAAGTTTGACAAATGGAGAGTTGGAGAGAGATGGAGTGAATGTGGATTGCTCTCCTTGTGCCCAACAAGGTAAGATTGATGGATTATTGGATTTGAGTGATGGATCATGAATTTGATAGATTTGAGAGAGGATTGGAAGAGGATGAGAGGAGAATTGAGTAGCATGAGGATGCATGAGAAGTGGATTTGATTTGTGAGGATAATTAGCTCCAATTTATAGATTGGAGAAGGCCAATGAAAGGCCAAGATTGATTTGATTATGAAGGGTTGAGATTGATTTTAGATAGAAGGCATGGATCAAGGGTGCCTTGGGAAAATAAACAAGAATATAAGATTCCTTCAGAAAAAGGGGGGAGAAATTTGAATTTCAAACTTGAGGAATTAAAAATTCCAAAATAAGGATGCATTGAGGGATTCAAAGAAATGTGAATTTCTTTGAGAGACTCAATGTTGATGTGACATGAGTGGGAATTAAAAAATGGAGAATAATGACAATCATGATTATGAGAGATTCAAGGAGGATTAATTAGGTTGAGTGGGTTAGGAAAAGTGATTTGTAGGAATCACATGACTAGGTTAATTAATTAAAATTAATTAACTGAGTGGGTTTAGAGGAAATGATTGTTGAGAGGACTTTAGAATAATAGGGGAATAATTAATTTATTTGATAAATTAATTATTGGACAATAGTGACAAGATTAATTAAATTAGATTTAATTGATTCTGAGAGGAATAAGGATAACAAAATTAAAGTCAATTAATTATGTTGATTGGCTTAAATTAATTAAATATTAATTTTAGGTGTCTACACCTACAACCATTAGTCTTGGGGGAAATCCCTTTTCTTCATTCGATCTTTCATCTTTATCTATATCTTCAATGAGTATTCCTATTGTCTCTCAACCAATCAATGTGACACAAGGGGGCAATTCATTCCATCATTTTACTCCTCCTTTTAGTGTCCCATTTCCTACTCAATCATCACCTATTCCTAATTACCATAGTGTCCCACCACCTTATTCTCAATCAATGCCTTCTTTCAATACCATCACACCACCTTCTCAATCAAACATGTCTAACATAAATTCTTCAACTGAAGCAACAATTAATAATTTTTGCTCAAATTGTGTCTTTATTACAACAACAAATTGCTTCCATGAGTCAATCCAAGTTTAGTGTGCCCACATTTAATGTTGTGAGCCCACTTTATCTTGATATTGTAAGAGTTGTCCCTCCTAAATATGTTGAAGTCCCTCAATTGGAACTCTATAATGAAAAAAGTAATCTTTTAACACATGTCAAAATATTCCAAACTTTGTGTACTGACTTTGCTCATGATCAAAGATTACTTGCCAAATTGTTTACTAGAACATCAAGAGACAAGGCTTTACAATGGTATTGGTCTTTGCCTTATTATTCCATTACTTCTTTTCAACAATTATCAAATGCTTTTATTCAATAATTTCAAAACAACATAGGCCCTAAAATCACTTTGACTGATTTAATGCATTGTAAACAAGGTGTTAAAGAAAAAGTGATTGATTTCATTGGTAGATACAAGCATTTGTGCTCTCAAATTTGTTTTCTAGTGCCTGATAATGATATCCAAAGAATTTTCATTTCTAATTTGCAAAAAGACATTAGGGAAATACTTCTCTTTTCTAAGTTTACTTCCTTTCCGCAATTGTGCACCACACTTCACAATTATCAATTGACTATGTCAAATGGAGCAATCTACTCCTATGGCTCTGAGTGATAAGGGTGAGAGTGCTCAACAACCATTTGTGAAGTTCAAACCAAACAAAGGCTTCATAAAATTCAATGACATCATCAACAACAACAATGTGAATGCTACAACAGGTGTGCCTCCTATTTCTAAAATTTTCAAAAGAGAGAAAATTTTTACTCCTTTGAATGAATCTTTGTATAGCATCATGTCTCAGTTGTTACAAATAAATTCTATTAAACTTCCCCCAATCAAACCAATTTATCCTTCTAAAGAAACTTCACCTAACTTTTATAATACTTCTTTTTGTCAATTTCATCGTCAACCTCGTCATGATACTGAAAAATGTTTTGCATTAAAATGTAAGATTCGAGACTTGATTGATAATAATACTGTATTTGTGGCAGGTGTGAATGATAAGGGAAACAAATCAGTAGCTCCTCCTAATAAAAATCTTAATATTTTCACTAATCCTTTACCCTCCCATACTTCTAACGTGATTGAGACTCATCACACTTTTTTCTCTCCCTTTGATTTCACTTTTATAGCTCAAAATGTGGTTAATTTGGTAGAGAAACAAGAAACACCTAAGGATCCATGTATCACATTTGATCCTAGTGAGACCATCAAGGCACCTGATGGCCCTTTATACATATTTGTGAAGATCTAAGGCAAACCTTGTCATGGTGTTCTTATTGATCCCTCTTGCATGGTTAATGTCATCACTAGAGAATATCTTTATACTTTACCTTTGCATCAACCAATCTATGACAATACTGATGTGGTCGTTAATTTATTTGATGGATTTTCTTGTCCTAATATTGGTTCTATCACACTTCCTATTGAGGTTCATACGAGATCTATATATGTCAACTTTGTTATCATTCCTTCATCTGAACAATTCCATGTGAAGTTAGGCTACCCTTGGCTATCTTCCATTAAGGCTATTGCTTCTCCAATCCATAAGTGTTTGAATTTTTCTCATAATTGAGAAATCATAACTATTAACCATATCTTATTTCAACCAGCCGAAAGAAGCCCAAGTGTTCCTATTGATTACTTTTGGCCGCAACAATTTGGATCTCTTCCACCAAGGATTGATGCTCTCTTTAAATCTTATCAAAAATGGAAGAAAGATATGATTTTATCCTTAAGACAACCTAGAACTCCAACACTTGATATTCCCATCATTCTTGAAGATGAAGTTCTTCCCCTAATGGATAGAACTAATCTTCCTCCTAATGAAGATTCCCAACCTATTCCTATGGATGAGACTATGCCTCCTCCCAAGAAGAACAATAATATTCCTCCTAAGATTAGACCTATACCTCCTGCTCATGATAGACCCGGTCTCCTTCCTACACCAAACATTCCTTCTTTATATGGTGCAATTCCACTTCCTTCCTCTTATAGAGAGAAGAGACTTGACTCTCCTCTTGTCCAACCAAAAATACCTCAACCTAATCAACCAACTACCAAAGATGAGAACATCCCTCCTTCAACAAATATACCTCAGTCTTCTCAGCCTTCCGCTAAGACTAGATGGAATCATTGTGCAAGAGAACGCTGACGAAAACGTCATGCTACAACTCATGAAGTTGTTCCTCGAACAATTCAATCTCCCAAAACACCAACAGTTGGCATGATTCCATTTTCTCCTAAGCAAGATGTTGAACCTAAATCCTCAAATCATAAGTTGCAAAATGATGTGATGGTTTTACCTCTATTCATGTTAGAGCTCCTCTTTTTATAAATCTTGATGAAGAAATGGATGAAAATGTTGTTCATGATGGCAATACAACTCCTAATGCTTCTGATAGTGAATATGAATATGTTGATGTTGACAAACATTTATCTGCAGAATTTTCAAAAGCCTTAATCCTAGCTCCTAGAAATTAACAAAGTGACCTAGCACATGAGTATAGTCCTTGTTTGGATCTTATGATAGCTCCATCTGTTGTGCTTGATGTCACTCCTATGGCATGTTTCCCACCTTCCCAAAATAATGATCAGCAAGATTGGGATGTGGATGTCATGCTAGACTAGCTGCATTAGCACCTAGATCTTCTACCTCTCTCCTTTCTTTCTCTTTTGTGACCACTCTTCTATGTGTATCCCTATTCTTCTATTTATTATCCCTAGTGGTGTCTACTTTAGTATGATTCAAAGCATTGAGATCTCTTTTGGTCTCTTTTTGTTGACTCAAAAGACACATGTGTTCCCTTTCTTCCAAGGTGGATTCCTTTCTTTGGGGAATGAGTACTATTCTTAGCATATATATACATGATATACATGAGTTATCATATAATATACTGACCCCGAGGAAAGAAAATCTACCTCGTGCTTTATTTTTTGTGTTCATTATCCTTGGTTTTATTCCTCAATTGGGGGATAAATCCTTGTGATAATGTGCTCCCTCTCTTTCTCTCTCTTAGGTGTATCCTACCTTAAATCAATCGCTCCCGATAAGGCGTGCTTGATCACTTTAACGTGAGGGAAAACACTCCACTCATACTTTCCTTCTTGATACTTGAAGTTACTTAACTTGGCTTTTCTTTATAATTTTTGGTATCCTTTCTTTTCATGACTCATAGTGAGGGAAACTTTACTATTTGCAGTCATGGTTCTCCCTATTGATCTTCCCTTTTACTTTGTCAATTGAAGTCATAAGATCCTTAGTCCATTGGGGGCTTGGTGTATCTTGCCTCCTTGACATGGTGAAAGTATTTCAATCTTGTCTCCTTGTACTTTACCAGTAGTATTGGCATAGGCTTATACTCCTGCTAAAGTGGGGGCTAAATATCGTGTCATAAAATTGTGACCCTTGCAATTTTCAACCGCATTTGGTTCTTTGCATTAGCGGATAAATCCCTAAGCCTGATCGGAGACCTGAAACATGTTCAATACATAAATAACTTGCATTTTCCATCATGTTGCACTACCTTTTGATGTTGCTTGTCCTAAATTAGGGAAGGACAAGGGTATGGCGCCCTTGTCCTAGCCCTATTCAGGCTCCCTTTGGTCCTCCCTTGCATTGAGCTTGTCAATTTTTGAGTGGGAAAAGTCTTCCTATGTCAGCCTAAGAGGGTAAATTACATAAATACCCCTAATTAGCAAGTATATAAGGAGCACTTACCCTCCTATTTGTATAAGTTGATCATAATTTTATAAGTCGATGATAAGTGAAAACAAGTTGATGGGATGAGGTTTGGGATAGACTAGCCTAGTCTATGCTCTTGGATCCTTTCCTTGGATCACTAGGTGTTCTAACCACACCCTAGGGTCTTTAGGACTTCCTTTTCTTGTGGAATCCCCTGACCTTGCCCAATCACCCACCAACAATTTGAATTCTCACTCCTAAGGTCTCACCTACTCATGGGTTTCAAGGAACTCTTACTTAGGCTATTAAGGGTTTGGCTTGTTCCACACCTTCCTAGGTCTTAGAAAGGATAGTTCAGGTCTAATACAATATTTTTCCACCCATTCATGTGCCCCCAAGAGGTTTCAAGCTTCCTACCCCTTACCGATTTCACAATTTTGTCTTTTTGCCTACAAAATAGGGCTACAAGGATTGTGACCAATTAGGCCTCCTACCCGGTCCTTTAGGGCTCCCTCTTACAAATGATGCACTTTCTTGTGAAACTTCCTAAAAGACTTGTTATTCATTTGGAAAGGGCTCAAATATTTTTCAGATTTTAGGCCTCCAAATGTCTGTACACTGCCCTAGATGGATTTTAAGGTTTTTAAGGGTTTTTAGGCCTGTCAGGGTCACAGTGTAGGTTTGGTGCTCTTGCCACCTTTTCTAGATTGGTGGAAGCTCCTCCTTCACACCAATGGTTCTCCACACACCCCTCTACAACTCCTCCAAAGTATGCCTCCTCCTCTGACCTTCCTTGCTCTCCAAGACCTCTGCAACTTAACCCTTCCTAGTCGGGCACTGTCCAGACTCGCCTAGGAGTGGGTTTTTAAATGGCCTCCTTGAATTTTCAAGGGCCTTGCTTGCTTTGAAGTATAATATAGGATCTATACTCTCATTCCCCATGGTTTCATGGTGATTCCACAATGCGGAATGGAGTTATGAGCCCATTGACACAAACCAGTCCAAAACTGGACAGTGAGGAAGTAATTTACAAAATATTTACAAACACACACAACCTGCAAAACAAAACCTAATCTAATTGCTCACAATGGAATTAAATACACCATACAAGACACTCCACATATTTTTTCTCAAAAATCAATCCATTAACAATCTTCTTTTACTCCATTTGTGCCGACTGGCAACAAAATTGCAGTCAAAGTCAAGTCAGTTTGCTTGGGCCATACAATATCTGGCATCCAACCCATTAAATTAGGGTTTGCAACTACTTATACCCTTTCCTCATTTTGTGTTCCCATATTAGGGTTGTCCACGCTAACCTAAATATTTTGACCTCTAGGTGGAAAAGTTGCTTGACAACTTTTAAAAGTTGTCATGCAACTTTTGAGCAACTTTCTCAATGTTGCTTTTCTTGACTCCTAGGCCCACATTGGGTTAACCTAAGGACACCACCATGCTGTGAAGGATCCCTAAACACCCAAAAGGCACACATACCCTCTATTTTCAAGAAAATCTCAATCTTGACTTATGACCCTAAGACCTCAACTAGGACCCTAACTAGGACCAATGAGCACATGGCTCTTTATTTTATATACAATGGCTTCATAAAGAAGCAAGAACACAATCAAAAGTAAATGGTGGGAGCCCTTTGAAGGGTGATCCTGCACCATACTCCCCCTCTACAACAAACTAAGAAATTAGGGGAGTGAGAAGTGTCGGATCAATGCCAAGCTTCTTGAACTTGCTCTCCTCCACCCAAGTAGCTTCAGACACAGGTTGATCTACCCACTTCACTAAGTTCTCTGTGTAGACCTGGTGTCTAGTAGACTTCTTGACCCTTGACTTCAAGATCTCTTCTACCATAGGCTGCTTCACTTGGGGTAAGGCATTCACATCCAAGTCATGTAGTACCTTGGCTTGGTTCTCAATGTGCCCTTCTATCTCACCCTTGTACATGATCAAATCAGCAACATTGAAAACTGATGAAATGGCTAAGTCTAAAGGAAGTTCAACCTTATAGGCATTCTCACCATATTTTGCCAGAATTCTACAAGGTCCTACCCTCTTCATTTGCAGTTTAGTAGGCTTGCCACTTTGTATTCTAGCTTTGCTCAAATGGACCATCACAAAGTCACCCACCTTGAATTGAACCTCTCTCCTTTTCTCATCCATTTTGGCCTTCAATTTTTGACTGGATTCAAGGATAGCTCTCTTGACTTGCTCTTGGACTTCCTTGATGGTTTGAGTGAAGTCTTCTACTTGGCCACTCTTCATCTCCATGGAACCAAGTTCCCTGAGTTCACACACTCCTCTTGGATGTCTACCATACACAACCTCAAAAGAACTTCTTCCAGTGGTCCTATTTACACTGTCATTATAGGCATACTCTGCTTGAGGAATGATTAGATCCCATGTCTACTCATACTCCTTAGTTAAACACCTCAACAAGTTGCCTAACACCCTATTGATGACTTCAGTTTGACCATCAGTTTGTGGATGGTAAGCTGAGCTAAATGAGAGATTAGTTCCAAGTCTCCTCCACAAAGTTTGCCAAAAATGGCCCATGAACTTGTTGTCCCTATCTGAAATAATGCTTAAAGGGAGTCCATGAATCCTAAAAATATCCTTAAAGAAGAGATGTGCAACATAGCTAGCATCATGTGTAGTTTTACATGGAATGAAATGGCTCATCTTGGAAAATCTATCTACTACCACATAGATGTTGTCCATACCTGTCTTTGTCTTGCGGAGTCCTACTACAAAGTCCATGCTTATACATTCCCAAGGCCTATTTGGGACCAGCAATGGTTTATAGAGACCAGCATTGCTTGATCCTCCTTTTGCTCTTCGACACACAGCACATTGCTCCACATACCTCTTCACATCTCTTGGCAACTTTGGCCAATAGTAGTACCTTTGTACTAGATCCAAGGTTTTGTTGACTCCAAAGTGTCCACTTAAACTACCATTGTGTTTCTCTTGGATGAGGTTTTCCCTCATGGATCCTCTTGGCACACACAACTGATTACCTTTGAACAAGAGACCATTTTGGAGAGTGTAATCTACATACTCACCATGGAAATGGTTCTCAAACTCCTTGCAAACCTTGTAAGCTGATGAGAAGTCTTCATCTCCTTCATAGAGGTCCTTGAAACCTTCTATTCCTATGCTCTACAATTGTCACTCTTGAACTATCAACAACTTCCTGCTTAAAGCATCTGCCACCCTTTTGAGTTGTCCCTTCTTGTGCTTGATGGTGAAGGAAAAGGATTGGAGGTATTCCATCCATTTCAAATGTCTATTGCTAAGCTTCTCTTGAGTGCTAATGTAACTCAAAGCCTGGTTGTCTGTGAACACCACAAATTCCTTAGGAAGTAAGTAACGCCTCCATTTTTTAAGAGATTGCACTAATGCATACAACTCTAGGTCATAGGCTGAGTACTTCTTCTTTGCTTCATTAAGCTTCTCACTGAAAAATGCCACAAGTCTTCCCTCTTGACTCAATACACACCCTACTGCAATTCCACTTGCATCACACTCCAATGTGAATAGCTTGTCAAAAGTAGGTAGGAGTATGGTGCAGTAGCACCCTTTCAAGCTCTCCCTTCTTCTTGTTTTGTTGGTGTTATGCTTCTTTAGAAGCCATTGTACATGAATAAGAGCCATTAGCTCATGTGTTCTAGACTAGGTCCTAGTTTTAGGTCCTTAGTGTTTTGTTGTGATTTCTTGTGCAGGAGAGGTTGAGTGTGCTTGGAATGTGTGTTAGGTCTTATTGGCATGTTGATGTCCTTAGGATAGCCCAAAATAGGCTTAGGAGTCATGAAAATCAACAATGGCAAAGTTGCTCAAAAGATGCAAAAGTTGCATGACAACTTTTAAAAAGTTGTCAAGCAACTTTTCCACCCAAAATGGTCATAGACCCTTGTTGTGCATGGAAAGCCCTAATTTCGACACACCGACTAAGGTATGGGTGGTATAAGATGTTGCAAACCCTAATTAATGGGTTGGATGTTAGACATTATATGGCCCAGGGAAGAAAAGCTTGACTGTGACTGTTCTTGAGTTACCAGTCAGTTTGAATGAAGTTACTGAGCAAACCTATGTGAAATGTCTTCTTTGGTGTATATATCTTCATTGTGAGTGATTATATTAGCTTTTTATTTACCGGTTGATTGTGTTTGTAAATATTTTGTAAGTTGTAGTCTCACTGTCCAGTTTTGGACTAGTTTGAGCAAATGAAGTCTTAACTCCATTCCCCATTGTGAAAACACCATGAAACCATGGGGAATGGAAGTGAAGACCCTGTACTATAGTCCCATGCAAGTAGGGCCCTTGGAAATGCAAGGAGGCCAAGTAAAGACCCACTCCTAGGCAAGATTGGACAGTGCCCGTTTAGGAGAGGTCAAATTGCAGAGGTCTTGGAGGGCAAGGTTGGTTAGTGGAGAGTGCATCCTTTGGAGGAAGTGCAGAGGAGTGAGTGAAGAATCATTGGTGTGAAGGAGGAGCCTCCACCAATCCAAAAAAGGTGGCAAAAACTCAAAACACTCACTATGACCTAGGCAGACCCTAAAAACCCACACAAAAACCCTTGAAAACCTTAAAATCCACCTAGGACAGTGTACTGACACTTGGAGGCCTAAAACCTAGAAAATCCTTAAGTCCTTGCCAAATGAATGGCAGTCCTTTTTGGGAAATTGGTTTGTCTATTCATCGTTTGTGATAGGGAGCCCTAAAGGATCGGGTAGGAGGCCTAATTGGTCCTAGTCCTTGTAGCCCTATTTGAAGGCAAAAACCCAAATTTGTGAAATTGGTAAGGGGTTAGAATCTTGAAACCTCTTGGGGGCACATGAAAGGGTGAAAAGACCATGAAATAGACCTGATACAACCTTGCTAAGACCTTGGAAGGTGTGGAAAAAGCCTAGCCCTTATTAGCCATAGTAAGGGGTTTTGAGTCTCATGAGTAGGTGAGACCTTAGGAGCAGTATTGCAACTCATTGGTGGGTGGATTGGGCATGGGCAGGGGATTCCTTAAGCAAAGGGAAGTCCTAGAGACCCTAGGGTGTGTAGAGAACACCAGGTGATCCAAGGAAAGGATCCAAGAGAATAGACTAGGCTAGTCTATCCCTAACCCCATCCCATCAGATTGGTATCAGAGCCAATAAAAGACTTGTTGGACTGTGTATGTCTCTATATATTGGTGAATCAGTAGGGGAGAGCAGAATGGTCACTAATGCAGAGCTAGCTAGAGAGGTGGAAGAATAGAAGGAGAAGAATAGACTCCTCGAAGAAGCTATGAGCGAGATAAGGGATAAACTATAGGAAGTGGTGGATCAGAGGACACAAGGACCTTGGGATGAAGACACCAAGGGTAAAGGAAACAAGACTATAGACATAGATGACATTATCCCTGAACTAGATCCCTTGTTCAATGAAGAACCTTTTGTGAAGGCTATTAAGGCCTGGAACACCAAAGCCTTTGAAGGATTGCCACATTTCAGTGAAAGAATGGACATAGACATTGTTATGGAATGGATTGAGGGCATGGAAAACCACTTTGAGTGTGAGGGAGTGACAGAGGCTCAAAAGGTTAAAGTTGCCAAATGAAGATTAACGGGAGCAGCTTTGACATGGTGGAAGTACCTACAAGAAGAAACAGTTAGTATGGGTAAGCTACCTATTGCAAATTGGAAAGCTATGGTGAGTAAGATTAAGGAGAAATACTTACCAGAGGATTATGAAGTCCAACTTCATAAGAAGAGAAAAGGATTGAAGTAGAAGGATCTTGATGTGACCTCCTACACAAAGGAGTTTCAAAAGCTATGTCTTAGATCCAATGTCCAAGAAGATGAATCCATTAAGGTGGCTAGGTATCTAAGCGGCCTAAAGTGGAACATTCAAGAGGAGATAAGCCTATGGACTCCTAATACTGTCCAAAAATGTCATCAGCTTGCTACCAAGGTAGAAGAGAGGAAAAAAAGGAAAGGAGACTCCAATAATAGGGGTAGAGGCAGAGGTAGAGATCAAGCGAATCACCGAGGTGGTTATCAAAGAAAGACAAATGAGAAAAGGAACCAAGGAGAAGCCAAGTTGGCTGAGCATGGCAGTGAAGCCAATCTCAAAGGAGGAAATTCTAGAGGAAGAGGTGCACAAGGTGGTCCAAATAGGGGCAGAGGTACCAGCAGAGGTAACTCCTATTTTGCAACAATGAAGTGCTACAATTATGGACAATTGGGACACCCGGCATATAGATGCCCTGACAAGCCTACATCATCAAACAGTGGAAAGAGGGTTGCATATGCACATGAAGACTCTTCAAGTAGCAAGACACCTGAGGTGGACCATATTGAATCAGAGATTGGAGAAAATTTGATGTTCAATAGGGTCTTGATAAGACAGCCAGAGAAGAATGAACCCAAGCATAGGAGAGCATTGTTTAGGGTGAGGTGCAAGATTCTTGGTAAAGTTTGCAAGGTGATAGTTGATTCAGGCTCAACTGACAATATCATATCAGAAGAGGCAGTCAAGAAGTTGAAACTCATAAGGATACCCCACACTAACCCATACAAGGTGACATGGTTGAATCATGAGCAGAGTGTGCTAGTCAGTGAGCAGACTTGGGTAGAGTTTTCTATTGGAGGATACAAGGATAAGATCCTTTGTGATGTGTTACCTATGGATGCATGTCACTTATTGCTAGGAAGACCCTAGCAATTTGATAGGAAGGTGATCTATGATGGAGAGGAGAACTCCATTTCCTTTAAGAAGGACAGCAAGACCTTTAAGATTCAGTCATTGACAAAGAATGAAGAGGGAACTTGAAGAACACCTAGTGTTTTATTGGCTATAGGTAAAGAGTTTTTAAACTTGCTAGATGAGGAGGAGATAGTGAAGTGTGCCATATTTGTGAAGCCAAAGGAGGGAGAAGACAAGTTGTAGGTAGAGATACCCAAGGAGGTGACACACATGTTGCAAGAGTATAAGGACATAGTGAGTGATGGAGCACCTGCAACACTCCCACCAAGAAGGTCTATAAGTCATCAAATAGACTTTGTTCCCAGTGCATCCTTACCTAACAAGGCTGCATATAAGCTCACACTTGATCAGAATAAGGAGGTAGCAAGGCAAGTGCATGAGTTATTGGAATAAGGACTGATTAAGAAGAGCATCAGCCCATGTGCAATCTTGGTAGTGCTAGCATCAAAAAAAGGAGGTAAGTGGAGACTTTGCACTAACTCAAGAGTGATCAATAGGATTACCATAAGGTATAGGTTTCCTATTCCTAGAATAGAGGATCTAATGGACTGTTTAGGAGGGGCTATGTATTTCACCAAGCTAGACCTTAAAAGTGGTTATCACCAGATAAGAACTAAGGAGGGTGATGAGTGGAAGACTACTTTTAAAACCACAGAAGGATTCTATGAATGGCTTGTGATACCATTTAGACTCACCAATGCTCTGAGCACCTTCATGAGGTTGATGAATGAAGTGTTGAAGGATTTCACAGGCAGATTTGTGGTGGTGTACCTAGATGACATTCTCATTTATAGCAAGACCAAAGAGGAGCACATTGAGCATTTGAGGTTAGTCTTAGAGAGGTTGCATGAGGAGAAGCTATCCATCAACCTAGAGAAGTGTGACTTCTTGAAGCAAGAGCTGGTCTACTTAGGATTTGTGGTGTCTAAAGGAACCTTGAAGATGGATCCAAGCAAAGTGGAGGCAATCTTGAATTGGCCTGCACCTAAAACAAGGATTGAGGTTAAAAGTTTCCATGGATTAGCTCAATTCTATAGGAATTTTGTGAGCAACTTCAATGGCATATGTGCACCAGTCCTTGACACCATCAAAGGAGGCCTTAAAACTAAGTTTAAATGGACTGAGCAGGCTGACAAAGCATTTGAATTGTTGAAACAGGAAGTGGCCACAAAACCTATCCTTCGCCTACCTACATTTGATAAGCTATTCACTTTGGAGTGTGATGCAAGTGGAATTGCAGTAGGTGGTGTGTTGAGTCAAGAGGGAAGACCTGTCGCATTTTTTAGTGAGAAGCTTAATGAAGAAAAGAAGAAGTACTCAACCTATGACATAGAGTTGTATGCATTAGTGCAGTCACTAAAGAAATGGAGGCATTACCTACTCCCAAAGGAATTTGTAGTGTTCATAGACAACCAAGCATTGAGTTACATTAACACTCAAGAGAAGCTCAGCAATAGACATCTGAAATGGATGGAATACCTACAATCCTTCACCTTCACCATCAAGCATAAGAAGGGGCAACTTAATAAGGTGGCAGATGCCTTAAGCAGGAAGTTGTTGACAGTTCAAGAACTACAGTTGTAGAGCATAGGCATAGAAGGTTTCAAAGACCTCTATGAAGGAGATGAAGACTTCTCATTAGCTTACAAGGTTTGCAAAGAGTTTGAGAGCCATTTCCATGGTGAGTATGCAGATTACACTCTCCAAAATGGTCTCTTGTTCAAGGGTAACCAGTTGTGTGTACCTAGAGGATCCATAAGGGAGAACCTCATCCAAGAAAAACATAATGGCAGTTTAAGTGGACACTTTGGAGTCAACAAAACCTTGGATTTAGTACAGAGGTACTACTATTGGCCAAAGTTGCCAAGAGATGTAAAGAGGTATGTAGAGCAATGTGGAGTGTGTCAAAGAGCAAAAGGAGGATCAAGCAATGCTGGTCTTTATCAACCATTACCAGTCCCTAACAAACCTTGGAAATGTATAAGCATGAAATTTGTAGTGGGACTTCCCAAGACTAAAACAGGTATGGACAGCATCTATGTAGTAGTAGATAGATTTTCTAAGATGAGTCATTTCATTCCATGTAACACCACATGATGCTAGCTATGTTGCACATCTCTTCTTCAAAGAGATTGTTAGGATTCATGGACTCCCTTTAAGCATTGTTTCAGATAGGGACAGCAAGTTCATGGGTCATTTTTTGCAAACATTATGGAAGAGACTAGAAACTAACTTGTCGTTTAGCTCAGCTTACCATCCACAAACAGATGGTCAAACTGAAGTCATCAACAGGGTGTTAGGCAATTTGTTGAGGTGTCTAACTAAGGAATATGGTTAGACATGGGACCTAATCATTCCTCAAGCAGAGTATGCATATAATGATAGTGTGAATAGGACCACTGGTAGAAGCCCTTTTGAGGTTGTGTATGGCAGACATCCAAGGGGAGTATGTGAGTTGAGAGACCTTAGTATTTTGGAGATGAAGAGCAGGCAAGCAGAGGACTTCACTCAAACCATCAAGGAAGTTCAAGAGCAAGTTAAAAAGGCCATCCTTGAATCCACTCAAAAATTGAAGGCCAAAGTGGATGAGAGAAGGAGAGAAGTTCAGTTCAAGGTGGGTGACTATGTGATGGTACATTTGAGCAAAGCTGGGATGCAAAGTGGTAAGCCTACCAAACTGTAGATGAAGAGAGTAGGACCTTGTCAAATTCTAGCAAAATATGGTGAGAATGCCTATAAGGTTGGTTTACCTTCAGACTTAGCCATTTCACCAGTCTTTAATGTTGTTGATATGGTAATGTACAAGGGAGAGATAGCAAGGCAGACTAAGAACCAAGCTAAGGTATTACAAGACTTGGATGTAAATACCTTACCTCAAGTGAAGAAGCCTAAAGCAGAGGAGATCTTGGAATCAAGAGTGAAGAAGTCTACTAGACACCGAGTCTACATGGAGAACTTAGTGAAATGGGCAGATCAACCAGTGTCTGAAGCTACATGGGTGGAGGAGAGCAGGTTCAAGACACTTGGAATAGACCCGGCTCTCATTTCTTCTTCTTTTTCTTAGTTATGTGAAAAGGGGGGAGTATGGTGTAGGAACACCCTTTCAATCTCTCCCTTCTTCTTGTTTTGTTTGTGTTATGCTTCTTTAGAAGCCATTGTACATGAATAAGAGCCATGAGCTCATGTGTGCTAGACTAGGTCCTAGTTTTAGGTCCTTAGTGTTTTGTTGTGATTTCTTATGCAGGAGAGGTTGAGTGTGCCTGGAATGTGTGTTAGGCCTTATTGGCATGTTGATTTCCTTAAGATATCCCAAAACAAGCTTAGGAGTCATGAAAAGCAACAATGGCAAAGTTGCTCAAAAGATACAAAAGTTGCATGACAACTTTTAAAAAGTTGTCAAGCAACTTTTAAAAAGTTGTCAAGCAACTTTTCCACCCAAAATGGTCATAGACCCTTGTTGTGCATGGAGAGCCCTAATTTTGGCACATCGACTGAGGTATGGGTGGTATAAGATGTTTCAAACCCTAATTAATGGGTTGGATGTCAGACATTGTACGGCCCAGGGAAGAAAAGCTTGACTGTGATTGTTCTTGAGTTACCAGTCAGTTTGAATGAAGTTACCAAGAAAACTAATGGATTGATTTGTGAGTAAACCTGTGTGAAATGTCTTCTTTGGTGTATATATCTTCACTTTGAGTGATTATATTAGCTTTTTGTTTACTAGTTGAGTGTGTTTGTAAATAATTTGTAATTTGTAGTCTCACTGTCCAGTTTTGGACTGGTTTGAGCAAATGAAGTCTTAACTCCATTCCCCATTGTGAAAACACCATGAAACCATGGGGAATGGAAGTGAAGACCCTGTACTATAGTCCCATGCAATAAGGGCCCTTGTAAATGCAAGGAGGCCAAGCAAAGACCCACTCCTAGGTAAGACTGGATAGTGCCCGGTTAGGAGAGGTCAAATTGTAGAGGTGTTGGAGAGCAAGGTTGGTTAGTGGAGAGTGCATCCTTTGGAGGAAGTGAAAAGGAGTGAGTGAAGCATCATTGGTGTGAAGGAGGAGCCTCCACCAATCCAAACAAGGTGGATAAAACTCAAAACACTCACTGTGACCTAGGCAGACCCTAAAAACCCACACAAAAACCCTTGAAAACCTTAAAATCCACCTAGGACAGTGTACTAACACTTGGAGGCCTAAAACCTAAAAAATCCTTGAGTCCTTGCCAAATGAATGGTAGTCCTTTTTGGGAGATTAGGTTTTCTATTCATCATTTGTGAGAGGGATCCCTAAAGGACCGGGTAGGAGGCCTAATTGGTCCTAGTCCTTGTAGCCCTATTTGAAGCCAAAAACCCAAATTTGTGAAATCGGTAAGGGGTTAGAATATTGAAACCTCTTGGGGGCACATGAAAGGGTTAAAAGGCCATGAAATAGACCTGATACAACCTTGCTAAGACCTTGGAAGGTGTGGAACAAGCCTAGCCCTTATTAGCCATAGTAAGGGGTTTTGAGTCTCATGAGTAGGTGAGACCTTAGGAGCAATATTGCAACTCATTGGTGGGTGGATTGGGCATGGTCAGGGGATTCCTCAAGAAAAGGGAAGTCCTAGAGACCCTAGGGTGTGTAGAGAACACCAGGTGATCCAAGGAAAGGATCCAAGAGCATAGAATAGGCTAGTCTATCCCTAACCCCATCCCATCAGAGTAGGATAGGTTTTGTGGCTACTTCTTGCTTCAATAATTGAAATGCTTTTTCAGACTACTCAGTCCATTTAAACTTATTTTTAAGGCCTCCTTTTATGGTGTCAAGGACTAGTGCACATATGCCATTGAAGTTCCTCACAAACTTCCTATAGAATTGAGGTAAACCATGGAAACTCCTAACTTGAGTCCCTGTTCTAGGTGCAGGCCAATTCAAAATTGCCTCCACTTTGCTTGGATCCATCTTCAAGGTTCCCTTAGACACCACAAATCCTAAGTAGACCAGCTCTTGCTTCAAGAAGTCACACTTCTCTAGGTTGATGGATAACTTCTCCTCATGCAACCTCTCTAAGACTAACCTCAAATGCTCAAGGTGCTCCACTTTGGTTTTGCTATAGATGAGAATGTCATCTAGGTACACCACCACAAACCTGCCTATGAAGTCCTTTAACACCTCATTCATCAACCTCATGAAGGTGCTTGGGGCATTGGTGAGTCCAAATGGCATCACAAGCCATTCATACAATCCTTCTGTGGTCTTGAAAGCAGTCTTCCACTCATCTCCCTCCTTAATTCTAATCTGGTGATAACCACTTTTAAGGTCCAACTTGGTAAAATACATAGCACCTCCTAAACAGTCCATCAAATCCTCTATTCTAGGAATAGGAAACCTATATTTTATGGTGATCCTATTGATTGCCCTTGAGTCAGTGCAAAGTCTCCACTTGCCTCCCTTCTTTGATGTTAGCACTATCGGGACTACACATGGGCTGATGCTCTTCTTAATCAGTCCTTGTTCCAATAACTCCTACACTTGCCTTGCCACCTCCTTATTTTGGTCAGGTGTGAGCTTATATGCAACTTTATTAGGTAGGGATGCACTGGGAACAAAGTCTATTTGATGGCTTATAGACCCTCTTGGTGGGAATGTTGCAGGTGCTCCATCACTCACTGTGTCCTTATACTCTTACAAAATTTGCTTCACCTCCTTGGGTAACTCTACCTGCAACTTGTCTTCTTCCTCCTTTGGCTTCACAAAGATGGCACACTTCACTATTTCCTCCTCATTTAGCAAGTGTAAGAACTCTTTACCCGTAGGCAATAAGACACTAGGTGTTCTTGAAGTTCCCTCTTCATTCTCTGTCAATGACTGAATCTTAAAGGTCTTGCTATCATTATTAAAGGAAATGGAGTTCTCCTCTCCATCATAGATCACCTTCCTATCAAATTGCCAGGGTCTTCCTAGCAATAAGTGACATGCATCCATAGGTAACACATCACAAAGGATCTTATCCTTGTATCCTCCAATAGAAAACTCTACCCAAGTCTGCTCATTGACTAGCACACTCTGCTCATGATTCAACCATGTCACCTTATATGGGTTAGTTTGGGGTATCCTTGTGAGTTTCAACTTCTTGGTTGCCTCCTCTAATATTATGTTATCAGTTGACCCTGAATCAACTATCACCTTGCAAACTTTACCAAGGATCTTGCATCTCACCTTAAACAATTCTCTCCTATGCTTAGGTTCATTCTTGACTGGTTGTCTTATCAAGACCCTATTGAACATTAGATTTTCTCCAATCTCTGATTCAATATGGTCCACCTCAGGTGTCTTGCTACTTGAAGAGTCTTCATGTGCATAGGCAACCCTCTTTCCACTATTTGATGAGGTAGGATTGTTAGGTCATCTATAGGCCGAGTGTCCCAAGTGTCCACAATTGTAACATTTCATAGTTGCAAAGTAGGAGTTACCCCTGCCGATACCTCTACGCCTACTTGGACCAACTTGTGCACCTCTTCCTCTAGAATGGCCCCCTCTAAGATTGGTTTCACTGCCATGTTCAGTCAACTTGGCTTCTCCTTGGTTCCTCTGCTCATTTGCCTTGCTTTGGTAACCACCTCGGTGATTCATTTGTTCTCTACCTCTGCCTCTACCCCTGTTATTAGAGTCTCCTTTCCTTTTGTTCCTCTCTTCTACCTTGGCAGCAAGCTGATGACATTTTTGGACAGTGGTAGGAGTCTAGAGGCTTATCTCCTCTTGAATGTTCCACTTTAGGCTGCTTAGATACCTAGCCACCTTAATAGATTCATCTTCTTGGACTTTGGATCTAAAACAAAGCTTTTGAAATTCTTCGGTGTAGGAGGTCACATCAAGGTTTTTTTGCCTCAATCCCTGTCTCTTCTTATGAAGTTGGACTTCATAATCCTCTGGTAAGTAGTTCTCCTTGATCTTACTCACCATGGCCTTCCAATTGGCAATAGGTAGCTTCCCCGTGCTAACTCTCTCTTCCTGCAGATACTTCCACCATGTTAAAGTAGCTCCCCTTAATCTTGATTTGTCAACCTTAACCTTTTGAGCCTTTGTCACTCCCTCACACTCAAAGTGGTTTTCCATACCCTCAATCCATTCCATGGCAGTGTCAATGTCCATCCTTCCACTGAAATGTGGCAATCCTTCAAAAGCTTTGGTGTTCAAGGCCTTAATAGCCTTTACAAATGGCTCTTCATTAAACAAGGGATCTAGTTTAGGTATAATGTCATCTATGTCTATAGTTTTCTTGCCTTTATCCTTGGTGTCTTCACCCCAAGGTCCTTGTGTCCTCTAATCCACCACTTCCTACAACTTATCCCTTATCTCACTCATAGCTTCTTCAAGGAGTCTATTCTTCTCCTTCTACTCTTCTACCTCCCTAGCCAGCTCTGCATTGGTGACCATTGTGCTTTCCCCTACTGATTCACCAGAGTACAGAGACATACACGGTCCACCAAATCTTTAACTTGCTCTAATACCAATCTGATGGGATGAGGTTTGGGATAGACTAGCCTAGTCTATGCTCTTGGATCCTTTCCTTTGATCACCAAGTGTTCTAACCACACCCTAGGGTCTCTAGGACTTCCTCTGCTTGTGGAATCCCTTGACCTTGCCCAATCCACCCACCAACAATTTGAATTCTCACTCCTAAGGTCTTACCTACTCATGAGTTTCAAGGAACCCTTACTTAGGCTATTAAGGGTTTAGCTTGTTCCACACCTTCCTAGGTCTTAGCAAGGATAGGTCAAGTCTAATACATAGTTTTTCCACCCATTCATGTGCCCCCAAGAGGTTTCAAGCTTCCTACCCCTTACCGATTTCACAATTTTGTCTTTTTGCCTACAAAATAGGGCTACAAGGATTGTGACCAATTAGGCCTCCTACCCGGTCCTTTAGGGCTCCCTCTTACAAATGATGCACTTACTTGTGAAACTTCCTAAAATACCTGCTATTCATTTGGAAAGGGATCAAGGATTTTTCATGTTTTAGGCCTCCAAATGTCCGTACACTGCCCTAGGTGGATTTTAAGGTTTTTAAGGGTTTTTTAGAGGGTTTTTAGGCCTGTCAGGATCACAGTGTAGGTTTTGTGCTCTTGCCACCTTTTCTAGATTGTTGGAAGCTCCTCCTTCACATCAATGGTGCTCCACTCACCCCTCTACAACTCCTCTAAAGGGTGCCTCCTCCTCTGACCTTCCTTTCTCTCCAAGACCTCTGCAACTTAACCTTTCTTAGCCGAGCACTGTCCAGTCTCGCCTAGGAGTGGGTCTTTAAATGGCCTCCTTGAATTTTAAAGGGCCTTTCTTGCTTTGAAGTATAGTACAATATCTGTACTCTCATTCCCCATGGTTTCATGGTGATTCCACAATGGGGAATGGAGTTATGAGCCCATTGACACAAACCAGTCCAAAACTGGACAGTGAGGAAGTAATTTACAAAATATTTACAAACACACACAACCTGCAAAACAAAATCTAATCTAATTTCTCACAAAGGAATTAAATACACCATACAAGACACTCCATGTAGTTTTTCTCAAAAATCAATCCATTAACAATCTTCTTTTACTCCATTTGTGTCGACTGGCAACAAAATTGCAGTCACAGTCAAGTCACTTTGCTTGGGTCATACAGCATCTGACATCCAACCCATTAACTTAGGGTTTGCAACTACTTATACTACCCTTTCCTTGGTCTGTGTACCCATATTAGGGTTTTCCACGCTAACCTAAATATTTTTACCTCTAGGTGGAGAAGTTGCTTGACAACTTTTAAAAGTTGTCATGAAACTTTTGCAACTTTCTCAATGTTGCTTTTCTTGACTCCTAGGCCCACATTGGGCTAACCTAAGGACACCACCATGCTATGAAGGACCCCTAAACACCCCAAAGGTACACATACCCTCTATTTTCAAGAAAATCTCAATCTTGACTTATGACCCTAAGGCCTCAACTAGGACCCTAACTAGGACCAATGAGCACATGGCTCTTTATTTTATATACAATGGCTTCACAAAGAATCAAGAACACAATCAAAAGCAAATGGTGGGAGCCCTTTGAAGGGTGATTTTGCACCACAAGTGTAAGCATTCAAGCATTGAGAATTTCAAGACTCATTTCAAGGCTAGGTGTTGCATTGAAGTCAAGGATTTAATTATTGAAGAGGAGATTTCTATCAACATTCAAGATGTCCTATTTCACATTCCCATTCAAGAAAATTCACCTACAAAGGTATCGACATTTCAATTACATCCCCTTGTTGAGGTGGATTTTACTTCAAACATTTCCCTTCATTTACTTGCAGCATTTTACAACCACTTGGTTAATTACAAAATGAGGTTTGACCTGAAGGCAAATCCCCAATCCCAACAACATTTCCCTCCCTTTTTTGTGTGTAGGTTGTAGGTGTACGGCTGTAATTGCAGGCTTAGGCTTCATTTTCAAAGACAGAAAAACCCTTTTCAGCACGCAGATTTTTTGGAGGACCATGTGCAACTTACACATGGTCCCTGCATCTTTTTCTCAGATTTGTATGGCAACTTCGTCTCAACATTATACTTCTGATTCCAAGTGTACAACTTCATCCCACATCTCTATCTCAAGATACAACTATTTCTTTGTCTCTTCTGCACTTAGTCTCAAATTGCTTTATTCAACTAGTCTATTATAAAACAGGGTTAATTTACTTTCCTAATACTTTCCAAAATTTACTACAATTCACTTAGTATTCAATCTCTTACCATTGGTGATTGGATCTAGTGAATTAAACCCCTCTTTTAAATGTAATGTGTGTGAAAAATCGAAGGAAATCCTTTGTGAAACTTTCATCCCTCTTTTGAGGGGAGTAAAGCTTTCCACTTGATCTCCCCTCATCACTTTTCATCATATTACAACTAGGTCTAAATGTAATTACTTTAAAAGATGTGTAAACCAATAGATCTAGCCACAAATCAAAAAGGATAGGGCTAAGAATTCTTATTTGATTTACTTTTGGGAAGGGAATTGATTTAACCTCTTTTAAATTGAATTGCTAAAATTAAGGTAAAAGTACTTGAAATTGAAGTAAAAATGCACTCACACATACACACATGCACACATACATACATACACACACACATACATAAACACACATACATGCACACATGCGCACACATACACACACACACACACACATACATACATACATACATACATACATACATACACATGTACATATACACACATACTCATACACATGTACTCATACACACATGCATGCATACACACACATAGACACATACATGTACAAATATACATATATAGAAACACATATACATAGATTTTTTGTAGCCATTTAGATCAAACATCGCAAATAAGAAGATATAATGATTGTTACAACTAGTGATACTATAAAAATTAACATGACCAATTTGTATGTTCATAGGCCAAATTCAGCCCTATTTCCACAGGTCTAAACACAATCGAAAACACGTCAAACACTTTCTTATCCTAAGGTCAATGTTCTCATGGCAGTAACTTCAACCCATGACTTGGAATCTTCGTCAGCTCAAGTGTAGGGACACCTTGAGAGGTGTATTCACTAATTTTGCCTTTTTCATGAGTGAATAGCTAGGGGCCTCTAGGACTATAAGGATGACCCTATCACCCTCTTCCCAGAAAGCTACAAGTAGCTTATCCTAATCTGAGGATTTATGACCCCTTAGGACACCATACGACCCCTAACGACACCATATGGCCTCTTAGGTGTCGTTAGGGGTCGTATCATGTCCTAAGGGGTCATATGGTGTCCTACGACCCCTGAGGGCACCATATGAGCCCTTAGGACACCATACGGTTGTTAGAATCCAAGAACACTGAGAGGGGGGGTGAATCAGCGTTCTACCGGTAAGTTAATTTCTAAACTTATTGTTGATCAACCGGTTATCAAAATATAAAATTAAAGTGAATAAACAAATCAACACATAAATCAACAATACTATAACACCAATATTTATACATGGAAAACCCTGTAAAGCTTCCTACAAAATCCTCTCTCAGATTTTCAAGGTTCGGAGTGGTCTTCTTAGGGTAGTGTTTTGTTAGTTGGCAAAAAAATCATTAGTTTCATTCAATGAAATGTTGCCACTGGGAGAATTTCTTGTTTTGCACATCGTGGGTGCAAACCGTTGGTCCCAACACGTCCGGTTAGGCGTTCTTACCCTAGCCATGCTCCTATTTTACCCCCACTCACACACATACATACATACATACATACATACATACATACATACATACATACATACATACATACATACATGCATGCATGCATGCATGCATACACACATACATACACACACATACACATACATACACACATACCCATACCTACACACATTCATGCATACACGCACACACACATACACTCATACACTCATACACACACATACTCACACATACACATGCATACATAGATACACATGCACACATACACACATACACATATGAACACATACATACATACACACATACATACACAAATTCACACACACATACATACACACGCGCACGTACATACACACGCGCACTCATTCATACATGCACACATTCACACACACATACATACACGCATGTGCATACACACACATACATGCACATGTTCACACATACATACACACACATACACACATACACACATACTCATACATACATATACACTCACATACACATACATACATAGATACACATGCACACACACATACATACACACATACACACATGCACACATACACACGTACACACATACATGTACACACATTCACACACACATACATGTACACACATTCACACACACATACATACACATACATATACTCACATACAAACATACTGACATACACACCCATGCATGCACACATTCACACATTCACACATTCACACACACATACATACACACATACACGTACATACACACACATACATGCACACATTCACACATACATACACACACATGCACTTATACACACATACTCATAAATACACATACACTCACATACACATACATACAGACACATACGCATATGCATACTCACACACATGCACATATACATATACACATACTCTCACACATGTACATACATACATACCTACTAAAATTGTAACTAATCTATCCATGAAATCATGATAAACCATCCTCTAGTATGAGATTCAACCAAAACCATCTAACAATCAAAGAACTCAAAGTGCGGGTCATGAGCTCCCAAAATCCAAAGTAGCCATGATCCTCAAATAAGAAGATACACCACCATCCTCAATCAAGAATCCAAACAAATCATCATCAATCAAAGCACCTACAAATCCAATCATGTCATGCCAAAGTCCCTAAACACAAGGAACAACCATGGCATCATGATCACCTCCACGAAGTTCAAGCATCTAACTCCCAATGTGTCTAACCTATCAACATCACATAGTAAACACCATAGGTCCTCCACCATGACTATACCTAGTAATAACATCTCTCCTCCTCAACATGACAACAAAATCAGCAAACCATGTGACTAAACTAAGCCACCAATCTGAATATGCATCAACAATGAAAGGTTTGTGGGCATAGACAACCCATATCTAACTAGCTCAAGGAGGGTTTTCTACCTACAAATACGTGAATGGTGTTTGAATAACCTAAGCCATCCACCATGCGAAGGCAACCAAGAGGTATGAAACTCAATTTTTTTAATCCATTTTATATATTTGATTAATTCTTGATTGAAATTTGAATGTGATTTTATTGTTTTTCATTAAAAAAATTCAATTTTTGTTATAAATTTATGAGATTCTGAAAACACTATCCCCTAGCAAGACACACCTCCTAAGAACTTAGGGAAAAACACACAGGAGAAACCACAATTAATCTCATAATTTGTCTTAGTATATGACTGTAGGCTATGATGCCTACATTCCCGGCCTCCACTCATTGTTTATAATGCTAACCTCTTGTCAAAGGTCTCATGGAAGCCTGTATGACTATCACGTCATTCTTGTCTCAATCACTTGCTTTGTTGCATATTCTTCTACTTATCCACCTTTGTTGATCTTGAACCTTTGCATAGGGACTATTACAAGAAAATTCCACTAATGGACTATAACAAATGCTCCCAAAATCTTTAGTATTAAGCATTCTTCTGACTGCAATATAGTCCTTGAGCAATATTCTTTTAGACTGTAAAATTTTTCTCTTGATCTCTTGGCAATGAAGGTTGATCATGTTTTATTCCTATTAATATTCAAAGGCCTTTGATTTTTTAAAGTTTTTTAAATTAAAAATATAATTATATATCATCATATAAAAATTATTTAGTTTGATTTATAATTATAATGAGATTCACAAAATATAATTTCTATATAATAATTCACCAATTAATGAAAAGAGAGAATTAGGGTCAAGGTTGAAATTACAATGAGAGATATGTTTAGGATATGGATTAGGTTTAAATTATGGTTAGAGTTTCAATAAGGTTTGGGTTGAAAATTCATTAAGGTTAGGGTTAGCATTAGATTGGGGTTTGAAGAAAGATAGGATTGTGATTATAATGTAATTAGGGTTAGAATTAAAATTAGAGATAGGATTAGAGTTAGGGTGCAATTAATATTTTAATGTAAAATTAAGGTTATAAGAAAACTAAGGCTTGTGTTGAATTACACTAGGATTCAAGTAGGGTTAGGGTAAAATTAACAATATAATTTTATCCATCATATTATCTAAGTAATCCTCAAGGCAGCCTAGGTTCTTTAAGGGAAACAACGGGGTATTCAAATCCATCCAACATCCAATGACAATCCCAGTGGGAATCCAACAAGAGAGTATTTTTTTCCAAAATGATTTTCCTTGCAGCTCTTGTGTTGGGGGTATACAAATTGACTAGGTTCTATTACTCATTGGAAGACATGGTAGAAAAGGCAACTGACAGGATATTTTTACATTGGTCCACCATAACTCCATTTAAAATAAAGGGGTTCCACATTGCCACTATTCCCTCCAAAGAACCATCAATAGGATTGATGCTATAATTTTTCTCATGCCATTATTTATCAACAATTTTAGCAAAAGAAGATCTAGACATCTTAGATTCTTGTAACAATAGAATATCAATTTTTTTTATCAATAATAGTACATCTCATGGTATTTTGTTTGTGATGGATATTTAGCCATCTAATGTTCCAAGATAAGATATTCATTTTTTGGTTCTATTAACCCCTAATAGATTGTCAAGGGTCCCTTGTTTTCCCATAGGTATTTCCTGTACTACTTCCCTTTACAAAGTTTCTCTTTGTGTAGGTCTTCCTTGTCTTGAGTTCATTCCTATACCAACATTTTTTCTTTCTACCTTCTCTATATTATTACTATTGAGAAATGTCTAGTTTGTCTCATAGAAATAATGAGGGGGGGATTTAGGAGGGCTATTTAAACTATGAAAATACTTCCACTAAAATATTTTCCTCAATAGGGGTCTAATAGTCTTCCTAACTAATGTTGAGGTCCTTACTATTGAGCAATGTCTAGTTTGTCTCATAGCAAGAATGAGGGGGGGATTAAGGAGGGCTATTTAAGCTATGCAAATACTTCCACTAAAATATTTTCCTTAATAGGGGTTTGATAGTCTTCCTAACTAATGTTGAGGTCCTTAACTTGAGACTCAACATCCTTCTCCTTTAATCTAATTGTTTATTGTTCTTAGTTGTCTATGTTTGCCCTTATGATAGAATCTTTCTTAGTCAGTTCTTGAGAGATAGCCTTCAATGGACTATCATCAATGTCTAGGTCATTGTCAACTAGCTTTATGAGCTATTTCTTTATGTTTTAGGCCTCAGAGTTCACATTCACTTGGAAAATAGGGGCTTCCTTGCTCATTCCTTGTGAGGAACCATCAACATACATAGAGTCTACTTTATTATTGTTTTTCTCTTCTGGGTTTGTTTGTAAAATTGTCTGATGTGGATTTTGTTTGGTAGGCCTTATTGTTGATCATAATTATTACATTGGTATTTTTATTGAAATGAGAAGAATTTTTGGGAGTACATGATATAGTTGTTCGTTTGAATCCTAGTAGTAGTTTATGGTGTATGAGAAGCTATGCTCACTTTTAGTGGAGTTTTGCTAATGATATTGATCATGATGCCATGTATAGCTCGATATCACTTTCAGTGGGAGCTTTATGGAGTTACATAATGTGTTCTATGTTCTTTGTTTTAAGATTTTGGTTCTAAGTTGTTGTTGTAGTGTGTAGTGAGCCATGAATAATATTTTATTTGAATATGGATAGTCTTTTGTAGTGTGTGTTTGTGTCATGAGTAGGCCCTTGGATTCCATTTTATCTATAGTGATATTCCATTAACATCTTGAGTTTCATTGACATGAGATGGTTATAATAATTCTTGGAGATCTTGGTCACATGGTTTAGTGGGAGATTTAGTAATGATGTGGATTCATAATTTGATGATGGATGATTATCTTCATGTGGTTTGTAGATAGTGACATCTTGGTTTTTCATGGAATAATTTTGAGTCTTTGATGATTTATGAATTTTTTATATGTTCTTTGGAGCATATCATCTCCTAGGAGATGTTAGATAATGATTTCATTTTTGTGTTCTTGATCCAATTGTTGGTACTTTGACAATGGTCTTATTTGTTTTCTTTGATTTTGAGTAATAATCATTTTCTCAAAGCTTCGTGATCTTTTATAGGGTTGCATTTGAAGTTGGCATGGAATTATTGGTGAACCATTACATTATGACTTTTTTTTACCTTGGTTACCAGAATCATACCAAGCAGGTAGATTTTGGACTTAGACTCAGCCTTAGCACAAACTTATAAAATTGATACAACAACAAAATATAGAGATCGTTTGAGGAATTCAATTTTTTCCTGCCACTATTCTCTAAATCAACTACAAATGCATTAAAAAAAAATTGCAAGCTACTTGGAACACATGCACAATTATACTTCAAACAAATGAGTACAAAAGTGGACTTGAGCTAAAGGAAACAAGAAATAGAAATATACAAATATTCTAAGAAGTTTTTGGTGTGAAAAACTCATCGACTGCCATATTCATGGAAAAATATATGAAAATCACAAGATGCAGTCATGAACTATGGTAGAAAGGAACCTATATCACTTAGTTTGGCAACACTAGCTCTACATGGGGTCCTATGCTCATATCTCAAATAAGTATGTGATGCTCTTGCAGCCATAGTAGTATTATTGAGCATGGGGATAGACTTGGTAGACCAAAAATATAATTGTAATATCCTTGAGGAAGTCCATTCGATCACTCTTTGACTTAAAATACAATATCTTTCAAACATGGTTCTGGGGAAGAGAATAAGGTCATGTTGATATGATGATATCCTTTCCTGAGATATATATTGGAAAATGAATGAATGCCACTTAAAATAAATTTATTATGTGTGTAATGCCCCGCCAAGAAACCCTAAAGGAAACAACTACAAACACTCGAAAATAGTGCAAAATATTTTATTTTTTAAATAGTTAGAACACATTCACGTAAATGATAAACATTGCAATTGAAGTTGCACATGCAGAAAACTTAACACAAACTCCTAAAGGGTTTTCCAACATGAATTACTTAATTCAACTAATCTTTCCTAAGGTCAATTAATCCATTTAATATATACATTTAACCATTAAGTACTTAATTATACAAATCAATAATTGTTTGTACTTCAAACAAGATAACAATTACATTACTATACTTCATTCATGTTAACACATTCAATCACATTACAACAATGATTTAATTAAAGATATATATCTTAACATCTAAAACACATCATAATACATTTCTTTTACATTCAAGGATAACTTAGTATTGTTTATGGTAAAAATGGAAATAACAATATTGAAAGACTAAATGAATTCAACCACCAAACCCTAGCCTAAAAGCAACAAAGATCCACCATAACATATGAAGATTACCTAAGACAATGCAAATCAACAAAATCACAAAGATTATACCATCACATGTCCAATAGGGTTTGAATCTCCATTCTTCCTATCTCCATTGATCTTGCTTGATATATTTGCTCTCAAATTTTATGTGTGCACAAGAGCTCAATAAAGAATGGAAATGTGGTTGCAAGTAGGCTTGATTGCATATGAAAGTTTGAATGCTAGTCGAGGAGGTTGGTAATGAGAGAAGCATCTCCTTATATAGAAGATAGTGTAAGAAAATGGAGGGACAAGATTGAGAGGTGTAAAAGATAAATGGTCGGCTAAGATTAGAGGGTAGGTAGAAGAAATAAGAAAATAATGAGAGGGTAGGTAGTGTAAGAATTAAGAGATGAATGACATGTGTCATGGGTAGAAAAGGTTAATGAATTAAATAAATAAATAAAGATTCATTTAATCAATAGAAGAAGTGGGATCAATTAAATAAATAAAATATTTATTTCATTTAGAAAAGGACAATTTAAATAAATAAAAGTATTTATTTAAATAAGAAATAAGGCTAGAAGAGGATAAATGAATTGATTAAATAAATAAAGATTTATTTAATTAATAGAAGAATTAGGCTTAAACAATTAAATAAATAAAAAATTTATTTTGTTAGACAGGATAATTTTAGGTGTCTACATTTTGCCCCTCTTTGATACAATGTAGCTTGTCATGTTGTTTCAAAGAAGATAAGATAAATTGATAAAAAATTGCCCCAATTCGGGAATGATATGCCCCCTCGAGAGATTGGATGAAAATGTCTGAAAGGATCGCAAACAATCTCTTGACAAGAAAGAAAGGCTAGAAATGACTAGCAAGATAGGATAGAGTGACAGAATCACTGGATAAAGAAGACTAACTCGGGAGACTAGGGCTAGGGGAGTCTATAAGATAGACTACAAGGGAAAACATCCACATTGTCTTCCACACACCTAAGAGATCAAAGTGTGGAGAGAGTAGAGACCAGTCAACAGCGATGACATTGGTGCACAGATTTGATCGTGTTCGCCGATATCAGAGGCCAGTAGATGTAGGAGAGCCAATGAGTACCACAAAACCTCCTTGTACCTTGTTGCATTAGTTATTGTCATAAATGCATGTTAGATAGGGTAATAAATGCCCATTAGGTAGATTGCAAAAAATGTCAAACAGGGCAAAAGACGGGAAGCCACGTCTACGTTGGTGCCAGATGTGTCTGGGTAGGTTAGGCACATCTATGCAAAATGTAAACGCATCTATGAATGTAAAAGTGTCTATGTCATATGTGAGCACGCCTACGAAATGCAGGTGCATTTGTGTAGAACATAGGCCTGTTTGTGTGTTTCAAGCACGTCTATGAAATGTAGAAACATCTATGAAGTATGTAAGTGTGTTTGTGTCATGAATGCTCATTTATGTCTTCAAGGTCGAATTGACAATTCTGTGATAAATAGACGTTGTCGATTGGATAAGCTACTAAGAGGATACACTCAAACAAGTCCTCTAGGGAAGACTAGGATAACAAATAGGGTGAGGATTGACAATTTTGTGATAGAACATACGTTGCCAATCAAGAAAATACTCGAGGATACACTCAAGCAGAGACCCTAGGATAGGATAGAGTGAGGCACTTTGTGATGAATAGAGAGTACCATAGAAAATTGACAATTTTGTGATAGAACATGCGTTGTCAATTGGATTAGGCTGAAATTGACAATTCTATGATAGAACATACATTGTTAATTGGATAAGATACTCAAGAGGATACACTCAAGTAGGTGCCCTAAAGATAGGATAAAAGCAGCACTTTGTGATGAACAGAGAATGCTACTAGGATAGAGTGCCATATAATAGATATAAGCACTAGGATAAAAAAGTAGTACTTTGTGATGAATAAGGAGTACTACTAAGATTGATACAGTTAATTTGCTTGACTACAGGAGGACCTACCTATGGTGGAGTCATGGGAGATATTTCTTTCGACTCAAGGATTACGAGTAGAGCTAACATTTGAGGATAGAGCAGCAGTTGAGGCTATGGTCTTGCGATACATTATGTATGTGCCTGAGTTTTAGGAAAACATGGGATTGCTAACTACATTAGTTGAGAGATGGAACTTAGAGACATGCACTTTTCATTTGCCGATGGGTGAGATGATAGTCACCTTAGAGGATGTGTACAAGATATTGAGGATATCGATCGATGGGGATTTGGTTCCTTACGATCGAGAGAGAGATAGGGATGCACTGAGATGAGTGTTCTGGGATCCCAGACTGGAGATGAGAGTAGAACATTTGGCTTGGGACAACATGACAGTGATAGGATTAGCGCTACCGGTGGTGCTGGCAAGAGTGATCAGTGGGTTCCTATGTACGAACAGGGTGACACAAGGGTTGGGTGTGGGAAGGGAGAGGACACTGGAGACATTGGTGACTAAGCACACCAAGTTTTCATGGGGGTCATGTCTATTGGCACACTTGTACTATGAGCTACATTAGTTTGTATATCACAGATCAGCAGGATTAGGATGCAGAGTGACATTGTTGCAAGTATGAGCATATGAGCATCTGCTAGTTACACGACCGATACACTTTAGAGGCAGGGGACATGGGTGCAGTTATGTGCATTTGTATGATATGATTACTTTCCATCCATGAATTGGGAGGCTATATTATTGGTGTTGGGTTATTGATGAGGTAGACTGTGTGATATGGAGGCCTTACCTAAATTGTGAGGAGTGGGAGGATGATGCAGTGGAATTGTCATATGTATTCCGGAGTAGGTATATGATAGGGAGGACACCATATGTCATTGAGTAGCAGTTGATTGACAGGGTATGCAAGCAGTTCACCATGACACAATGGATGCCACGGGGGTCAGGGATGTATGCACAGACGGTGAGGGATCAGGCTCAATTGGGTCCATTACTGTCTTATGAATAGGTAGTGACACAGATGCTGTAGATGGTTCTGATGCCTAGGGATATATGGGAAGATGTGGAGGATGTAGGGATGGATGCAGAGTATAGTGCTTATTGGGTAAAGCATCCATTTCCACAGATGACGGATCTAGGGGAGTCGATAGAGGGTGATGGTGGAGACAGTGGAGATGATAGTGGAGATGGTGGAGGCAGAGGCCGATGGCAGAGGTGAGGGTAGTGGTTGAGAGGAGAGTGGTTCAGATGAGAGATGGAGGAGAGGAGAGACGGTTGCATGTAGTGAGGAGTAGAGGTGGATTATCATTATAGCTGCCAACAACACAAGTTCCCAAACATGTACAGGGACAAGGACAGAGACGGGAGCAGCCACAGGGACAAGGTGAGGGGAGAGGGGAGGAGGAGGATGAGATACTATCCTTGAGGGAGATCTGCCAGGGACAGGTAGATGAGATTTGGGATCTAGAGAGGGATGGGGCCAAGCTCAGGAGACAGCTAAGGGACACTGAGTGGGAGAGAGATCAGGCTATTCAACACTACACGAAAGCTGAGACAGCACTGAGGGCAGGCAAGCAGGAAGCAGAGGACACAAGAGCCAAATACGCCTATGTTCTGTGGGCAGGAGAGGAGATATCCTTCTTAAGAGACCTGTACTGTGGAGTGGTGCCACCAGATCAATAAGCTAGAAGCTGCCGGAGACCATCGCTGACTACGATGACCACTAGAGGGAGAGATAGGAGATAAGCATCTAGTGGTGGGGTCATGGGTCCTCCACCACCACCAAATAGAGAGGGCATGAGAGATGATCCTAGGGCAGGTCCTTCCAGGGCTCAGACTCCATCGAGGCTAGTTGGCTCTGAGTGAGGGAGTTCATCATAGCCTTAGAGGGCTCCCTATGTATCAGTTTTGTACCATTTTTGTATGATGATGTAGACACCTTCAGGTGATTTTGTAGCCATATGTATTTTGACATCATTGTATATTTTGAGATATATATATGAGATGATTCATCCTTGTGGAAGCTATATGCATGTGTACATATGTGATGTTGCTTCTATGTGATGCATGTTTCTATATGATGCTTATGATATGGATGCAAATATGTACATGATGAAATGCAATATTTTTTGTTCTTTTTCTGGAATTTTATATGTTATGCAAATGTGAATGTATGAAATGCAAATGAATATGATTGTATACGGTGAAAATGGATACAACAATAATATTGAAAGGCTAAATGAATTCAACCACAAAACCCTAGCCTAACAACAACAAAGATCCACCATAACATATGAATATTACCTAAGATAATGCAAATCAAATGAAATCACAAAGATTATACCATCACATGTCTAATAGGGTTTGGATCTCCATTCTTCCTATCTCCATTAATCTTGCTTGATATATTTGCTCTCAGATTGTATGTGTACACAAGAGCTCAACAAAGAACAAAAATCTGGTTGCAAGTAGGCTTGATCACATATGAAAGTTTGAAAGCGTAGTCGAGTAGTCAGCGAGAGGGTTTGATAATGAAGGAAGCATCTCCTTATATAGAAGACACTATAAGAAATGAAGGGATAAGATTGAGATGTGTAAAAGATAAATGGCCGGCTATGATTAAAGGGTAGGTAGAGAAAATATGAAAATAATGAGAGGGTAGGTAGTGTAGGAATTAAGAGATGAATGACATGTGTCATGGGTAGAAAAGGTTAATGAATTAATTAAATAAATAAAGATTCATTTAATTAATAGAAGAAGTGGGGTCAATTAAATAAATAAGATATTTATTTAATTTAGGAAAAGGACAATTTTGTTGGCATTTTTTATGTTTATGTTTTGATTTTCATTGATGGACACACACTTGTATAGAGATCCCCTTTATATGTGTGAGCTAGAGCTCAACCGGTATTTGTTCCAACCAGTATGTTGTATTCTAGTCTTTAGACTATTGGTGATTTTGCAGAATTTGTTTTCCGGTCTGAAGCGGCATATCGACCCCAAGCTGTTCGTAGATCTCAAGCGGTACAAGGGAGAAAAGTGGCATAACACATTCTTAACAGTCTTCATTTTTGTCAAACCGACAACCGGTATTTTGTATGAACCGGTAATACTCTGTGATGAGTTACCAACCGGTATTTTGTGATGAGTTACCAATCCACCGATTGATTGACGGTGCCGACACACTGACGATGCTTCTTGTGTCGTGTTACTGAGTATGTCTAGATTCATTGAACCTAGGAAATTGTAATGTAATCCTATTGGACCGACATGAAATCGGATTCCTTTAAATGGACATCATGTCTAGGGTTTTAGGTTGTTGCTAAAAGGGTTTATGTTGTGACTAGGGTTTAAGGTGGTTGTTGAGTTGTTGTAAGAGCGATCTTATCTGAGAAGATCAAGTTGTAACTGAGAGAGATAGAGAAGACTGAAGTAATGCTAGAATGCATTAGCAGTGAACTATACTAGATCTAACCAAGTAGTTTGTGCTATTAGATAGATCAAACACTTGTTGATTACTCACATCTTTGACAAGTTTGTAGCCCTTAACCGGGTAGGCCCAAAAGCCTTTTGTAAAATCCTCTAACAAGGTGGTTCACTTCTATGAATCTAAAATCCTGTAACAATGTAGTCTTTAATCGGACTTATCTCCTAATACAGATTGAGATTCCTAACAGGATCTGTTCTGGTGAAGAACATTGTAAGACCTTAACCAGTCTAGTTTCTATTCTGTAGATAGTGACTTGTGAGTTCCATCTCACTGTGGTTTTTCCCATTTGGGTTTCCACGTCAAATATTTTGTGTTATGGTTGTATTGCTTTTGTGGGTGAATGCTTTACTTGCATTTTGGTTTGCATGTGTGATAACTGGTTTGTCTGTTAAACTATTTTACAAGTTTATCTTCATATTGTTTAAGTGTTTAAGTACAAAGATTTTTGGCATACTAATTCACCCCCCCCCCTCTTAGTATTCATCAATTGGTATCAGAGCCTACCTTTCTATAAGTTTAACCACTTGGAAAGAGATATGGGGGAATACACCTTGAGGGAACTTACTCAATGGCTCACTCAGTCTGAGCAAGCCTATGATGATCTTATGGTCAAATACAAGGCATCTCAAGCTAAAAGGAGAGAACATGTAGAGAAGATGATGGAGCTATCTAAAAATAGTTCTGAAGATGAAGAAAATATGGAAGCCATGATTGCAGAAGTAAATAAGCTGAATGATTCAAACTCCAATCTAAGAAAGGAGTTGGAAGGATTGACTATCCAGTTTAGTCAAGAGCTTGAGAACTGGAGGAAAGTTGAAGATCTGGTAAAGGACAAAGATCATGAGATCTCCAAGTTGAAACAAGAGATTAGTGCACTGACTGCTCACCTTCATGAGAGTAGAATGGAAAAAGAAGGAGTACAAGATGAACTAAACATGGCTATCTCTAAAAATGCAAGCCTAATGGAGACAAATACTGCTATTTCCAAAGAACTCTCTGAGTCAAAGGAAATAATTGCTAAGTTCAGCAAAAGTACTGTCAAGCTAGAGCAAAAGCTTGAGTCATCTACACCGGTAAAGAATACCAATGGACTTGGTTTCTCTAGATATGAGGAAGGAGAATCCTCGGGAACAAATGCTGAAGCATCAAAGAAGCAATCGGCACTCAAAGGAAAAGGTAAGCAAAAATTCAAACCCGTTTGCTTTAACTGTCTTAAAGAAGGACACACTACCAATGTATGTAGAAGAAAAGCCTACAATAATTTTCCTTATTTTATCAAGAATGTACCTAGATCCAATAAGTTCAATGGTCATTGTTATGCATGCAACAAGTTTGGGCATAGAGCATCTGAATGTAGGTCTGTCATGAACAATACCGGAAGATATCCTCAGAGGACCCAAGGAGCTGGTCTGAAATCTTTTGTGAACCAGAACCCTAACAGGTTTAATGCTTACAATTATCAGTCAGGAAACAATGGTTATCAACCAGCAACTAGATGGAGAGCAAACTATTGGATTTGTCATGGACATGGTCACACTGCAGCTACATGCAGAAAGAAGAATGGAAACAGGAACAATGGACCTTGCAGAGCACCTGGATTGGTTTGCTATCACTACGCCAAACTGAGTCACATTGCAAGATTCTATAGAAGCAAAATGAGTATATCTAATGATATACCAGTCACCCAGGAAGGAGAAATTGATGTTGAAACAGTTCAAGTGGACATGAACAAAACCTGGAGGAAGAAACCAATAATGTTGGAAGAGGAACTGATTTTTGCACCTAGTGTGGAAAAATGAGAACCGACAAACTAAGCTCCAAAGAGTCTTAGGGGGAGAAAATGGTGAAATGATTGTGAACCCCTGGTTATACTGGTAAAAAGAGCCTAACCAGTATGTAATACCTATCGCTTGGCAGAAGACCAGAAACGATAAAAGAGGCAAATTAGGGTTTACGCCCTAATAGAGGAGCATTAATGGCAGTAGGTGAGAGACATGTATAAAAACATATTTCAAATCATTTTTCACTATTTATTTTTGAGCGAAGAAAAGTTTTTCAAAGTGCAAAGTGAAGAAAAGGCGATTGGAGCTAAGATTTCAAGAAATTGACAAGCCTTGAAGGAGATTCAAATTCAGTTTGCAAACGGTCGTGGAGAACACAAAGCGGTGATTTGGCAACCGACGGAGAGTGGAGTGAAGCAGAATCAGGAAGCCCTAAATTTGCATCTTAAAGGTATTTTTCATGTTCTTAAATACTTTACAATGGCTTCTGCATCTCATACCAGTTCTAGTACATCAATTGAGTCAGAAAGTTTCATTCAAAGGAATTCCAAATATAATGCCTTATCACAAGTTTTGGCTAGAGTCATAGTTGAAGAGGGAATTTTAGATTATATTGATTGCAAAATAGAAGACCTAGGGTCTTTAGTGATTCACACCCAGTTAGGTTTATTTTGCGGCAAGGACAAGAAAATCAAACTGAAGTTTAGTATCCTAGAGAAGAAGAAACTCCATAATGCAATATACTTTCTAGAAGACTTTACAGAGGATCATATTAGGATCATTTTGAGTAGAGTCCATGGTGACAAGATGTACCTAGAGAGGATGCATGATATCACGCCACAGGCAATTCATGCAGTCACCAGTTTCTGCAACACAGGGGAAGTGCCAGCCCTAAGAATGGTAAGCAAAACGGAAATGGCCATGCTCATCGATTCAACAAGTGACTCACGAGGTATGACAGTTAATTCTATCAAGGATGATCTGGTGAAATACGCCTGCATGGTGATAGGCTACAGAACATTCTCAGCCAGTAGGATTAATTATGTATCTACTGCAGCGGTAAATGTCCTTTACCGGATGATTAAAGAGGACGCATCATTTGACCTATGCAGAGGCAACTCCTGTCTAATCTGAAGTCAATTAAACAGGATAATGCACTGAGATTCAAGTTCGGACAACTATTGGTTGGGTTGTTTTTCTACTTCCAAGGCTACTTTCCTGGAGTAGGAGATCTCCAGTGGTCTCCTGACCAACCGATAACCAAGCAGATCAAGGAAAGCATACAAGCCATTGGAACCGGTTACCCTGATGTGCTAAAAAAATATTCTGATGAGTTCAGAAGGAAGATGAGTCAAAGGGTAAGGATCTCAGGTGACATCGTTAAGAAATATGAAGATGACATCTGTTTCACCATCTAGGTGGACAAATGCTTAGTGGAGGTTGTTGAGCCTAGAATGGAAGAAGTGGAGCCAATGGGCTATGAGGTGATGTATGATATGCTGGAAGGGTATGCCTCAACCCTTATTGCCTCGCCTCTTGATCCTAAGGCTAAGAGGACTGGAACCTATTTGGAGAGGATTGCACTGGTCGAGGAACCCTCTGTTAATAAAGAAAAAGAACCGGTAGCAAAGAAAGCCAAGGCAGTGCCTGTAGCATTGGCACCGGCTACTACTGCAACTCCAAGAGCGACCAACCAGTCACCTACAAAGAAGAAACCTGAAGTGGCACCGACAAAAGTCTTTGAAAGAAAAAGAAAGACTAAGTCAAATGAACCAGACTCTGAAGAGACCGAGTCTGATGAAAAGCCAAAGAAGGCCAAACAGACAAAGAAAATGAAGAAGAATGAACTGGTAGCATCCGCACCGATAAATATTGATATCTCCTAATACAAACCTTTGACACATTATCAAAAGGAAATAAAGAATATTAGGAGAAAATTACTTCATGATTTAGTAGATTATTATGATGATTTCAGTGATGAGGAGAAAGAAGAAGTATTACAGGAAATCATTATTTATTTGTGTAAAAATGACCGGTCGCCATCAAAGATTAACTCTCAGACACCGAATTCTTTAAATAAAGCATTAGATAATAAATGGCGCATTGCCATTGAAAAAGAATAGGAGATTAGGGAGAAATTCTTTGCACAGTACTTTCCCGACCTCTCAAATTCAGAATTATTTGATGTCTTGGATTAGAATAAAGGACTCTTCTTCACAAGGAGAAGAAGACTTTGGCTGTTAGAGGGGAGAATTGATGATGTTGAAAAAGACACTCAACAGCATATGGATTATGCTATCAATTCTCACAAAGCACGTATGGCCAACCTGCAAGTGGAAAAAGAACCAGTTGTATCCAAACCGGATGAAGTTTTTGATGAAGAAGGAAACCTGGTTAAAGAACCAATCGACACTATTGATATCAATGCACTAGACATAGAAGATGTCACTCAGGACATACCTTCTGAGGGAACAGAATAGGGGCAACAAGCCAAATAGGGTAGTGAGCAAGCCAAGGACACACAGGAAGCGGTTGAGGAACAGACATAGAAGAAGAAGAGGGATGAAGATGAGAAAAAGAAGAACGAGGAAGAGAAGAGAAAAGAGGAAGAGGAGAAAAGAAAGGATAAAGATGAGAAAAAGCGGAAAGAGGAAGATGAGAGGAAAAATAAAGAAGAAGAGGATAAGGAAGAAAAGAAGAAGAAGAAGAAGGAAGAGGAAGAAAAGAAGAAGGAAGAGGAAGAAAAGAAGAAGAAGGAAGAGGAAGAGAAAGAAGAGGAGAAGAGGAAGGAACCAGAGAGGAAAAAGAAAGAAGAGGAAGACAAGGCACAAGAACAGAAGAAGGAAGAAGCAGACAAGGCAGCGGAAGCAATGAAGAGCACACAGATGGAGACTCCGAAGGCAACCGGGAGTCAAGCCAAACTGGCTGATATCTCTAGTCCTATCGATCTCCAGTCTGCAAGTGAGTTAGAGCTTATGCAGAGCATCAAGGTTGCTCAAGAGCACCTCAAAATCATTCAAAGGAAAAAGGAGCAAGACATAATTCAGGCGGTTGTAGACACCCTTACCGGTTTGATCCCCAGTACCAATCTTCCTAACACTGAATCATCACTAGCACAGCTCAAACTACTTTGTACTGTAGTGGATGATCAGGTGCAGAGCCTGGAAGAAGCAGCTGAGGCAAATGTCAAGAAAGAGCATCAAAAGGCTCTTAACATTGCTCTGGTGAAAAATTTGAATGAGCTCTAGTCTGAACTTCTGAAAGACCAAAAGGATATAAGGGACGCTTTGGATGAGGGAAACTTGCTACTAAGCAAAATCTATCAACCCCATCTATTTTGCAATGATGTGCTAACTCAGAAGCAAAAGCTTCAAATGGACTTACAGTCTTACTTGAGCACATTTAAGCCACCCTATGATTCCTTTGCAACTTATGGGCAAACCATTCACCGGTTCCAGATCCAGTCAGCCAAAATGGAGCAAGCGATCAGTACACGATCTAGAGATTTGCAGGAGCTACAACTGGTTTTACTTCCACATCTGCAAATTCTTTAGAAGTGTTATCTAAACCTGGATGCCTTGACAGTTACGTAGGAGCTGAGTGCAGTTGATGCCATGGAGGAATAGGTATCCCAAATGCAAACAGAGAAAGAAGTGGCCACCTCCCTACTTGAGTCCTGGTCTCTATCCATGAAACAATTTTTCTAGGACTATAAATCAGTTTTTGACAAGTATTATTCATTGTTGTCATAAAATTTTATTATTTCAGTATCAAATGGAAACAGGGTTGTTCAATGGTACTTTGTCATTGTTGGCAAAGGGGGAGAAGTACTCTATCTATTTTGGAGACAAATAGGGAGAAGTATCTGGCTTTAAAATTTGGATATATGTTTTGATATATGCTATATGCTCTGATATCTCAATGTTTATGCTCTGTATGCAAAATTGCTATACATTGTATTGATTAAGGGATAGTGTATATGCTTAGGGGGAGCAATTTTGTTAATAGCATGTTTTTTATTGTAAAACACTTAGATGTCAAAATTTTATTTTCCTAAATGTTGCCATCAATTCCAAAGGGGGAGATTGTTGGCATTTTTGATGTTTATGTTGTGATTGTCGTTGATGGACACACACTTGTATTGAGATCCCCTTTATATGTATGAGCTAGAGCTCAACCAGTATTTGTTCCAATCGGTATGTTGTATTCTAGTCTTTAGACTATTGGTGATTTTGCAGAATGTGTTTCCTAGTCTGAAGTGGCATGTCGACCCCAAGCGGTTCGTAGATCTCAAGCGGTACGAGGGAGCAAAGTGGTATAACACATTCTTACTAGTCTTCATTTTTGTGAAACCGGCAACCGGTATTTTGTATGAACCGGTAATACTCTGTGATGAGTTACCAACCAACATTTTGTGATGAGTTACCAATCCACTGATTGATTGACGGTGCTGACACACTGACGATGCTTCTTGTGTCATGTTACTGAGTATGTCTAGATTCATTGAACCTAGGAAATTGTAATGTAACCCTATTGGACCGACATGAAATCAGATTCCTTTAAAAGGACATCATGTCTAGGGTTTTAGGTTGTTGTTGAAAGGGTTTATGTTATGACTAGGGTTTAAGGTGGTTGTTGAGTTGTTGTAAGAGCGATCTTATCTGAGAAGATCAAGTTGTAACTGAGAGAGATAGAGAAGACTAAAGTAATGCTGGAATACATTAGCAGTGAGCTATACTAGATCTAACCAAGTAGTTTGTGCTATTAGATAGATCAAACACTTGTTGATTACTCAAATCTTTGACAAGTTTGTAGCCCTTAACCAGGTAGGCCCAAAAGCCTTTTGTAAAATCCTCTAACAAGGTAGTTCACTTCTGTGAATCTAAAATCCTCTAACAAGGTAGTCTTTAATCAGACTTATCTCCTAACAGAGATTGAGATTCCTAACAGGATCTGTTCTAATGAAGAACATTGTAAGACCTTAACCGATCTGACCTTAACCGGTCTGGTTTCTATTCTGCAAATAGTGACTTGTGAGTTCCATTTCACCATGGTTTTTTCCATTTGGGTTTCCACGTCAAATATTTTGTGTTATGGTTGTATTGCTTTTGTGGGTGAATGCTTTACTTGCATTTTGGTTTGCATGTGTGATAACTGGTCTGTCTATTAAACTGTTTTATTGGTTTATCTTCAGACTGTTTAAGTGTTTAAGTACAAAGATTTTTGGCATACTAATTCACCCCCCCTCTTAGTATTCATCAAATTTAAATAAATAAATGTATTTATTTAAATGAGAAATAAGGCTAGAAGAGGATAAATGAATTAATTAAATAAATAAAGATTCATTCAATTAATAGAAGAATTAGGCTAAAGTAATTAAATAAATAAAATATTTATTTAATTACACAAAACAATTTTAGGTGTCTACATTTTGCCCATCTTTGAGACAATGCAGCTTGTCACGTTGTTTCAAAGAAGATAATATGAACTGATACAAAGTTGCCCCAAGATGGGAATGATATGCCCCCTCGAGAGATTGGAGGAAAATGTCTGAAAAGATCACAGACAATCTCTTGATAAAAAAGAAAGGCTAGAAAGGACTGACCGGATAAAGTGACAGAGTCATGGGATAATGAAGACTGACTCGAGAAACGAGGGCTAGGGCTAGGGCCAAGGTAGTCTATAAGATAGACCATGAGGGGAAAACATCCTCATTGTCATCCACGCATCCAAGAGATCAGAGTGCAGAGAGAGAATAGAGCAGTAGCAGCCAGCAGCGATGGCATTGGTTCATATATTTGATCGTGTTCACCGATTTCAGAGGCCAACGGATACAAGAGAGCTAGTAAGTACCGCAAAACCTCCTTGTATTTTGTCGCAATAATTGTTGTTATAAATGCATGATAGGTAGTGTAATAAATGTGCATTATAAAATGTCAAACAAGGTCAAAAAATGCTGAGGCACATCTGTGTTGGTGCCAGGCGTGTCTAGGTTGGCTAGGTGCGTCTGTGTTTGTTCCAGGCGCGTCTACAAATGAAAAAACGTTTGTGTCATATGCAAGCGCATCAATGTTGTGCAGGTGCGTTTGTGCTATGTGGATGCATCTGTGTATTTTAGGCATGTCTGTGCAAAGTAGGCACGTTTATGCATTATGTAAACGTGTGTATGTCATGAAAGCGCATTTGTGTCTTCAAGGACAAATCAGTAGTTTTGTGATGAACATACCTTGTCGATTGGATAAGCTGCTGAGAGGATTCACTCAAGAAGGTCCTCTAGGGAAGACCAGAATAGATGAAGGCACTTTTTCATGAACAGGGAATACCAAGACACAGTAGTTTGTGATGAACAAGGAATACTAAAAGAGAGCAGCACTTTGTGATGAACAAGGAGTGCAAAACAGGAGCAGCACTTTGTGATGAATAGTGAGTGCAAAAACGTAATACTTTGTGATGAACAGTGAGTAGTACTAGGATAAAAAGCAACACTTTGTTATGAACAGTGAGTGTCACTAGGATAGAACACCATATGATAAATATAAGCACTAGGATAAAAAGCAGCATTTTGTGATGAACAGTGAATACCACTTTGACTGACATGATTGATTTGCTTGACTGCAGGAGTATCTACCTATGCTAGAATCATGAGAGAGATTCCCATCAACTCAGAGTTTGCAAGCAGAGCTGACAGTTGAGGATAGAGTAGCGATTCAGGCTATGGGCCTGCGACATATTATGTATGTGCCTGAGTTTTGGGTGAACATAGGTTTGCTGACTGCGCTAGCTGAGAGATGGCACTCAGAGACTTGTACATTTCATTTGTCGATGGGTGAGATGACAGTCACCTTAGAGGATGTATACAAGATTCTGAGAATATCAATCGATGGGGAGTTAGTTCCTTACAATTGAGACAGAGATAGGGATGCACTGAGATGAGTGTTCTAGGATCTGGGACTAGAGATGAGGGTTGGACACGTGGCATGGGACACGATGAGACAGACTGGATTGGCACTACTAGCAGTACTAGTAGGAGTTATCAATGGGTTCTTATGTCCTGATAGGGCTACACGAGGATTGGCTGTGGGCTGGGGGAGCACATTGGAGATGCTGGTGACACAGCATACCAGATTTGCCTGGGGATCATGTGTGCTGGCACATTTGTATTATGAGCTTCATCAGTTCATATATCATGGATCTATAGGATTGGGCTACGGAGTGACATTGTTGCAGGTGTGGGCTTATGAGAATCTTCTGGTGACATGATCGATTCATTTCAGAGGTAGGGGAGGAGATAGGCTATTGGAGAGACCTATACTATGGAGTCGTGCCACTAGAGCAGCGAGCTAGGAGCTTCCGAAGACCGTCGTGGACTACGACGACCACTAGAGGGAGAGACAGGAGATAGGCATCTAATGGTGGGGTTATGGGTCCTCCACCACTACCAAATAGAGGGGACAAGAGAGATGATCCTGGGGTGGGTCCTTCCAGGGCTCAGACTCTGTAGAGGCTAGGAGGCTCCGAGGGAGGGAGCTCATCATAGCCTTAGAGGGCTCCCTATGTATCAGTTTTGTACCATTTTGTATGACGACACCTTCTGGTGATTGTAGCCATATGATTTTGACATCATTGTATTTTGACACTTATGATTTTGATATATATATGAGATTCATCCTTGCGGCAGCTATATGCATGTGTACCTATGTGATGCTTATGATATGGATGCAAATATGTATATGATGGAATGCAATATTTTTGTTATTTTATGTTTTATATGTTATGTCAATGCAAATGTGAATGTATGAAATGTGGAAGAATTATGATAATGCAAAGAACTATTTACATAATGAAATGAAAAATGTGCTAACATGTGTTGTGTGCAGGATGTGATGCAATTGTGATATCTATATGTATGTATGAGATGCTAACATGTGGTAGTGTAGATGCAACTACATGAGATGAAAATGCTTTTGGTGTGTCATTATACTCAATCATGTGATAGCAAGCTACACGAACTCGAGAAGGACGATGGAGGTCAATCAAGAAAGGGGGATGGAAGATAGAAGATATGAAAGTGAAAGAGCTTCTTGTATGTTATCATCATTGAGCTTTATTATGGCAAAATAGGTTATGACAATCGAGGCATATGTTTGACCCAGAAAGTCATTGTACCCGTTTGCACGGAGATAAGACAGTTGCAAACAAGGAATACCCCAGTTCATACTAGACTCTCAGTGTCCTCATATCCTTGGACAATTCATAGCATTACTAGGAGACAATCTACAGACAGCAAAGAAAAATAGGTGACGATACCCCATCCTCACCTTTCTAGTCAAAGACATCCTAGAGATAGAATCTCTACTCAGAGACATCCTGGAAAAGCTAAAAGACATGTCACCAAAAGATAAAATCAAAAGAAAACCAAGACTCGACACCAACATCCACTGTAGTCCTCAAGTTTAGTGTCTCTTGTCACTTATATAAGTCTTATATGATTGTGGTCACAATGTTTACTTTCACAAAAAGGATAGATAGCACTGAACCATAATATTGTCTGAGTCTATTGAAAGATTTGATTTGTTGAAGCCCATTGTTGCTGTTGTGTCTCATCTGAAATTGACTGAATCCATGAAACTGATACTTTATTGTAGAGAAGATGAAACTTTATTGTAGATTGGTGATGCAAATGTTTTCTTTAGTATGGATTGTGCGTGGATAGACTAAAAAAAAGTGAAAGAAATTGTACTCCTCGAAACATGTGATGCTGTCAGTTCCACACCCATCACTAGACGTAGGATTTTCCTTAGCCACAGATAGGAGCTGATTTATTATGGATGGAAAGGGGTGAAAAGGGAGGTTTATTATGAATGGCTAACCAATCTTAGGTAGATCAATAACCAGCCATGATGGGAATGGGTAAGTTTGTTATGGATGGATAGGTTGTGAGTGTGTGCAAAGTGATGGGATGAAAGTGAATCCTGAAAGAGGGAGGAGCAATGTCTCTACGCATGGTGTCGGTGACCCATTTTTCACCATGGTACTTGCCCAGGGCACCACTGAAGTGGTTTTCCCAATGGATGAAAATGTTTTTCTATTTTTCAAATTTTTTTTTTTTTTTTTTTTTTTTTTTTAATTTTTTGTCTCACAAGGCACTTGTTTGCCAGGTTTTCACCAAGTAACGATTTTTTATGTTTTATGATTTTTTTGTATTTTTTAATTAGGATAGTCTGAAGAGCTATGTCTAAAACCTGTGAAGGTGCATGTTGTTGATAGGATCCTCCAAAGGTTCACCCTCTGTGGTTGAGAGCTGATATGCACCAGATCCATATGCTGATGTGATGATGTAAGGACCAAGCCAATTTGGTTCGAATTTGCCCTTCTTCTCTCTATCTTGCTGATTTTTAAGATTTTCTCTAAGAAATAAGTCACCCGCCTTGAATGTGTGAGGCTTTACCTTATGTTTGTAGATGTATTGTTCCTTGACTGAATGATGTGTAGCTCAAGTGACTGTCTTCCTTGATAAAGGAATTGAGATAGAATTACTAGCATGTGCACTACACAGGCCCATATGTGTGTCACCTAAAGAAGTTTGGGCATCCCTGACAACAAAGTTCTATGAGGAAGCTCCATTAAAGGTCCATGATGTATCGCCAGAAGGGAAAAGATGTGTGGAACAAGTGGATGAGTGATGAAGGCTTATGATTGTGAAAAGAAGTGAAAGTAGGATGGCATGATGAAGACTTAGGATCAACAAGTATGCTTTTTGGCTTAAAATTTTAGAAATTTTGCCCCCAGTTATTTTGATATTAGGGGAGATCATCTCTTTTTCTTTCATAGGATTTTTATCCTTGACTTTGATTTTTGTAGTCCAATGGCTTATGATTTTGATTTCGACTGAAGGACTTTTCTTTAATTTTTACTTTTGAATTTTTCTTTTCAAAGCTTGATTTTTGATCCCCAATGAGTAAGGGCTTTTGTAATTCTTGTTGATCCAAGTCTGGAAGTGGAGTGGAAATGGAAGGAGTGGATGGAATGGTAAGGCTATGTGAGCTCTCAAGAGGGTTGGTGATACACTCAATAGATTCTTCATTGGAACCACTCTTAGGATTATTGATATCAAGAGGTGCTTGCACCACTAGAGGAGATTTGCATTCAGACATAGTAGCCACAACACTAGGTGGTTCACACCCAATTACATGGCATTGCAAATTGTTTGTAGATTGTTCTTGTTGATTGAATACCTTAGGAGATAGTGGGAGTTGATCAACATGAAAGATATACTCACCACATCCCAGGTCTTTAACCTTGAATTTTTGTTTGAGCTCTGTTTGTTTTGATGTAAAAGCTTTCAATGATTCTGGATCCACATATGTAGAAGAAGGGATAGCCTCCCTATTACTTGGAATGATCATCTCAGTTTTTGGTCTCAAGTTATTGCAGTATATGAATGGATTAGGATCACCATTAACTATTATTTCAACTCCATTGTGAGGAGACTTAATGCATTGGTGATATGTAGATGGGACTACCCTCATTTCATGAATCCAAGGACGTCCTAGTAATATATTGTATGTAAGATCCAGGTCTAGGACTTGACAAACCACATCTTTTGTAACTGGCCCAACTCTGAGAGGCAATATCACTGTACCTTTGGATGAACGTTCTTCATCATCATATGCTTTGATGGTGATTTTGTTTGTAGAATTCACAGCTTTGTCTGAATATCCCAATTGTTTAATGGTACTCAATGTACAAATGTTTAGACCAGCTCTTCCATCTATCAGGACTCATTTTATTTGATGTTTATGTAGGAAAGCTTCAATGTGTAAAGGTGCATTATGTGGTTGGCTCACAGAGGCCTCGTTAGCTTCTGTGAATGTAAGGGAATGTGGAATGGAAAGGTATCCCACCATGGCTTGAAACTGGTCCACATTCAAATCAGTAGGGACAGGAGTGTCTCTCAAGATTTTGTCAAGAATAGATTTATGTGCGGGGGATATGCGTAAGAGCTCAAGGATTGAGATAAGCATGGGTGTCTTCCCTAACTGTTCTACAAGGTCATACTCAGGCTTGGTTGATGAGGAAGCGGTGTTTTAGCTGGAGCACCTTGCAAAGTGAATTTACATCGATGAGTTGTAACATTACATTCAAAGGTAGGTTCGGAAGAAGATCCAATGCCTTTTAGGACAATCTTGAGTCTTTGAGTAGAATTTTTCGGCATTTTGTCCTTGATGATAATGGTAGAGACATAATTGTCCATTGAAATGTGATTGATAGTTGAATCATAGTTATAAGATGCTCTGGTATAGTTGGTCTGGTCATCTGTGGCTTTAGTTTTTCCCTTGTCATGTTTTGGGAATGGTTCTTTAAACATTTCATGTTCTTGATTGGATGAGTGTCCTTCAATATCAATGTCACCTCTATCAATAAGATCTTGTATGATGTTCTTCAGCCGATGGTAATTTCCTGTCTTATGACCCTTGCTCTTATGAAATTCACAATATTCATCATCATTCCACTAATTTGGTTTGACCTTTGGCTCATATGGAGGAAAATTTGGAATTGTTATTATTTTGTTTGCCACTAGCTTTTTGAAAACTGACTCAAGTGGTTCTCCCAATGGAGTGTACTTCCTTCGTGATTTGGAAGTTGTTTGAGTATTTACTAGATTGTTTGTAGAGCTTGATCCAGAAAAAATGATTTTGGGTCGCACTGTATTGGCATCAACAACACCATCATTGACTATGTTCTTATTTTTATTCTAAAATCTTGGCTTGTCTTTTCCTTTAAAGTCCTCTTTGTTTTCTTTGAATATCTTAATGACTCCTTGTTCAATTAGGACCTTCTCTGTCGCTAAGCCTTTTTCAATGACATCCTTGAAGGTGGACAAACAATTTTTTCTCAAGTCATAACCAATGTCTTTGTTAACATTTTGGGTGAACATCTCTACCATTTGTTTTTGTGGAATTTCACAAGAGCATCTGCTGGCTAGATTCCTCCATCTTTGTAAAAATGATGAAAAAGACTCTCCATCCTTTTGTTTGGTGTTGCACAAAGTAGTGACTGATATGTCTGTCTCTATGTTGTATGAGAAATGTTGGATAAATGCCTCTGCTAGATCACCCCATGACTTAATTCCAGGTGGAAGTTGGGAGAACCATTCCATAGCTTGATCTCCTAAGCTTTGTGGGAATAATCTCATCAAATATGTCTCTTCTGATGCTACCTCAATGCAAGATGTGAAAAAATATCTTATATGTGCCTTAGGACCTCCTTTGCCTCTATACTTATCAAACTTAGGTGTCACAAAGTGTGTAGGAAATAGAGGCATTGGAATGTTTTTGTCAAATGGATAGGGACATATGTCTCTCATTGTGTAAGTTGGCTTCGGTGTATTTATGTCCTACATCTTCTTTTGTAAGTCCTTTATTTGTTGTTCCAAATTGTCCTTAGGTGGAGACTGACTTCTTGGACCATACCTCATGCCTGAACCACCAGGTGGAGGAGGAGCATGTTGTATATATGGATGGTATTGATCATACACATGTTCATATGGAGGAGGTCTATAGTGATGTTGCGTATATGGACCACTTGGTATAAAGTCATGATGAGGAATAAAATATCTACTTTGTCCATGTATACCATACTCTACAAGCATGTCATGAGTTTGTTCTAGTGTGTTGCCCCCAAATTTGACACGGGGTTTCCTTGTGTCCAAATTTTGAACATGCCTTTGAATATCCAATTGCGTTGGTGGTTGATCCTTAGCATTGGTATGTGATTGAGAATATTTTGCTGCATAAGACTTCCATAATGGTCTGCGAAGGTGAGTATCATATGCTTGACCATGTGTATATGGGACCTCAGGTTTTTGAAACAAAAATGATGGTGATTCAGGCACCATATGTGGTCCTCTAGTACCTCCACTATTAGGCCTCCTTTGATCCATGTTGAGGTGAGGTTGTTGCAAAGGTCGATTTTCCATTATTTGAGACATGTCAAAATCATGAGGGATCTTGGCTCCACTTTGTGCCATCACTTGTAAGAAGTATTGTCTATCTCTCCTCATTATTTCCTCAACCAATCGATTGAAACGGGGATCCATAATGGAGTCTTCCACTTTTGCTGAATGTACTGAAATGTTGTCCATATTGTCATTGTGTGTGTCATTGTTGTTTATATTGTCCATGTTCTCAACATTTGGAATGTTTCTATAAGCATCCATGTCAAGTAATGTAGTATGATCAGAATTGAAAAAGATATCATTGTTATACTTATAGGAACTCATGTTTGCGGACTCTTGAGCCTTTTTAGCTTCTCTCCTAGATTTTTGGGAACAGGTTTCAACCATGAACTAGGTATTGACCAAGATGTGTGAGACTAGATGAAAATGGAAATAGTGTGGAAGACCAAGAGTTGGATGGAATGTAAATGAATCTAAAGTGTACTTGCAATGTCCAAAGTGTAAGACCAAGTATGTATGTAGTAGAGTAGGTGCGGTTTCCAAAGAGATGATAGTTTCTCTTGATGAGCTAAGTTGACCTTGACTCTAAGTAAGACCAAATGAGACCCAAAGGTGATAGACCTTGATGAGGGACCACTTAGCAATATGTTGTTGTATGTAGTGTGTTGACAAAGTATGATGAGGACAAGCAAGTGACCTTTTAACTCAAGTTTAGACAAATGTGAATGTAATGCAAGGTGTAAAGCAATGATGAACTTTGTGAGACCCAAAGACAGGTTGAATGCTAGTTGAAAACCCAGAGAGATACCTAGAAAGCTCAATAAGTCTGAAACTGACTATTCTTGTTTGTTGGATTGTAAAAAAATTTCAATTCTGAACATAGACATGCCTGTATACTTCACAGATGCGCTTAAATGACACAGACGTGATTCTATCTGACACAGATGTGTTTTTGAGATTTTGTAAATGCAATGATGCTCAAGAGAACACAGGCGTGTTTCTACCCTTCATAGATGCGGTTATATGACACAGACGCTATTATGTTAGACACAGACGCGTTTCTAGAGACTTTGTGCAGTTTTCCCAATCTGTGAAGTTGCTTGTTGTGAACAAATATGAATGTTTAACTGTTTTCCATGACAAGAGGACACAGTGTTGATGAGGACTCAATGTTTGCAAGTGTTTAGACTAAAAAAAATGACTCAAAGAAAAGTGTGTTGTTTGATGTAAAAATGTTTTGCATACACTTGAAGACACAAAAGACACAATGTTTTGATGTTTGGTCTTGAATGTTTGAATATTCAAAATAAGACAACCACAATTCTTATGGTTGGCCAGGACGATAGTTGTTGATCCCACATGGAGTTTCCACCGAGGCTACGCTATTCAGAGTGGATACTTAGATGCTTGACCCCACTAGATCCACCCTCGGCACTCACTTCTCAAGGCAGCCAAGCATCAATCCCCATGAAAACTCCCCGTAGCGAACTTTGTATCTCTACTAAGAACCGTATGTGTGTGGGCTACTCTAGAGGTCCGACCTTCTGCCTTGACAACTAGAAGGATTTTGGCTTCTAAAACAAAAAGGTGCTAGTAAGGGCATCCGCTCATGTGGCCATACATGCAGCACTTTCAGCTCTATAAATATAGAAGGCTCCCAGCCGGTAGGGGTTACGCCCTACAACTGATCAAATAAATTTGATCAAATGGGTTTATGGGGAGACATAGTGTCGGTATGAACTAATCAGCACACGTTATCCATAGTTTTCACCATGAATACAGTTGTTTATAGTGGTTCAGAAGATGTGGGTTTTCCTTGCTACCACTTGGGTCGTTCTCTCCTCACTAGTAGTCCTAATGACCACACGGGGAGACAGACCCTCTAGAGATTAAACAAAAAGAGCCTATTTCTCAAGACATAAAAGACACTAGTTCAATTTTAGTGCACCAAATGAAGTGTTTGCTAGTCTATGAAAACAAGGCACACAATAAAGATCAAAAACCCTTGCCAAGGTCCTACAACAAAAATCTATTAGTAGTTTGGATTGTTTCAAATGATCACCCCTTCCTGCAAGCACACAAGTTAGGTAAATTTTTAGATCCAAAAAACTTTGTGTAATAGGGGCCTTCGACAAAATGATTTTGCTTTCAAGACAAGCTGCACCAATTTCGTTAGCTAGATCTGAAAATGTTAGCTCAATATAAACCAGATCTGAAATCCAAATGACGAAAAAAATTGAATTAACGAAACCAAAATGCAACAAAGATGAACACAGACGCGGTTATTAGTGACACAAATGCTATATAAACACGCAAACGCACCTAGATCTGACACAAACGTGGCTCCTAAACACAGATGTGGTTATTAGTGACACAAACGCTATATAAACACGCAAACGTGCCTAGATCTGACACAAACACGGCTCCTGAACACATACACGGCCCGCAAACATAGACGTGCCTGGAAGCCTCGCACACACGATAAGGGAACACAGATGCATTTCCTGGAATCTGCAAAAAAAAAAAAAAATGTCGAGGTCACAGACGTGGCAGAGAATCAAAAACGCGATCCGAAAGTGCACAGACGCGAAAATGTCAAAATGTTGTTGGAAATGTCAGATCTATAACTTCAAAAGCACAAAATATACAACAAAAGATGTCAGATGCAAAAGGGACAAGGGTCCCACCGAGCATGCCAAAATGTATACGGTGAAAATGGATACAACAATAATATTGAAAAGCTAAATGAATTCAACCACAAAACCCTAGCCTAACAACAACAAAGATCCACCATAACATATGAAAATTACCTAAGACAATGCAAATCAAATGAAATCATAAAGATTATACCATCACATGTCTAATAGGGTTTGGATCTCCATTCTTCCTATCTCCATTGATCTTGCTTGATATATTTGCTCTCAGATTTTATGTGTGCACAAGAGCTCAACAAAGAATAGAAATATGGTTGCAAGTAGGCTTGATCGCATATGAAAGTTTGAAAGCGTAGTCGAGTAGTCAGTGAGAGGGTTTTATAATGAAGGAAGCATCTCCTTATATAGAAGACACTATAAGAAATGAAGGGATAAGATTGAGAGGTGTAAAAGATAAATGGTTGGCTATGATTAAAGGGTAGGTAGAGAAAATTTGAAAATAATGAGAGGGTAGGTAGTGTAGGAATTAAGAGATGAATGACATGTGTCATGGGTAGAAAAGGTTAATGAATTAATTAAATAAATAAATATTCATTTAATTAATAGAGGAAATGGGATCAATTAAATAAATAAGATATTTATTTAATTTAGGAAAAGGACAATTTAAATAAATAAATGTATTTATTTAAATGAGAAATAAGGCTAGAAAAGGATAAATGAATTAATTAAATAAATAAAGATTTATTCAATTAATAGAAGAATTAGGCTAAAGTAATTAAATAAATAAAATATTTATTTAATTACACATGAAAATTTTAGGTGTCTACAATGATAATGCAAATAACTATTTACATGATGAGAATGTAAAATGTGCTAGCATGTGTTGTGTGCAAGATGTGATGTAATTGTGATATCTATATGTGTGTATTAAATGTGAATATGTGGTAATGCAGGTGTAAACTACATGAAATACAAATATTTTTGGCATGTCATTATACTTAGTCATGTGATAGCAAGCTACACAGACTCAAGAAGGACGATGGAGGTCAATCAAGAAAGGGGGATGGAAGATAGAAGATATGGAAGTGAAAGAGCTTCTTGTGCTATTATCATCATTAAACTTTATTATGGCAAATAGGTTATGACAATCCAAGTATATGTTTGACCCAGAAAGTCATTATACCCATTTGTATGGAGATCAAATAGTCGCAAACAAGGAATGCTCCAATTCACACTAGACTCACAATGTCTTCATATCCTTGGAAAAGTCATAGCATTACTAAGAGGCAATCCACAGACAACAAAACAATAGGTGAACATATCCCATCTTCGCCTTTCTAGTCAAAGACATCCTGGAGATATAATCTCTAGTCAGAGACATCCCAGAAAAGCTAAAAGACATGCCACCCAAAAGATTAAATCAAAAGAAAACCAAGACTTGGCACCAACATCCACTGTAGTCCTCAATTTTAGTGTCTCTTGTCACTTGTATAAGTCTATTTGATTGTGGTCACAATGTTTTCGTTCACAAAATGATAGATAGCATTGAACCATAATGTTGTCTAAGTCTGTTGAAAGATTTGATTTGTTGAAGCCCATTGTTGTTGTGTCTCATATGAAACTGACTGAATCCATGAAATTGATACTTTATTGTGGAGAAGATGAAACTTTATTACGGATTTGTGATGCAAGTGTTGCTTTATTGTGGATTGTGCACAGATAGACTGGAGAAAACTGGAAGAAACTGTACTCCTCGAAACGTGTGATGCTCTTAGTTCCACACCCATCACTAGACTTGGGATTTTGCCTTAGCCATAGATATGAGCTTATTTATTATGGATGGGAAGGGTGAAAAGGAGGGATTATTATGAATAGCTAACCAATCTTGGGTAGATCAATAACAAGCCATGATGGGAATGGGTAAGTTTATTATGAATGGATAGGTTGTGAGTGTGTGCAAAAGTGAAAGGATGAAAGAGAATCATAAAGGAGGGAGAAGCAATGTCTCTATACATGGCGCCAGTGACCTGGTTTTCACCATGGTACCTGACCAGGGCGCCACCGAAGTGGTTTTCACCATTGGACGAATTTATTTCTCTTTACTTCTTCTTTTTTTCAATTTTTTTGTGTCACAAGGTGCATGTTTGCTAGGTTTTCACCAAGTAACGATTTTTTGTTTCTATGATTTTTTTGTATTTTTGAATTTTATTTTTTTTTGTTTTTTTTTTTTTGTTTTTTTTTTTTTTTTTGTATTTTTGAATTAGGATACTCTGAAGAGCTATGTGTAAAATCTGTGAAGGTGTGTGTTGTTGATCATATCTTCCAAAGGTTCGCCCTCTGGGGCTGAGAGCTAATATACATCAGATCTATAGACAGTTGTGATGATGTAAGGACCAAGCCAATTTGGTTCGAACTTGCCCTTCTTCTCTTTGTCTTGTTAATTTTTAGGATTTTCTTTGAGAACTAAGTCACCTATCTCAAATGTGTGAGGCTTTGCCTTGTGATTATAGCTGCGACTCATTCATTGTTGATAAGCCTTGAGATGATTAAAAGTAGTTTGTCTTCATTCATCCAGTAGTTCTAGTTCTTGTAAGCGAGAGACCCTGTAGTCTTCATCACTAATAATGTTTTGAAAAGAGACTCATAAAGATGGTAACTTGACCTCAATAGGAAGAATAGCTTCGACACCATAGACAAATGAATAAGGTGTGGCTCTTGTAGGTGTGTGAACACTTGTGCGATAAGCCCAAAGTGCAGGATTAAGTTGGATATGCCAATTTCGGCCAACATCATCGACTGTCTTTTTGAGGATTTTAAGAATAGTTTTATTAGAGTCATTAGCTTGACCATTACCTTTGGGGTAATAGGGAGTGGAGAAACAATGGGTAATATGGAAGAGATCACAAAGTTCACAAACATCCTGATTTTTGAAGGGACATCCGTTGTCGGTGATGATGGAATGAGGAATAACATACCAGCAAATGATATAATTAAGGATGAATGTAGCAATCTATTTTCCAGTGACTTGTGTAAGAGTCGTGACTTCTATCCATTTTGTGAAATACTCTGTGGTAGTGATAATGAATTTGTGGTCATTGGAAGAAGGAGGGTGAATCTTTCCTATGAGATCGGGTCCCCACTAACAAAAGGGCCAAGGAGTCGCAATCAGTTGAAGTTCTTGCGCTGGTGCATGAATAAGGTCTCCATGAATTTGGCATTGCTTACATTTTTTGACAAACTGATATGAATTGTTTTCCATATTGAGCCAATAATATCCATTCCTAATGAGTTTCTTGGCTAAGGTAGGACCACTAGAATGTGGACCACATATACCTTCATGAACTTCGTGTGATGCAATCCGAGCTTCGTCCCTTTCTAAACATCTAAGGAGAGTGCCATCTAGACATCGACGGTATAGGATATCGGCTAAAATGACATATCTGGAAGATTGGTGAATGAAAGTACAACGTTGGTTGTTGCATAAGTCAGGGGGAAGGGTGTTGTTATGAAGGTATGTGAAAATGGAACCGTATAACTAGGAATCAGGACCAATGACACATATCATCTCAGTAGGAGTGATCTCATATGAGGGAACCAAAAGGTTATCCACCAAGAACTCATAGTGGGCTTCATTCTGCAGTAGATCAATCAGTGAGGCAATAGTAGCCATGGCATCTACGGCTCGATTATGCTCTCTTGGTATCTGCTCAAAGGTTATCTTTGTGAAATATTGCTTGAAGTCATCTACCATTTTCTTGTAAGGTACTAATTTTTCATCCTTTGTTTGGTAGTCATCGGTTGCTTGATGAATTACAAGTTGAGAGTCCCCAAAAATATGAAGTTCCTGGATCTTCCATTGAACTGCAATTCGTAATCCAATTGTTAATGCCTCATATTCTGCTATGTTTTTAGTGCAAGGAAATGACAATTAGTATTATTTTGGAATTGAATCCCCTTGAGGTGTAATAAAGAGGGTGCCTGCTCCTACACCATGTTGCGTGTACGAGTTGTCAAAGTACAGTTTCCATGGCTTTGTGTGTGATACCGCCAAGATGGATTCATCTAGAAATTCTGAAATTAGAGGAGCGTCATCTATCATGGGTGCATCTACTAACTGATCTATGATAGCTTGTCCCTTTATTGCTTTTATGTCCATATATTCAATGTCAAATTCACTCAAGATCATCACCCATTTAGCTAGTATGCCAGTAAGCGTTGCCTTATTGAGAAGATACTTCAATGAATCGATCCTTACGACCAACTTAGTTTTATGAGTTAGCATGTAATGTCGTAATTTATGTGAAGCAAAAACCACAACAAGACATGCATGCTCAATTGGTGTGTAGTTTAGCTCATAACTAACCAAAGTACGACTAATGTAATATATTGCCTTTTCTTTGCCTTCAGCATCTTGTTGCGCCAAGAGTGCCCCCAGTGTTGTTGGTGTAGATGATATGTAGAGTAACAGGGGTTGTTCTGTAATGCCCCACCAAGAAACCCTAAAAGAAACAACTACAAACACTCGAATAGAGTGCAAATAATTTATTTTTTAATAAGAACACACTAATGTACAAGATATACATTGCAATAGAAGTTTCACAAGTAGAAGACTTAACACAAACTCCTAAAGGGTTTCCAACGAAGATTACTCGATTAATCCAATGAACATTAAGGTGTATTAATCCAATTAACAATGAGATTGATTAAACCTGCTCATGATAGAATGATTACCACATGATCATAGCAATTCAATTCCATAAAAGATTAAACTAAGCATAATTGAATATATACATTTGTCATTTGTTACATTTTGTCACTAAAGTTGCATTCATCATAATCCATATTACTGCATTTAATTGATAACTTCATACATGCAACTAAGAATAATATCACCTAAATTACATTATACATTTTGACCATAATACCAATCATACATCCAAAATTAAAAGGAAATAGATGAACACATACACCATACAACACCAATTGATATTGGAGTTCACCCCTAATGGGCTACATCTCTAGGTCGGCTTCAAGTGCAAGACCATTCTAATAAATAAAAGATGAAAATACATAAAGTTTATATCCTTCCATCAAGGCATACATAAACAAATGATACAACCGACCACATAAGGGTCCAAGATATACATGAATGATCTAAGAAGAACAAAAGCATCCATTTGAAACATGGAATGGAGTAAATAAAAAAATAACAATTGGAGCACCTGCAAAGATAATCCATTGCAAGAATGCATGAACAAAATACCCAATGGAAAGTGGCACTACCACCCAACCATGTGGCCCAAAAAGGAACCACCCCTTCGTGCTAGGAGATAGTACTAAGGCCCTCAATCAAGCCACAACAAAGAATCACATGGTCTCACATGAACATCAAGTACTCACACAAGACATAAGAATACAAGCATGACTCACAAGAGTGCTCCAATAAAAGCCGACACATGACTACACACTAGTGAACATAAGGGAAGAGTGTCATCGCATAGCTAGTATGGGTTATCCTGGCAGACCTCCATAGGTCCTGGCCCCCATCTTGGGTTATCTTGGTAGCCTCTCCTAAACCTCTGGCCCCCATCCATGACTCATGGGGACCCAACAAACCTTTCGTGAAGACAAGGTAGTTGGTTTTCCATTCCAAGCCTTCCCACTGCATCCTGAGTCTATACTAGCACTCAACCATGAGTGGGGCACAATTTATCTTGATTAATGTTTGTAAAACCCAACCCCCCTCCATTTTTTAATTAAGTTATTACTTATCACTCAACTTTCGATGGGTTATCTTGCTAACCTCTTTGGGCGCAACCCCCACTCGAAAGCCACTTTTCCTTATGACACTATACAACCTCCAAACAACCCTGAGGCAAAACACAAAATACAACTAACATAAGGAGTTCCAAAAATAAAAACCAAAGAACAACTTGATTAAACAAACCTTCTACCAAGGTTAAACCAATTGGAGGTGTGAAACGAATAACTGGTCTATCTACAAGACAAAACCAAAACCCAAAATAAATCAAATACGGTCACAAATAAAACTTTGCCCAAACCACTTGCACAATAAACTCACATAAAACAACATGTCATCATGACACAGAAATGACTCTTACAAATCAACACCAAAATCTACCAAGCAGAGTAAAAACTCAAACGAACACACTTGCACTCTAAACTCATCCATGTTAAGGAATCATAACGATTACTCAAAATATAATTAAAAACTAACACTCTCTAATTGCAGTTATTTCAATAACTAACTCTTTCATGATAAAAGACCACAATAGGGAATAATGCATAAAGATGATCTAAGTATACATACACTCAAATAAACTTGCTCAATACTTTATTTTAAACCATACACCTTAAAAAGAGTAACAAGAACTCATAGCCTAAATAAACCATCCTTAAAAAAAACATAAAAAATAAATATATAATCCTTTCAATTAAAGCCAATTTAGCTATAACAAAGACCACTTGAATTCGAATTTCAAATTAATGACAATAACATTTAAAATACTTTTAAAAACTAAATACAATATTAAAATCAAAATAATCTTTTCCAAATTAAAATCATTTCAACTAACAAAATTGATGATTATTCCTATAGCCTTTGTTTTCACAAAATCATTACTATTATATCCAATCAAATTTAACATTCTCTTCATATTGCTAATTCAAAATATATAGTATATATATACACCTATATTTATATATTCAATACCAAACTGATCTTTCTTTAAAAAAAACGTGTGTATATATGTATATATATATATATATATATCGAATTAAAAATAATATAAAATATTACGCATTGCATAGGAAATAACATTTACTGTGTTTTTTTTACTGATTTTTTTTAATTTTAACACAAATAATTCGTGCCAATAATGCATTTCCAGCACATGTATTCAATTACTCAATTGGTCCTAACGCTAGGAGAACGGATCTGATTCAATCCACAAATGAAATTTTTATATATAATTTCATTATTCCACATAATAATTTCACATTGAAAACATCATATTCACATTTTTCAAAAAGTCTAAGTCAACCAATAACCAGGTTTTGGAGGCCATCCACCATTGATGGACCTCCAAAAACTCAAAAAAAAAAAAACTTGTCAAAACAAAAATTCCTTAAAACCCACTAGTTAATGGGTGCACAACATCACACTTTTGAAATAAAATTCACTTTTCAGGCATACATAAAAATTTGGGCAGCATTTTCCTAAAGCAACTCTCATTTAAAAAAAATGAAAAATAAAAATTCAAATCTAAACTAAAATCCAAAATTCAAGTTGGAGAAAGGTTCTAAATCCATTTGCTATCCATTTGCAACAAGAATTACACAATTTCATAAAGAATCAAGGGAGAAATCAAATTAAACCCACCTTTAAGTTGAAGAATTTCAAAATGAAACATGGAGCCAAAGACTTCGAAAGAACTCACAAAAACCAAGTAGCAACAAGAGTTTTTCCGCTCGAATCCAATAAGCTCCTCCCCACAAAATATCTCCAAGCAAATTTTTCCCAATCAAAATTTCAAAATCCATTGTAGGACTGGAAATCTCCAAAATTTGGAAAATAATAATCCTTGTTCAAAAAAATGCATAACCCCTCTTTAATTCCACCATATGGTAATAAATAAATACTCTAATTTTGCTAGCTTAATAGAATTTGATTTATCAATTTATAAAAACAATGGTCTTATTTTTTATTTTTTTTTAAACAATTACTCAAGCCAAATATAATTTAACTTTCACTAATAATTCAACATTCATTCTAACTTAGACAATTAAAAATAATCGATTAATTAATTAACCACAAAAATGATTCTCATATAATTTATTCTTAATTCGCTTTAATCAACACGACACATTAAATTCTCATTAACTACTCAAGAAGAGAATAATTAAACACACAAAACGCATAACATGCAACACTCAACTGAAACCAAAATAGAACATTGATACACATACCAACGTCGAAAAAGTGGTCTACTTGGTGAACTGACAAGGCAAACAAAAGACTAATGACACTCACAATTGACCAAGGCTAGGGTTAACATTAGGACCTTAGAACTACCTCCTCCACTTCCATTAGGTTAATTAGGTATGCTCAGACCTGTGGAGCCAGGTGGAGACGATACCTCGTACCTATACGGTACTTGTACCTGTAATTTTCTGCATCAATGAACCACATATGCATATATATATTTACAAACACAGTAGACACACCAGTGAAGGAGAATGATGGTGTTCCTTGTCTCACCGAATTGAATGAAGGAAAATCATCTCCTCGCACCCCATACACTTTCACACAACACGCCAACATATACATAAAGTAACTCGCACATAAAGTAAATGTGTTAGACCATCATTAATAATGCATAAATAAACTTAACATTTCCTCGACAATAAAATATGATGTAGAAGCAGAGTTAACTACTCATCAATAAGCAATAATGTATATTCAATATATATTCCTCGATGAACTATAATACATAATCATATTCACCAAACACACTCCAAAATGTAATACCAGAATACACATCACAATCACAATAAATCAACCATCCACATAAGCCACTGAAAAGTCAACCTTGGTCAACGAGGCCAAAAAGGGTCTGAACGAGGTAGGGGTATTACATGTTCTGGGACCAGTGGCATCAAGACTAGTGGATTCAGAAGATAATCTTTGAGTATCTCAAAATCCTATTGACAGTTGTCATCCCATTTGAATTTGATATTTTTGTGTAGCAAGTGCTAAAAAGGATGACATTTATCTGCAAGTTGTGATATGAATCTTTGTATGGACTGGAATCTTCCTTGTAAAGATTGACGTTGACTGATATTTCTTGGTGGTGGTATGTCTAATATCGCTTTGAATTTTCCAGGATTGGCTTCAATTCCTCTTTTTGAAATAATGTATCCAAGGAATTTCCTGGAGGTTACTCCAAAGACACATTTCTTGGGATTTAGTCTCACTTTGCATTTTTCCAACCGATCAAAAATGACTAAAAGGATGTCCAAATGTGTGTCTCTGTCTAATGATTTTCCCAAGAGGTCATCAATATAATCTTCTACAGTTACATGCATAAGATCATGAAAGATAGTAGTCATGGCTCATTGGTATGTAGCACCCGCATTCTTTAGCCCAAAGGGCATGACATTCTAGCAGAAAGTTCCCCAGGGGCAAGTAAATGTTGTTTTGTGTTGGTCCTCGGATGCGATTTTTATTTGATTGTAGCCAAAGAATCTATCCATCAAAGATAGCATTGCATGACCTATTGTGAGATCTATGATCAGGTCGATGTTTGGTAATAGAAAGTCATCCTTAGGACAAGTTTTGTTGATGTCTCTGAAATTTGTACATATTTTGATGTTGCGATCTATCTTACTGACTGGTACTAAGTTGGAGATCCATTCAGGATAATCAGTTGGTTGTATGAATCTGACATCCAACAATTTTTCAAGCTCTGCCTTTACTAATAATGCTACTTGTGGATGCATCTTTCTTAATTTTTGTTTTACTGGCTTTGCTCCTAGTTTAATCGTCAAATGATGTATTACTAAATCCGGATCCAATCCAGACATATCAGCATATGACCATGCAAAATTGATTTGTCGCTTTGTGAAAAATTTTATGAATTTCGGTCTTTCTCCCCCTGTCAGAGATTGTGCCAAGAATATGCTATGTGGAATCTCTTTTGTACCAATGTTTGTTTTGATGGTCTCCTCTACTAACATGGATGATTTTTCTTCATATGATGTCAGGATAATGTCGAGCCTTCCATCTTCAGGTGCCTCGGAGAGGTTTTCACCCTTAGATATGTCCTTTCTTTTTACTTTTTTGGGGTCAGACAGTGCCACAATGTGGTTTTCACCGTAAAACCCATGATTTGTTTTTTCATTTTTACATTTTTGTGACTGGAAGGCCCAACACCCTCACCAAAATATGCCATGTTGTTGAGTTCTATAGTGTATTCCGCCATATGGTCCCCAAGCAAAAGATCATCTCGTATGCCTAAATAGTCAATGAAGGCCTCATCATTTTGGAATGTGTTGAATTGTACAGGTCCTTCATGGTCCCAGTCAATAAGTTGATGGTGAAAAAGGGTAAGGCCTTCAATGTTTTCAAAGTTAGTGGGAGGCAGGGTGAAGATACAATTATATTCAGGTATGTCAAGGTAATTGTCGAGGTCATCACTAGCACTCTCCTCATCTGGCTCGATCGTGAACAAGTCCAAATTGTCATCACTAAAAGCACATTTTGGAAAGGGTATCCTCATTCTTCATGATTTCGACCTAGAACTTAAAAATAGAGACTGTGTGGGATCCTTAGGGGTTGTTTCTTGACCTACTCTGAATTTTCTATCAAATTCCTCTTCTTTTGTGGGTTCACCTGGTTCTCTGAATGTCTCAGTTAGTTCATAATCACTTGAGGATTTGTATGAAACCCATTCCCATTCATTAGAGTTGGTGGAATAGTGGTTCTCTTGTTGATCATTAGAAATCATGATTTACAATGCTTCTTTTGATTTGCGAGTAGATACGAAACCAAACCCTTTTGAGCGCTGATTTTTAAATGTTAATTCTGGTTGCAAAGGTTGATTGATACCTTCTTTTCTTAAGCCAAGAGGAATTTTACCATCATACCCAAACTTTTGTAGGATCTTGAATCCTTTGCCATATTTTTTACATTGTGTCTTGATGTGATCTTGGGTATCATCTTCAAGGTCTTTGTAAAGAATCTTGTATAAGTCTTCTTCTTCCATTTCACCCCACTTTTGGAATATAGTAGGATCCCATTTTAGCATAATGATAGATGCATGTTTAGAAGGATGTGATCATCCATATTCTTTTGGTGAACTCATAACTAGCCGCAAGCACATGGTTTGATTTAAAGTGTATTCACCCATGCCTTTGTCCTGATATTTCCCTTTAAGCTCACCTTGCTTTGATGTTGAAGGTTTTAATGATTCAGGGTCAATATATGTAGAAGATGGGATGGCTTCTCTATTAACTGGAATTATTGTCTTGGCTTTTGGCCTCAAATTATTGCAGTATATAAATGGATTAGGATCGCCATTAACTATTACTTCAACTCCATTATGAGGAAACTTAATGCATTGATGGTATATAAATGGAACTGCTCTCATCTCATGAATCCATGGATGTCCTAGCAATATGTTGTATGTGAGATCGAGGTCTAGGAATTGATAATCCACATCCTTTGTAACCAGCCCTACTCTGAGAGGTAAGGTGATTGTGCCTTTGGATGAATGCTCTTCATCATCATACGCCTTGATGGTAATTTTGTTTGTAGCATTCACAACTTTATCTGAATATCCCATTTGTGTTATTGTGTTCAAAGTACATATATTTAGACCAACTCCTCCATCAATTAGAACTCATTTTATTCAATGTTTGCATAGGAAGGCTTCAATGTGTAAAGGTGCATTATCCGGTTGGCTTACAGAGACATCGTCAGCTTCTATGAATGTAAGAGAATGTGGAACAGAAAGGTATCCCACCATGGCTTGAAACTGGTCCACATTCAGATCAGTGGGGATAAAAGTTTCTCTCAAAGTTTTATCAAGGATGGCTTTATGTGTAGGGGATATGTGTAAAAGCTCAAGAATGGAGATAAGTGTGGGCATCTTCCCTAACTGTTCTACCAGATCGTACTCAGGTTTGGTTACTGAGGAAGCAGTGGTTTTAGCTAGAGCACCTTGCAAGGTGACTTTACCTTGTCAAGTTGTGACATTACATTCGGAGGTAGATTCAGAAGAAGGTCCAATGCCCTTTAGGACAACTTTGGGTCTTTGGGTAGAACTTTCAAGTGTTTTGTCCTTTATTATAATGGTAGAAGCATAGTTGTCCATTGAAATGTGATTAACAGTTGAATCATAATCATAGGACACTTTGGTGTAGTTAGCTTGATCATTTGTGGCTTTGGCTTTTCCCTTGTCATGTTTAGTGAATGGTTCCTTAAACATCTCATGTTCTTGATTGGATGTATGTCCCTCGATCTCAATGTCACCTCTATCAATAAGATCTTGTATAATGTTCTTCAAACAATAGTAATTTCCTGTTTTATGTCCCTTTTTCTTGTGATATTTGCAATATTAATCATCATTCCACCAATTTGGTTTGACTTTTGGTTCATATGGAGGATTGTCTGGAATTGTTATTAGGTTGTTTGCCACTAGCTTCCTAAAAGCTGACTCAAGTGGTTCTCCCAATGGGGTGTATTTCCTTCATGGTTTTGAAGTTGCTTGAGTATTTACTTGGTTGTTTGTAGAAGAACTTGATCCTAAAAGAATGATTTTTGGTCTCACTATGTTAGCATCAACAACACCATCATTTATTGTGTTCTTGTTCTTGTTCCAAAATCGTGGCATGTCTTTTCCTATAAAGTCCTCTTTGTTTTCTTTGAATATCTTAATGACTCCTTGCTCAATTAAGACCTTCTTTGTTGCTAAGCCTTTCTCAATGACGTCCTTGAAAGTGGACAAACAAGATTTCCTCAAGTCATAACCAATTTCTCTGTTGACATTCTATGTAAGCATCTCTACCATTTGTTTTTGTGGAATTTGACAAGAGCATCTGCTGGCTAAATTCCTCCATCTTTGTAAGAATGATGAAAAAGACTCTCCATCCTTTTGCTTGGTGTTGCACAAAGTGGTAACTGATATGTCTGTCTCTATGCTGTGTGAGAAATGTTGGATGAAATCTTTTGGTAGATCACCCCATGATTTAATTTTAGGTGGAAATTGGGAGAACCATTCCATAGCTTGTTCACCTAATCTTTGTGGAAACAATCTCATCAAGTATGTTTCTTTTGTTGTTACCTTAATGCAAGTTATGAAAAATTGTCTTATATGTGCCTTAGGGTCCCCTTTGCCTCTGTATTTATCAAACTTTGGTGTTACAAAGTGTTAAGGAAATGGAGGCATTGGAATGCTTTTATCAAATGGATAGGGACATATATCTCTCATTGTGTAAGTTGGTTTTCGTGTATTGATGTCCTCCATCTTCTTTTGTAAGTCCTTTATCTATTGTTCCAAATTATTTTTGTGTGGAGACCGACTTCTTGGACCATATCCCATGTCTGAACCACTAGGTGGAGGAGGAGGATTCTACATGTATGAATAGTATTGATTGTAAACATGTTCATATGGAGGGGGTCTATAATGATATTGTGTGTAGGAACCACCTGGTATAAAGTCATAATGAGGAATGGAATATCTTCTTTGTCCATGCATATCATATTCTACAGGCATGTCATGAGTTTGTTCTTGTGTAATTCCCCCAAATTTGACACGAGGTTTTCTTGTGTCCAAATTTTGAGCATGCCTTTGGATATCCAATTGCTTTTGAGGTTGGTCCTTAGCATTGGTATGTGATTGAGTGTATTTATCTGCATAAGACTTCCATAATGGTCTACGTAGATGGAGTTATTCATGAGATGCTCTTTCATGAGTATCATAAGCTTGACCATGTGTATTTGGGACCTCGGGTTTTTGAAACAAAGATGATGGTGACTCAAGAACAAATCATGGTCTTATAGTGCCCCCACTATTAGGCCTCCTTTGATCCATGTTGAGTTGACTTTCTTGAGTAGGTCGATTTTCCACTATTTGAGACATGTCAAAATCATGAGGTATCTTAGCTCCACTTTGTGCCATCACTTGTAAGAAATGTTGTCTATCTCTTCTCATGATTTCCTCAACCAATCTATTAAAATGGGGATCCATCATAGATTCTTCCACCTCTGTTGAATGTACTAAAATGTTGTCCATATTGTCATTGTGTGTATCATTATTGTTTTTATTATCCATGTTCTCAACATTTTGAATGTCTCTATAGATGTCCATGTCAGGTAATGTGGTATGATCAAAATTGAAAAAGATATTGTTGTCATACTCATAACCACTAATGTTTGTGGATTCTTGAGCCTCTTTAGCTTCTCTCCTAGTTTTTTGGGAACGAGTTTCACCCATGAACTAGGTCTTGACCAAGATGTGTGGGACTAGCTGAAAATAGAAAGAGTATGGAAGACCAAGAGTTGGATGGAATGTAAATGAATCTGAGGTGTACTTGCAATGTCCAAAGTGTAAGACCAAGTATGTATGTAGTAGAGTAGGTGTGGCTTCCAAAGAGATCATAGGTTCTTATGATGAGGTAAGTTGACCTTAACTCTAAGTAGGACCAAATGAGACCCAAAGGTGATAGACCTTGATGAGGGACAAGCAAGTGACCTTTTGACTCAATTTTAGACAAATGTGAATGTAATTCAAGGTCTAAAGCAATGATGAACTTTGTGAGACCCAAAGATAGGTTGAATGCTAGATGAAAACCCAAAGAAATGACTTAGGAAGCTCAAGAAATCTGAAACTAATTGCTCTTGTTTGTTGTACTGTAAATTTTCCCAATATTGAACACAGACGTGCCTATATACTTCATAGACATGATTGAACACTGCACAGATGCATTTCTGAGATTTTGTGAATGCAGTTTTTCTTATGATAACACAGACGTGTTTCTATCCTACACAGACACAACTACAGGACACATACGTGTTTCTGTAAAACACAGACGCGTTTCCAAAATCTGAGTGCAATTTTATCAATTTGTGAAGTTGTTGTTGTGACCAAATATGAATTTCTTTAACTATTTTTTGTGACAAGAGGACACAATGTTGATAAGGACTTAATGTTTTCAAGTGTGTGGACTCAAAATGACTCAAAGAAAAGTGTGTTGTTTGATGTAAAAATGTTTTGAATACACTTGAAGACACAAAAAGACACAATGTTTTGATGTTTGATCTTGAATGTTTGAATGTTTACAAGAAGACAAGCACAATTCCTATGGTTGTCCAGGACAATAGTTGTTGATCCCACATGGGGTTTCCCCCGAGGCTACGCTATTCAAAGCAGATACTTAGATGCTTGACCCCACTGGTCCACCCTCAGCACTCACTTCTCTGGGGCAGCCAAGCACCAGTCCCCATGAAAACTCCCCATGGCAAACTTTGTATCTCTACTAAGAACCGTATATGTGTGGGCCACTCCAGAGGTTAGACCTCCTGCCCCAACAACTAGAAGGATTTTGGCTTTCTAAAACAAAAAGGTGCTAGTGAGGGCATCTGCTCGTGTGGCCATACATGCGGCACTTTTAGCTTTGTAAATACAGAAGGCTCCCAGCTAGTGGGGGTTACGCCCTACTATTGATCAAATAAATTTGATCAAATGGGTTTTATGGGGAGACATAGTGTCGATATGAACTAATCAGCACACGTTACCCATGATTTTCACCATGGATACAGTTATTTATAGTGGTTCGGAAGAGGTGGGTTTTCCTCACTACCACTTGGGTTGTTCCCTCCTCACTAGTAGTCCTAATGACCACACGGGGAGGCAGACCCTCTAAAGATTAAACACAAAGAGCCTATTGCCCAAGACACAAAAGACATTGGTTCAATTTTAGTGCACCAATTGAAGTGTTTGGTAATCTATGAAAACAAGGCACACAATAAAGATCAAAACAAAACCCTTGCCAAAATTCTGCAACAAATATTTTGTTAGTAGTTTTTGCAATAATACCTCTTCTGCAAACACACAAGTTAGGTAAATTTTAAATCTAAAATACTTTGTGAAAAAGGGGCCTTTGCCAAGATGTGTTGCTTCAAGGACAAGCTACACCAATTTGTTAGCTAGATCACAAGATATTAGCTCAAATAAACTAGATTTGAAAGCAAAATGATGAAATAAAGCCCTAAAAATTGAAACAAAAACCAAAATTGTAAAATTCAAACACATACGTGATTAAATCTCACATAGACATTGTTTTGCGATACAGACACAACTTTAAACCTCATAGACGTGTTTCTACAACACAAACGTGAATCTGCAACATAGACATGGTTAAAAGGTTCGCAAATGCGATTCGGGAACACAAACGCAGCTCTGCAATCTAAAAATGTAAAATATTGTCAGCAACACAGACACGATTCCAGAGGTCACAGATGCGGTAAAAAATAAAAAAACGCGGTTCCAAAATGCACAGACACGAAAAATGTTGAAATGTTGTCAGAAATGTCAGATATGTAAGTTCAAAAGCATAAAATTTGCAACCAAGATGTTAAATGCAAAAGGGACAAGAGTCCCACCGGGCATGCCAAAATGTTTATGGTAAAAATGGAAACAATAATATTGAAAGACTAAATGAATTCAACCACCAAACCCTAGCCTAACAACAACAAAGATCCACCATAACATTTGAAGATTACCTAAGACAATGCAAATCAACAAAATCATAAAGATTATACCATCACATGTCCAATAGGGTTTGAATCTTCATTCTTCCTATCTCCATTGATCTGGCTTGATATATTTGCTCTCATATTTTATGTGTGCACAAGAGCTCAACAAAGAACATAAATGTGATTGCAAGTAGGCTTGATCACATATGAAGTTCAAATGCTAGTCGAGGAGGTTGGTAATGAGAGAAGCATCTCCTTATATAGAAGACACTATAAGAAAATGGAGGGATAAGATTGAGAGGTATAAAAGATAAATGGCCGACTAAGATTAGAGGGTAGGTAGAAGAAATAAGAAAATAATGAGAGGGTTGGTAGTGTAAGAATTAAGAGATGAATGACATGTGTCATGGGTAGAAAAAGTTAATGAATTAATTAAATAAATAAATATTCGTTTAATCAATAGAAGTGGGATCAATTAAATAAATAAAGTATTTATTTAATTTAGAAAATGACAATTTAAATAAATAAAAGTATTTATTTAATGAGAAATAAGGATAGAAGAGGATAAATGAATTAATTAAATAAATAAAGATTTATTTAATTAATAGAAGAATTAGGCTTAAACAATTAAATAAATAAAATATTTATTTAACTAGACAGGATAATTTTAGGTGTCTACAAATATTACAATTGCACTTATACATCAAGTAACATTTAAATTACATAATGATTACATTGAATTACAACTGCCACGAAGGCATACATATAACAATGATACAACTAACCACATAAGGGTCCAAGATATAGAAAAATGATCTGAGGCACCAAAGAGGTTCCAACTGGTACAATGGAATGAAATGAGTCCAAGAGAAACATATGGAGAACCTTTGAAGCTAATCCATCGCAAGAAGGCACAAACAAAATACCCGATGGAAAGTAACACTACCACTCAACCATGTGGCCCTAAAAGGAACCACCCCTCTATGCTAGGAGATAGTACTAAGGCCCTCAAGCAAGCCACAACAAAGCATCACATTGTCTCACATGTACATCAGGTACTCACACAAGACAAGCATATAAATCAAACTCCCACAAGAGTGCTCCAAGTAAAGCCAACACATGACTACACACTAGTGAACTTAAGGGAAGAGTGTCATCGCATAGCTGGTATGGGTTATCCTGGTAGGCCTCCATAGGCCCCGACCCCCATCTTGGGTTATCTTGGTAGCCTCTCCTGAACCCCCAGCCCCCATCCATGACTCGTGAAAACCTAACAAACCTTTAGTGAGGACAAGATAGTTGGTTTTCCATTCTAGGCCTTCCCGATGTATCTTGAGTTTATACTAACACTCAACCATGAGCGAGGCATAATTAATCTTGATTAGTGTTTGAAACCCAAACAACTTTCAATGGGTTATCCTGCTAACCTCTTTGGGCGCGACCCCCACTCGAAAGCCACTCTTCCTTACGACATTACACAACCTCCAAGAACCCCAAGGCAAATCACAAAAGACAACTAACATAAGAGTTCAAAAAACAAAAATGAAGAATAACTTGATCATACAAACCTTCTACCAAGGTTAAACCAACTGGAGGTGTGAAACGAACAACTGTTCTATTCACAAAATGAGACCACAACCAAACTAAAGCAAGTATGACCATAATCAAAACTTAACCAAATCAACCTACACAATAAACTTACATTCAACAACATGCCATCATGACACGAGAATGACTTTATCAAATCAACACCAAAAAATCACCAATCAGAGTAAATAATCAACAGGAAACACTTGCATTCTAAACACATCCATGTTAAGGAATCATAACGATCACTCAAAATATACTTAAATCCAATGTCACCTAATTGTAGATATTTCAATAATTGATTCTTTCATGATAAGAAAGTCCACAACAAAAAATAATGCATAAAAAGGGTCTACGTAAACATACAACCAAATGAACTTGCTCAATACTTGACTTAAAACCATACACCCTTAAAAATAATCGCAACAACTCGTAAGCTAATTAAGCCATCATTTAAACAAATATAATTATTTTCCAATTAAAGCCAATTTGGCCATAAACAAAAATCTCATTTGCATTCAAAATTTCTAAAAATGAAAATAACCATTAAATACATTGGAGAACTAAAATCATTATTTAAATCAAAATAAATATTTTCAATTAAAAGTCATATCGACTAAATTTAATTGATGGTTATTCATATAGCCTTTGTTTTCACAAAATCATTTAGGATTATATCCAATCAAACTTAACATTTATTTCGCAAAGCTATATATATATATATATATATATATATATATATATATATATATATATAATTCTTTTCGAAATCTGAAAATCACTTTAACAAATGGAAACTCACTTATTCACAAATTCCATTAAAAACCACACACACACACACACACACACACACACACACACACACACACACACACACACACACACACACATATATATATATATATATTATTCTTTTTGAAATCTGAAAATCACTTTAACAAATAGAAACTCACTTATTCACAAATTCCATTAAAAACCATACTCAAATATACATACATACATACATACATATGTGTGTGTGTGTGTGTGTGTGTGTACATTTACACACACACACACATATGTGTGTGTATACATATATACATATGTATATATGTATATATACATATACATATCTATATATATACATATATATGTGTGTATATGTGTATATGTGTATACTTATATACACATATATATATATTTACACATTATATACATATACAGATATACATATATACATACACATATATACACATTATATACATACATATGTAAGGAAAGCAAGTGCAGAAATTCGCTTTCCTAATGTCAGTTTGCAGGGGAGAATAGACTAGTGTATATAAATTTTCAACATTTTATAGAGAATGACACAAGCATGAGCATATACAAATAAACAACACAGAGAGTGAACACACAGAATTAACATGGGAAAACCCTTTCGGGAGAAAAATCCACCACCAATAGAAAGAGACTTTATTATCAGTGTGTCAAATACAATAAAGTTCAATCTACAGATTTTCTTTCACTCTGTCGAACAATTGTTCTAGATGTACCAAAACCACACTCGGATAACAATATAGGACACTCAATGGTTGTCGTAACTATGCTTGCGCATACGGTTTGCATTTTGTTTCTAATATCAAAATGATTGGTCGTTTAATTTGAGCAACTGTAGCAACGGCTTGAAGTCTAACCGTCTGCCTGTGTCAGTCTGCATTCATGAAAAAAAAATTATCCCACATGTAGCAAGGAGTAGATTCTGTTCGTATTTATCTACACTGACGCTCTCATCCTTAGTGTCTGAGTGGTCACCTTTTTGGATCTCAGTTCAATCTTACACCGACGTCGATCTTCGCTCCATTGGCCATCAGACAAAACACAATGATGTTACTCCGATCTCCGATGAACCGGTAGATGACTCAACCAAAGAAACTCCAAAACCAGTCAGCTCCATCGGACCATCGAGATAGCCTTCAACCGATAGACCCGACCTCCCGATTATACCCAATTGTCGAAGGCGACTCCATCGAGTCATCCGCCAGACAGATGAATTGTTACCCCGATCTCCGATAACTAAGAGCGGTCTCATAGGCTCATCAGAACAAACACTGCGAGGTTACTCTGATAACCTAAGGTGGCCTCATTAGGTCATCGGCTCACACCCAAAATTGTTATCCCGATGAGCGAAGCATCTGAGACAAAACAGGACAGACTCATCAGGACTTTGGCGTAGCCTTCAGGACACTAACCCGATACCCAATATCGACTCGATCGTCGAAGGTGACTTCATCGAGTATCGGCTTAACTCCAGATCAGAACCCCCAATAGCTGATGACAACCCAAAATGACTAAGACCGCTCCATCAAGTATCGGAATAGCTTCCGATAGGAACACCCGATAGCCGATGACAAACCCGAACCACATAAGATAGCTCCATGGGGTCATCGACACAACTCTGATGCAATCTTCCACTCTATTGTTCCATCGGTGTAGGCTATCTTGACCAACTCGAACATGTCAAGTGAATTAGAGGCACATTTCCAACAAACTCTCACTTGATGAGGAATTCACTGGATAGATTACCATTTCAGATGTTACTAAGAAACATGGGTATGGAGACCCATAGAATTTGAACACCACCTGAACTTGTGCATGCTCACTGGTTTCGTCAAGGCATCTACAACATTTTCCAGGGTTTCTACCTTGTTAAGATAAACTTTTCCATCTTCCACCATGTCATGAATGAAATGATATTGAACATCAACATGCTTCGACCTGGCATGGAAACTAGGATTCTTTGCCAAACATATGGCACTCTGACTGTCACTCCATATTTCAATCTTCCCTACATCAAAACCAATATCTGAACTCAAACGTCTAAGCCAGACTACTTCTTTACAAGCATGTGTGGTCGCCATGTATTTTGCCTCTGTAGTGGACAAAGCGACTACAACTTGTCGCTTTCTCATCCAACTAATTGCTCCACCATTCAGGACAAAAACATATCTGCTAGTGGATCTCCTGCTATCAATGTCCCCTGCCCAATCAGAATCCATATAACCACAAATGTTAAGAGTTCTCTTTGAGTCCTTTAGATTATCATGATAACACAATGCAAAATCTGAAGTACCCTTCAGGTATCTAAACACTCTCTTTACAGCATCACAATGTGGTTTCCCTGGATTCGAAATAAATCTGCTAAGTACTCCCACTAGCTGGGCAATATCTGGTCTCATATAGACCATAGCATACATCATACTTCCTATATCACTTGCATAAGGTACACTTTTCATGTCTTCAATCTCTTTTGGAGATTTTGGATTGTCAAGCACAAACAACTTAGTTCCCTACAAGATGGGAACAACCTGTGGTTTATAGTCAGACATATGAAACCTATCAAGAACATTGGTTATATACTTCCTCTAGCTGAGCCAAAGTTTCCTCTTAGATCTATCTCTTTTTAACTCCATTCCCATAATGTAATTTGCTAGTCCTAAGTCCTTCATTTCAAATTTCATAGAAAGCTAAGATTTTAAATCGGAGATCATACCTTTTGTGTTTCTTATGAACAACATATCATCTACATACAAAGCTATGATAAGAATCCTATCACCATTAGTTTTGTAGTAAACACAATGATCAGCCTTTGATCTCACAAATCCTAAAGACAAAACAAATGTATCATTCTTTTGATACCACATTCTGGGAGACTATTTTAAACCATACAGAGACTTCTTGAGTTTGCAAACCAAATGTTATTTACCTTTTCCCACAAAGTGCTCAGGCTGGGACATATAAATTTCTTCTTCAAGATCGCCATGAAGAAATGTTGTCTTCACATCCATCTGCTCAATCTCCCAATCATATGTTGCTACAATTGATAAGAGAATTCTGATAGATGTCAGCTTAGCTATAGGAGAGAAGATTTCCCCATAGTCAATACCTTACTTTTGCGAATATCCCTTTACAACCAGTCTTGCTTTGTACTTGCCAATGCTGCTATCTGGACCATACTTCTTTTTGAACACCCACTTGCAGCCTACAGGCTTTCTGCCTTTAAGCAATGGCACCAAATCCCGAGTTCCATTTTTATCCAATGATGACATTTCATCATTCATGGCTTCCAACCAGCAATCTGAATCAAGCATTTCAATTGCTTCTTTGACAGTCCTAGGCTCATCACTATCTGCAAGTAAAACATAAGCACAATTAACATTCAACATAGAGTAACTGTACTTATTAGGTGTATACCTATTAGGTTGTCACCTCTCTCGAGTAGATCTTCTCAACTCTAGTGTTGAGGCTTCTTGAGGTTCCACGTGAGGCTCATCATCATGTTCTTCTTCATAACTATTTGAACTACTTGAACTCTCCTCATCTTCAGGTATCTCTAGAGACTCTTCTTTTGCTAGAGGAATTTCAACCTCAGCTTCTCCTTTCTTTTCTATTTTAAGATCTAGTGACATAGGCTTTAGCTCATGAAAAAACACACTTCTATTGTATACAACTTTACCAGTCACTGGATTCCAAAGTTTGTATCCTTTCACACCAACTCCATAGCCAATGAAGATACATTTCATAGATTTGTTATCCAACTTAGATCTATTCACATCACACACATGAACATATACCTCTGCACCAAAAACATGAAGGTGCCTTAAAGAAGGTTTCTTACCAGACCGTGCTTCCATAGGTGTTTTGTCAACCAATGCTGAAGTAGGAGAACGATTCAGCAGGTAACACATTGTAGCAACTTCCTCGGCCCAGAATTTTGTTCCAGCCCAGCTCCGCTCAACATGCCTCTTGCTTTCTCCATTAGGGACCGATTCAACCTTTCTGCAACTCCATTCTGTTGTGGAGTGTAAGGTACAATCTTGTGTCTCTTAATTCCATGATAACACAGTACTTGTCAAAATATGCACTACAAAATTCACCACCGTTGTCTATTCTTAAACATTTAATCTTTCTACCAGTCTGATTTTCAATAAGGTTCTTAAACTCCTTAAACTGACCGAACATTTCTATTTTACTTTTAAGAAAGTACACAAATGCCCTTCCTGAATAATCATCTACAAAAGATACATAGTATTTAGACTTAGACAAAGAAGGTACATCCACTGGACCAAACACATCAAAGTGAACATAATCCAGAATATCAGAAGACTTATGAGAACTAGAATAAAACTGAACTTGGTTATGTTTTCCATATATGCAGTGTTCGTAGAAATCAAACTCAAAACTACAATCATCCAGACCTTCAACCAGATTCTTATTCTTCAAGGCTTTTAAACCTTTTTCACCTATATGCCCTAACCTATTATACCAAAGCATTGTTTTCTCAACGGGAAGTTTAGCTTCCAAAGAATTAGCATTATGCATCCTTATAGTTGTCTTAACAGACTTTTTAGATGTTACATTACAACATATAGGTTCAACATTTAACTTATACAGTGTACCAATGCGATCACCCTTTGCCAATACAATGGAACCTCTAGTCATCTTGCAACCACCAGACACAAAAGTAACTTGTACTCTAGTATCATTAAGTTTACTTACAAAGAGAAGGTTTCTTGCCAGACCTGGTATATGAAGAAATCCATTGATCCCCTTCACTCTACCATCTGGGAATTGAATTTTGATTTTGCCTCTCCCTACAATCTCCAACATAGAATCACTAGCCAGGTATACCTTTCCACCAGCATACGGTTCATATTTCAAGAACCACTCCTTGTGGGAGGTCATGTGAAAAGATGCGCCAGAATCTACTAACCAGGTGTCATCTGAGGTAGGTACTGCCAAGGCTGCTACAAATGCATCTGCATCACTCTGAGAAGATTTAGAGTGAAAATATTTCTTCTTCTTATTCTCCTCCTTGCAATCCTTTCGGATATGCCATTTCTGCCCACAATTCCATCACTTCACCTTTGACTTCTTGCCTAGAGATTTAAATCTCTCTTGAAACTTGGACTTCTTCCCTTTCTTCTTGTCTGTGTCCTTCGGTTGGCCTCGAATAGAGAGTGCATCTTTTCTCATCTCAGAAGACTTCTTTCTCATTTCTTATAAAAAAAGAGTATTAACCACAGTATCCATTTTGAACTGGGTTGTAGTACTACCGATAGCCATCACTAAGTGCTCCCAAGAGTCAGGCAGTGAACACAACAATAGCATGCAACATTCTTCTTCCTGAATGGACACACCAATAGAATTTAATTGTGCAATAACCATGTTGAATGTATTCAAGTGGTATGCCAATGGTGTTCCTACATCCATCTTCAGAGAGTATAATTTCTTCCTCAGGAAAAGTTTATTCACCAAGGATTTGCCTTGATAAATCTCCCCCAACTTAGTCCAGAGTAGATGTGTAGTCTTCTCCTCATGGACATTTAACATAATAGAGTCAGCAAGACATGGCCTGATTAGACCCCTTACCTTCTGGCTAGCTAAGTCCCAATCTTCTTGCTTCATGCCTGAAGGCTTAGAAGTTGCAGTCACAACACCCCAAAGATCTTTATCAACCAACAAGTCTCCCATCTTGAGTTTCCATAGTTCGAAACTGGAACCATTGAACTTCTCCATGTCTATAAGCCCTGAGGTGCTCGCCATCTCAACCTATAAAACAAGTAGACACTTTGCAAGACTCCCACTAAAATAGAACTGACACAAAAAATCAACCCTACCCAACAAGGATAACAAAATGGGCCAAGCTCTGATACCACTTGTAAGGAAAGCAAGTGTAGAAATTCGCTTTCCTAATGTCAGTTTGCAGGGGAGAATAGACTAGTGTATACAAATTTTCAACATTTTACAAAGAATGACACAAGCATGAGCATATACAAATAAACAACAAAGAGAGTGAACACACGGAATTAATGTGGGAAAACCCTTTTGGGAGAAAAACCCACCACCAATAGAAAGAGACTTTATTATTAGTATGTCAAATACAATAAAGTTCACTCTGCAGATTTTCTTTCACTCTGTCGAACGATTGTTCCAGATGTACCAAAACCACACTCGGATAACAATACAGGACACTCAATGGCTATCGTAACTATGCTTGTGCATTCGATTTACATTTTATTTCTAATATCAAAATGGTTGGTCGTTTAATCTAAGCAACTATAGCAATGGCTTGAAGTCTAATTGTCTACTTGCGTCGGTCTGCATTCATGGAAAAACAATTATCCCACATGCAATAGGGAGTAGAGTCGGTTCATATTCATCTACACTGACGCTCTCATCCTTAATGTCCGAGTGGTCACCTTTTTGGATCTCGGTTCAATCTTACACCAATGTCGATCTTCGCTCCATCGTCCATCGCATAGACCACAAACATGTTACTCCAATCTCCAATGAACCGGTAGGCGACTCCACCAAAGTAACTCCAAAACCGGTCGGCTCCATCGGACCATCGTGATAGCCTTCAACCGGTAAACCCAACCTCTCGATGATACCCAATCTCCAAAGGCGACTCCATCGGGTCATCGACAAGACAGATGAACTGTTACCCCGATCTCCGATAACTGAGAGCGGTCTCATCAGCTCATCAGAATAAACACTGCGAGGTTACTCTGATAACCTAAGGTGGCCTCATCGGGTCATCAGCTCACGCCCAAAACTGTTATTCCGATGAGCGAAGCCTCCGAGACAGAACATGACGGACTCATCGAGACTTCGACGTAGCCTTCAGCACACTAACCCGATACCCAATTACCGAAGGCAACTTCGTCAGATATCAGCTTAACTCCAGACCAGAACCCCCAATAGCCGATAACAACCCAAACGGACTAAGACCGCTCCATCAGGTATCGGAATAGCTTCCAATAGGAACACTTGATAGCCGATGACAAACCCAAACCACGTAAGACAGCTCCATCGGGTCATCGGCACAACTCTGATGCAATCTTCCACTCTGTTGTTCCATCGGTGTAGGCTAGCCCGACCAACCCGAACATGTCAAGTGAATTAGAGGCACATTTCCAACAATATATATATATACACACACACACACACATATGTGTGTGTGCAGACGCATATATGTGTGTGTAAATGTGTATATATAAACATATATATATATATATATATATATCACACACACACACACACACATGAAATAACCAAATCTGAATTACCAACCACTGCCAAAATAATATTTAACTATCGATTTTTAATATTATAACAACCAACAAAAAAAAAATTAGTGAAATGTATTTAGTTGGCGACATGAAGGAAGGGGTTTACCCCCATTCCACAGCATGATTGAAGGGATTTCCATCCCCCCCCCCCCCCACCCTCCCCCGCTATGATATATATATATATATATATATTAAAATTAATTTTTAAAAAAATAAAAATTCTTTCCTTCTTTGCAAAATGCAATAGGGGTTTTTTTTTAATAATAAATTTAATTTTCTTTTTCAAAATAAACTCTTTTCTGTAGAATTTCAACAAAAGTGAAAATTAAAATCAGACAAAAGTTGTAAATAAAACATCATAATCATCAAATTGAAATGTCTTCCTGGGGTTTTCCAAAAAATAAAAAAATTAGTTTTTCTATCTGGCTTTCAAACCACAATTTTTTTTTTCTTCACAACACAAGCTGGAAAAACAACAACTCTCATTTTTTCTGCTCTCAAGATTGGGCAAATTAAAACCCCTTTTTTTCAAATTCACATAAAAGGATCCAAACAAACAGGAAAGAATATCAATAAAAATTAGATTCCCCATCTCTTCTTCCTTCCCAAATAGAGAGAAAACCAGAAAACAAACAATTGACAAACAGACACAAATAAACAAACAGAGGTTTTCAAAAACCCAACCTTCCGTAGCTTTCCTAGCGAGAAATCTGAGAAGAGCTCCCCATCTCCATATACCAGAGCTTTCACCCAAAACCCCATTCACCAGCAGAGTGGAAAATCTCCAAAATGAAAATCCATCCCCCTTTTGAATTTTTTTTCAAATATATAAAGCAATTTCCCCAAAAATCTCATTTAGGGCAAAATTCACTTTTTAAATTAAATAAATAGAAAATCTAATTTCCTTTTACAACATTTGCATGACTATTTTAAATAAACAATTCTATTATTCATTTATTTTTTCTTTTCAACACAAAAGTCAATAAATAATTTCAGAACTAATAAATAAAAATCAATTTTCTTTCTCTTTTATTTATTTTTATTTAACAATTACTCGAGCCAAAATATAATTTTCACTAATAATCCAACATTCACTCTAACTAGACAACTAAGAATAATCGGTTATCTAATTAACCACAAAATAAGATCTTGATTTAATTTATCCTTAATTCCATTTAAACACACAACACACATTAATTACTCATTAACTAATCAAAAAGAGAATAATTAAATACACAAAACACATAACACGCAAAACTCAACTTAAACAAAAAAAGGACATGACCCACATACCAACATCGAAAAAGTGGTCTGCTTGGTGAACTGACAGGGTAGACAATAGACTAATGATGCTCACAATCGAGCAAGGTTAGGGACGACATTAGGGCCTAAGAACTACCTCCTTCACTTCCATCAGATCAATTATGTACGCTCAAATCTGTGGAGCCAAGTGGAGTCAATACTGTAGACGTATAAAAATGACCATATTCCTAAATGAATATTTTATGTTCATTTCTCTATTTAATTAAATCCAATTTAATTAATTCACCCACATTCCTCTATTTAAATTAAGTAAATTACTCAATTTATTTAAATTAAATTCACTAGGCCTCTTTTGACATTTAATAGGATAAATCATTTTATTCAATTAAATCCCTTCTATCCACTTTTAATTAGATTCCAATTTAATTAAATAGTTTACCCTAAATTGAATAAATCTAATTTATTTGATTTCCCCAAATTACAACCAAAATTGAATTAAATTCATTTTATTCAATTAAAGTCTATTATCCCTTCATCCACTTGCAAAATCTTACATCTCCCACTTGCATCCTAACCCTATTCATAATTTCTTCTAGAATCCATCTAATCCTAATCAATTAACCCAAACCCATTCATTATCCCCTTTCCCTAAATTTGAGGAGGTCACTTCTCAAATTTGGAGTAAAGTCTTCTAAAAGTATTAAAGTCTTTATCCATTCAACAAGCTAACTTGTTGAATACCCCCAAATTTGGAAGGACTCTTACAAATTTGTCCCCAAAGTCTTCATAACCATTAATGGTTAACTCAACCCTCTAGCATGGTTAAAGAATTTCCCTAAACTCAACCTCCATGTAACCCAAAGGTCTCATCAAGCATTTATTGCTTTGACCATGGTTATCCTTAATCCTTTGCACAAGAGTTTATCCTTTGGGTAAAACCTTTATCCAATGGGTAATCTTAAATTAACCATAACCCTTACCCCTAAGATAACTATGAGGTCTTCTCAAGCATTTAATGCTTCCTACCTCTCTTCTCAACCCAGTCTTATGTTGACATTTGTCACCATTTCATTGGTGCCAATTGCAAACATGGATTCCCAACTTTCAAACTTAGCCCTTGATTAACTCCTTCAATGCTGGCCATCCATTGCCCTATTTTTGCTATAAATAGAGCTCTCATTCCTACATTTTTATATATCCAAGTCTTTAGCATCACACTTCTATTAAAATTTATCCAAGCTTTAATATATCATTTGTGCTCATCATTTAGCCTCACTTTTCAATAGGAATTAATCTAAATATGCATGTTTAGACTATTTTCCTTATCACTTAGCTTAATCATAGACTAATATAGCATGCTAGGATAGTCTTGTTACTAATCTTGTCATCTTATAACTAATTTATTGTATCTATAGGATCATGTATAACTTAGGATGCATTTCATCTTAAAATCAACAAAAGCATCTCTCATTCTTACATTTGTCATCCCTAAACCACTTTGCTCAGTGATCTGAGAGCAAAGACATTGGTTTGAGGGACCTTGTGAGATAGAGAACCATGGAACCAACCTTGGGAAGTTGAGCCATACTTCATGACTCCATAGCTTGCACCAAGAAGTCCTGTGGGTGTGTGAGCAAGGCTCCTTAGACTCCGTTTTCTCCATATTGAACTCTATCAACCCACTTTTCCGCATACATTTCTGGCGCCCACCGTGGGGCCCGATGCCATATATCAAATCGGTTTTTAAATTTAACCTCTTTTTTAGGTACGCGGGAAACGAGAATCAACGCATGGGAAACATTCTATAGCACTCCTGGTTAACAGTATAGCGCATCAAGCTTACCGTTTAGCACATGCAGTCTATCATATAGCGTGTGAAGCCTTTAAATTAGCGCATCATCCCACTAATATTTTCCTGTAGGTCTCGACGTGGGAGAAAAATAGCGTGGCGCATCCAAAAACCAGTTTAGCGCTTTTGGAAAACAACTTAGCGCATCGGGTCTATTTGATAGCGCATCCCGCCCATTCTATAGCGCATACAGTTTGTCCTGTAGCGCATCACCGACAAAAAATAAATAAATAAATAAAATTGTAACCGAACTTAAAAGTTAGATTTGTAGAAGTCCACCAAATCCAAAATCTTTCTAACAATTTTGAGTTGATGTTTTGCAGGATTTCTAACATCTTATTGCAGGGATGAGCTTAGTTATTTTTAGAGTTATACATAGTTTAGATTTTTACTAACTTAGTTAAGTTAGTTAAAATTTAAAAAAAAATTAACTCTTGTTAAATAAAATTGAACTCACCTTATTTGGGTTGTAAAACGAACCACAACAACAATTTTTCTTGCTTTTCTAGGAGAGAAAATTCTCAATTTGGATTATAAAAAGAACAAAACAATCTTTCTTTTTGCAAAGATAGCTTTAAAAAGAACTTCACCATCCTTTGGTGCATAAAAGTATTCACTTCATTTTTGCAAAGTAAAAGAATCACACTTGTCCTGTTTTGTTCAAAGATAAAGAGGGAAGTTCTTCCCCTTTTCCGATTTTCTTTTGTTGACCACATCAAAGTTTTTCTTTGTTGACTAGGTTCTTTTGCTAGATTAGATAATCATTGCTTTGAGGAAATAAAAGGAACACCATGCTTGTTGGAGCAACATCTCCAAGTAGAAGTTAGCAAATCATTGACTTCAAAGGTAAAAAGAACTTTGTTTGTCTTGTCTCGAAAGTGGAAGGTATATGCTCTACCCTTAACTGGGTGACCAAAAAGCCAAACCACTCTTACGCTTTCAATATTTCAAGCAATAAATCTTTTAGCAGGCCTGCCTTCCCGAGGAGTTGAAATCAACTCTTAAAGCCATTTATGGTCGGTGTGAAGGGAACGACCTAAGTGGGAAACGGCTTTGACACCAAGTGTTCCAACCCACTATAATCAAAAGTGGAAAGTGGTGAAAGTCCTTTTCAACGGTTGTGCGCAGCGATTAGCCTTCCCCCACTATCCTTGAGATACGTAAAGTCTTTGTTCTAAAGGTTGGGAAGCCTCTTGAGGGAGTTTATCACTAACAGCCAAACAAGAAGCCTGATTACGAACCATAAAAATAGAAACCTTGAGCCGAGTCAGTAACCAGACATTTGTAATATCATAGTGCAAGGGCGGGGAAGAATCCGCCCCCAAGATCGCTCACCATATATCTCCCAAGATCACTACTCAATTGTGAAGCAATTCACTTTGAGTTAATTTCTGGCAAAAGGCAAAAAAATGGGCGCCCCCTAGGGGGTGACATGGATGTTTGAGCTGACGGAGTATCGAGACTAGTGGGCTATGATATTACTTATGACCTTTGAATAAAGAAGTCTTCTTGAAGTGTATTATTTGTATCCAAACCTGTTAAAACATCGGGGATTTGAACACATCCTCGCAGAACATACACTTTTTGTTAGATTAAGAAAAATGGTTGTTTCTTTGGTGCTATGTTTGCATTTATTACTTCAGAAAATCATCCATCAAAACTAAAAAAAACTCATAACAAAAATCCAAACATTACAAAAAACCAACCAAAGGAAAATATCAGGATAGTCTAGCGCGTAAGAGAAACCTCTTAGCACGTGTGGTACTTTTTTTAGTGCATCAAAACATCAAGTTAGTGCATCCAGTTTAAATAGTAGCATTCTACCAAAATTTCAAAATAGCATTAAACAATTAGTGCGTCCGGAAAATAGCCTAGCACTTTGAAACATCAGCTTAGCACGTAGGAGTAAAAAAATAGCACGTAAGGTTTAACAGTTAGCGCGTAGCAGGCCCATATTGGTGCATGACTTTTTGAGCAAAATAGAAAACTAGATAAACAATCTAAAATAGTGAGCGCGTAGCCGAGGGCAGCTTAGCGCATGTGGTCTTTTCCTTAGCGTGTAAAGAAATTTTTGTAGCGCATTCGGTCTCTGTTTTAGCGTGTGATCAAACCCAGGAAAATAGTGGGCAAAATAGTGGAAAATTTTAAAAATTTAGAAAATATTTTTGAGAGCATCCTTTCATCAACTTCATCTTCGTCAAACCAAAGTATCAAAAACAAAGCATCAAAAACTATTCCTTAAGCAAATTTCGTGTCAAAACAAAAGTTGTCCAGAATCCAAAACTAATCGCATGATAAAACATATCTATCCTATCAAATTCGGGAAACATCATCGCAAGTGACGAATAGGTTGTCAAATCAAGTTTCCATATCAAGAGACTTTATCCATATCATTTGACATGCTTTGTCGTGAAGGGGCATCTAAACCTTCACTTTGATAAAGTAAAACTTAAGTTTTCAAAAAAAGATCAACTAAATCCAAAACAAATCAAAGGAAACCATTGAATCTCGTATGCATGATTAATCCCCATATTCTGAGAAGAAAGAATATTTATCATAACATCACGTTGAAGAAACAACAACCAAGTTTTTCCAAATTTGTCAAAAGAAACAAATTTTTATACATCAATCATCAACTCTACAAATCTCATCGAACATTCCTTCATCACGTCAAACTTTATATCCAAAACAAATCCAACAAATTTGACAAAGAGCCTTTGAAGACTAGGGCATATTGTCAAAAATCCGCATTCAGTCAAATCATAAACCGTGGAGGAAAGATCAATCTGACATTCTTTCCCGATGAGTGCATCACTTACAACACACCCCGATTTGAACCACCAACCTCAGAACAACATATCAAAGAGGATTTTGTCCCCTTTGTCACAGAAAGCTTTTACTAAAATTCCTATTACTCGCTCTCAACAAAACAAACAAAGCAAGGCACAAGCAGAATCCAGTATGAATCAAAGGTTATCAAATCCTTTTGAAGGTCCACATCTAGAGGATACTGAAATTTGTGAAGAACTTCTTCAAGAATGCTAAGAAAGTGCTTCATTCCAAAAACTTGTGGAAAGACTCATGGAAATTGACAAGGAAAAATACTTGCTCATGCTCACAAGCAAAGGGGTTAAACTCCCTGAAGACTTTGACACAAATATGTTTAGAACGAGATCTCAACATTACGAATATCAAGAATGACAACGAGAAGGGGAAGCACGCGACCCTGAACAAGATATTCCTGAACAAAACGTACCGGAACAACATACACCAGGACAAAAAATCCCTGAGCAACACATCCCCGAGCAAAACATACTGTTCCATACACCATTTCAACCTAGGATTAATGCAAGGGAAGAACTCTTCCCTTGGCAAAACAATGCGTCTTTGGTTGCCCTTACTCAACAAATGCAAATGTTACAAAGACAAATGCAAGACATGCAACAAGGGATGACAGTACGGTACTCATTAAACAAAATTTGTCCTTATCCCTTTGACGGAAGATTGCACATGATCCCTTTTCCTCCAAACTCAGGCGTGCCTAAATTTGACAAGTACGATGGGAAAAGCGATCTCCATGATCACGTCAGAGAATTTTGTACCATGAGTCTTGAATTTGCTCATGATGACACTTATCTAATGAGGTTATTCCCAAGAAGTTTGGGAGGACAAACAATGGAATGGTTATCCAAAATCACACCTCCTATCAAATCATTTGATGAATTGGTCAACAAATTCATAACACAATATTCCTATAACATTCAACATGCTATAACCATGCTAGACGTCTGCAACACCAAACAGAAAAACAATGAAACATTCATGGTATTCCTTCAATGTTGGTGACGTATGGTTTCACGATATCCTCGAGATATTCCTGAAAAGGAGAAAATGGAAATTTTTATCGACAACTTGAATGGTGAGATGAGTCACAGGCTCAAACTCCAATGCATACCATCTTTTGCTAAATTGATTGAAAACGGCATTCAAGTAGAAGAAGCATGTGTCAAAAAGGGAACGCTCAAATTCTTCAAAGAAGGAACAAGTTCATCAAACTACAATAACCAAAACAACAACAACTTAGACAAATCTAGATTCTGGACTCAAAACAAAAATGAAGGCGGTAATGAATCATCTGATCCAAAATCTAAATAGCCAATGCTCGCATTATCAGGAAATCCTCAAGCTACAAAAAATCCTAAAGGTGCTAACCCAAACGCTAACACATATGCACCGAATACCAATCACAGTCAACCCAACACAAACAACACCAACGATACTCAAAACAAAATCACCAATCGAGGACCTAATAACAATTCACGAGATGGAACCAACAATTTCCAAAAATGTGTCTTCAAACTACTGGGACAATCACTGGAGTCAGCATTCAGAGAACTCTTGGCAAACAAGATTATCTCTTTATCTGCAATCAGCAACTATGAACCCCAAATCAAACCACCTTGGTGGAATGACACACTTTTGTGATTTTCATCGCAACAAAGGTCATCGAACGAATGATTGCATGAGATTAAAAAACATTGTTCAGGACATGATTGATCGAGGTGATTTAACGGTGGATGGTCTCAAAACAAATGGTGACCATGAAGCCTTTAAAAATCCTCTTCCAAACTACAACAAAGATGGAGCTTCAACCTCGCACGATACATGTGGGGCTCATATCAATCACATCTACAATAACACCATCAATCACATATCAGTTGAAGACAATCATGTAAACGTCATCACAATCTGAGACTAGCATAATCAGAAATCTGTCAATGTAACAACCAAAGCTCAGAAATATGTCTTGAAGGGCCACACAACAATGACAACCACTACACCAAAAATCCAATATGATCTAGTCAGCCAACTACGCAAAACTCCTGCTCAAATATCTATACTAGAATTGTTGAAACTGTCACCAAAACACAAAGATATATTGGAACAAGCGCTGTTGGAAACCAATGTACCTCAAGATCTGGATGCTGACAAATTCCAAGCCATGGTCGCTCATATGACAGGGCCTCATAATCTCACCTTATCAGAGCATGATAATACTTCCTTAAGTCATCTACATAACACTCCCCTCCATATTGAAGTCATCGTTTATAAACACAAAGTAAAAAGAGTATTGATAGATGGAGGAGCTGGACTTAGTATATGTACCTTAAAACTTATCTGTGCATTAGGCTTCTCTGAGGAGTCTATTGATCCATGTAAAAAGATTACCATAAAGCCATATGATGATGAGGAAAGATCATCTAAAGGAACTGTGATGTTACCCATTCAAGTTGGACCAGTACAAAGGGATACTATGTGTCAGGTCTTAGACATAGACCTTACATACAATATTTTATTAGGTCGACCCTGGATACATGAAATGTAAGAAGTGTCTTCTACATATCACCAGTGTGTCAAATTTTCCTATAATGGACAAGAGGTCTCTATATTAGCTAATCACAAACCATTTCAACATTGTAATGCAATGGGGGCAGCCCAGGACAGTTTGGTTCCCCATAATAGGGAAAAACGGAATTCCTCAACATCAGATCGACAGAAGGCAAAGTCTGAATCATTTCCTGGAGATTTCAAGCAGAAAATGCAAATCAGAGAACAAGGCATGGGAGAATACTCTTTGGAACCCATGTGTTTGGCCAACTTACAAACATCACCCAGATCTCATGGATTACCTACAACATCAACACATCAGGTAACCCAGCCCATCACCAAATTTGATGGTACCTTCATCCAACTTGGCACTCTCGCACATGAATCAGAGGAAAAGGACATCCTTAGCTGGTTATACAAAGATGAGGAAGAAGATAACAGAGCAGCTGCTTTGGACATCGTTCTACCAACACACCTATATGGAAAGGGCTACTTAATCATGCAACAAATGGGATATGATGGTAAAGGACCTATTGGAAAATGCAAAGGAGTCACTGAACCAATAGACCTTCCTTCACAGCTCAGTAAAGACAAAACAGGATTGGGCTGTAAACTCACTTTCCTACTAAGAAAGATACCCCGCATAACTCCAAAACCTCAATGGAAAGTAAAGAAGAAGTACAAAGAAGAATCCTGGTAGGAAGCACTATTTGAGTCAGCAGCAACAATCCGCAAGGACCGTGAACGTAAAGAACAAAAGCAACATCAAGAGAAACTTCTCAATCACAAGAAGGCCATATCTGCAGCAGTAGCTCATATTCAAACGCCAATATCTAAAAAACCAGAACTACCTCCTGATATCATTATTCCTCTCCAAGGAGGAACAATATATGAACAAATACAAAAGGAATAGTATATGAACAGATACAAAAGGAACAGTATATGAACAAATACAAAAGGTAGAAGCAGGATCCGACGTATCAATCATCAAAGATCTATATTCACCATACAACATACCTATTTACAGCACCAAAAAGATCTGGGATAATACCTCTGAGACTGATTCCAATGAATATGAATGGGGTAGTTGCTCAAATGCTACTGGAGATACCACTAACAATACTAGCTCCATATCCCTTTCTCAAGAAGAGCATAACGCAGAAGATGGACTACCTGAATTTGGACCACAGAATATCTATGATGCCAAGGAAAGCAAACAGAAACATTATGAACAAGTCTATACAGAGGATGATGCCATTGAAGACCTCGACGAAATCCTAAACTTCTTTAGCACCCAAACCAATCATGATGAAACCTTTTTCTTGGCACTTATAGTAGCAGAACTTGATCCACCAAACGATTCCTTACCACTTATCTTTCCTGACCTCATTGACTGGGATGAACCCGAAATGCATGATATACCAATTTTCCTAGACGATGAATCTATTATCCACTACCTATGTATCATTAACCCGGAAACAGGCTCTACTAGTAAACACGATAACGATGTTTGCAAACCAGGGAGTGCCAAGTCTCTCAGTCGCAAAAATGAACCAAATAAAAGATCTGATGCTGAAAACCAATCAATGGCAGCTCTAGACCACAAAAAAGTAAAAATAAAGGATGCATCTGAGGGTGAAAACCTTTTTCAGGCACCTAAGGATGGGAGACTTGACACTCTTCTTGAACATTTTCATGAACGATCACCCATATTGATTGAGCCCACTCAATCAATCAACATTGGTACTACAAAAGCAGCCAAAAACATACACCTAGCAAAATCTCTGACAGAGGAGGAAAGATCAGCATTTATCATCTTTTTTAAAGAAAAGCAAATTAACTTTGCTTGGTCATATGCCGATATGCCCGGAATTGATCCACATTTAATCATGCATCACTTGTCCATCTCTCCAAGAGTTAAGCCAATCAAGCAAAAACAATGAAAGATGAATCCACAGGTGGCACTCATGGTCAAGGCCGAACTGAAGAAACTATTAGATGTCGGATTCATTCGACCCATCGACTATGCAGAATGGATTTCCAACATAGTACCAGTATCAAAACCAGACGACAGTATCAGAATCTACACTGATTTCAGAGATGTCAACAAAGCTTGTCCAAAGGACAACTTTCCTCTGCCCAGTATCAACATAATTGTAGACCTCACAACGGGCCATGCAATGCTCTCACTAATGGATGGTTTTTCGGGCTATAATCAAATAAAAATAGCCCCAAAGGATCAAGATAAAACAGCGTTTACCTGTCCTTGGGGAACGTACTATTGGAATGTTATGCCTTTTGGCTTAAAAAATGCAGGAGCTACTTATCAACGAGAAATGATGACAATCTTTCATGACATGATGCATACCTTCATGGAAGACTATGTGGATGATTTTCTAGCTAAATCCTTCACTAGAGCAGAACGCCTCATCATCTTAACAAAGATTTTTGTTCGAATGGAAAATTTCCAAGTCAGGCTCAACCCTAAGAAGTGTGTCTTTGGGGTTACATCAGGCAAGTTAGTAGGCTACATAGTCTCAGCTAAAGGTATTGAAGTGGATCCAGCAAAGGTACAAGCCATTATGGAGATGCCACCACCAAAGAATATCAGTCAGCTCCGCTCTCTACAAGGATGACTCCAATCGATCATGCGATTCATCGCTCAACTAGCTGATAAAAGTCTACCATTCAATCATTTGCTACATAAGAATGTATCTTTCAAATGGGAAGCCAAGTGTGCAGAATCTTTTTATCAAATCAAACAGTATCTGATGAACCCACCAGTTCTAGTACCACCAGTAGCAGGAAAGCCACTCATTCTATACATTTCAACAATAGATATATCACTGGGGGTACTATTGGCACAAGAAGATCAACAAGGAAAGGAATGAGCCATATACTACATCAGCAAGACATTGAATGGCTATGAACTCAACTATACATTCATTGAGAAGGCTTATCTAATAGTAGTCTTCGCTTCTTAGAAATTCTGACATTATATGCTAGCACACACAATTAAGCTAGTGGCAAAAATTGATCCTCTCAAATACCTACTCAGCAAGGCATCTCTTACAAGTCGATTGGCTAAATGGGTCATGATTCTCAGTGAATTTGACATACACTACATAGAACAAAGAGCTCTCAAAGGACAAGCAATTGTAGACCAACTAGCTGAAGCATCGCTACCAGGAAAACAAACTATGCAGATTGAATTTCTGGAAAGAGACATTCTTGCTATTTCTACCAAGCAATGGACCCTATACTTTGACGGATCCTACAGCCAACATGGTTCAGGTGTTGGCATTCTCTTCATCACTCCTGAAGGACACACTATACCAAGATCATATCGGCTTATGTTTCCACGCACAAATAATGTGGCTGAATATGAGGCATTGGTTATAGGCATCAAAATGGTCGTAGAATGGAAAATCACAGAGTTAAAAGTCTACGGAGACTCACAACTAGTCGTCAATCAAATCAACAACAACTATCAGACAAAAGATGATAAGCTACTACCCTACAAATGAATGGTGGATGACTTCAAATAGTATTTTGTACGCATCACCTTCGATCAAATACCAAGGTTGAACAACAAAGCAGTCGATGCAATGGCTACTATCACTTCATTACTACAAATTCGAGAGCAACAGAGTCGTTATGAGTTTTTGGTAGAGCAATTGTTCTCCCCGGCCTATAACCACTCTGAATCCCATGTTGTCTATGCATTGACTGGTTTGGATTCCCCTTTGTATGGACTGATATATGATTATCTAAAGAACAACATCCTACCCATTGACTTGTCTCGAAACCAAAAGCATAACTTTATCCGACAAGTCATCCGTTATACCCTTATTGTCGATACTTTGTACCATCGAGGTCTAGATGGTACTCTTCTTCGTTGCCTTGATCGTAATGAATCTGATTCTGCTTTACACGAGCTTCACGAAGGTATTTGTGGAACACATTCAAGTGGGACTAATCTTGCTAAAAAGCTTCTATGAATGGGATATTACTAGCCGACAATGGAAAAAGATTCTTACCTCTTCGCCAAGAAGTGTCCTAAATGCCAGATCCATGGCAATCTGATACATGCACCAGCATAGGAACTGCAACCGTTTACAACATCCTAGCCCTTTTGTCAATGGGGACTCGACTTGGTCGACAAAATTCATCCTTCATCTTCACATGGACACAAGTTCATAATAACTGCAATAGAATACTTTACCAAGTGGATAGAAGCAGTCCCCATGACCACAGTAACTGGAAAACAAATTGCCTCTTTTATCCTAAACTATCTGATCTGCAGATATGGTATTCCAAGTTCCATCATCATAGATAATGGACGACCGTTCAAAAACCAAGATGTCTGAGAACTATGTGAACAATTCAAAATACAACATTGGTTCTCTACACCATATTACCCATAGGGAAATGGTCAGGCAGAAGCATCCAACAAGACAATACTAAAAATCCTAAAGAAAACAGTGAATGATGCAGGAAAAGATTGGCATGTACAACTCAATCCAGCACTTTGGGCATACAGAACTAGCATCCGTACACCTACAGGAGCAACACCTTTCTCCTTGGACTATGGATCAGAAGATCAAAAGCTATTTTACCACCGGAGGTAGAAATTCCATCTCTCAGAGTCTCTCTAAAAGGCTTAATCCCAGATGAAGAGTATCGAATCAACTGACTACAAGAACTCAAACTTCTAGATGAAAGACGTCAGCATGCTTACACTCATCTCAAAGAATGTCAACAACGCATGTGTAGAAGCTACAATCCCAAGGTCATCCCTCGTAATTTCAAAGTTGGTGATCTAGTTCTCAAAGAAAATCCAAGAAATCAGCAAGATCGGGAAAAGATAGGGAAATTTGAACCTAACTGGTTAGGTCCCTATGTCATCATATCAGTCTATGGATCAAGTGCTTATCAGCTTACAACTTCAGAAGGAGATATGCTTGATGAACCAACTAATAGCATTCATCTGAAGAAATACTACACTTGAGTAGTCTAATGCACGAAAAAAGTTAAAAACAACCAAAAATAAAAAATAAAAAAAATCAAGGAAAAGCAAATAAAAAGGTACAATAAAAGCAACTGGTGAAAACCTGGTAATAGGAACTATTGTGAAAGGATAGCTCCTTTATCTATATCCATATCTCCACAGCCAAAAACTATCAGCCATCGCCCGATACTTAGCAACTATCCATTCAAGACATACTTAGCGTAGTCACTATCTTGATTTATCCATCTATCCTTTCACCACATCTCACCATGGCTTGGTAATCACTGAACATATCCACATCAAGAGTTACACTTAGCTAGGGGCAATAATCGTCAAAACTTGTAACATGTTCAAACTATCAAGACTATTTGCAAAACTCATAACACCACATCCAGCAACCAAAAACTTACTCAATCACGGAGCAAAAAATTGAATTGCTAAAACAAGAATCACAAAAACAATAAGATGGATGATTTTCTGAAGTACCAAATGTTACATTTTGCATAAAGTCTTGACTATTTTTGCATTTGAACTTTTTAAATTATTGGATTCTCTAAATTTTCTCAACAATTCTTCCAAGCTAGAGATCATCGGGAAACTCCAATACTTTCTTAGTCTTTTGTCTATGAGGCGATCATTTGTACTATGTAAATACTTGTCTCGATATGTGATACAACGAATATCACTGAAGACATGATTCCACTTTACGCATACAAATGGTTTAATCTTGTCTGTTTATACGCAATCCGCACTCTTGTCGTCCTGGTTCAATTATACCTTGACGCTTGTGCTATCTTGCAAAATCAAAAATCATGTAAATTTTTCTCAAGTCATCATGGTGCAATTATACCATTATGCTTGTATAAATTTTCAACATATCCAAAAATCAATCCATGCTCAATGATGATACATATATCACAAGCAAATAAACATGTGGTTATATCAGATGACAAAGGCAGAATGAGGATGCTCCAAAATTAATTAGTTGCATATCATTTTACTATTAGTTGCATATCATTTTACAAGTAGTTGCATATCATTTTACAATTAGTTGCATATCAAATCATACATCTCATTTTCAAGATACATCGCACATCATACATTTACATCACGCATCATATCATCTATCTAAGCATTGCATCATCATAAAGTAAAGTAAAAGCATATAGAATATGCATCCATAACACATCACATTATCAAAGAAAATGGTGTCATATATATATATATCAAAAATGATCAAAATGTACAAAATATGTCATGTCTCGACCAAATACAATGATCAAAAATACAATAGAGACAACATCTCTCAAGAATGACTATCTCTTGAGGGGGATGGTCTCGCTGCTGATGTCCCAGCCCCTGGATCTCCAAGAGGATCTTGTCTTGAAGGCCCCGTTGCGCCTTTCCTCTCTGACTACAACCCAGTCTCTCGAGATTGACTCGATCTCGACTGCATAAAGCTCTGCACTCTACGCTCCCTGGGCATCGCATCCTCATAGTGGCGTCGATAGTACTTCACCTCCTTGACTCTCAAGGACAGCTCTCTCATGATATCTCTCAAAGGGCCACCTACTGCCGCTCTCTGTAGGTTCCCTGCCAGCTCATCCGCTCGACCTCGCTGCTCTATCTCAGTATCACACTCTAGGGTCAGCTAGGTAATCTAACGCTACTACATCAATAGTTGTGCCTGTAGCTACTGTATTGTCAACTGTAGGGTCCTAATCTGGGCATCCTCCACATGCGTCGGGATCCAGACCCGTAGGGGCACCTGTGAAGGGGTGCCCCCTGTCCCCCTACCTGTCCTCGGTGCTGGTGGAGGTAACTTATCAGTCCTCCTCCTCTACGTTGGCCATCTCCACTCATCAATCCCTCCTACCACTACTATCACCTCTCCCACTCTCCCCTCCTCCTCTGCTCCAATCGCCAAACCTCCTCTCCCTCTATCCATCAAATCTCGTCAAACTACTCTCTCCATCCGCACTCCCCTATCACCCCCATCTCTACCTCTGTCTCCTCTCCTCCCCTGATATCCTCTCCCTCATCGTCTTCCTCCACCTCCTCTATCATCTCCCTCATCCCCATCTCCCCCTACCTCATCCTTGTCATCATCGAAAGCAGGCCACATCTCCTCAGGATCTGATATCCTAGCCACGACACAAGCTACGAACAAACCAACAAACTCATGTGTCATCCTAGCATCTAATATCTTAGGAGCGTAGTCCCATATCTGGCCCGCTAAGCTGACAAACTCCTCTATAGCCTCTCCACTATCAATAGTTAGACCCCAATCCAGTATATCTTTCCTCCGACGCGCATACAAACAAGTCCCCTATGGTATCCCCTGCTGCCAACCATACTGCCACAAAACTCTGCCAGCCAGAAATCTCTCAATCACAAAGGGTGTCTACCCTATCAAAAACTAACTCATAAAAACATATGGCATCTCCAGCCCATCCTTGACCCATACCTCACAATCTGTATACGATCGCCAGACGACCGTATCGATGTCATCCAATACCCTCCTCTAGTGCTCAAGTTTGCCCAGCTTCCACTGGACAACTAACCCCTTGTATCCATATGCATATGCCTGCCCAACAGGCCTGTCTCTATCCACCAGTGGCCTAGCAGCTGGAATGTGCTCCCAACACCATACTTGTAGAAGTGTCATGCTAGCTGACAAACTATCGTAACCTAGGTATACCACCTCATGTAAGTCCCTGTACAAATGGGCTAGCATGGTCGATCCCCATGCGAACCTGTGGCCCTATGTCACCATCTCCTCTAGCACCAATCCCCAACCTATAGAAAATCCCTTTGACCTATGGTCGGGACATAGGAATCCACCTATAAAACTTGCTAGTACTGATGGAAGAGGCGCATAGTCCAAATCCAAGAACTCCTGCCAAGGGATCTCATATCCACAAACTATCTCATCATGAAATATGCGATGCAGTGCCTCTATCCCACCCTCCTCTGTCTGTTCATAAGGTAATAATGCACCTGCTATGGGAATCCACAATATCCTATAACAGTCCTCAGGAGTCACCGTCATCTCACCTATGGCAAAGTGGAAGGTGTTCGTATCACTATGTCATCTCTCTGCGAGCGTTGTAAGTAAACCCTGGTTCACAATAAACCAAGGCATATCTAATAAAGATGACAGGCCACATCTCTCAATAATATCTAAGTTAGCCTATGCCAACCATGGTATCAATGCCCATGGTCTGGAGAACCGCTCGCGCGACTGAACCACTCCCAATTGTTCCTGTCAAATAGCAAAACAAGTCCAATATCTGTTTCCTCATCAAAACAAAGATATCAAAATCAAAATCACATCAAAAAATTGAAACATTTTGCAAATCTAATCAAGTTCCACATCATATCATTCCATATCAACTTGTAACACAACTCAAGTTTTCAAAAACCATATCAAACTTGTAACACAACTCAAGTCTCCACATCACATAAACTTGTAAAATAATTCAAGTTTCCCACCCATATCAACTTGTAAAACAACTCAAGTTTCCAACCCATATCAACTTGTAACACAACTCAAGTTCCACAATCATATCAGCTTGTAACACAATTCAAGCTCCACACATATTAAATTGAAACAATGCAAATCAAATCAAGTTTAGATCACAAACACATTAATATCTACATAAATAACTTGCAAATTCGCAAATCAAACCAAGTTATATCAGTACTCATATTGGACAAACTATCAAAAACATGACAGCCGACACAGCAAATGGCAAAAATCCACCTCTCTAGGCAAAACTGACCTTATCCTATGTAATTTTCTACATTCACAAATCATCCTATCTTGTAAAACCTACTGCATGCACTAATTAAATTTGGCTACGCGCTAAACCATATCCATGCGCTACCCTGTTTTCTCCACGCGCTACCCTGTTTTCTCCACACGCTATCCTATCTACCCTATGCGCTAGACTAACTCTACGCGCTACCCTTTTTTCTCCATGCGCCAACTAATCTACCCTAAGCACTAAACCCAATCCATGCGCTAACATATCTCGCGTCTGCGCTACCTATTTAACCTTATGCACTAGGTCTAACCTACATGCTACTTACCCCTGCCCATGCGACCCCTTGTGCACCCTATGCGCTAGGTTTACCCGATGCGCTACCCTTTTAACCCTAAGCGCTACCCTGTGTCCCTCATGCGCTAATCTAAGGCTACGCGCTACGCTTTTTTATCCATGCTCTACCCTAAACGTTTTCAGACGCTACCCTAAATTACAACTCTATGCGCATGTAATTTGCTCGCGGTCTCCCTCATACCCTCGCACACGTCAATTATTGGGAGATGAATCAATTTAAAACATTCCACCTAGCCAAAATTTTGCACAGAAAACACAATTATCAAATCAAATCAAATTTTCCAAAATTTTGATTCATATCCCGAGGGGGCATTATCAACATCAATTATCAAAACTGGGGCATGGCATAAAAATGACATAAAATTTTTATTTGATCATAAATCACGATAACACATCATTTTCTTTGAATTAACATGTGCACACACGTCACTTCAAAGAGGGGCAAAATGTAGACGTATAAAAATCACCATATTCCTAAATGAATATTTTATGTTTATTTCTCTATTTATTTTAATCCAATTTTATTAAGTCACCCACATTCCTCTATTTAAATTAAGTAAATTACTCAATTTATTTAAATTAAATTCACTAGGCCTCTTTTGATATTTAATAGGATAAATCATTTTATTCAATTAAATCCCTTCTATCCACTTTTAATTAGATTCAAATTTAATTAAATAGTTTACCCTAAATTGAATAAATCTAATTTATTTGATTTCCCCAAATTATAACCAAAATTGAATTAAATTCATTTTATTCAATTAAAACCTATTATCTCTTCATCAGGGATAACTTTAAGAAACCCCCCCCCCCGGGCAACTGTCTAAAATCTTGGCGAATCAGACATTATTTTCGGGGGGAAATTTTCATATCGATGGCGAAAAAAAAATTTTAAATGACAGAAGTGTGCAAAAATGCCATAAATTTATGGTGAATAATACCTTGTTCTATGGGGAAAATATTTATTGTGGGAGGCGAATAATTATTGTTAAAAGGAACAAATATATAATTGTATGTGCGAAAATTTTTACTCCGAAGGAAAAATTATTTAAATGTATTGGCGATTTTTATCCACCGCTTGAAAATTATTTAAATGTATTGGCGATTTTTATCCACCGCTTGAAAATTATTTAAATGTTTTGGTGAATATTTTGTTATTTATGGTATAATATATAAGTCATTGGTGATTTCATAAATTCATTGCCATTAATAGACAAGGCACATCACATCACATAATACATTGAGTTCGAACTCTGCACGATGTATCAATAAGCGCAACCTCTTTGACACGTAAAGGGTGACACATACCTAAAATCTATCAATGATTTTAAACTGTTCGATGATCGTATATCAATGGCTGAAGTTTTATTTCAGCCCAATTTTCTGAAAAGAACATAGCTCACCAGAAAGTGCCCGAAATGGAATTGGATTCAATAGACACGTATCAAATGTCATGAATCACATTTGATAATTTCGTTCATTTAATATATATCTTTTCACTTATGGCAATCCACTCTATCCCCACGACTTCTAATGTGATACTTGCCAATTTGGTACTGGTTCATAGCTGTTTCCAATTTCGCACACTCGTGCATTTATGGGAAAGATTTGCAGAGATACGAAAGATTTAAAAAACTTTATAGTAGTTAATACTATTAAAGAAGTAATTATTACAATCAAGAGCTTCAACAATTTATATACGATCTCTGCTTCTTTCATCTTCAATTAGCCTTTTCCATTTAGTAGATAAATCGTCAGAGCTCACGGTATTTTAGGTTTATAGGCTCACTGCTCAGGTTGTTTAATTTGTTAATCTATTTTGTCAAGATGGACACTCCCATCTGCTTGAGAAGCATTTCTGCAGAGGACCAGAGGGCCTTTCTAGGCTTTGTTAGAGACCCAACCCTCTAATCAGTCTGCAAGGAGGTTGGGTTGTTCACCAATGAAGCTGTGTGGATGGTGCTAGGCAGAGAATTTCTGCGAAACGAAAATAGGTACCGTGTTAACACGAACCTTACATCCCGCTTCTTAGCGTCTCTTCTGGACTTGGGAGGAGACAAGGTGGATATGCTGATGCTATTGAGGAAGGTTTTTAAGGAAGACTTCCTCGGAGATGACATTACGCTTGTCATTCTTGCAGAAGTAGGGGTGGGGATCCCTTGGGCGAGTGATTTATCCAAGCTTCACCTCCCTGACCAAACACTGCCAGTGGCCAAGCAACCGTTTCTCCTAAACCTAAATGCGAAGCAGCTGACGCGTCACAGAAAATGGGCATGGATTGGCAGGGACTTCCTCCGGAAATGGTTCCTCCTGGATGACTTTCCAAACTACATGTGGCTTGAAGAATTCTCTCAGCTTATGTTGTCTGAATAATTCTACATGGAAGGAGGGCCAGATTCATAGGGAAAAATTGTAAACAATTCCACTACCTGTAGTTTTTTTTTCCTATGTCCTTGAACCCTAACAGGCTAAGTGCCAGAGGCTCACTCATTTTGGCTTTTAAGTTTTTGGGGGACTCAAATCTCTGATGAAAAAATTGTAAATTTCAAAAGCATCAATAATTTAATGATAATTTTTCAAATTCCAGTTTGTTTCACTTTGCCTCTTACATTCTTATGGATATAAAAATGATTTCTATAATTCTATTTCATTTTTATTAATTAATTTCTTTCAAATGCTTTTTGTATATGAGCTACGTTATTTCAATTATTTGTTAAACAATGGAAATAAATTTAATACCGTGATCTTTTTATGTAATGTTATAAAAAAAAAATTCAATTCGTTCCATTAATTATTTGTTCATTGATTATGGTTGATTATAATTTTATAAATATATACTATTACTATATAGTCATTCAAAATACAAAATTTCAAAAGTTGCAAGATACAAAAGTTTATCAGTCAAGATTTTTTCATTCAATTAATTGAAACGTTTCAAGATACAAAAATTTTCCACAGCTTATAGCAAGCAGACAAAAAAACTAGTTCATTGCCGATAGGCCGCTCACTCAGTCTCACTATCCCCCTGGTCCTCCCAGTCCCTTCCCTCATCAGAGGTCGATGCTTTGGCTTTCCCTTTTGTCGCTTCAGCTTTCATTTTTAGAATGCAGTTTAGGAACCCGAAGTCGAGGTCGCCCTCCAAGCTTGCCAGTAGCTATATGGCCCTTCCTTCTTCAGCCCTATCTCTCAATGCCCTACCAACCTCCATCCTTGCCACCACATGTAAAGCATTTAGGACTTCATCCACCCTCGTTAATTTAACAAAGAGTTTCATCGCTTCCCACACCACTTGGGCTCATTCACGGCACTGGTATTTGATTTCATCCTTTGGGCCATGAATAAAAGGAAGCAATTCCTCCTGTTCGTCCCCTTCCATAATTCGAATGCCAACTCCCGACACCACCCACTCCAAGATTGAATCCAGGTTAATCAAAAACTCCCCATCAATCAATTTGACCAATGTGAGTTTTACCTTTTCCAGCTTCGGTTCGAATTCACAGGCCCACGCCATAATCAGGGAGTAAACCTCCATGTTAGTTTGATACCGGTGACTGATATGTGCCACCTTTGCAAGCATCAGTCGAGCTACCACCCACAACTTCTCCTCCTTAAACCTGAATAGTCCTTGCATTCATTTATTAGATACTTTGCCCAAAAAGGGCACCAACTTCTTGTCTGTTCGAAGTGTGAAATTGGCCTCCATTGTCTTACAAAAGGTATGATTCTATGAACTATGAACTACAAATTTGTTCTGCACTTACAGCTGCTTCAAAGCAAAAAGTGGTACACAGATGAAAAGGTAAAAAAATATGCCTTCGTCTTAACTCTTATAGGTCGGGTAATGAATGTGCACAATAAGACATTAATGCCATGAGATCAGGAAAAAGATTTCCTGCCATCCTCCTTTCGTGCGGCATGCCGCAGACAACTCCTTGTGCAACAATTAATCTCCACCTTGGCATTTGTACTTTCCAAATTTTCTCGCCTTAACAGGTTGAGGACTGCAGTTGCACATTTTTTTAAATTAATAGACTAAATTTATGTTGAAATTTTATATATATTTTTAAACTATTTTTGAAAATGATATATCATAAACATATTTTCAAAGAATTTTGTTAAACGTTAAATTAATATTTTAGATTTAATATGGAATGTTTTCTTTTTAATATTAAACTTTTACCTTTCAAATTGCATATCAAAATTTATATTTTTATTTAGTTATTTGTTTTATTCTAGAAACTAAGTTTCATGTTTAATACTATTTTTGAATTTAAAATTTTTACAAATAATATTAACATTATTTTTAATAGTTATCTCAAACTATTGTCCAATGCCCGGAATTGAACATTTTAAATTTAATTAAATAGAATTAAGTGAAAGTCTATACTTAATACTTATAGTCTATGACTCTATAGACCATAAATCTCTTTTTTGGGCGGAATTTTAAAATGATTTAGTAGACTTTAAAAATAGACAAGAAAAGTAACACGAGTATGGTGACGTCCAGAAAAAATGGCAGAAGTCATGGGACCCACTTCATCGAAAAATAGGTACCATCGACCGTTGGATGAACAAAGATCAACGGCTAGGGTGGATTTCGGCCCGAATGTGGGAAGCAAACACCTTTCTGAGAACTTCACCCGGAATTGGACATTTTAAATTTAATTAAATATAATTAATTCTAAAAATCTCTTTTTCGGGCGGAATTTTAAAATGATTCAATAGACTAAAAATCAAACCGGAAAAGTGACACGAGTATGGTGACGTGCCAGAAAAATGGCAAAAGTCGTGGGACCCACTACATCTTAAAATAGGTACCATCGACCTTTGGATGAACAAAGATCAACGGCTAGGGTGGATTTCGGCCCGAATGTGGGAAGCGAACACCTTTCTGAGAACTTTGCCCGGAATTGGACATTTTAAATTTAATTAAATATAATTAAGTCTAAAAATCTCTTTTTTGGATGGAATTTTAAAATGATTAAATAGACTAAAAATCAAACCAGAAAAGTGACACGAGTATGGTGACGTGCCAGAAAAATGGCAGAAGTCGTGGGACCCACTACATCTTAAAACAGGTACCATCAACCCGCAACCGTTGGATGAACAAAGATCAACGGCTAGGGTGGATTTCGGCCCGAATGTGGGAAGTGAACACATTTGGGAGAACTTCGCCCGGAACTAGACATTTTAAATGTAATTAAATACAATTAAATCTATAAAGCTTTTTTTCGGGCGGAGGTTTAAAATGATTAAATAGACTAAAAATCAAACTGGAAAAGTGATACGAGTATGGTGACGTGCCTGAAAACTGGTAGAAGTGATGGGACCCATGACAACTAACAACAGGTACCATCGTCCATTGGATGAGCAAAGATCAACGGCTTAGGGTGGATTTCGACCCGAATGTGGGAAGTGAACACATTTGGGAGAACGTCACCCGGAATTAAAACATTTTAAATTTAATTAAATATAAGTAAGTCTGTAAAGCACTTTTTCGGATGGAAGTTTAAAATTATTAAACAGACTTAAAAAACACACCCATAAAGTCACAACAGGTACCTTGGTCCCTTGTCCGTTGTATGAGCAAAGATCAACGACTTAGGGTGGATTTCGGCCCAAATGTGGGAAGTGAACACATTTGGGAGAACTTCGCCCGGAATTGAATGTATTACATTTAATGTCCTCAGAAATTCAGAATTTATACTGAAGTATTGAATGTTTTGTCCTTCGGCATCGAATAATTAATAATAATTAATAAAATTACAACATGATTCTTAATGTCCTCGGAATTTATACTGAAGTAATGAATGTTTTGTCCTTCGGCATCGAATAGTTATTAATAGTAATTAATAAAATTACAACATGATTCTTGATATTTTGCCCTTTAGGCTTTACTTTTCTACTTTTTAGAGTTTTCAAAATAAGAGACTCGTAAATCATAACCGTCTTTCATTTCTTGGATAAACCTGTAAATCGAGGGAGATTCAGAAACAGCTACTAGATTGAGGAATGCAAGTTGCAACAGACACTGTCTGCACCAATCTAGTGAAATAGAAATTCCAATTTCTGGGTAAAATCTAGAACACATACATCCCACCTTTTTTGCTTTTGGTAATCTCGTGGTCGAATTTGAGGGTTAGCATTTTCAGGTTTTTATCTAGTTGCCTAGCATTATTTTGAATTATTAACAATAATAGTGATGGGGAAAACGGGAAGTAGTAGTTCAACAAGAAGCCAAGTGAAAAACAAAATGTACCTTTACCTAACCGAATTGGTTAAAACACCAGGTTTCACTGATGAATACTATGATATTTATGACCCTGCTATCCATGGTGAAAAGTGTATCATAGATATTAGATATACATTGTCTAGTAAGGCGGCAGATGCATCCAGGGCAAAATTTATTGTTTTCAACCCAATGTTACAACAAAAAACAAATAAAATCGCATCGTGGGATGTTGGATTGGGAAGCATGGTGTTACCTGAAGTATTCCCTTGCCCTGATTTTGTCATGGTCTGTGCCGAAAATTATGATGAAGATAAAAAAGCAATTGTCAATAAAAATACAAAAGAGGAAATTCTATCCATAAACGAGGAAGAATTTGCTCGTTTGTTGAACCTAGGATTTGAAGCCCAAAATTCAAACGTCTAAATTGACCTTGAAAAGCTGGCAGGGAATTATGAGAGTCTCGATCCAAGTCGCAGAGATTCATTTATCAAAGGTCTAATAAAGATTAGTACTGGTATTGTGTTGGATCAGAATCATAAGCCTCCTTATGATTCTAAAAATTTTGTTCCATGGGTTGAGGATACTATTTCTTTGTTGTCGTTTTGCCTGGGATTGGAAAATGATAGGGAAGTGGGTGCAAGCCTTCTTGAAATGATTTATAATATCCATTGTGCAAGTCAGCCAGTAAGATATAATTTTATTGATCACATTGTAAAATCCATGCAAAAACAATTACTTATGATCAAAAAAGGTTCCTGTAAGACATTTAGGTTCTCATCCTACTTGTGCTATCTCCTTCTATCCAAGTATCATGCAATATTTGAGACCAACAAGCTTCAAATTGTGAGCTATAAGATTGATGAGAAGACTAGGAAGAGAACAGACTGTCCAATATATGATTGGAGCCCAAAGATAAGGATGACAACCATTTTGTAGACTTCTTTTTGGCACCAATGTATAATGAAATTACAAGCACTCCAATGCCTAGGTTGCCTATGTCTTGTAGAGATTGCATTCAACTTGGAAGTCAAATAGAATTGGCTGACTGGTTCTTCATGGAAGAATTCACTGTGTTAAGGTTTTACGGATCGGCAGTAAAACCATACAGACTTCCAATACATGTGACAGAGAGGGTATTTGCATTAGAGTATGTACGGCAATTGGAGAGCATAGATAGGCACTTCCATGGTCAGCAAAAGAAAAGCATATTTTCTTCCTTGCCTTTCTCATGTGGAGGGTTCACATTTGAGAGAAAAGCATTCATTGTGGCACATGATTTCTTGATAGTTTTTAACTTTGGTGACGAGGGTCTCTGGCACTATGATCCAATCAGTGTAGTTCAAGCAAGGCTTAAGAAAAATGGGAATTATTTAGCATTATGTCAACATGAAAGTAAACCATTGCTAGAAAAGCTTAGAAACAAGGACTCCTGGGATGAGGTTAAAAAAGAGATGGAGAAAATTGTAGCTGACAATAACATTTCAACACAAGAAATTTCATCACAAATTATGGAGGGCCAGAGCATCCAAAATAGGAGGTCCTACAATTTCTACATAAAATCTGCTAATCCATCTAAGAAAACTATTCCCAAATCAATTCTACACGAATGTAAAGAGAATTACTAGACTCAAACCAAAATAAATGATTTTTGGACTATGAGGAGGAATCTTGGTGAACCAAAGACAAGTGCAGAATTTGATAGCATCAATGAGGATGAAGAGTTTAGCAAATTGTGGAATATGGAGCATCCCACAACATCATATGACAGGAGTGAAGATGTTGATCAGTATGAGCCTGAGGTTGAGCCCACTCAAACAACTACTAAAGTCCCTAAAATATTAGGTGTAGTCAATGAGGCAATGAAAGAGAAATATATCAAAGGGTCAAGCATTGTGGAAAAAATGGGATTTGAAGGTGGTGGTCTAGGTCCTAGAGGAGAGGGCATTTGGTATCCACTTTAGGTACAAAATCCATCAAGGTCAAAATCAAAAGGTCCTTATAGACCAGTCATTGGACTTGATTCTTCAGATTCATCAGGGATAGGTACTACTCATTACCCTCAGGGTCCACCTACATTTGTTTCTGGTTCAAATCCACAACCACCACCACATCATGGTATTCCCATTGGTGGTGAATTAAGTGCCACTACCACTGGTGGGGAATCTGGGGATAGTATTCCTATTATTGTTCAGTCAAGTGCCGCTGTGATTGGTGTTGGACAAGGGCAACAACAAAATATCTCTCGCAAGAGGCCACTAGAGGTAGATACTCAATCTCTTACTATTGAGAATCCTATATCAAGTGCCACTGACACTACAAATCAATCATTTGCAGCTTCAGATCACACACCTCAAAAGACTATGAAAACTACACATGAAAGTGTCAATGGGAGTGGGATAGCATCAGGAACTGTTGTTGGTAATCCTAATCCTAGTCAAGCATTAGTTAAAACCATAGGAATAAGTGGAACTAGAGCCTATGGTATTCCTATGTCACCTTTCAAACATTCAATTGCTTTAGCAACCCCAGATTTTCAATTTTGTGATTACTATGAAAAAATTGAACACACAACAAAAGCAAATAAAGAAAAAAAGAAAGCATTTCATAGGAATTCTGTGTTTGAAGTTGTAAACGAACAGCCTGCAAGGAACAGGGTATTTCCAACATATGACCCACAGAAAGATATGATGGAGTTCATGGTTGTTATGCCCCTGGGCCCATCTAAAGATAAAAATCCACCACACAGTTAGATAGATCCCTCTCAATTTCAAGTTAGCACCCTCCAAATGGATTTCTCCAAAGTACATAATGTGGACAAAATTAGTGTGTCAAAAAGGACTAACAAAGTGGTCTACACTTCACTGCTAAAGGTGGAGAGAGAAAAAAATAAACTGGAGAAACAAATAGAAAAGTTACAGGAAGACCTGGAAAACGAGAAATCAAGGAGGAAAGTAGCAGATAGCAAGTGCAATGAATTATAGAAAAGGAAAAAAAATTCGGGCTCTGTAGTAGAAATTGCAGAGCAGAACAAGAAGGATGCAGAATTGAAGGACCTGACACAAAAACTGGCTAAAAGCAGTAATAAAATTGTTGAGGAAAAAGCCAGTTTTCAAAAATTATACAAAAGTTATGAGTCTGCTGCCGCCAAAATGAAAAAATTACAGGACCTATTGGATCATGGGAAGGAAAAAGAAAAACATTTGCAAGAGGAAGTAGAGGAAGAAAGAAAAAAATGTGCACAAATGAAAGAAGACCTGCACAATGCAAATGATAAAATAAAAACTTTGGATGATAGATTCAAAGATAATATGAAAAATACAACGAAGTATATACAAGAAAACATTTGGCAGGAAATAATGCAGAGGAGTGAGAAGTTGTGTGAATGGTTTCAATTGATTGAAAGTATGAGACAAAAAATTTTAAAAATCAAAGGGCACTATGAGAAGAGCACACATGTTTATTCAAAAGAGGAAATGGCAAAAAAGATTCTGAAACTAGTCTACAGTTCTAGTGACAGCTACTTCGCATCCAAGGGAATTAAGAGCCGCATTGATGCCACAGTTAAGACATCATCTATCATTCAAAAATGCCAAAAGCTAAGGGAAACATCAGAAGTTATGGACAGTTGTGGAAAAAACATAATGAAGCTGCAAGAAAAGAAAAATAATTTGATTAAACTTGGTTTGCCTAAGCCTGTTGACACAAAAAATAAATTCATTGGAGAAGAAGCTTACAAAAAAATCATGGAGAAAAAAATGAAGTCTAATTTAGACTTGCTTCCAAAGGACACAACTCCCAAAAGCTTTCTGGAATTCATCCAACCATTTACAACTCTAAATTCGCTATTGGATGAAATAGTGATGTCAAGTAAATCTTCTAAATATGGAATGTTGATGAAGTTGGAGTTGACTTTCCATAGTTTACAGAATATTGACCTTCCATCAAACGAAGAGTGGAGCACCCTACAAAAACTGGCACAGAATTCTTAAGAATCATAGTATGTATTGCACAATTTTCTTCTTTTATTCTTAATTTCAAGTTTTTTTTTTCCTGTTTGCTATTTTGCTAATCCAGCCTATGAATCTAATTTATGAATAGGAAAAAAATAGCACTCGCTATTGCTATTTTGCTAATCCAGCCTATGAATCTATGATGCACACTGCAAAACTTCAGCCAATAAATTTGTATTCTCAAATTCTCCCTTGCTTTAACATTTATGCATTTCTCTATTTCTGATTAGTAGGTTTTAGGCACTGCTATAGCTATTATCTATGTTTAATTTGTCATGACTCATGGTGTGAATTAATATTTAATTTTGAACTCTATTTTTTGAACAGGACACATCAAACATGTAGTAGATGTTAAATTGCTAATACGACCTGTGATGGCCATATAAATATGTGTTGAGTTTGTGATTTTGATGTTCAGTGTTCACATGTTGCAAACTTGCAATTCGACCTGAAGTTGTTGTTGCTCCCTTGTTTCTATAAAAGGGAATTCAGGGTCATTTGCAATTTTGCAAAGGGTTATGAAACTTTGTATTCACTTTTGCATGGACATTGGAGAATCACACAGGAGTTATTGTTGCTCTCTTGTTTCTATAAAAGGGAATTCAGGGTCATTTGCAAAGGGTTCTGAAACTTTGTATTCACTTTTGCAATTGGCATGTAGAATCACACAAATTGGTGTATTACTATTGAATGAAATGTATCATATGGCTATATTTTAAAAGAATTAATGAAAATCTAAGTTCTCGACATGTGTATTACTATTGAATGAAATTTATCATATGGTTCTGAAATATATCACACAGATTTGAGACTCAAACATGTATAAATAAACAATAAACATCTTTGTGTCAATAAACACATTATGGTTTTTTTTTATTATGCTATTTTAAATCTGGAAATAGAAAGTTGAAAAATAAAATTACAAATCAATATTAAATTCTAATTGCAAAAAGTAATATGCTTTTGTAATATGAATGATGAGATACAGTAATAAGATTAATAAATACCAATCTCTTACAGTTGTCATTCATCCTCATCAAATTCAGTGCTTTCTTGATTTGCGTCTGTGGTTTCTTTACTTTGAGACTAAGTCTACATATCCTCGCCGAACTGCATCTCAATGCTACCAGTAGGTCCACTAGTCCCACTGGCACTTTGGTTTGAAGTGTTTCCCAAACCTCTTCTTTCACATTTGGACCTCCAGATTTGCAGTGCCCTATCGTAAGGAAAAGTGTGGACATCATACCTAGATGTATAGAGCCTCAAGCAATTTTCCAAATTTTTGTCTAGTTTGTTTCTTAGCTTTGATTTTAGGAACCCCAAAGCACTGAAAACTCTCTCATCTTCCACCGAACCCAATATCATGGTAAGACATAAAGCAGCAAGCTTCACATATTCTGGCATTGAATCATGCAAGGATGCGTTCTCAATTATATATTTCCAAACCCTTGTTACTGATCCCTCTTTGCAGGGGTTCTCCATTTTGGCATATTGTTGTTTCATAGTGTATGCAAAATGAGATGATTGCTCTCGAAGATGAGTTTCATCTAATATTTCATTTATAGTTACTCCATTCAATTCTCTGGATATGCAAAATTGTTTTATCAAAGTCAGTAGCTTACTTCAAAAATCAGATGCACTATTGAAGCTCCAATAATGAGGAAACACAATAGACATGGCTTCGAGTAGGTTGTCAGGAGGGAATCTGCTTCTATTTTATGAGGAAAGATCATATGCAATTTTCTTCACATAAGTAGTTATAGTCTTAACAATCTTGTCGAAATCTTCCTTTGTAACTCTTGCTAGTTTCTTCCTGGGGCGCTTTCCATGTTCCTCGGGGTCAACCGTGGCATAGAAGTGCATTGGTATCTCAACTCCCCGTACATTGGCACATACCTCCCCATCTACACCAATTTGTAAAAAGTTATCAAGATTGTTCAAATCTGTGAGTGTCCGCCACTTAACAAATTTTTCATCAGATAGTGTTGGTTCATTTCAATAGAGATTGTCAAGGGTCATGCATGTCATCTTACGCAGCATAGCATATTCTGCAATATACAGAGCTCTTTTTTGGGCAGCCTTCATAATATTCCTCATTTCCTCTAGTATGGGCAGAAGAGCTGCTAAAGTTAAGAGTGTCTCTAAATTACTTAACCTGCCAAGAAATTCAAGAAATTTCTATTGATCTGATTCGTCACGAGTTGTGTGAAATAGTCCAGTCAAGGATGGATATTCTGAAAATGCTCGATGTGCTGGACCATCCAAAGAGATCCATCTAGTATCATTATCCTTGAGAAGCTTGTTCCCATCAGTTAATCCATCAGCAAAGTGTTGAAATTCCATAAATCGCTTGGGACTTCGACAGAAGTGTGAGTAGAGCTCTCTGATTAAAATTTCAATTTTTTTAACCGAAGCAAACTTGCTCACAATTCCAAAAGCTAGATTCATTCTGTGAGCCATGTAGTGAATTGCAGTAATGTACGGTGCAAATGAAGTTTCAATCTTTGTACAAAGACCGTTCCTATGACCTTGCATTACTGAAGCTCCATCTGCTCCAACACAAACCAATTTTTTGGCTACCGTCATGTCATCCATACCTCCATATTCAATTAAACTTCTCTTTACTAGTTGAAATAAATTTTTTGCTGTCGCACTCTCCTTCATTTTAGCAACAGATAGTAGATGAGGTTGGCGAGTATGATTCTCTACAGTATAAACATGCATGCATACCCATGAAGTATTGTCTACTATCGTAACTTCGTCTAAAGAAAATGCAATGAAGTTTGACTCTCTTATTTTTTCCTTTACATCTTCTATTTCAACCTCAGCAAGACAACTTGCCCATTCCCATCCACTGTTTACTAACCAATGTCTATTAGGATAGTTAGGAACTTTCAAAAAGTGTAATAAACCACTAGTTGATGGGAAATCTGTCATAGCACGCCCTCTGCTCAAAATATGAAAAACAACGCTTAACTGAACAACTTTTCCCAGTTGTTCTATTTGCATTGCTTTTCCAAAAATAGCTTCAATAGAACTGTTGGCATATGGACACTCCAATGAGACATTGTATGTGATTGAAGGTTTTGTCATTGATGGCAACCTTGCAATCCTATGGCACCAGCAAGACATTATACCGGAAAAAGCATTAAATAGGCAACCTTGTAATCCTATGGCACCAGCAAGACATTATACCAGCAGAGCATTATTCAAACAAGATAGTGCACCGGCATCAGCAAGATCAATCTACACTGGCACCGGCATAGAAGAAAAGATGTATACCGGCACAAAGGCCGACAGGATTTTTGATATGTAATATTTTGTTTATTATTGTAAGCCGACTTGGCAATTGTAAAAATGACTCTTGTATATAAAAGAGATCATTGTAGTCATTTGTGTGATATGGATAGGAAGCATAAAGAAAATTATAAGGCAGACCTAATATGCAAATTGTAGGTCAAGGGTATATGTAAAGAACAGTGCAAGAACCAGTACTGAATCTAGCATTGAAGATGCTATTGTAAAGCAGTACAGATCATTAGATTTGCATAATCCTCATTGTAAGTCAGTGTGACTTCTTATTGAGTAGTGTGCTCTAGGTAGTTGGCCTTCCTGCATGTGCAAGCCCCTATTGTAAGTAATATTCTCTTATTGGCCAGTAAGTGAATATTGTGGGTCACAAATCCCACCGAAGTTTTTCCCACACCGGGTTTCCTCGTTAAACATCTTGTGTTATGGTGTTCTTTTCATGTGGATGTTTTTGATTATGTTATTTACATTAATTCTTGCATACTGGTATATTGTTACTTTACATTCTGCATGTTCTATTTCAAGAAAATCTCATTACCGGTCAGATACTGATTCACCCCCCCCCCCTCTCAGTATTTGTGGGAACCCTAACAAGAACCTTTAACTTCAGCAGGCATCATCTGTAATTTCTCGTGAAAATAATACTCTTCGGCATTCCTCACATGCTTACATTCATCCTTTGTTTTCCATCTTATCACTGATTTTTCAACCCCGTCTATCATTTGTTTTTCATAAACTTTACCCATATGCTTTTCTATGGTGTCAAATTTTAGCTGCAACCTAATTTCCTTCTTATTTTTCCAAGTGCAAATCTTACACCTGCATTCTATTCGAGGCTCGCCTGCAATTGGATTCTCCACTGGTTCAATGAATGGATACTTCGATGCCCAATTAATTTAAAAATTCTTGACTGACATATCCCACTCTCGATCCTTTTTTAATTGTGGTTCACTGTTTTTTGATATGGCTTTTCTTTTCCCCTTCCATGCATTATCATCAATGGAATTATCACCCAAGTCGATTATATCATTTCGGCTAATTTGGGTATCTACCAGATAATCTTCTTCAAGATCATCCTGATCTGAGATATCAGGTTTGCCACCTTCTTCAACATGAGGTGCATGTGGCAAATTTTGTACTTATACTTGTGATGATGTACCTTCCTGATTTTCACCAGTACCACAATCTTTTCCAATGCCAAAGTACGAAGACAACGTTCTACTTTTTGTTGGCCTCTCCTGGCCTTGCCCACATTCAAGTTTCCTACCCCTCTTCCTGTTTGACATCTCCAACGAAATAAAGGCTACCAAAAAAATATCAATTTGCTGAAGAAGCAATAATAGACTATAATGTATAATATACCAGTTCAAAAATATGATCGCTCACCTTTAGGCTTTAGGTAACTAGCAGTCGCCAATACAGTCAACAACAATGATTTTCCTTGGTTTGAAACTTTTCTATTGATCAGAATTCAGAGCCTAGAACCCACTAGATTGTGTTGAGATAGATTTGATCTTTGCATGTATTTATACCAATCCTTATATGGCGAATTCTGTGGGAATTTACCAGTATACAAATATTTGGCAAATCCCGTGTAATTATAACACGACTTATGTAATTTTCGAGGCGATTTTAGGTCGTCCAAATAAGACTTATGTAATTTTTGAGGCGATTATAGGTCGTCCAAATACGACTTGCATAATTTTCAAGGCGATTATAGGTCGTCCAAATAATAGGCGAATAGCGAATACAATATAGTTGGCGAAAGTTGGGGTGACTGGAGACACGCATCGGCAAGATGTCAGGCAAATTGGGTCCCCTCGGATAGCAAATCTTCACATGCCTATAGGCGAATTAAGGTCATCTATTAAGGCAACCTCAGAGAGTGTAGGCGAAATAATTAAATTTACCGTGTGTCCACCATATATTGTATTGTCGAAATCATCGCATAGAAACATTTAATTGCATAAAACATATGGCAATCGGGCCGTGACATTGACGATAATTGATAATGTTCTGGCGACATGGCCACCCCCAGACGGTACAAAATATTCGCCATATCCGACAGGGCCAACGTGAAAAAATCGTCATTGGCGAATATTCGCCACTAAAGTAATCTTTGCCCTTCATCCACTTGCAAAATCCTACATCTCCCACTTGCATCCTAACCCTCTTCCTAATTTCTTCTAGAATCCATCTAATCCTAATCAATTAACCCAAACCCATTCATTATCCCCTTTCCCTAAATTTGAGGAGGTCACTTCTCAAATTTGGAGTAAAGTCTTCTAAACGCATTAAAGCCTTTATCCATTCAACAAGCTAACTTGTTGAATACCCCCAAATTTGGAAGGACTCTTACAAATTTGTCCCCAAAGTCTTCATAACCATTAATGGTTAACTCAACCCTCTAGCATGGTTAAAGAATTTCCCTAAACTCAACCTCCATGTAACCCAAGGGTCTCATCAAGCATTTATTTATTTGACCATGGTTATCCTTAATCCTTTGCACAAGAGTTTATCCTTTGGGTAAAACCTTTATCCAATGGGTAATCCTAACTTAACCATAACCCTAACCCCTAAGATAACTATGAGGTCTTCTCAAGCATTTAATGCTTCCTACCTCTCTTCTCAACCCAGTCTTATGTTGACATTTGTCACCATTTCATTGGTGCCAATTGCAAACATGGATTCCCAACTTTCAAACTTAGCCCTTGATTAATTCCTTCAATGCTGACCATCCATTGCCCTATTTTTGCTATAAATAGAGCTCTCATTCCTACATTTTCATATATCCAAGTCTTTAGCATCACACTTATACTAAAATCCATCCAAGCTTTAATATATCATTTGTGCTCATCATTTAGCCTCTCTTTGCAATAGGAATTAATCTAAATATGCATGTTTAGACTATTTTCCTTATCATTTAGCTTAATCATAGACTAATATAGCATTCTAGGATAGTCTTGTTACTAATCTTGTCATCTTATAACTAGTTTATTGCATTTATAGGATCATGTATAACTTGGGATGCATTTCATCTTAAAATCAACAAAAGCATCCCTCGTTCTTGCATTTGTCATCCCTAAACCACTTTGCTCAGTGATCTGAGAGCAAAGACATTGGTTTGAGGGACCTTGTGAGATAGAGAACCATGGAACCACCCTTAGGAAGTTGAGCCATACTTCATGACTCCATATCTTGCACCAAGAAGTCATGTGGGTGTGAGCAACGCTCCTTAGACTCCATTTTCCACATATTGAGTTCTATCGACCCGCTTTTCCTGCATACAGATACCGTGTACCTTAAATTTTCCTCTCTCTCTCTCTCTCTCTCTCTCTCTCTCTCTCTCTCTCTCTCTCTCTCTCTCTCTCTCTCTCTCTCTCTCTCTCTATATATATATATATATATATATATATATACACACACACACACACACACACACACACGGTAAACACATTGGTGAAGGAGAATCATGACTTTTTCGTGTCTCACCGAAATGAGTGACAAAAAATCATCTCCCCGCACCCCATACACTTCCACACAATATGACGACATATACATAAAGCAACTCGCACATGAAGCAAATGTGTTAGTCCATCGTTAGCAACACATAAATAAAATTAATATTTCCTCATTAATAAAATACGATGCATAAACAAAGTTAACAACTACTCATCAATAAGCAATAATGTATAATAAAATTCATCAATCACACTCCATAGCATAATACCAGAATAAAGCATCACAATCACAATAAATCAACCATCCACATAAGCCACTAAAAAGTCAACCTTGGTCAACGAGGTCAAAATGCGTCTGAACAGGGTAGGGGTACTACAATGTGATTCGTGCATGTTAATGAATATATGTATTTGATCATGATTTTATCAAATATTAAAAATTAAAATGATTAAAATATTTCAATTTTAAAAACTAGATATATTTTGTACTAGTTCAAATTCATGGATTTGGAACTAATGTACACAAGCATAGAATAGATTTGATGTGTGAAATCACATTGGTTAGATTGTTTTGGTTAAAGAGTGTTTAATTTGATTTTTTTATGTATGAATTTGTGTAAATATTAACAACATTTAGAAATAATTTTGGGCAATTTATTAAATTATGAAAGTCATTCTCTCATTAATCTAACCGCTAGAAGACTAATTTTACAATTCTAAGTGAAATATTGAAGATAACAAGTGTGTAATGGTAGCCTGAATGATATCACAAATAGAAAATGTGTAAATGGTGATCCTTTAAGCTATATGATTTATTTTTTATTTTTTATAATATAAAATATTTTTCACAAATTTGTAATCATGAATAAAAGAGTGTAAATAAGCATAACACATGAATCAACACAAACATACACTAAATTGGATTAAAAAATTAAGGAGGAAGAGCTTTAATTTAATATTAAACTTTTGAAAGGCTAGGGTTCATATTTGCTACCATGAAAATGAATTAGGTATATCCACACACATATCTAAACCATAACGATGAATAATAAATTTAGGGATCATGAACTTTGGGGACGAGTGACAATAGGAACGTTAAATAGTTTTATCTTTGTGTCATGAATTGAATTACATAAGAAAATGCCACTTGTAGAGTAGTCATTGTACATTAAGACACTTCATTCAAAAATAGGCCCAAAACATAAGGGGAAAGGTAATGACATATAATTTTTAAAATAAAATAATTAATAAAAAATATTAAAAATAAATAAAAAATGAATTTATTTTTTCATAATTAAAATTTATCAACAAACATCTAAAATATATATTAATAGACCTAAGAAAAAATTAATTTCTTTTAATAAAATAATATTTATATGTTTAAAATAATAATAATAAATAAAATATTTTGAAATAAAATAAAATAAATTTTAATAAATAAAATAGTTTAAAATTGATATCTCTTTACATTTTCTTATACATATTTGAAATATTTATACCATTTTATATTTTCCTTACCTACCCTTTACTCTTATTGGTTGAATTTAAAATGAGAGGTAAAATTATATTATATGTTGAGGTTGGTAAAATATATTCAAAATCGAATATTTTGATTGGTCGGTATGGAGGCTAGGGTTTTAGTTGTTGTTTGGTTTTTATTTTTATTCATGTGATGTTGTTTGGTTGAAAAAAATTCTCTGCAAGTATTTTCCTTTGGCTTTCAATTTTGCACTTGGAATTTGGCTTGGCTTTGTGGGGAGCTCTTCAACTACACAGGTTGTAGGTTGGAGCTTTGTTCCTTTGTATTTTTTTTTATTTTAATGACTTACATGTATGCTTTGTGTCTGCACATTGTTTGCAAGAGATGGGTTGAAATAATATTTGCATATTCTATAGTTTTAATATAGTTTCCAAAATGATATTGGGGAGAGAACTTTATATTATATGAGCTTTATTAATTTTAGGGTTTAGGAAATTGAACTGTACATCTAAGCCTAATTTAACACTAACTATAATTATAATTGAACCATAACCCTAATTAAATAGTAATCCTTGTTGAACCCTAAATCTAATTAAACTTTAATCCTAAACATAACACTAACCCTTATCCTAATTCAACCCTAAACTCAATGCAAACTATAATTGAATCCAAACCTATTTAACTCCTAACACTAAACCTAACCTTAACCCTTACCCTAATTCAACTCTAACCCTAACCTTAAGTAACCCTATTTAAACCCCAACACCAACCCTAATCCAAACCCCAAGATTTATCGTAGAACCATAACCTTAATAGTATTCGTAACGCTAATTTAACCCTAAGTGAATACTAAACTTGATTAAGCCTCGACCCTAATCGAACCACAACCCTAAGCCTAATTGCACCTTAACCTTAATAGTCATAATCAAACCTTAACTATAATCTTAATTGAACCAAGACCCTAATTAAATTATAACCATTATTGAACCTTAATCATAATTGTAACCCTCATTTTAACCCTACCCATAACCTTAATTCTAACCATGATTTTCTTATGACCCTAACATTAAACCTAACAATAATTTTAACTATAAACCTAACACTAACCATGGTTATAACTATAATTCAAAAATGGTACAAAAACCTCTTTGGTTCAGTATTGATGCTTCTATACTATTCTACAAAATATCTCATGCCTAAATTTGAAATTAAAATAAAATATTCATTTGCATTTATAATCATAACTCATTTTTGGTACCTAGGTGGTCCTAGAATTTTTTTCCATTTAACTTCCAAATGCTCCACCATTTGTAGAGTCCAAAATGATCGAAATATATTTAAAATATTTATCCACTCACCTACATTCATTAATGCATGAGTAGAATCTTAACCTCAAGCCGTTAGTGCAAGAAAAGATAACATGCCAAGCATTTTCATTTAAGTGTTCTTCCATAACTCTCACTAACGACATTTTCTCCTCTTCATTGCTCCTTGTGTTCCACTCCACACTCACAATTGGATGGGTATTGCAATTTGCTAGTTTGTGCTTCATTCCCTTCACAAATCGTATGTCTTATCTAATTCTCAGGGCCGATTATTGGTTGACATGAGGTTGGATCCTTATCTAAGCGCCTTCCTTTCTTTGTTTATGTGCCTCCTTCCAGTAGTCATGCATTAGGCAAATTCTTCATTCACAGTCTTGCGTTCATATTTCATTATCCTTGATTGGCCAATCTCTTTCAAATGTATAACAAAGTGTATAATAGTATAAAGTCGCAATTCAATATTTTTTGTGGTTTTAGGGTTTGTGTGAGGCGGTGGTGGCCTCCCAAAGGTTTTGACATTCATTCTTGGGATTTAATCCCATATTTGATTGTGAGTTGATGTGAGCTTGTGGAGACTTGGTGTTTTGAGGCAAACTATGGTACCAAAAAAGTAAAAGTTGACTTTATTAGTAAATAATATTTATAATATACATGAACAAATTTTAAAATGTAATAAATTAACCATAAATGACTGAAAATTAATTTGAGGAATAGAATTGCAAATTATACCTCCATTATACAAATATAGTAAATATTGAAATGCCCAAATTCATATAAAGCACAATATATTTATGCTCTATTTTTTTAGTTTCTTCGTTTACACAATAAAAACCCCAACTTTAGATATGTGATAGTCTCTTCTGTTTTTGCTTAGTTGTGTTTGAATTTCATCACAATGGTTGTTGCAAGATGCTATGGATTGTTTCTCTACATATTATTTAGGTTAATGCACTACATATAACCATCAATTGTCATTTTCCAGTAACCATCTATAGTAAGTTGTGCAAGAAAAATATGTCCCTTTTTAGAGATTATGTTATGTATTGAACATACATCAAAGTTCATGGGGATTCTTTTTCAGTTGAAAAGCCCAAAAAAGGTTCTGGAGGTCAGGAGAAAGGATGATTAAGTCTACATATTGTTGAAGACAATAATACAAAATTTTGTATGATTTTTGAATTGTGATTATTGTAAAGAAGATTTCTTAGTAAGCAATGACAAGTATTCAACATTTTCTTTATGCAACTTTCTATTCAATGTTTACTTTAGATGCAAATTTTTATAAAGTATATTATTAATTGTTCATAAAAGATAAAACATAATGGTGCATGTTAATACTCATACAATGAGAGAATGTCCAAATAACATTATGATTTTATTTATAAATAAATAGTATGATAAATATTATGACAAACAGGTAGGAAAATCATCTTCTGCTTTCAGGTCTTTATGCCTCAATCTCAGCTCTCTGCCCTCTATCTATCTCTGCTCTCCTTCTGTTGCTTTTTTTGCCTTTTCTCAATCTCTTGTTGCCTCCAGTTGTCTCGACTATCTGCACTCTGATCGTTACTCTGTTCTCTTCACTATCTCTGCCTTCTACCTTACTATTATATCTTCTCTAGCTCTGCACTTTTTATATCAAGTCTCTACCACTCTCCAATTTCATGTTCAGGTCTACTCTTCTTGCGTCTTAGTTGCTACACCCTCTTGTCTATTCACACTTCTACTCTCTGCAAACACACTTCTTCACTCTTTGTACATTAACTCCTTCTGATTAGCTATGTTCATCAACACCACTACAGTCATTCAGCACACCATCTCTTGTTCAAGAGCCCTTCTCTTCTTAGTCACACCCCTTTGTTCTTCACGGCTACATTTATCAACCACACCAACCACCACACAGTCAGACAACACCTAATATATGTAGTACTCCTTCAATTTTTTGTTTACTCTTAAACTTTGTATGATGTGTATACTTCATAATTGGTGTGTCTATGCCTACCTCCCCTTTTGTATTTAGTGTATGTTGTATTGAATGACTATGTGATTATCTCTAGACCATGGTTAGGTGGTGTGTATAACCACTGTTGGGGAGTAGATACTTTGGAATCAAAGTTGACATCAAACTCATTCTACTCTTTTACTTCTTATTCTTTTAAGTTATTTTCAATTCTTGAAATGTATAACTTAAGGATGTTTGAATATGAAGTAATGTAACAATGTAATATTATATATTGGACCTTTTAAAAGAAGAACACTGTAAAAACATGTAAATAAAATAGATTGGCATAGTTTGCGTGTTACAGTGTTGGTACTAAGTGTGTGAGGTGGAAAATGATGATGATAAAAACTATTGCAAAACCTCAAAGATTCATCCATGATGGAAAATATAATATAGTGGATTTTGGGACATAGGGACCGAAAATAGATTTGAAAGGTGGGAAATGTTTAGATGGGGGAGTAAAGGAAGCTTGATGCCAATTTTTCTTTTTCTTTAGGATGTCGTTATTTTATGAGGAACTTGGGAATCCATGTGGTTTTTTTTATTTTTCTTTTCATTGTGGTTCTTTGAAATGCATTGCTTCTATGACAAACTTGTGAATCCACATGATTTTTAATTTTTCTTTTTTGTTAATTGTCCTTTTTGGCTTTTATTTTTAGTTTGGATGAATTTTTTCTTTTCTTTTACATGTCTTTTCGATGGGACATATTGATCTTTATATACATTTGGATTTTTTAACTTGTGGATTTTATGCCTAGCATCCAAATTGCTTCCAAGAGAAATGGAATTCATGGTGGATATGAATGATATGGTTCATGGTGGATATGAATGATATGGAGGTATCTTGCAAGAGTTTATGTAGGTATATTGTGGGAGGCTTCCCAAGGATGTTTTCCTTTGTTGGTCTTGATTTGTGATAGGGTAAGTGGAATGTGAGCTAGGAGTGATATGGATAGTGGATGAAGGGACATAAGAACACAAGATGGATGGAAGTGATCAAGACTTTTGTTTTGGGATATAAGGGCCTAAGTATCATAACCCTCTTTCTCTATCTTGATAAAAACTTGCTACTATTATAATTATTGCTATTATATTTCATATCATTTTGTGATTATTGTTAAAAATGTTTTATTTATTATGATTGAAATTATTTTTAAAAAGGGAATTAAATAGTGTGCACACACACACACACACTTGAAAGTCATAAATTTAATTTAGAAAATTATTCTTTTATTCAAAATACCAACTAAGCACATGCCATATGAGGAAATAAGAAGCTTCTAGAAGTAGATTTCAATTCCACTTTCTTGCATGTAACCCCCACTTTGTCAATAATTAATTTTGCATGGATCAATTTTTGGAAAAGTATCTCTAAAATGCATTAACTCTCTTGATAGTGGAAAATGATGCATCTTTCTATATAATGTATGTTAACTTTCGAAAAGGGGGCTATGACATTTTTTATTAAAAGTAATTTCTTGAGTTCTGGTAAAACATGTTAGAAGTAGGAAGATTTTTTTTGTAGACAATTGTATTGTAGGAGATTGTTTTTTTTCAAGTTTTTTAGGAGATCTTACCAAGATAGAACGAACGATTGAAGAAGGATACTTGGGAAGATTCAAAGGTGATTCAACATCAAGCAATTATGATCAATCCAGGTTCCCTTCTTGTCTATTTCTTGTTTTGAAAAAAAAAATGTACTTAAGAGAATAAGGAAAAGAATTCTACTTGCATGCATTTTTTTCTATAGTGGATTTGTATAGGTTTGATAGTAAAAATTTATATACTAATAAAGGGATAAAAATTTGTTTATATATATGAAAATGAGAAAAAAAAATCTTTAAATCGCTTCTATTTTCTTCACTTTGGATTATATTCTAGTTTCTATATATATATATATATATATTTCTTTTCTTTTCATTAGAGAGAGAGAGAGAGAGATATGATTTTTTTTGTTTTAGAGAGAATGGTGTATTTTTATTTCTTATCTGTGCTAATAAACTAAACTCTGTGAATTTTTTTCATTTTCAATTCTCTCTATTTATTCATTCCTATGAGTACTTTATTTCTCAAAGACAATTTATCTCTCCAATTGATTTATTGCCTGAGATTAATTATTCCTCAATATTTAATCCTCTGAATATACATCTCTTATTTATTGCCTTATTCATTCCTATGAGTACTTTATTTCTCAAAGACAATTTATCTCTCCAATTGATTTATTGCTTGAGATTAATTATTCCTCAATATTTAATCCTCTGTGAATATACATCTCTTATTTATTGCCTGAGATTAATTATTCCTCAATATGTAATCCTTTGTAAATAAATATCTATGTGTTTCGATTTATTGCCTGAGATTCATTATTCCTCAATATTTAATCCTCTATGAAGAGATATCTTTGTGTACATCTATCTCTAGAAGGATCCACCTCTAAAAAATAATTATCGTTGTGAATACTATTTTGTTTGTGTGTGTGTGTGTGAGAGAGAGAGAGAGAAAGAGAGAGAGAATTCATCTCTAAGGGTAAACATCTCCAAATTTTATAAACCTCTCAATGATTTGTTTTCCCCAAGATTTAATTACCTCTTAGGAATAAATTTATTTCTTTGTGTATAACTACCTGATTTATTTTCTCTTGTATATTACCTCTTGGTTTTATTGTTTTCCATGTTTTTATTTATCTCTGAGATTAATCTATTTCCCTATATTTGATTATTCTTTATAATAATACCTTCCCTTATATTTGGTCATCTCTAAAATATTGTATCCTTCCCTTGTATATATATATATATATCCTTTTTGTTGTTTCTAATTTTTTTTTCACAAGAGGAGGTGGGGCAGGGCCCGTGGGCTCACTTCCCCGCTCCCTCTCCTCTTATTCTCTTCTATGCCACATAAATCAAATCAATGTTTATTTTAAATAAATAAATAGAAATTTAATTCAATATAAATTTTATTGGAATATAGTTTTAATTAATTTTTTTGTGGGGTAATTTATATTTTACAATTTGGAATTAGTTAATACTTTCTAATTTAGATTTTAGTTTAGTAAATCCATATTTAGATTAAGTTATAATTTGGATATCTAATACTTCTCAATTAAAATTTTGGTTGGTAAAATTATATTTGTAGATTAATTTAAATTAGAATTTAGATTTGTTATAATTAAGTTTTAATTTGGTAAAAAAATAATATTTGTAGTTTAATTTAAAATTAAGTTTTAATTTCGTAAATGAAATTTGTAATAACTTTTAGTTGGTAAATATTATTCGTAGATTAATTTAAGTTAAATATCAGTTTGGTAAATTAATATAGGTAGATTAATAACTAAACTTACAAACTGGAATTTTTGTTTAATTGAATTTTGGCTTGGTAAATTTATAGACTAATTTGTAACTAAATTTATAATTTGGAAATCGTTGGGTTATTTATTTGGTAATTTCAATTCATTATGAATTATTAAATCTTATAGTTATAAACAACAATTTAACTTAATTTATTTCTAAAATTGTCTAAAGTTTTAAAAGAACTTCTTTCCAAATAAACCTGTTTAGATTCTCCTTATTCAATTGTTTATTTCAAAGCAAATGATTTAATATTTTATTTAAAATCATCCTCATTTAAGATTATTTGTTAATCTTTCATGTAAGTTATGCATTTAATTGTTATCATGCAAGTTACACATTTATTATTATTGTGCAAGTTACATATTTATTTCATCATGCAAGTTACATAGTTGTTGTTATCATGCAAATTATATTTCATAAGCTAGATATAATAGCCCTTCTCAAACTAAATATTATTTCTTCTAGTAGTAATAGTGATTCTCCATTTTCATAGAATTAGTTTATTTATTTATTTAACTTTCTGAGTTAGTTAGATAACTAAATAAAGAGGAGTTGGAAAACAAAAACTTTAGCAGCGTTCGATATATATGGTGGCTCTAGGTCACACTTATGGGTAATGTCATCGTGTTGAACTACTGCACTTAACACCTAATAAAGTTGCAACAATGGCATTTGTGGCATCATCCCTGTAAACCGCTGGGGAGAAATAAGGGTCATTTGGAAGTTAAAATCCAAGGGGCGAGTAATCCCCCTTAGATTGATAATCTAAAAAGATTAATTTTAAAATGGATTTACATTCGCTCAGTTAAACCTTCAAAAACCCCATTAGGGTTTGATTGCGTGTGATGTTTGGAATTTATTTATTTTGATGGATTTTTGTGGACACAAACATGAGGCCACCTTGAGCCTTTTTGCTATCAAGCTATGTTGTGGGTAGCAACCGCATAGAAACTGTCTAGGACATTGACCCTTGTGTACCCACCAAATAGTTTATATTAAACTATAGTTAGAAACCAGAACTACATACTTTACGCTTTGATCCCATGTCGAAACAGGTATGTAGGTGGTCTAGGGGCGGAGTTGTCCCTTGTACTTAGGTATTCGGGGATGGGGATTAGGATTTGGTTATGGGTGAGTAGTTGGTTCTGGAAGCTCCTTGGTCTTTTAATCAAATGGTACATATACTAATTGAAAGGTTAAAATTAATTCAATGCATACTCAGAAGGAATCCTGTATGGATTCGCTTGACTTCCCGAGGCTTTAGGCTTAATTCCAAGGTGAAACTCAAGCTTGTTTATGTAATTATTTTTATACTACTAAGGATGGTGACCTCGGTGCACTCCTAGTAGGGGAGTGTAGTCTTTAGAGAGTAGCTCAAGACCTGACTAGTCCCGATGAGTCTAAAGTCTCTGGCTAGAGCATATCCTATTCTTATCAATAGGTGCCTACCTCGTTTAGGTAGATGCCTATCCTGAATTGGATAGTTGAAACCTCATGTCTTGTATGGACAGATGCCTAACCCATATGGTTAGATTCCTATTCCTGTATGGATAGATGCCTAACTCGTATGGTTAGATGCCTAACCTGTATGGTTAGATGCCCATCTCGGTTGGATGGATGCCTATCCCATTTGGATAGATGTACCTGAGTATGTGATTGAATCAAACACAATTAAGAATAAGTAAGAATAAAAAATCAATAATTATATATCAAAAAAAAAAACAATTGAGATTTTGGATTAAATTAAGTGGGTTATTACACTAAGATTGATGGAAGGGATGAAGGGGGATGTGTATGTTTGGATTTTAATGGAGGAATGTGAGACTTAGTAGGGTTACCACTATCTTTAGAGTGAGATATATAGCCAAGGCCATGATCATTTGGATTTTATTTTATGTGAAGGGGTTTGAATATACCTTGATGGATGCCTAACCATTTTCCTTGACAATGCATGCTTTGAAAAAGAAATTTTACAATGGGATGCTTGTCAGTTTTAAAACGTGATGTGAGACCCTTTTGAGGATGATATGGTATGAAAGGAATGATAAGATCATGAGTAAAATAAATTGCATGAAAGTGGAATGCATATGTATATGTATTCGGGGATGGGATATGAAAGGATTGGCAATCTCATGAGTACACCTGCGTGGTATGTATATGTATATGTATATGTATATGTATATGTATATGTATATGTATATGTATATGTACACACACACATATACTTCATCCTTGAATTCTAAATTCCTTCTTTTATCTGTTCTTGACCAAATCATGATTGCAAAATGGCATTAATGTATTACATTATCGAAAAGGATTGAACAATGAAAAGTTAGCTTTATTATGTAAATAGGAATTGAATGAATTTTAATGATTTGAATTTGGAATATTGGAAACTTAATGATTTGAATTAATGAAGTTATAGATGTGATTTTGAACTCCTTGGTATTATAGTAGAATTGTACTCTTTATGTGTGGCTTTATGAGACCATGGTATTGGTTTGATTCTTGTCTATCATTGTGGGTGCTCGGTTATATCGTTTAAATAATTTTTAAACTCCAGATGCTAGGATAATGCTTGAGTTCCCATTTGTGCATGGTTTCCCATTGTCATGAAATGTAATAAGTTTGGTGACTTGCGCGGTTTCTTTGTTAGTCTATCTTTCCTTGTTGTATTGAACCTCCTTGTTGGTAAACCTGTTCAAGCAATTCAGTCAATCTTACTATGGTAGAGAGGTCTAGACTCATGATGTTTTTGGATGTCATAGAACCTATGTTGGATTTTGATTCCTAGGTGAAATTCAAGAGGGAGTGGCTTTCATTTTGGGTCGAGACCTAAAGTGGTCGCTAGGGTAACTCAATGAGAGTTTTGTAATCAAGTGAAAACCTAAATTAATGAACTTGGGTGGGTAGTTAGTTCACATTAATAAATATTAATTGTTGCCTCTTTTGCCCACAAACATTCGTATAGGTTTGGGGTAAGTAGAGAAGGCTTGGAATGGCATCCACCAATCTTGTCCCTCAAAAGGTTGGTGTGGTCCACTAGTGTTTGGATGGGGGTCGGGGATCAGGAGAGGTCACCAAGATAACCCGGGATGGGGGTCGGGACCTAGTGAAGACCTACTAGGCTAACTCATGACAACCTAGTGATGACACTCTTTCCTATTGTTACCTAGTGGTAACTTATGTTTTGTTATCCCACTGTTGATTGCTTTGAGCCTTTGGAAGTTGGTTGTTTTACTTTTAAGACTCTTGTGAGGCTCATGTGTGTTATGTCTGGTAGAATCTCTTATGAGCCTCTTATGCGTATAGTCTTGATGGTGCTTTGGTGAGTCATGTTGGTACCCTTGTATGTTTTTCTTCTGCGTCATGGGTCTGGCTGAACTAGCACAGGGGGTGGATCTTATGGTACCACATGGATGGGTGGAGTGTAATTCAAACCCATTGGGTTTGGCCTATCTTGCTTCATGTTTGAGAAGACTCATGAGAAGATTGAAGACTTTCATTATGTTCTAGATTTATGTATTCATCCCATCATGGGACTCTTGGAGATTGTATTATTTTATGATCTTATGTATATTCTCAAGCAATGTAATATGTATCTTGTACCTTTGTAAATGAACAATGTTGTATAGCAATTCCATTTTTGTCTATTTGGATATTGTTCTTCCTTGAGTTACATAATTGTGGGGCCTTGAGGATGATTGCTAGTTGTTAATTATGTATATTTATCTATCTTGTTGAATATATCTCAATGCGTGATTATAGTTTACTCTTAAAAAAAAAAATTTGCATTTTCATTGCTTTTATTGTTTAAGTCCTTTGGGCCTCATAGCATGGCGTGACACCGTGCCTTTCACTTAAATTAAGCTATTTGCATTCAATATACTATTTCTTTATTGACTTATAATTATCAATTTTGTGTGCTTCTTCCTTGTTCAGGTTCCTATTCTCCAAAAGCAATATACAATCCTTGGATGTACCACTATCAATTTGCCAAACAACATTTCCAAGATGAATCAACAAACTATAAAAGTCTTCCAAAATACTACAACCGTTAGCAGTATTTCATTTCAAAATATATATTGACATCAACAAATGAATCAATCCCCTAGATTTTGTCCAATTAAGGATTACTTTTTTTTTTGGTCGGTAATTTTTGTTATATATTGATTTCCAAGAAAAGGAGCTACAATAATCTGAGGCCATACAGATTTCAACATCAGCCCAAAAAACTAACAGTCCTAGCCTACTATGCAGGGCGTTCAAACTAAAAAGGAAATAAAACCAGTACTGTGCGATTCTACACTAGATATTACAGTCATCCATAAAATATATATATTTTTTTAAAACCAACAAATAGCAGAAAACAAAATGGATTTTTAGCACCGTATCCACTCAGTCGGTGTTGTTCTATTTCATCTGCTTCTCCTCCTCATTTGCAATGTCTGCCAAAGCTTTTCCTTTAGCTACTTCGATCTTCATTTTCGGGATGCAATCCAAATTCCCAAAGTCTAGGTCTCCCTCTAGACTTGCTAAGAACTGGACCGCCTACCCTTCCTCAAACTGCTCTCGCAGTTCTCTCCCCACCTCCATGCATGCCACCACCTTGAGGGCTTTCATTACCTCATATGTTCTTATTAATTTGACGCAGAGCTTCATGGATTCCCAGCCTAGGCGAGCTCGCTCTCTGCATTGCTCCTTTATTCGATTCTCTGGCCCTCGAACAAAGGGTAATATCTCCTCCTCGACATCTCCTTCCCAAATGCGGATTCCAATCTGAGGGATCACCCACTCCAAAATGGAGTCGAGGTTGATCAAATAGTCCCTGTCAATTAGCTTTGTCAGTGTGAGCTTAATTTTTTCCACCTCAGGTTCAAATTCGCAAGCCTAGGCCATAATCAAGGAATAAATCTCCATATTCATCCTATACATTAAGTGAATGTGCACCAACTCCTCCCCTAGCATTAGACGCGCTACACTCCATAGTTTCTCTTCCTTGTATTTGAAGAGTCCTTGCATTTGTTTGTCCGACACTGTTCCCAGAAAAGGAACCAGTTTCTTCTTTGTTCTTAGGGTAAAATTCACCTCCATTGAACCTGCTCAAAAACTATTAACTCCACACACTACACTGCAAAAGACACAAAATTTCTCATTAATCTGATTCTTTGATGATACATTGCTCATTAACCAAAATAGTAATTCCTCTACTGTCATTTGCGACGGGTCATAAATGCATAATCAATGATATAAATGGAAAAGGATTTCACATCAGATTTACTGTCGTCTACCATTATCTCGATCAGATACGTTGCGTTCGATAACTACCTCATTAATTACAATGCCTTTGAAAAGGCGTACTTGTCCTTACGGGCTATCTTGCGTGCTTATTGATTTTTCCATTCTTCTAGGACTACATTAATTCCACTTCCACAAACCGCCATCTCCCTTCCACCACTTGGCCATTTGGCTTGTCATGTCACATCCGATGTTGGAGAGGAGGTCCGCCACTGCATTGGCGCCTCGTCTGACATGGGAAAATTGAAACTCCTCAAAGGAGTTGAGTTTTTCTCGGATGATCTCCACCCATTGGGATAATTTCCATGAAGGGGTGTTACCCTTCACTATTACGTTGATAATCACTTGGGAATCTCCTTCCAGGTGCAACTTTGGGATTTTCATATTTATAGCCAATTTAGTGGCCATTAGTGCCGCCTGTGCCTCTTCTTCGTTATTTGTTCCATCCTACAATTGTCTTGCACCCTTGAAAAGGATGACCCCTTTATCATTTCTTGCGACTACTCCCACTCTTGAGGTTCCCAGATTTCCCCTAGACGCCCCATCAAAGTTTATTTTTATCCACTCTTTAGTTGGCGGTTCCCATTTAACCTCTTCTTTTTCTAAAGGGGGGTTAACCCTCATAGACCCATTAACGGGTTGGAAATTCACAAATGGCCAATTGGTTTGAATCATTATGTCCTCACTAGTATAGGGGTGTTTTGCCAGGTTATGGCTTCTGGCTACCGCTGAGACTGATTCAGCTATCGCTCATTCAACTCTTGATAGAAAACTCTCCATTGACTCTTCTTTCTCTTGGAATAGTCTTTTGTTTCTTTTCTTCCAAGTCTCCCATATTACCAGTGATGGAGCCACTATCCATAGACTGGAAAAGACTGATCTAAATCTCGATATATTCTAGCTAGAGAAAAGGTCAAGGACTATATTAGGTAGAGGAGCCATCCATCCTAGCTTCCCTAAAAGGAACCTTCAGACCGTTTGTGCTTCCTCACATTGTAGAAGCAAGTGATCCAGGGATTCCTCTGCCTTCTTGCACATTATGCATCTAAAAGGGCCCAAGAAGCCCAGTCTGTGCAGTCTTTCCCTTGTCAGGATGCGCTTTTTCAGAGTCAGCCATGTGAAGACTTCTGCTTTTGGTAGAATTAGGGAGCTCCACATATGTTTTTTTGGTCATTCCTTTCTTTCTTCCATTTTGTCAAGAATGTTGTAACCAATCTTCACCAAGTACTGCCCTAATTTTGAACCACACCATCTCATAGTGTTTTCCTTTGTAGACAGCATAGGGGTGTACTCCTCCATGATCCCCTTTAGCAACTCTTTTTTATTTGTTGGTAATGGTATATTTCTTACATCTTTCCATTTGCACATATCTACCCCCTGGATCTTGCTTTTCAAGAGAAAATCTCCTACCTTTTCTCCCGAATGGATTCTGGTAACCTGTTTAATATTCACAATATCTTGTCTATATGAAAGAACTGGTCTTCCTTCCCTTGAATCTGTCCAGAAATTGGCCTTTGTCCAATTACCTATTTCCCAAGTGATGTGTTTAGTGATGACATGTCTGCATGAGGTAATAAAATTCCATATGGCTAAGCCTTTTGGTAATGTGGTGATTGTGAATATTCATTCCCCGCTCATCTGATCTAGATACTTGTGTTTTAAAATTTGTACCCCTTTCTGGTTCGGTTGGGCGTAGATCTACCAAATCAATTTTGCCCCCATTGCTTCATTTAAAAGTTCCAGTTTCTCAGTCCTACTCCCCCTGCCAGTTTGTCTTGGCAGACTTTGTCCCACACAACCAAAAGAATTTTGTCATTTGTTTCTTTGCCATTCCACCAAAAATTTCTCATCCCCCTATTTATACAATTTATCACCTTCTCCGGAATCTTTAGGGCTGTCATGGAGAATATGGGGAGTGCAGAGAGGACTGCTTTGAGTAGCATGATCTGCCTCGAGATAGTCAACCATTTACTCTTCCAACCTTTAAGGCGGTTTGCACAAGCATCAATAAGGTTGTTCCACAGTGTAGAGCCATTCTTCCCACCAAATAAGGGGGTACCCAGAAACATTCCAGGAAGGGTACCCAATCTAACCCCTAGGATATTGGAAATTACTTGCTATCTGTCAACCTCTGTGTTAAAGAAAATAGCTTTCGATTTGGTCCAGTTAACCTCCTGAGCACTTGCTCTGCAGAAAACATCTATAGTCTTTCTGATCACTTGAACCTCTTGAAGTGAAGACTGTCCGCACAGTAGGGTATCATCCACAAATTGTTGATGAGTAACTGGCTCCATCCCTTCCGCAATTTTAATCCCTTTCCATCTTCCTCATTGTTGTTGTGATCCAATTAGTCTTCCCAAGGCTTCTACTAATATAATGAATAGGAAAGGTGATAAAAGGTCTCCTTGTCTAAGACCCCGTGTGGTTTGAAAGAAGCCTTGTGGGCTACCATTGACTAATATAGAAGTCCAAACCCCCCTATGCAAGATTGTATCCAACTAATCCATTCTTTGGAAAAGCCAAACCTCTACAAGACCTGGAGAAGAAATTCCCTATCTACCATGTCATAAGCTTTTCTAATATATAATTTAATCATCATTCGATCCACTTTCGCTTGACAAACTGTGTGGATGGCCTCATGGGCAATTATTATTCCTTCCACGATCGACCTACCTGGGACAAAGCCGCTTTGTTCTTCTGAGATAATAAGACTCAGCAGAGGTTTTATTCTATTTGAGATCACTTTAGTTATCATTTTTTAAATGGTGTTGCACAAATAAATTGGCTTGAATTCATTAAAATTAGCAGGGTGCACCACCTTGGCAATAAGGGCAATAAATGTGCAGTTAAGCTCCTTTGCAACACTCTCCCTGCCTCGAGATTCCTCCACTACTGCCTAAACCTCATTTTCTACAATCTCCCAGAAAGTTTCATAGAAAAGGTCGAGAAACCATCCGACCCTGGTGCTTTATCACCTTCCATACTAAAAACCGCACTTCAAACCTCCTCAAATTGAATGGGTTTCATCAATGCATGATTTTGCGTCATTGTTATCAGCTTCAGGATAACACTTAACCCATTTTGTTGGTGCTCCAGATTGTATCCGTTATCCTTGGACAGTAATGCCCGAAAGAATTTAACCGCCTCTTTATTAATATCCTCCACATTGTCTAATAAGACATTCTCATTGTTGTAGATGGTTGTGATTTTGTTCCTGGATCTTCTCGCCTTAACCGAGTTATGAAAAAACTTTGTAATTTTGTCTCATTCTAGTAGCCAGCACTCTCTCAAGTTTTGTCTCTAGTAAATCTCCTCTCTAGCTAGCACTTCACTATATTGTTCTTTAAGTTCTTGCTTCTGTCAGAACATCTCGGATGTCATCCCCTTTTGTATTATATCTTCTTGTAAGATTGCTAGCCTGTCCTCCAGATCTCTTTTATTAGCAAAAATATTGCCAAACTTGATTCGGTTCCACTCTTTAATTTTTGACTTAATAAATTGCAACTTCTTAACAAAAATGAAGGCCTTAGTTCCACACATCTCTAGAGCCCCTGACCACCATTCATTGATTAAATCCCTCAGGCTTTTATCCCTCAACCACATTTTTTCAAATTTGAAAGGGCATATGATGGGGGGGCCATCAAAGGCTATAGTGAGCTCAACTGGTAGGTGATCTGAAGCAGCCATTGGATGGATATTTGAGGCGAAAAGGAGGTTGGTTTCCGCCCATGGCCCACCCAAGAAAAAATGGTCCTGCTTCTCTGCAACATGGTGTCCTAAGATCCTTCAATTAGACCATGTAAACTGTCCTTCCTTAGATTTGATTTTCCTGAGTCCATTGTCCGTCACAAAATTTTAAAAATTTACTTGGTTCATAGAGAGTCCTCCCTTGCCCCCCGATTTATCACTCAGTTCCAATATAACATTGAAATCGCCCCCAATAATCAAAATGCTCCCATCCAGATCTCGAATGAGGGAGGACAGTGATCTCCAAAAATTTCTTTGAAAATTGGATTTTGATGGTCCATAGCCATTGATTAATGTGAAATCAACATTTAGAGGGTAGGAGTGAACCTTACATACCTGCCACGTATTGGAGGCAGAAACTTCTTCCGCCTTGTGATTATTTGCATTCCAGAGGATACCCAATCCTCCCAAAGCTCCCTCTGAATTCTCAAAGACCCCCATCCATTGCTTCCATGATCCCATGAGTGTCTTTGCTTCCACTTTGTTCATCTTTGTCTCTTGTAAGAAAACTACATCTAGCCTTAATTGATCCAACCCTCGTTTGATCAATCAGCATTTGTCAGGGGCATTACAACCCCTGACATTCCAGGTTATGATTTTCATTGTCCTTCAGGAAGGGTAGCGCCCTTCCCTACTGTCAATTTACATTGGCCTTTGGCAATACCAGCCATTGCAATCTTGAACTGATTTGACTTTCTACCTCTCAGTCTCTTTTCCCCTATCTGTACCTTGGTACATACAGGCTTTGTTTTCTCTATTGTTTTGGTTTCCATAATGTCTTCCTCATCCATCCATCCCCATTCATCTTCCTTATCAACTCCACTAGATTCTCTATTGTCTTTGGTTTCCTCCTTATCAGACCTTGATTCATTATCCTTCTCCGAGTGCTATAGAGTCTCCAAACTGACTCCTCTTTCTGCAAGAGGAAAGGCCCTGGTGTTAACTTCATCCAGAATATCAACTGCTTTCTCAACTCTTGCAATGGCATCTTCTACCCAACCTGTGGCCTCTATATGTTTGTTGATAAGAGCAACTTTTGTTATAGTCTCTTCCACCTCCTGGGTGGTATTATTGAAAGCCATCGACACCTCCCCCTGCACGAAAGGGTTTTGCATAGCTTGAATCATATCCTCGTTGGACCTCGTCTCCTTTCTTGTACTATCCTTGTTTGCATAGTAGGTCACCTCATCTTCTATTGTTGTCTCCACCATTTTCCCTTTAGGGCCTATTAAGCAAGTTTCCTCTGAATGTCCTTTTTTACAATGCTTGCATATTTCGTTAGATTCTTCCACCTCGATTTTTTGGAGTCACTGTCTTGCATTTGTTATGATCTCTACTTGTTCTGGAAGTGGGTAATGGGGTTTCCATCCAATACATATTCATGCATACATGCTAAAGTCTTTGGACTCAATAGCCTCATCCGCTTTGATGTAGAAACTGAGTTTGTTACCTAAAGTTTGGAAGAACTCTTCATTCCAGTATTCTCTAGGTAGGTTATATAATCTGAGCCAAATAGGTATCTCTTCAATTGGAGCCAGCACTGGGTTGAAGTTGGGCTCCCAATCCCTAACATACAAACCCCTTCCTCCCATAAAAAAGGGTCCATTATTTAAAATTCCTTGTTTATCCTTATTGTCTTCTGTGATTACCAAGAAAAACCCATTTGGAAGGGTTTTGAGTTTGATTTTGCATTTCCAATTTTCAGTACACCAACCTTTCATCTTTCCCACCAAAGGCCAATCCCCAAAACATTTTACCAATAATCCACTTTCTCGAAAAAAGGTCACAGAGTCATTCCAGCTTTTGTTATCTATCATCAACGACACTTTCTTCATTCTCATACCCTCTTTTCGTTCCGAGGACTTCCTCGGCTTCTGAGCATTTCTTCTCAGTCGCCCATCTTTCTCTTGGCAATGTTGCCATATTGTTTTCGAGCCATACTCCTTATTGTGATTCCCTTGGGTTCTGAGATTCTCTTTTCTCAAATATTTGGAGTCTCGCGCTGACACTGCCTCCCCCCATTTCTTATGGGAATGAAAAAACCTATCCTAGTCCTCCCAAGCCTTGCTCGGTTTTTGCCAAGGTCTTTTTTCAGGTCATGGCTATGCAAAGTTTTGTCATGTTCCCCAATCTGCAAATCTTCGGCCCTGAAAGCCATCTTCCTGTGGTTGAAATCTCTGAAACTCCCTCGGTTGAAGCCCTAGTCTCCTCCTCCTTTGCTCCATACAGGATTACATTTTTTATTATCTAGTGTTGCCTAGAATAAAATGTAAGACAATTTTTCTCATGATTGAGCATTTAAAGTTTTTCTACTTTCAATCTCCCATGTTAAGTATTATTTTTAAATGATTTTCATTTTAAGGCACAATTTATTTTTGCGCAAGTACTCAACCTGTTATTCTTTTGACTCGCTTTCAATCTCTCACTTGATTTTGTAATGTACAAGAGACACAAATTTGTAATTATAATGCCATATTTTATAAGCTGCTTCTATACCAACCTTTCTATTGAAATCTATCTTTTCTTTATCTTTTTTCCATTATAAATTGTTATCTTTCAACTTGCTTTAATTTCATATAAATATTATGTCCATTCAACATATTAAACATGAATTGGAAGACATGTTCTCATTTTGATATATTGACAATTTGCTAATAGATTATGTTATTTCTTATCTACGTGCTTATCTATCTGCAAAATATTGAGATAACATTATTCTTCCAATATGATCATGAACATCTTACCAAAGTATGCCCTATCCTTCTACATAACAAGATACCAAATCTGGGACATTAAAACATTCAAAGGGCAAACCAGAAAAGCCTCTAAAAATAAATATTTCTTCTTCTAGATGCTTAACCTGTCTCTGATACAAGTATAATGAAATTTTAATTTAATTTTAAACCATGAGCATAAAATTAGAATGACACATACAAATTTTCTTTATACACTACTTGATTTTGTATGTCGTTAGTTAAAAAACTTAAATTGAAATCTTCATATGGATCAAATACATGAGTGGGTGTAATGCCTCACCAGCAAACCCCGAAGGGATAAATCTAAAACACACGAATGGAGTGCACATAATTTTTTTTTTTAAATAAGACACAACATAATGATACAATGAGTTATCATAAGCGCAGATAACACAACGGAATACTAAACAACCCTAAAGAGTTTCCCAACGTGATTACTTAATTTAACATCTAACTCAACTCACGGCATTGATCCAATTAAGCAGGTTCACTTAATTACATGTTATTACTTTAAACAAAGATATAATTTGTTCAACAAATTAACATTAAAGATAATAGGACATGCTCATCCATTATGGTTGAAGATGAGTCAACGTGAGGAAATCTACCCATAGAAGTTAAAACATAGATAACATATGAATTCATCCATTAAGGTTAAAATATAGTTAACTTGATGAGTCCATCCATTTTAGTTACAATATAGGTAATATGTTGAAGTCCATTTATTAATGTTAAAATGTAAATAACCAAAGGAGTTCATCCATTGTAGTTAAATTATAGCTAATAAGATGGTGTTCATTTATTAAGGTTAAATTGTAAATAACCAAATGAGTTCATCCAATAATTTTTAAACCATTCATTACGTTCAATTTTACATTAAACACATGCCATGCATCTAGTTCCAAAACATGCTATAATTACCTCATAAACTAATGAGATCTTTTCATGCATACTTATTTTCATTAACAATAATGAATATAATCCTATAATCCAATCTACATTCTTTTATGATCCTAATTACTGCATTTAAATAAAATGACTATATTCATGCATTTATGATTAATCTCAGCTAATCCACTTATACATTCTATCAAAATGCCATCCATACATGCTAACACTAAACATGAAACATAAGAACAAAAGCATCACATAACACCAAATTGATATCGGAGTTCACCCCTACAGGGCTACATCTCTGGGTCTGCTCAATTGCAAGACCCCTCTAATCATTTAAATAAGTTAAGGATACATAAGGTTCACATCATTTACAATCCTTCCATTAAGGCGAACATAACCAATATACAAACGACCACTTCAGTCAATAAATACATAAATGACCCTTACATAGAAAAGGATCCAATTGAACATATTAAAAGCAAATACAAAGGTCCATAGCCTAACGATACTCTAACTAGAGACCTGACCAACTATGGTCAACCACAAATCAACACTCGACACCCACGTAAAGGACAAAACTAGATATAATGCTATCATGAGACAACAGTTCAAACTCGAGACCAGGGACAAAAACAGGTACCCCAAATCAATCCATACGACAGGGTCCAATCAAACAAATCAAGTCTTGCCATTACTTAAGCAAAAGCAAATATAGAAATCAAACTTGCATAGGCATTAACCGGTAGAGGCAATATTTTCCCATATTGATGTAAACATTAAATGTCAATCAAGTTTACCTCATCTAGGTACAGGTTGTTCTTGATTTTCTAACTTGCTAAGTTCGTTTAAATCATAACTTAACATAAATATATCATCATGAGTTTTTAAAACAAGTTCAGTTGAGTATAATTGAATAAACATTAACCAAATAAATATGTTATTTAATCTCTAAATGAAACATCATGGTCATACCAGCTCAAAAACAATCTTTCCAAATTCGTCTTTTCCAGAGCCCAGTTATACTATACAGATCAAGGAAACATATGCAAATAAGGAACCCAAATAAAGATAGTCCATACCCAACATAACAATTATTTCCTTACGCATATATTCTAGAAAAATACCAAAATTCAATATTAATTACTATATATTTATTAATCCACGGTTAATAAAATATAAATAATTAATAATTAATAATAAAACTAATAAATTAAGTTTTAATATATATATTAATATATAAATTATCACGATTAACATATACATTAATTAATAATTAATAATTAATATATAATAATAAAATATATTAATTAAACTTAAAAAAATTAAACATTTTAACAACCCACATTATTTTAACATTTTTTATTTTTTTTTGCAATTAAAAAAAATTATAAATTCAAAATGCAAGGAGGGGGTGGGGGGGGGGAAGGGGGGTACCCACATGGACCCCACGTGGGCCCCCTTGGTAGCGCTACTACCAAATGGTAGCAAGTGACTACCATTGGTAGCGCTGCTACCATTTGGTAGCAATCTGCTACCATTGGTAGCGCTGCTACCAAATGGTAGCAGTCGCTACCCTTGGTAGCGTGCTACCTCCCCGTGGTGGGGGTTTATTCCCCGCCACGTGGTTTAAACATTTTTTTATTTTTAATTTTATTTACTGTGCAATACACACAGTTAAAAAAATAAACCAGTCTCAGAGAGACTTATAAAAAAAATAAAAAATTAGTCTCGCAAAGACTTTTATTATTATTATTATTTTAATTAAAACAAAACCTCCAAAACAAAACCCCAGCATGAATAATACACAGTCTCATACACAGACTAAAACCATTTCCAGAATACCTACGGTATTCATGATAATCAAATTTCATTGAAAAACCTTTAGAATAGGTAATTTTTTTCTAACTAAAACCATGTATGGGCAAAAGAATCGTTTCCCACAAATTGATTCAACCAATCAGCCAGACCCAAATTAATTTCTCAATGAAACTTAATAAAAAACCTTCAATGGAATTTAACCAAAAATCATCAAGAACAGCCAAACCCATTTTTTTATTTATTTTTAAAACCAATTTGAACAACAACAAAAAAAACACTCTAGAGGTTTGGAAAGGAAGCAAGGAGGTTTTAAACTTCAGAATTTAAGCTATAACTCTATCATTTCCCAAATAAATGAGGTTTTTAACCTTCAAAACCAGATTTCTACAAAACCCAAAAAAATAATAAATCTTAAATAGAGAAACCATGAAATAAACCAAAGACCTACCTGATTCAGCAATCCTGGAAGAGATTTGGAGAAGAGCCCAAACTGCAAGCTCCAGAAATCCTTCTTGCTTCAAAAATATTTTTCTAACCTAGGTTATATGGAAAAATTTTGACCAAACATTTCATTTTTGCATTTAAAATATTTTTATTTAAAATACCATCCCAAAATTCTAATTTTTGAATTTAAAATACTTTTACACAATTTATTTCCTATTTAGAAATATCAAAATGCCTCTTCCTCAATTAATTTCTAATTTTCTTAATTTTAAGAAAACTATCGTTTATATATCAAATTATTTAATGATGGTAAAGTATTTTTTATTAAAATAAAATCTCCAAATTCATTCTTTCAAAGCTATATTAAAATATAAATATAAAACTTGCTTTTCTAATTAAAATTGATTTTCTTTAAATAACTAAAATCAACCTTTCTATTTTTTTATTTATTTTTTTAAAAAGGGCAATGAGATTAAATTAATTTTATTTCAATTAAATTTAACTCTTTCCTTTCCAAAAGCATAAGCAAGATAAATTAATCATTAAATCAAACTTGCTACCAATTTGATGCTAATTAACGATTACTCGCATAAAGGGAACCTATTTAATTTAGTCCCTTAATTACTAATGCATAAGCACACATTAAATCAAACTAAATATTAAGGATTAATTACTCAATTTAACAACACACAAAACACACAATCCATGAAGGCCAAGCAAATAGATGACCTGCATACCCAACCAAAGGAATACTGACAGACGACTGACAACGCTCACATGAGCACGACTACGGTCAAATGAGGGTCTCTCGACCACCTAATCCAATTTCTAAGGGTTAATGAGGAGCACTCAAACCTATGAACCCAGATGGAGTCGAACCTCACACCCATGCGGTACCGTACCTGCAATCTCCTGCAACCCTGAATCATATTTGCATACATATATATATTTAATAAAAGTGTTAGCCCGAGATTAATAGCATAATTCTAGAGAAATAATAAACTTACATATGAATTGATGTGGCAACCACATCAACAGGTATGCACATTAATTACAACATCTGACTACAACATGATTACATGATAACTAACCAAGATTAAAATCTTATTAGGGGAGGGTACTACATTCTCCCCCCCTAGGTTCTGACTTACTCCTGGAAGTCGTAAGGCTAAACGGAGAACATGTCGCACGTACTAGCCTTGAAACTCATTCAACAAAGATCAAATTGCATATAGGAATATTTCTATAAATAATTTAAACATTATTGCTAAATCCTCTACGAACGCCATTATCCATTGGCAAGATACCTCTAAATCCATACATTTCTTAACATATTCTAGGAATTATCTATAATCATAGCAGAGAAACAAGAATTTTCTCCCTTCCATCACACCAAATTAAAGCATAAAAAGAGGTAACCAACAATTACCATAATCGACTACCAATATAACAAGAAAACATGTCACCACGATCAATTTCCTTTACCAATACATCTTATTTATAAAACTTTATCGCATAGAACTAGCTTCAAAATTCAATTTCTACCACCAAGTTAACTTTCAAGAAATAAGAGTAACATATAGAACACTATTACTTACACTTGTTAGGCATATAAGAACCTTTCCAATGACTATGTCCCATAACATAGTGACAAGATAACACCATTTAATCCATGATTACACATAATAACCATCCACATAACTAGAATGCACAACTCAAAAGGCCACATGTGAGCATGTCTAATGCTTGGTCAAAGATAACATGCACGATCGACATCTCTATGCCTAATCTCAGAACAATAATATGATCATAAATATCCAATATCTCACTCAAGGGCTTGATGGTGCTAGGGAACACCATAGTGGTGCTACCTTCCATACAAGACCCTCGTGGACATCCCTTGTTGCATAAGGTGGTTAGCCTCCAAGATATAGTCACCACACATAGGTAGGTAGTGGTTCCTAGTTGTTTCACAACCTCACATACCCCCATCCTCAAGGTTCCTTACGTCTACTTCCTCGTACACACTCTACCAAGACCGTCTCATACATCCTTGGAGAGAAATTTCACATTTCAACACAAGAGCAGCATACGAAAACAATAAGGATAAACCAGTTTAGCCACCAAATTACAAATGAATAAATATAATAAATCATCAATTCCAACAGTAAGGCAAGAAAATAATCTCGAATTTGCAACACCAAATTAAGTAAGCAAAAGATCACAAGATCGTGGCTAAACCTTCAAAGTCAAAGTAGAATAAATTGCTGGTCCACAAAGAAATAAATAAGAATATCACAACTGCACATTACATCACTATGTGACTAGCATCTAGCCACCAACGAGGAAGGAAGGAGCAATCGACAAACTATCACAATAGATCATCATGTGGTGCGGCCAAATCACACATCCACACATCATAGCAGTGTGCACCTCGACATCACCCCGCATCACGTCGTCAAGTGGCATGGCAATACTCCAAGTAGAGAAGACACACAATGGACATATCCCGCATGGTAGTGTACCTCACGGAATAAGCACGCGCAGGTCATGTCCCACATAGTGACGTATCTCTCAGGATACTCATCGTAAGCCAAAGGTATACATGACTAAGGTCCACCCACATGTCGACCAACACCTACTAACTAGAAGCTCATGTGGATAAACCTACCTTTCATGAAGACAAGGCAAAGGATCCTCCAAAATACACCATCACTATGCTCAAGTACTACCATCAATATACTCAAATAAAGGAGAGGAATAGGTTGTCACACATAAACCTATAAATAGATTCATCAAAAGGGAAAGTATTGAGTACACCTTTGATACAGTTTTATTGTATAACTATATCATTCCTCAAAATAGAGAAGCTAAAGTCGCTTCGCACCGACATTACTCCTATGTCGATCCATACTATTCAAGGAATGGTGACTTCAATTACTACCCCTTAACATACCGCATTACCAATAACCCGAGGTTTGGTACTCAGTAGGGAAACAAATAAGAAAGATCACAAAAAAAAACACTATGGTTTCCCATACTCATAGGCAACATATCCTCCATGGTTGATTACTTCAGCAACCCATGGGCACATATAATAAGCATTAGTTTCTTACAATACACATGAATACACCAGTACTGGTTTAGTCACATTAATAGGGAGTACTTTTCAGTACACTATCATCTACTCTAGGAAGGTTTAAATAATGCTTCCCACATGATTAATTGAATAAAGCTTATTCTAGATATAAAAACTGAAATCTCTTATCAATTCAAAATTACATAAGGAAATAACAACATTCCTATATCTTTCTCTAATTCCACTAAGCATTCGTATTCACATTACTAACTATGCAATTTTCTTTCTGAAGCTTAAGACTTTCATCTTTCCATAAGAAGCCCAAATGCAAACATACAATTTCATATGCGTCATAAACATTCTATTTAAATCAATGCATTCTTAGCAACGTTTCTAAAAATCTTAAGGTTTAGGCAAGGACAAGGGAAAGAGAGTTTGATAATCAAACTATTTCCTACAAAGACACAAGATCAACAAAATCACACTACCAGCTAAAATTTCTCACTAAAGTCTACCATTTTAATTGCACGGTTTTCGTTTCACTATTGTTTCGGGAGGTTGCCAAACAACCTATCATGACATTTCCAATTATTATGGTTGCAACAGAATGTTCTAGTTTTCCGAACAAGAAATCAAGACAAGCAATCCTTTGATAATGCAAGACCTCTTGAGAACACTCACTATTCTTAGTTTAAAAACAAAACATATCATAATCTGCGACCTATCATTGAAAATCATACTACGATAAAAGATAAAGGAGGAACTATCAACTAAATAATACATATTAATGCATAATTGCATGGTTTTCGTTTCACTACTGTTTCGGGAGGTTGCCAAACAACCTATCATGACATTTCCAATTATTATGGTTGCAACAAAATGTTCTAGTTTTCCGAACAAGAAATCAAGACAGGCAATCCTTTGATAATGCAAGACCTCTTGAGAACACTCACTATTCTTAGTTTAAAAACAAAACATATCATAATCTGTGACCTATCATTGAAAATCATACTACGATAAAAGATAAAGGAGGAACTATCAACTAAATAATACATATTAATGCATACACATCAAACAAGTTTTTCATCCACATTTTCCAAACATATTAAGGTAATTACATAAACCCAAAAGCAAGTTCAATGGGCATTGCTAAAATAGATCCTCAAACAAACTAGTTTAAAGAAACACATAAAACAATCTTTCATGGAACAAATCAATACACTCTCAAAGCTACTATAACATGTTCCCTTTTGGTACTTCTTTTACAAACAAGGCAGTTTTCACATAATTCAACTATTCTCATATTAATGCACCTTACTTAAGATAGAATTCAATTATGTTAATCCTACATGACACATGGAGAACTCTTTAATGTACACATACAATTATTCTCAATACCCAATATGAAATTTCAAACCAAAGTCCTTTTATCATCTAAAAACACCTAAGCGTCATAAGGCTCACATAAGGGCTCAAGAAGTCGCAACCTTCTCTCGCAAAAAGAACACTCAAATAAGAGATAATTACACATATCAAAACATTTTAGTTTCTAGAGAGAGAGAGAGGAAGAAGGGTGATAATCATTCAATTCGCTAAATAAAAAGCATTCAGTATCTACCACACTAGACCTTCAAGCAAACAACACTAAGCTAGAACATGACCTTAAACAAGCACATTTTGTACTTTTAGATTCAAGACAACACTAACCAACCCAAATGGATTAGTCTAAAAAGTACAACAATCAATAAGGAAGGTACATTTGATTCTCCTTCAGAATAAGAGAAATCGTAGACCAAGACCTCAATAAGCAAACAAAGCACATATAATCACTCCAAAGCACCCACATCAAGAAGGTGAAAACAAGGTGTGAACACACACGTTCCACACAAGTTAAGGTCTGCTAATTCACACTCATACAACAAGGAGAACAAGCATACGACAAAAGGTCAATACACTTTACACCAACTAAGGGCACAAGCAAAACTAGAGATCCCAATGTTTGCAACCTAGCTCTGATACCAAATGTAATGCCCCGCAAGGAAACCCCGGAGGGATAAAGCTAAAACACACGAATGGAGTGCACATAAATTTTTTTTTAAATAAGACACAACATAATCATACAATGAGTTATCATAAGCTCAGATAACACGGCGGAAGACTAAACAACCCTAAAGAGTTTCCCAACATGATTACTTAATTTAACATCTAACTCAACTCACGATATTGATCCAATTAAGCAAGTTCACTTAATTACATGTTATTACTTTAAACAAAGATATAATTTGTTCAGCAAATTAACATTAAAGATAATAGGACGCGCTCATCCATTATGGTTGAAGATGAGTCAACATGAGGAAATCTACCCATAGAAGTTAAAACATAGATAACATATGAATTCATCCATTAAGGTTAAAATATAGTTAACTTGACGAGTCCATTAATTTTAGTTACAATATAGGTAATATGTTGAAGTCCATTTATTAAGGTTAAAATGTAAATAACCAAAGGAGTTCATCCATTATAGTTAAATTATAGCTAATAAGATGGCATTCATTTATTAAGGTTAAATTGTAAATAACCAAATGAGTTCATCCAATAATTTTTAAACCATTCATTACGTTCAATTTTACATTAAACACATGCCATGCATCTAGTTCTAAAACATGCTATAATTACCTCATAAACAAATGAGATCTTTTCATGCGTACTTATTTTCATTAACAATAATGAATATAATCCTGTAATCCAATCTACATTCTTTTATGATCCTAATTACTACATTTAAATAAAATGACTATATTCATGCATTTATGATTAATCTCAGCTAACCCACTTATACATTCTATCAAAATGTCATCCATACATGCTAACACTAAACATGAAACATAAGAACAAAGCATCACATAACACCAAATTGATATCGGAGTTCACCCCTACAGGGCTACATCTTCGGGTCTGCTCAACTGCAAGACCCCTCTGATCATTTAAATAAGTTAAGGATACAAAAGGTTCACATCATTTACAATCCTTCCATCGAGGCGAACATAACAAATATACAAATGACCACTTCGGTCAATAAATACATAAATGATCCCTACATAGAAAAGGATCCAATTGAACATATTAAAAGCAAATACAAAGGTCCATAGCCTGATGGTACTCTAATTAGAGACCTGACCAACTATGGTCAACCACAAATCAACACTCGACAGCCATGTAAAGGACAAAACCAAATATAACGCTATCATGAGACAACAGTTCAAACTCGAGACTGGGGACAAAAATAGGTACCCCAAATCAATCCATGCGACAAGGTCCAATCAAACAAATCAAGTCTTGCAATTACTTAAGCAAAAGCGAATATAGAAATTAAACTTGCATAAGCATTAACCAGTAGAGGCAATGTTTTCCCATATTGATGTAAACATTAAATGTCGATCAAGTTTTCTAAATGATCTAAGTTAGATTGTAGTTATCTACCTCATCTAGGTGCAAGTTGTTCTTGATTTTCTAACTCGCTAAGTTCATTTAAATCATAACTTAACATAAATATATCATCATGAGTTTTTAAACCAAATTCACTTGAGTATAATTGAATAAACACTAACTGAATAAATATGTTATTTAATCCCTAAATGAAACATCATGGTCATACCAGCTCAAAAACAATCTTTCCAAATTCGTCTTTTCCAGAGCCCTGTTATACTAGACAGATCGAGGAAACATATGCAAATAAGGAACCCAAATAAAGATAGTCCATACCCAACATAACAATTATTTCCTTATGCATATATTCTAGAAAAATACCAAAATTAAATATTAATTACTATATATTTATTAATCCACGTTTAATAAAATATAAATAATTAATAATTAATAATAAAACTAATAAATTAAGTATTAATATATATATATATATATATTATCACGTTTAACATATATTAACATATACATTAATTAATAATTAATATATAATAATAAAATATATTAATTAAACTTTAAAAAAAAATTAAACATTTTAACAACCCAAATTATTTTAACATATTATATTTTTTTTTTTTGCAATTAAAAAAAATTATAAATTCAAAATGCAAGCGGGGGTACCCACGTGGACCGCACAAGCAGCTACCATTGGTAGCACTTCTACCATTCTTGCTACCATTTGGTAGCAGTCTGCTACCATTGGTAGCGCTGCTACCAAATGTTAGCAATCACTACCCTTGGTAGCGTGCTACCTCCCCATGGTGGGGGTTTATTCCCTGCCACATGGGTTAAACATTTTATTTTTTAATTTTATTTACTGTGCAATACACACAGTTAAAAAAATAAACCAGTCTCACAGAGACTTTTATTATTATTATTATTATTATTAATTAAAACAAAACCTCCAAAATAAAACCCCAGCATGAATAATACACAGTCTCATACAGAGACTAAAACCATTTCCAGAATACCCATGGTATTCATGATAATCAAATTTCATTGAAAAACCTTTAGAATAGGCAATTTTTTTCTAACTAAAACCATATATGGGCAAAAGAATCGTTTCCCACAAATTGATTCAACCAATTAGCCAGACCCAAATTAATTTCTCAATGAAATTTAATCAAAAACCTTCAATGAAATTTAACCAAAAATCATCAAGAACAGCCAAACCCATTTTTTAATTTATTTTTAAAACCAATTTGAACAACCAAAAAAAAACACTCTGGAGGTTTGGAAAGGAAGCAAGGAGGTTTTTAAAGTTCAGAATTTAAGCTATAACTCTGTCATTTCCCAAATAAATGAGGTTTTTAACCTTCAAAACCAAATTTCTACATAATCCAAAAAAAACAATTTCTTAAACAGAGAAACCACGAAATAAACTAGAGACCTACCTGATTCAGCAATCCTAGAAGAGATTTGGAGAAGAGCCCAAACTGCAAGCTCCAAAAATCCTTCTTCGTTCAAAAATATTCTCCTAGAAAATATTTTCCAAAATGTCTCTCCGAGAAATATTTTCCAAAAATCATCCCCCCCAAAAAAATATTTTTCTAACCTAGGTTATATGGAAATTTTTTGACCAAACATTTAATTTTTGCATTTAAAATATTTTTATTTAAAATGCCATCCCAAAATTCTAATTTTTGAATTTAAAATACTTTTACACAATTTATTTCCAATTTAGAAATATCAAAATGCCTCTTCCTCAATTAATTTCTAATTTTCTTAATTTTAAGAAAACTATCATTTATATATCAAATTATTTAATGATGGTAAAATATTTTTGATTAAAATAAAATCTCCAAATTCATTCTTTCAAAGCTATATTAAAATATAAATATAAAACTTGCTTTTCTAATTAAAATTGATTTTCTTTAAATAACTAAAATCAACCTTTCTAATTTTTTATCTATTTTTTTAAAAAGGGCAAAGAGATTAAATTAATTATATTTCAATTAAATTTAACTCTTTCCTTTCCAAAAGCATAAGCAGAATAAATTAATCGTTAAATCAAACTTGCTACCAATTTGATGCTAATTAACGATTACTCACATAAAGGGAACTTATTTAATTTAGTCCCTTAATTACTAATGCATAAGCACACATTAAATCAAACTAAATATTAAGGATTAATTACTCAATTTAACAACACACAAAACACACAATCTATGAAGGCCAAGTAAACAGACGACCTGCATACCCAACCAAAGGAATACTGACAGACGACTGACAATGCTCACATGAGCACGACTAGGGTCAAATGAGGGTCTCCCGACCACCTAATCCAATTTTTAATGGTTAATGAGGAGCACTCAAACCTGTGAACCCAGATGGAGTCGAACCTCACACCCATGCGGTACTTTACCTGCAATCTCCCGCAACCCTTAATCATATTTGAATACATATATATATTTAATAAAAGTGTTAACCCAAGATTAATAGCATAATTCAGGAGAAATAATAAACTTACATACGAATTGATGTGGCAACCACATTAATAGGTATGCACATTAATTACAACATCTGACTACAACATGATTACATGATAACTAACCAAGATTAAAATCTTATTAGGGGAGGGGTACTACAGTGGGGGTAACTTTCAGACAGGGTATTCTCTAGGTAGAGTGTAGAGAAAGATAAGTAATAGCCTAGTTACAGTAAAATAGCCATGAAAATATAATACAATTGATGAGGTACAATTCATAATTTTATAAACATAATGCTAGACAAATTTGTGGTGTAGGGATCCATGTTGAGTACAACTTTATATAGTTAAAAAAAACTAAGAGAAAAACCCTAGAGATGGAATGTGGAGATATAAAATTTGACTTTTATTTATTAATCTAGGTTACAATGAAGTTATGACACTAATCCAATAATGTTTGGTTATACCTTCAAACTTGATCAAAGTTTGTCTATGGGGAAAATTATTAATCTGAAAACAAAATGTCTCAATAGGAGTTGCGTGGAATTGTAAACTATAAACCAAAACAATTATTGAATTAATCTTATGAACTTGACAATTGATAGAAGGACAAACTCTAGACATTCATTCCCTTCCCAACCCTTGGTCAAGTTTGGTGCATCCAAATATAGATGAAACACACATTTTCTCATCTACTATATAGATTATTCATTAATCTACTTCCTTTAATTTCATACAAATTTTATGCTCATTCAAACAATAAAACATGAATGTTAAGACATATTCTCATTTAGATATATTGGTCATTTGCTATTAATATATGTAATTTCTTTTCTATGTCCTTATCTATCCGCAACACTCAAATCATACTTTTTTTATGAGAATTCTAAAAAAAATGCACACATTTGTGTAAAATACTCATCTTCCTTAACAAAAAATATTGTGATTTATTTTCCCCCTCTTCCTTTCTTTAACAAATCTAACTAATATGTCAATAATATCTGTTGTACAATCAACCTTTGCATTGTTAACATTTATTTGTATCATCACTTCAACATGATAAGCAAATTTTTTCATCTACTATATGGTTAATTCATTAAAACTCAAAACTAAATTACACTTTCAAACAATCAATCAGAACAAACATGTTTTCATTTAAAAAACAAACATCATTTAATTTGTAAATAGAAAATTTGAGAAAATTTCATACATCGACTATGATCAGAGTGTCTAACGCCAATTCAAAAAGATGCATCAATCCACTAGCTAAATTGTAATTTTAAATATTATATTCACATTACATATAAATGAAATATACTATTATTGTTGTATGTCATTATTTGAAATATAATTTTTACATTGAATGTAAATATAATTTACTATTATCAGTACTTTTCCTAATCAAATCTTAATTCTTTTACTATTTATGATCGTAACTACCAATACTATGAGTGCTCTTTTATACATTTAAACAATAAACCATTCATAATTTAATCACCTTCTAGTATACTGTAAGAATATTAATTAATAAAAACACAAAAAATATAATTCTCTTTCAAACATCCTCTATCTTCTAAGTAACTATTTTCCTTTGAAAGATATGCATCTATCCAGTAAGCATAAACCTTTCGACTTTTCTTGCTAATACTTCATGCATTATAATAAACAACCCAATAAACTCTTAAGCTATGGAAAAATTGAGGTGTCATGCAATACCATGGTTATCGTACTATAGTCGACGCTTCTCAAAAAATTAAAAAAATTACCTCCATATTACTGTTACTACTTATCAAGTTGCCATTAGTTTTATATCCAAAGTCATTCTATATACTGTAGTCGGTTACTACTACCGAAATATTCAGTCGGTAAGAACAGAGCAAGTCGGTTATAGAAGAAAGTAGTCACAGAACCTAGTATTCACCGAGCTATCTACCGAGTAACATTCCATGTCTATCGAGCAGCAATAATGATACACCAAGTTGATATACACCGAGTGAAACATGTTACCAGATTCATTGAACCTAGACACACATGATAAAACATGTTACAAGATCGAGGAACAACAAACCATTATCACATTGGAAATTGCATTTAAAGATTTTGTATGACTTCGAGGTCATCTATCCAATGAAATATTTTGCATGGTTATTCATTCGATAAATCATGTTTGTAAGATTGAAGCAATGAACCTGATCATCGACATAAGATATCTATTTATACAGCATGAATTGAGGATCAGAGTAAGAGAGAAGAATGTGTGTGAGGCAAGACACATGTGATAGATAAGGAAGCTCTGAGTATTGCAACTGTCAGAGACACAGAGGTCACTGAGAAGCATTTCATAGAACAGTCAAGAAACAGAGTAAACAGAAGAGTTTACCGAGTTACTCTATGGGTTACCAAGGTATGCTATAAGCAAGGTAATCTCATTTTGAGCATATAGAATCTGCTATAACATTTCAAATGTGAAGTTACAAATATTTGTAAAGATTTTATTGTAATATTTTGAAGTTGTAAGAGAAACCTTTAACAGGGTAAAAGACTCTAACAAAATCTATAAATTGTAAAGCCTTTAACCAGGTGCAACATTTAGAATAAGTGTTGTAAAATCCTTTAGCAAGGTAGATCTAACGATCTTAATACTCCTAACAGGGTAAGCTATCAGAAATAGTTGAACGTGAGCTCTAACCGAGCAACCTTTATTATTGCAGTAGTGAAGTTGTGGGTGCCATCCCGACCACAGTTTTTCTCTCTAACCAAGAGTTTCTGCGTAACCAAAATATATGTGTTATGGAGTGAATCATGTATGATTGTTATTTATTTGTTTTAGCTTTATGTTATGTTACAACATTTTTTGGTTTATGCATAACAGTAAAGATATTGTTAAAGAAAGGATTTGAGGTACTGATTCACCCTCCCCTCTCAGTACATTAGCTTTCCATATTGGGCCTTGATAACTCAATGATGAACCACTAGTACCAAACCGGTACTGAGAGGGGGGGGTGAATCAGTACAGACACAAATATAGTCCAAAACCAGTTTGACAGGAAACACTCACAATGACTGATAAACAGAGATACTGGTAAAACAGAGTGCAACCGGTAACATCCAGTATAGCTCAGTCAGTCATGAACTGGTCACTCACTAAGCTTTTCTCTTAGCTCAATACCACATTATCATAATATTCACATGCATGAACTAGTTGACTTAACCATCAAATCTTCACAACAATGAGTTCAATATGTTTTATAGACAGGCATAAAACATAGAACCTTCATGTGCATAACAGATAAAACAAAGCATCATAAGACAAAAGAATTTCACATGACACACATATTTTTCACGTGGAAACCCAACTGGGAAAAACCACGGTGGGGATGAATACCCACAAGCTGCTTTTTGAACTCTTTAGAAGTCTGCTCTGTTAAGAGCCTTGTCCGGTTAAGAACATTACAATAGGTTCTGGTAGGAACCGATCCTGTTAGGGATCACTCGGTTAAGGGATACCCGGTAGGGTCACCTTGTTAGAGGATTTTAAGAACTCAATAGCTGAAAGGATCTCCTAAGCTTCTCTAGCTTCTCAGAACTCATGAGCTTCGAGTTACCCAGTTAAGGGATTTACAGCAAGTCGGTTAAGACCACCCGATTTAAGGGATTTTGAATTAAGCCAATTAAGGCTACCTTGTTAGGGGATTTTACAACTATTGAAGTGGTCAGAGATCAACAGGTATTACAATGATCTGTTAACAACACTTAATACTAATACAAATCCGTTTAGGCTCCTCTTTTCCTTCTGCACATTCACTTTGCAGGTATCTCTTCTCTCCTATGGTCTGGCAAGAATCTTGTATCGCTTTCGTTGGATACACACTCACAACTTTTGCCAACGACTTTAGACAGAAACCTAACATCGACCTTATAGGGAACATACAGGTCGGTAGCAAAAACCTAAAACCCTAAACTTGTTAGGTTGAGCAATTCAAACGATTTGATCCTGACCGTTGAAACATACTGCATTAAATGCACCAGTCTTGAGTCAATCTCAAGACATTCTCCATCGTCCATTATCCACCGTTTTCATGGCGGCTGATAACCCATCACACGTTATCACTCTTTGATAGACTTCGCACATTCCCGAGGTAGATAGGAATAGTCTTCTTCATGCAAGATCCTTCACGTGCACAGAGCTTACGTGACAACACGATCTGTCCTCCATCATACTGCTAACTCATCACACAAAGATCATCGATTGAGTCACACAGACTTGAGATACTCCAACCGGAAACCTCGAAGTGGAAGCTACCTTACCAACCGATAGTCATACAGTGCTTCCATGTGTCGGTTCCCATAACTACATGTCGGTTCACTTTGAACAAATGTGTCGCTTCACTTTGGCATATACCGGTTCACACATATGTCGGTACCTCTTTCTTTACTTATCTCATGTGTCGGTTCACACTATGTCTCATATTGACATTAATGACAACATGAAATATCATTATGTCTTCATGCCAGTTTACATAAGGCTCATGCCGGTTCACATAATGCCAACAATCTCCCCCTTTGGCATTGATGGCAATATACAAAAGATATCTTCTCTGCTTCACATCTTCTCCCCATTTGCTACAGATATCTTTTCGCTTCACTTCTTCTCCCCCTTTGACAACAATGCCAAAGTGGAGGTACAATCATCATTGTTACCTCATGTTGCTCCCCCTGAGGAGTAGCATCCTTAAACACACCAATCAACCAAAGATTTGTCTATCCAGTACCTGACTGATGTGGAACAACCACTTTTAGTTCACCTCCTGAAGAGGCAATACCCCTAATTCACCTCTCAAATGCACAAATGTTGTCTTTGGGAGAGGCTTGGTGAATATGTCTACTAACTGCTCCTTACTGGACACATGCTCCAGGGCAATCTCTTTATTCTGAACCTTTTCCCTCAAGAAATGATACTTAAGCTCAAAATGATTGGTTCTAGAATGTAAAACCGGATTCTTTGATATATTGATAGCACTTGTGTTATCACAGAATATACTTACTGGTTCAGATACAGGGATCTTGAAGCCTTCTAGTACATGCTTCATCCAGATTGTCTAAGTGCAGTTCATGAAACCTGCAACATACTCTGCTTCCACTGTAGACTGAGAGATGCAACTCTTCTTTTTACTCGTCCATGAGACCAATCTACCACAGAGAAAGAATGCACCATCGGTTGTGCTCTTCTGGTCATCCACATTGTTGGGCCAATCAGCATCTGTGAATACTTTCATATTGAAATTATTGTTGTATGGGTACCACAATCCATAGTCAATTGTTCCCTTCAGATACCTAAGAATCCGCTTGACTGCACTCAAGTGAGATTCTCTTGGACTCTTCTGGAACCTTGCAGTGATACCAACTACATGTGCAATATCTGGTCTGCTATGCACTACATAATGCAACTTACCAATCATTGATCGGTATTCCTTCTCATCAACTAGTGTGAAATCATCCTCCTTTGTCAATTTGCAACTGGTCACCATCGGTGTACCAACCGGTTTGCTATCTTCCATGCCAAAAGTCTTCAACACCTCTTTGACATATTTGGACTGAGTGATGAATATTCCATTTTCATCTGCTGGATCTGCAGTCCAATGAAGAACTTAATCTCCCCTATGAGTGACATTTCAAACTCTTTCTTCATCTCATCAGCAAACTCATGACTCATCTTGTCATCTCCACCAAAGATGATGTCATCAACAAAAACTTCACAGATCAGGATCTGATCTTCTTCAGACTTCAAGTAGATATTGCTATCTTCACTTGTTCTCTCAAATCCAATCTTCACAAGATGGGAATGTAGGTGCTCATACCATGCCCTAGGTGCTTGCTTTAGACCATATAATGCTTTGTGTAGCCTACATACCATGTCACTATCTTCAGATAGGATAAACCCATCTGGTTGCTCAATATATACCTCCTCTTCAAGTACACCATTTAGGAATGCAGATTTTACATCCATTTGATATAAGCTGCATATGCAAGAAGCATACGAACTCCTTCCAATTTAGCTACAGGAGCAAAGGTTTCCCCAAAGTCTTCACCTTCTTCTTGAGCATATCCTTTGCATACCAATTTGGCTTTATTCCTAATCACTGTGCCATCCTCATTCAACTTATTTCTGGACACCCATTTGGTGCCAATGACATTTTTATGCTCTAGTCTGGGTACCAAGGACCATGTACCATTTTTCTCTATCTGGTCAAGTTCTTCTCCCATTGCCTTGATCCAGTTTTCATCATTATGAGCCTCTTTGAATGGTTTAGGCTCAAATTCAGAGATCATACATAAGTTTTCTTTGATCTTTCTTCTGGTAAGGATTCTTGCATCCTTATCACCTATGATCTGCTTGGGATCATGATTCAACTTGACATACCGAGGAATGGTCTTAATTGGTTCTTCTTGCTTTTCTTCTTCATCCTCATCTTCATCAGTATCAACATTCACCAGTTCAGGAACACTGTTACTGGTGCTCGGTTGACTGACAACCGGTTCCCAGAAGGTTGCAACTGGTTCATTTACAACTTGCTCACTGTCGGTTTTCTCAGTCTTCTCAGAGGATTCATCAACTCTTACATTGATGCTTTCCATAATTCTCTGAGTCCTATTGTTGTAGCACTTGAAAGCTTTACTCTTGGTGGAATATCCTAGAAATATTCCTTCATCACATTTAGCTTCAAATTTGCCCTAATGTTCACTCCTCTTGATGTAACATTTGCTACCAAAGACCTTAAAATAGTTTACCACAGGGGTCTTACTGGTCCAATACTCATAAGGAGTTTTGTCCTTGTCCTTTTTGATGAGTACCCGGTTCATAGTGTAAACTGCAATGCTCATCGCTTCTCTCCAAAAGGTGTGAGCAACCTTTCCTTGGATCAACATAGTTCTAGCTGCTTCAACCACAGTCTGGTTATTCCTCTCTAGTAGGCCATTCTGCTGTGGAGTCCGGGGGGCAGACAGCTGTCTCTTGATGCCAAATTCTTCACAGTACTTGTTGAATTCACTGGAAGTGAATTCCCCTCCTTGATCAATTCTAAGACACTTGATCCTTTTACCACTTTCCTTTTCCACTAATGCTTTGAAAGCTTTGAATTTCCCAAAAGCTTCAGACTTGTCTTTCAAGAATGTGACCCACATCATTCTTGAGCAGTCATCAGTGAGAATCATGAAGTACCTATCACCCTGTACACTTCTAGTTTTCATAGGACCACATAAATCAGTATGCACAAGATCAAGCAAGTTGTCGGCAGTGAAAGATTTACCTTTAAAAGTTGAGGAAGACATTTTCCCCAATTGACATTCTCTACACAAGGTATTATCCGGTTTGCTCAGCACCGGCAACCCTCTAACTGCCTTGATCTTACTAGCCTTCACAATGTTGTCAAAGTTCACATGGCAGAATCTCCTATACCATATCCAGCTATCATCAAGCTTAGCCATAAGACATGTACTTATATTAGCATTTAGATGAAATAGGTTACCTTTAGTCTGCATGCCGGTGGCTACCAATTTACCATCTTTACCTTTGATTCTGCAAACTCCATTCTTGAATTGCAGAGTGAGTCCACTGTCATTTAACTGGGCAACACTTAGAAGGTTGTGTCTGAGACCATCAACCCAATACACATTGTCAGCACTACTCTTTCCATTCAAGGAGATGGACCCTCTGCCTTTGACCATGCATGGTGCATCATTGCCAAAGCGAACCACACCACCATCATACTCTTCTAATGATAGAAACTTACTCCGGTCACCAGTCATATGGTGAGAGTAGCCACTGTCAATGATCCACTCATTGGAATCATCAAACCGGGAGACAAGAGCCTTCTTGTCTGTCACATCTTCCTTTACAGTAATGAACACAATGTCTTCATTCTCTTCATCTTCTGATTCCTCATTTGTGACACCTTCATCAACTGCCACAAAACAATTTCTCTGGTTTCCTCCTTTGAATTTCTTGAACCTTTCCGGTTTGTCCTTGTTGTCACTATTAGGACAATTCATAGCAATATGTCATATCCGGTTGCAGGAGAAACATTTCAAAGGTAGCTTACCTTTGTATTTACCAGTTCCTTTTGGGAATCTCCTGGCTAGAAGAGCTTCAAATTCCATCAGGAACTCTTCATCCTTCATTTCTCTGTTCTGATTAGGTTCCCCACTAGTGCTAGCCTCTTTTCCTTTTCTGGATGGTATAGAAAAAGCTTTAAAAGTTGATTCTGACTTTTGAACACTACCATCAAAGCTATTCAACTCATAGGCTGTCAACTTGGCTATGATGGAGTCCAAGGATGCCTTAGACTTGTCTATTGATCTCAGCTCCTGAATAGCAGCAACCCTTATTGCATAGACCGGCAACAGGGATCTCAGGACTTTACTTACCATAGTGGAATCTTCTATTTTGCCACCTGCACTCTTTATTTCTCCAACAACTGTTTTGATTCTTATTCCATACTACTGAATGGTTTCTCCTTCAACCATTCTCATGTCTTCAAACTTTCCTCTCAAGCTCTCTTCCTTAGCCTGTTTTACATGCTCATCACCACCATAGATATTTTCAAGAGCATCCCATACTTCTTTGGGATTTGCCTTGTCCTGAACATCAATAAACTCAATGTCAGATAGACTACTGATGAGGGCTTCCATGACTTGCCCATTTTCTTGTATCTCTCTCTTTTGGTCATCGGTGAGAGTACCGGTAGGAACAACATATACATTTTCAACATAACTCCAGTGTTGAACACCCATGCTTTTGATGAATATCTTCGTCTTGTCTTTCCATATACCAAAGTTTTCCCTGTTGAACTTTGGACCTTCCCTCTTCATCATTTGGCTAGGATCTTTTCCTCAAGCGGTTAAGCTTACAACACAGAGGACCTGGAGTGCTCTGATACCAATTGATAACTCAATGATGAACCACTAGTACCAAACCGGTACTGAGAGGGGGGGGGGGTGAATCAGTACAGACACAAATACAATCCAAAATCAGTTTGATAGCAAACACTCACAATGACTGATAAATAGAGATACTGGTAAAACAGAGTGCAACCAGTAACATCCAATATAGCTCAGTCAGTCATGAACCGGTCACTCACTAAGCTTTTCTCTTAGCTCAATACCACATTATCATAATATTCACATGCATGAACTAGTTGACTTAACCATCAAATCTTCACAACAGTGAGTTCAATATGTTTTATAGACAGGCATAAAACATAGAACCTTCATGTGCATAACAGATAAAACAAAGCATCACAAGACAAAAGCATTTCACATGACACACATATTTTTCATGTGGAAACCCAACTGGGAAAAACCACGGTGGGGATGAATGCCCACAAGCTACTTTTTGAACTCTTTAGAAGTCCACTCTGTTAGGAGCCTTGTCCGGTTAAGAACATTACAATAGGTTCTGGTAGGAACCGATCTTGTTAGGGATCACCCGGTTAAGAGTTAAACCCGGTAGGGTCACCTTGTTAGAGGATTTTAAGAACTCAATAGCTGAAAGGATCTCCTAAGCTTCTCTAGCTTCTCAGAACTCATTAGCTTCGAGTTACCCGGTTAAGGGATTTATAGCAAGTCGGTTAAGACCACCTGATTTAAGGGATTTTGAATTAAGCCAGTTAAGGCTACCCTGTTAGGGGATTTTATAACTGTTGAAGTGGTTAGAGATCAATAGGTATTACAATGATCTATTAACATCACTTAATACTAATACAGATCTGTTTAGGCTCCTCTTTTCCTTCTGCACATTCAATTTGCAGGTATCTCTTCTCTCCTATGGTCTAGCAAGAATCTTGTATCACTTTCGTTGGATACACACTCACAACTTTTGCCAACAACTTCATACAGAAACCTAACATTGACCTTATAGGGAACATACAGGTCGGTAGTAAAAACCTAAAACCCTAAACTTGTTAGGTTGAGCAATTCAAACGGTTTGATCCTGACCGTTGAAACATACTGCATTAAATGCACCAGTCTTGAGTCAATCTCAAGACATTCTCCATCGTCCATTATCCACCGTTTTCATGGCGGCTGATAACCCATCACGCGTTATCACTCTTTGACAGACTTCGCACATTCTCGAGGTAGATATTAATAGTCTTCTTCGTGCAAGATCCTTCATGCGCACAGAGCTTCTGTGACAACATGATTTGTCCTCCATCATACTGCTAACTCATCACACAAAGATCATCGATTGAGTCACATAGACTTGATATACTCCAACCAGAAACCCCGAAGTGGAAGCTGCCTTACCAACCAGTAGTCATACAATGCTTCCATGTGCCTGTTCCCATAACTGCATGTCAGTTCACTTTGAACAAATGTGCCGCTTCACTTTGAACAAATGTGCCGCTTCACTTTGGCATATACCGGTTCACACATATGCCGGTACCTCTCTCTTCACTTATCTCATGTGCCGGTTCACACTATGTCTCATATTGACATCAATGACAACATACAATATCATTATGTCTTTATGCCAGTTTACATAAGGCTCATGTCGGTTCACATAATGCCAATAGGCCTAACAATTGGTATCAGAGCTTCAATCTTGGAAAAGGGTTTAAAAGCCTAAAGAGAAAGATCTTATCAATGGAAGGCTATAAACAATCTTGGAGAATTGTGGATCTAGCAAGAAGAGTTGGATCATGCTAATCAAGTGATTGCAGACATGCAAAGACAAATGCAAAAATCATTGAAAGTTAGAAGAAGATTATTTGATGATTTGCAGGACTCTCAAGAGTTAGTGGAACAAATTGAAACATCATCTAAGAACAGTATATCTGAAGAGACTGAAGAAATGATTGAAGTATTGAAAGAAAAGAACAAAGCACTGACTGATTAGCTAAAAGCAATGAAAAGAGAACATGAACATTTTAGCACAAAGATGACTGAAAATCTTGATGCATTAAGGACAGCTGAGGATAAAGTAAGAGATCTAGAAAGAGAAAATCAACAGCTTAAAACATTAGTATCTGAAAAGGATGATGAAATCACAAGGTTGATTGGGATTCAACAAAATCTGTTAGATCAACTGGGTTATGCACATCATGAAGCAAATCTGAAAAATGATGAGAATCAAGCATTGAAACTTGAAGTATCAAGGTTGACTGATGAACTTGAAATAGAGAAGAAATCCAAAGAAACACTGAAAAAGAGTTATGAAGCATCAAAGATGTTGGATGAACAACTTAATACAAAGTTGCAGGACTCGGTTACAAAGGAAAAGACTCTACTGAGAAGGGAATTCATACTTCTGAGAGAGGAGAATCATCAAAGGAAAGAAGTCTACTTGCAACTACTGTGGAAAACAAGGACATACTGCTAATATGTGCCAAATCAGAAAAGGTAAGCAATTGAATGTCACTATGTCTAATGGTTATTGTCACAATTGCAATAAATATGGTCACACATCTAATCAATGTAGGACAAAGTTTGCTAGCAATTATCAGAAGGCAAAATTCAAAGGATTTTGTAAAAACTGCAATAGATATGGACATAGTACCGAGAATTGTTGGTGCAAGTAAAATACTAGAGGTTACCGAACTCACACAGATCCTAATCGACAGTATTCAACAGTACCATGGGATTACAATACAAGGATATGGTGTGAATGTTGTGGAAGATATGGACATATAAGTGCCAACTGCTTTATAAGGTTTAGAATGAACAACCGAAGATCATGGAGAAATCCTGGTATGACATGTTTTCATTGTCACAAAGTTGGACACTTGGCTAGAGATTGCAGAGATCAACCTAGAGGAGACATTGAGGAAATAAAAAGCAAATTACAGATGATTTGGAAAAATAAGGAAATCGTGTTGAATGAAGAAAGAACCTTACCTATCGAGTTAGGTGCACCTATTCCAAATTAATTAGTAAAGGTATGAAGGGACTACATTCTCTCAAGGTTCAATCTTAACAGTTCCTATTTTAGTGTACTTAATTCAAAATATGCATAGCTAAGATGTATTAGTAAGTTTGAAACTCTATCAAAGTCTTTTTTGAGCACTATACAAGAAGCCTGTCAAGTCGGTAACTATAGGAAGTCTGTCAAGTCGGTAAATGCAGAAAGTCTGGCTACTCGGTTAAAGTGCAAAAAGGAAAGTAAATTGGTTTAGTGGAACCGAGTGCATTTAATGTTTTTGACCTAACTTGCACGAAGCCTAATAAGGTATAAAGTATACTTAAAGCTTTTGCATGGTCATTTTACACTCACCAAGTTTTCCAAAAACAAGGCAGAGCAAAGCGATTCCAAGGTGATCAAACCACCTCCTGAGCGAATTTCAAGGGTATTTACATCAATCACAACGCACTATCAAGATAGTTTACCGATCATATCAAGTTGTTATTGTTTGCTAAGTTGAATGCATTTGCCATTTGAAAGTTTTCAAACCCTAAGGATCTTTTGTTAGTATTTATCTGAAATCTGCAATGGCACCTAAGATTCAGAAGCCCGTTGTTGTTGAGAACATTGAAAATCCCTCACTGAAATACTCTTTAACTCCCAAAGTTGCTTCTGAACCGGATGATAAAACTGCATTTTCACTCATTCCGGATAGGGTTTTGCTAGTTGAGGATGTCAGATTCTTCACCAAATATCTTATTGAGGAACTCGATCATGTTGAAATCAAAGACACATTTGATGAATTGTGTACCGATGGGAAATTGGATAGCAAGTATGAACACATTAAAATCAAGGGATTGACCGAAGCCCTAACCTATCCTCGTGTCTTCAAACCCCAGTGGGTCAAGTTTGTTCTAAGCAAAGTTCATGATGATTTCATGTGGTTAGCTAAGCAACCATTCAAAATTACCAAGGAAATCATTCATTTGATCACCGGTTACCCTATTTATGATCATGCCCGAGCTCAGAAAATGATATCACAGAAGGAACTGATCACTTTAACTGGACTGGAATCTGATTGCAGAGGACTGAAGTTGAACAATGTCACAGATGCAGAGCTAAAGTTTGCAATTAGAGTAATAGGTTATTGTTTCTTCCAATCGGCAAGGGAAAACAGTGTACCTTGTGTAACAGTCAACTTAGCATATAAAATTGTGAAGAAAGGAATGAAAATTGATCTTTGTGAAGTATTGTTGAAAAACCTTTTTGAGAATATGAACACCATAAGGAAGCCGAAGAAGAACAACTCGGCTAATACACTTAAGTTTGGATCACTTCTGGTATGCATGTTTTTCTATTTTGAGAAATCCTTTCCATCAGTCGGTAATGTAGTTTGGGAGCTACACCGACCAATCACCCATCAAATCAATGACTTCTTCAAGAAGCTAGGTGATAACTTTAATGATATTATGGATGACTATTTCAGTAAGTTTCAAGAAAAGATGCATAACAGATATAGAATTCCACCCCAGTTAGTGGAGAAATACAAAGATGACATATGTTTTGAAGTAGACACCGACTACTGCTATGTTAATGTTGTGGAATTGAGAACTCAATCTTTGCCACCTATGGGTTATGAGATTGATTTTGACATCACACAATGGTAGATAGATGCTTTTCTCACTTTACCAAGGCATGCTACTGAGCTGAGATACAATACATATGAAGAAGTAAAAGAAAAATTTAAGATGAGCATTGTAGTGCCCAAGGCTACAAGGAAGGCAACAAAAATGATCAAGGTATTAACGAAGAAATTTGGAGAAGGTTCTTCCTCTACACCTATCAAGGGTACTCTAGTCATCACCAAGAAGGAATCTGAAGCTCAGGAGGTAGCTATTACATTGAGCACCGAGTTGCCTAAAGGAAAAGTTTTGAAAAGAAAGAAACATGATACATCAATAGTATCACCGACTCCTCTAGCAAAGCGACCTAACACAAGAGCATTTGCAGCATCACCGAGTAAGAAACCAAAGAATGTTGCCGCACCCAAGGTAACAAAAACATATAAGAAATCTACTCAAAGACTCATTTTGGCTAAAGAGTCTAGTGACACCGAATCTGAAGACAAAAACAAATTTCAGATTGTCAAGAGTACAAAGGAAATGTACATAGTGTTGAAATTTTTTGTGCTAATCTAAAGCAATATGGTGGATTTGGATCATTCAGATATGTAAAATATGAATCCAGAAATGATGCAGAAAAGAGACAAATTGAAGACGTTGTAATCTACACTCTTTTGAAATTCTGATTGGTCCCATTGGAACTATCTAATTCTCTTCCAAAAGAATTGTATGCACATATTGATAACAAGTGGACATATGCCATGGACACGGAAAAGAAAATGAGAGAAAGAAGTCTGGTACATCTCTTTCCAGACATGTCGGTAGATGAGATCAAAGAAAATCTGAAAAACTACCACAGAAACTTTCTGGTCAAGCAAAGCGCTTTAAAATTGATGAATGGACTTTATTTGGATGTAGAGAATGAAACCAAGGAAAAGTGGCAAGAAATCTTACGAATCAAGAATGCTTATGAACAAGCTAAAGTTGAAATAGTTGATGTCACTGAGCAAGATCCTGATATCACTGAGCAAGACCTTGCTGACACTATTCAAGTTGATGAGGATATCGTGGACACCAAGGCAACAAAATAGGAAATGATAGAAGGAAGTGCTTATGCTCAACTTGTATCCAGTGAATCAGTTTTGGAACAAGTTCAGCCCTATCCTCCAGTCAATCAGCCTACTTCAACCGAAGCCCCTCAGGATACGGAAAAAGGGACAGAAGGTCACAAGTCTACAGAAGGAGAAGTTACTTCTCAAGCCACCGAGGAACAGCCCTCACAAGCGCCTTCTAGCACTGAAAATGTTACAATCGAGACACCAAGCACAGAGGCACCAAAGGACACTATAGAGGCTAAAGAATCCGACCAAAGAGTTGCCTCTACCGAGCAACCTACCGAGGGTCAACAAGCCTCTCAAGCCATTGTATTAGTTCAACCAGTGAAAGGTAAAGAAAAGAAAATGAAGAAGCATAGCTTCAAATTAGATTTGTCAAAACCAATAGTGTTGCCCAATGTAGATATATCCAAATTAAAAGGGCAAACACTCATTGAATTTGGTGAGCTATGCAAAGCCAAAGCAGAATAGGAGAAGCAAATGGCTATTCAAAAGAAAAACAAAGTACTTCAGAAGGTGAAAGCACTCTTAACCGATATGTTACCTAAAGCTACACTGACAACAAATGCAGCCATTCATATTCAACTGGATGAACTCCTAACTAAGATAGAGACATATGGAGTAGATGCATCAGAATATTTGAGCAAATTGAAGGACAAGGAGCTCACTGCTAAAATGATTGAAGAGGTACAGAAAGCTATTGCTATTGGCAAAGTTAAACTTGTCAAATTTATTGCTGAGTTGTCCCCTCAACTCAAGCACATTCTTTATTTATTTTAGAAACTCTGTACATTCTCTTTATTCATTAAAGCATAAAAAATAAAACAAAAGTAATTGAGAAAGAGATCACCGATCTCTCAAATAAGTTGACCACTGAGCCCAATTTTGTTCAGAATTTCTATACAAAGTTACAAAAGCTCATGGCTCAACAATTGGAACTCAGGAATGAAGAGCACAAGATAAGGATGGACATAATGACTCTACAAACATTATTCATTCCTCATCTTTCATCCGTCCAAGAGTAGATCAACAAGGCTACCTCCCTATCCACTCAGCAAGAGGGAAGCACCTTAGATGGATTAATTTCACTGTTAGCTGACATTACAGCTCAGAATTCACTTATGGATAGTGTCAAGAATGCTCTCTCTACCGCTCTCACTGACGCACAGACAAAGTATAAATCCATTTTTGACTAGTTGCCCCCACTGAATGGTAACTAAATTTTGATGTTTGTCAAAAAGGGGGAGTGATATAGCATCAGAGTATCAAAGGGGAATGTAGTATACATGGGGAGTATATCGAGCAGATCAGAGTATCGAATGCACAGTTAATTTTGACAGCACCGACCAGTGATCATCGAACGGTAAACCAAGCAGTTAACACAGAATATTGATTACCGAGCATACAAAATCAAAGTTTTTACAGTATATTGATAAGGGGAGTATATCTAAATATATTATTTCATTGACTAATGTATATATTGTCAGTTTTGTCAAAATTTTGTAAGTATATAGATTTTTGAGTTATGACTTTGAAAGTAGTTTTGTCAAACATCTCAACTAATGTCAAAAGGGGATATTGTTACTACTTATCAAGTTGCCATTAGTTTTATATCCAAAGTCATTCTATATACTGTAGTTGGTTACTACTACTGAAATATTCAATCGGTAAGAACAGAGCAAGTCAGTTATAGAAGAAAGTAGTCACAGAACCTAGTATTCACCGACCTATCTACTGAGTAACATTCCATGTCTACCGAGCAGCAATAATGATACATCGAGTTGATATACACCGAGTGAAACGTGTTACCAGATTCATTGAACCTAGACACACATGAGAAAACATGTTGCAAGATCGAGGAACAATGAACCATTATCACATTGGAAATTGCACTTAAAGATTTTGTATGACTTCGAGGTCATCTATCCAATGAAATATTTTGCATGGTTATTCATTCGATAAATCATGTTTGTAAGATCGAAGTAATGAAACTGATCACCGAAATAAGATATCTATTTATACAACATGAATTAAGGGTCAGAGTAAGAGAGAAGAATGTGTGTGAGGCAAGACACATGTGACAGATAAGGAAGCTCTGAGTATTGCGACTGTCAGAGACACAGAGGTCACCGAGAAGCATTTCATAGAACAGTCAAGAAACAGAGTAAACATAAGAGTTTACCGAGTTACTCTATGGGCTACCAAGGTATGTTATAAGCAAGGTAATCTCATTTTGAGCATATAGAATTTGCTATAACATTTCAGATGTGAAGTTGCAGATATTTGTAAAGATTTTATTGTAATATTTTGAAGTTGTAAGAGAAACCTTTAACAGGGTAAAAGACTCTAACAAAGTCTATAAATTGTAAAGCCTTTAACCAGGTGCAACGTTTAGATTAAGTGTTGTAAAATCCTTTAGCAAGGTAGATCTAACGATCTTAATACTCCTAACAGGGTAAGCTATCAGAAATAGTTGAACATGTAGCTCTAACCGAGCAACCTTTATTATTGTAGTAGTGAAGTTGTGGGTGCCATCCCCACCACAATTTTTCTCTCTAACCAAGAGTTTCTGCGTAACCAAAATATATGTGTTATGGAGTGAATCATGTATGATTATTATTTACTTGTTTTAGCTTTATGTTATGTTACAACAGTTTTTGGTTTATGCATAATAGTAAAGATATTGTTAAAGAAAGGATTTGAGGTATTGATTCACCCCTCCCCTCTCAGTACATTAGCTTTCCATATTGGGCCTAACAATTACTTCAATTTATTTAGACAAAACCTTTGTCACAACCACCTATTGGACTATGCATTTGTATTTATCTATACTATCACCCTTTTCCATTCTATCCTTGTTGTCAAAACTTCCATAATCACTTAAACAAAACAAACACGTTTATTCATTGAAAACATGATATTGGATCTATATGCCAAGCACAAAGCTTTCAATCTCATGCAATATAATAATTACCATACAACACTTCTTAATTTTTTTATATTAGTTATATCTTTATATTTATCTATATTATAATACTTTTCGACTTAATCATTGCCTGTCAAAATTTGCACCGTCTCGTATAATTTTAAACTACATTGGTCAATAAAATAACATCATTTATTTCAAATACAGGCTTCCATCCACTACCTGCATCGTTATTAAAACATTGTAATGTAATATTATTAAACCTTATCACAATTTGGAAAAAAAAAACAAAAAAAAACCACAATCTTCCAATTAATTTTCTCAATAACAAACAACTCAATAAAGCCTTCAAAAACTTAAAAAAAACCAATATGCTATTTCAATTTACTATTTGTTTACAGTTTTCCATTTTCCTCCTTTTTTGAAAATACCCAACCTATGAGCAAAATGTTGCATACAACATTCAACATGCAACCGCTAGTTAAATGCCACTTACCTTTTCTTATATAAAACACACCTATCACAAGAGATGCATAACGTCAAGTTCCCTGCCCAAAGTTTAAGGTCAAAGTTCAATATTTTTGTTGATGGTGAAAGAGCGAGTTTAATAGTTGTAGGGAAAGCATCTATCAAATTAATTAGTCCAAAACGATCTTAATGATTTGTTAACTAGTATTGAAATTGTCCAGATTTTTTTTCGATGAATGAATGCAAGGACTGTATGCTTTACTAATTAGATCTAAGAACTCTACATGACTTATATTACATGAATTTATGGACTTCCTAAGATGATATTGTAAATAATATCTAGCTCAATGACATATTACTAGTTTTATCATAGGATAGATTATATTTCAAGTGGTAGATGTCTTGTTCCAACTAGCAAACAACTCTTACAAGCTAAGACATGGACAAATTTTTGGTTAGTGAAATTTGTTTTGTATTTTTTCAAAAAGAGTTTTTGATTATGTACAATGAGGTTATAAATCTTCGAATATGTGGTGAGAAAATGTGCCATTCGAATAGAGTGGTTGTTATTGAAGAATTAAAATAGAAAGAAATAAATGGAGAAATGGAGGAAGGTACAATGGGATTTACACTATCGAAATTGAGATAGTAAGGGAAGACAAAATAAGTTTGTGTGATAACCCACCAAATTTGATTTCCACAAAAATTGAGTATTATTTTTTTTTCATTATGTTTTAAATTCAATTGCATACTCTGGGCATCCATCCAATTAGGATTAGGCATTCATCCATCCGGGATGAGCTTCTAACCGTACGGGTTAGGCAATTGTCCATACGGGACGTAAATTTCCATCTATCCAATACGGGATAGGCATCTACCCATACGGGGTAGGCATCCATCCAAACGGGATAGGAGATGCTCTGGCCAGAGACTTAGACTCATCGGGACCATTCGGGTCCTGAGCCACTCACTAAGTACTACACTCTTCTAACAAGAATGCACCGAGGTCGCCGTCCTTAGGAGTAATTAAAAATAACACAAGCTTGAATTCCGCCTCGGAATTTGGCTTAAAGCCTCGGGAAGTCAAGCGAATCCATACGGGATTCCTTCCGAGTATGCATTGAATTAAATTGATTATCTTATTTTTCAATTAGGATTCTTACTCAACCAAGCCTAGACCCCACCCACGAACGCCTGAGTACGAGGGACAACTCCGTCCCAAGACTGCCTACATACCCGCTTCGGCACGGGATCAAGGCGTAAAGTATGTAGTTCTATTTTCTAATCTATGGTTTGATGTAAACTGATTTGTGGGTACGCAACCCTTTCTAGGGTCAGTGTCCCAGACAGTTTCTCTGCGGTTGCTACCCACGATGGTAGCACTTAAGCGAAGGCTCAAGATGGCCTATTGCTTGTGGCCTAAAGAAAAGAAAATAACTAGGTCCTAATACTTATCATGAACGTCACCCAATTGCAAAACGCCAATATCCCTTCAAAAAAAAAAAAGAAATCAATTTCATGAGAGCTTTTAACTTGACCATCCCTAAAAGGGGTTTACTATGGTTTATCTCAACGGATGTGAAAATCATTTAAAAGTTATCTTATTAAATTATCGATCCAAGGGGGATTACCCGCCCCTTGGATTTTAACTTCCAAATGTCCCTTATTACTCCCCGACGATTTATAGGGACGATGCCACAGACGTCGTTAATGCAGCTTTATTAGGCGTTAAGTGCAGTAGTTCAACACGACGACATTACCCGTAAGCGTGACCCAGAGGCACCATATATACCGAACGCTGCTAGTTTTGGTTTTCCAACTTCCTTTGTTTAGTTTTCTAACTACGGAAAACAAAAATGAAAGCGTAAATAATTGAAATAACTACTTGAAGTGTAATTTGCATAATAATGACCATCACGAAACTTGCATAATAGTAATTGTATGAAAGATGTAATTATTCCATAAATAATTCGCATGCTATGAACCATCAATGAAAGCAATTAATCTATGAGAAATTTGCATGACGTAAGAAGATTTAACGAGTCCAAAATAACGATTAAATTTAAGCATTCGTATTAATGTAAGTTAACCTCTAAAGACCAAATCAAGTGTCCCAATGATTCTTAATGGGTTGAGTAACTTAATTTTAAGAGAATATAGCCTACAATTTTAAAACTTACTAAGGATAATTTAATCATGAACTTGCTACATATTAGCCCAATTTTTCTAAGTCGAAATACGATATCTTAAAGTTTACACTGAAAAGAAAATCATTATTTCCTAAATGCCATTACTATCCAACAACAAAAAAAATTTAACTAAATAACCAATAGTAATTAACATAGAGTATTAATTTATATATAAAAGAAAACCCCAAATTAAAATTTCAATTTACAAATTAGAAAGAAAGAAAAAAAAACTTTAATTAAATAACTGGTTTTACTTTGGGTATTATATAGGGTGCGGGGTGGGGACCACGGGTCCCATCACCCCTGCGGCCCTACATGCGCAGGTTCGCAGGGATGAGGGGATACCGCGGGCCCCTCCGTACCCCTGCGACGGTTTTGATGTAACCGATGCATGCTGCCGTCCATTTACGTTAAACGCCGTGCGTTACGGAGTTCAAGGGGGATTTTTCTTAAAGTTCGAAATGATTTCTTTTTTTGTTATTTATATATATATACATATATGTATATGTATATGTATATATATATATATATATATATATATATATATATATATATATATATATATATATATATATGTATATGTATATAAATATATATGTTCTTATATATAATATTATTATTATTATTATTTTTATACAGGAGTATTGCATTTTTAAATTATTGAAAATCACTCAGAGAAGGGTAGATAACAGGTATGTTAGAAATAATAATAATAATAATAATGTTACAGATTAAATTTCAGGGACAAAATACAATGAAGCAGTAACGAGAGAGGTTCTTCTTCTTTTTTTTAAATTTATTTCTGTTGTTCTTTACACAGGGAGATCTATTCACAGAGAAGAGAGATGATTTATTTATACACACAGGGAAAATCTTAAACGTATTTCTACAGAGGATTTAGATAACCAGAAAATGAGAAATCTTAGAGAGATTGATTACAGCAAGATCCTTTCAAATATACATTTCAGACTTTAAATCAATAACCAGAGAAAGAATACATTTCAGACTTTAATCAATAAACTAGAGGAAAGAATACATTTCAGACTTTAAATCAATAAAAAGAATACATTTCAGATTTTAAATCAATAACTAGAGAAAAGAATACATTTCAGATTTTAAATCAATAACCAGAGAAAAGAATACATTTCAGACTTTAAATCAATAACCAGAGAAAAGATTCTGGAGAAAGGAGATAAAGGTAGTTCTGAATTAGTTCTTCAAATCTAAAACTTAATAAGATATTTTAACGATTTAATCTGGATGAATCTAATTCTTATCAAAATTTGAAACGAATGGATCTAATTTTTATCATAAATCTAAAAAAACAATGAATCTAATTCTCATCAAATGACTCTAATCTCCTAAACCATTTAATCTACTTCTTATCAAAACTAAAACTAATTTTTTTTTTTTATCAAGAATCTGAAACAAATGAGTCTCATTCCCATCAACAATTTAATCTCCTTCTTATCAAAAACTGAAACTAATTCTTATCAAGAATCTGAAACAAATGAATTTCATTCTCATCCTAAATAATTTAATCAAATCTAATCTGCAACAAGAATAAGATGCACGAAACTAAATTTGAAAAGAACCTGGGTGCTTGAAAATGGTGTAGAGTCCTCTACGAATCTTCCTTGATCCTCCAAATTTGAAGAGAAATCCTCCCAAACAAAATCTTAGCTGAAATGAAAATTGACTACAAAGGAAAATTTTACTTGCAGAATTTCTTATGGAATAGCCAACCACTCTTTTTGAAACTTGTACATCTTTTATATAAAAATTTCAAATTTCCACTACCTAATTTTTAATTGAAAAAAAAAAGAGATTCTCTCCCAATTTGGCCTTCATGCAATTGATTAGACTTAGTGGGAGGAGTTACATGCAAGGTGGTGGAGAAGCCTCTAGAAGCTTCTTATTCCTCCTACAACATGTGCCTTAATTTGGGTGAGGGAATTTAAATAACCAATTAAAAAAATATACATATATATGTTTTCCATGTGTGTGTGTGATTTATTATTTTTATTCCTTTACAATATTCATTCAATAGTTTATCCAAAAGAATATAATAGAGTTTTGTATTTAAATCAAAAGGTGATAAAGGAGGGTTGTGACAGTTTGACAACAAATGAATTATTATAATTGTTTAATGTAATGACATTGAATTGACATTATAACAAGTAAGGAAGAATAATTAAAATTTGATAAAAAAATTGATTTTAGAGCTAAGATAGAACCAGAAACAAATTTGATGCATCGATTTGGAGAGAGCAAAAATATTTCAAGCCAAATGGATCAGTGTCAAGATAGATGTGGTTTTGAAAGTGAAGGCTAAAGCTATTTGAAGGTCAAATGAGGTAAAAAACAAAAGATTAGGTTCCTTTGTTAGCTTTTTTCTTAAATAAAAAATACTTTTGTCAAAGGAAAAATAGAGGAGAAAGTGCATTTAATGATTCAGTATGCATGATGGCATATAATTTTACCATGGTGGCAATAAATAGATTAATACAAGAAAAATGGTGGACAACATAAGATCTACGTGTAAAGGAAGAGTTATTGAAAAGGACACAAGGCAATAAGTACAATAAATCATAAGAAGTATTATGAGGACCTTACGATGGAGCTTAGCAAGGGTTAATGCAAAAAATATAAACAAGGAGAGTGTATTATGCGCAAACTCGTAGAGCATTAATGTCTGAAAAACTTACTAATACAAGTTGTAGACTAATTTCCAATACAAACAGGACGGGTCTAAGTCTGAAATGCTTTGCATTTATGTTAACCACATGGGGAAAAAATCACTTTTCTTGGGTTTTAGAGAAAAGACCTATAGCCTTTTCACAATGAAATCAGTTTCATGGAGTAATCATATGACAAAGTTTCCATAAATGATGACCCGGAAGTGGAGGTCTATAGGGCTAGGTGATGAACCAACAAAGGGTTATAGATAACATATAATTATATGGAAGCTAGAAAAGAGATGCATTCCTGAAAAAAGAGCGAATAACCTTAACATCGATAAACTTGACCTTAAAATCCCTGCAACTTCTGGTTATGTGGAAATCATATCATTAGGTCTGAGAACTATTACATATGCATGTTTTCATAAAAACAGATAAATGCATTCATTAAATTGATGGTTTGAAAGTTGATTCTTATGTATCACCAATTTGTCAAGAATCTTTTGAAAGACATGCCAATAATAACAAATATATTATAGAAAAAGTTTTCCACAAAAACTAGAACACAAGGAAATCAAAGGTACTGATATCCATTTATAAGAAACAAAAAGCTTATTTAGTAAAAGTTTGAATAGCTATCATAAACAGGAAGTGCAAAAGACAAATATAGGTATCAGTAGTAGCAGTGTTTGAGACATAATACTTTAAAGTAGTTAGGCATATATGTTTGTTGCATCGACAAAAAAAGAGATGAGTTTTGATTATTATTTTGTAGAATATGATTCAAAAATATAATTCTGGAAATGAAAGTCTGCACATTGTATGGCTGGAGTGAGTGGGATGCACCGTTCTTTTTCGGATCATGTTGTGCGTGCAAATTTTGTGTTAGTATTGTTAAAAAAGGAATAGTATTTTAATAAACATGATAATGTATAGAAATATGTGTTCACTAGAAGAAGGGTTTGGAAAAGTTATATTTACCTTTTTGTAGCATTTGTTGATTATTCCTCAAGATTTGTAGCATGGGTGATTGTACTGTTTTAGTTCAATGTGAAATAGCCCATGACTGTAAAGTCTTGAAGTAGATATATTATTCCTGGTTTGTGTTTGATGTAGTCTTCATTGGTCATGTTGTGGAGAGTGGATAAAAGTTGTTGTGTGATGGACTCTTTAGCAAAACAATGTATTGACTGTTTGTCATCAGTTGTGATAGTTGCATTGAGATAGAGAGTATTTGTCATTTGTACTAAAGTGATAATAATAAAAATTAAAATCAACAGTGTTTTAGAAAATACCCGCAGATGGGAAGAAGGGTTGGATATATCATTAGAACTCTTATTGGAGCTTTTACAACCCCCGAAAACACCTAGGATTCATTAATGAGGCTATAAGTTTTTTTGATTCCCAACCATCTTTCCATTGCTCTATTTCAGTTATCTTGGTCTTAGTGCAAATATTGGTTTCACAAAAGGAGTAGATTCATTTAATAAACAAGGAAAATACAAAAATACAACAAGCAGATGACCGTAACTTAATTCATACTACCTTAATAATCATACCTACCAATGTAATGCTAGTTACTATTACAAGTGCTACAAAACTCAATAATTGTTGCCACAAAACAGATTTACAATAAGCTAATGACATCATTGTCAAATTAACACGTATAATGATTCAATTTTGTAGTGATATTCAAAGTCATTTGTACTAAAGTCATTATGATAAAAAACAAATTATAGTGTTTTAGAAAGTACATGTAGATGGGAGGAAGGCTTGGATTATATCTTCAGAACTCTTATTACAACTTTTACAACACCTGCAAACACCCAAGATTCATTAACGAGACTAAATATTTTTTTGCTTCCCAACCATTGCGAAATATAAAATGGAGAGTAGAATAATATGATGTTAATAAACAATTATTATAGGAGAAGTGCGACAAATGAGAACCAAAATATTTGTTCAAGAGAATGAAGGTTATAAATATAAAAATATAGGACATAAGCATATCATTATAAGAAATAGAAAATCAGACATCTCGAGGAAATGGTAACTTGGAAAACTTTACTATAGAATATTAAAAACTTTCAAAATCTGTTTATGCATAGGGTTTTCAATATAAAAAACAACAATATTCTAACAATTCATATAAAAGGGAAAATCCAAAAGCGAAAGTAAAAATGAACATGAATTCTTGAAAAGGAATTCCAACATTTACACTTAGCCTCTTCAAAAGATAGAGTCATATTCCTCAAGCTCATAGATACAAAAAACTTCAAAACCAGAAGAAGAATGGATTTCTTCATAATAAGTTCTTAGGAATACTCACAGAAAGAAGACTAAACACCGAGCATATATCGATTAAGAATACACATTGAAACTGAATTAGCCGCCAAGGATTAAAAGTTCACCATAAATTTAAAAAAAATGTACTACTTGAGAACCAAATTGTAATTAAACATGTAAAGTCATAGAAAAATAATTAAATATTTCAAGATAATAGTTCCGGTGCACAACTGAAAGTAATCACATTCATCTGTATTATTTATTAAAAAAATATATGAAATCACATCCAAAACTTTACTTTTTAAAATAGATGTATTTAAGATATCAATTTATCACATGGAGAAACTAGTTTGAACATAGAAAATAGAGTAAGGAAAACATTATTTGTTTTATTTTTGCAAACCTATTGTTTCATGCTGAAGAGCAGACTTGAAGAGGCTGACAATTTTCTAGTTGGACAAATAGTTTCTTCCTAAGTTTATAGTGACAAATTTAACATTTAATTAAAGGATCTATTTGATATATGTAACAAAGAAAAAAAACATAAACTATGACACATAGGCCCTGGTTATCCTGTCAAAAGGAAGAAACCAAATTGAAATGGTAAATATCAGTCCTAATTGAAATCAAAACCTTCATATCAACAAACTAAATTTTAAAAACACTAATATGCTTGACCATGACCTATATTTTCACAAAGAGCTCAAAATGATCTAAATCATAAGTACCACCTCAAATTTGCGTGTGGAGAAAGTTAAATTTTGATAAGGCCATTACATTGGTGTAAATAGACATTGTGATTGCCTCGGTATTCACAAAACATGATGACTTCACTCAAACAAGAAGTCTACAACAATAATATTATGTGACAAATTCACTTATCTGGTTTTTTGAAAGCTTCAGACTAATAGATCCAGACAACAACATTCTAAAGACATTGAGTACTGCATTCCATGTCTGAAATAAAATTTTAAATGACCTCATTGATTCAATGAATTACTAACAGAGCCAAGGTCATACATTTTTGGCACCTTGAAATGTTAATATGCAATCAATATATTGGAAAGAAAGTTGTTTTAAACTCTAACTCCCTTAAGCAGTATACAGTAACATATAATTTATCATATTATAGCTAAAATTACCATTCATGTATATGAACATAAACTAGATATGCTTTTATTGCATTTTTTGCTTCACCAATATAAACACACACAAATATAAATGTTATTTTTAATAGCCATCAGAATTCATACACATGTTTCAATAATGATGATTTTCCATACCACGATACTCAAAGAATTGCTGAATATAATGCAATTTATATGGGAGCTTAACATCTAGAGCAAGGCCTGGCCAAGAAGAACCAATTGAAATGATGTCAACTATCTTAAAGTAGCTAACACAGGACAAGGGGATTCAAAAGGGAATGACAATGTTTGTCTTGGCGGTGTTGATTTACAATCCAAAAAAATTGGTTATTCTAAAGAATGGTCTGCCAAACATTTTTGTTCTTGCTTGAATTTGAGGTTTTTTTTTGTATGTATTTTGTTCCATTGGTAGGGGAAGATTTGGCTAAGAAGAAAAACAAGAAGGTTCATTTTGCTGCAGAATTGGTGGGATGTTTTAGGGAAAAGCAAGAGCACCACAAAGAGGAGACATAAAGATGCCAGCAACAGTCCAGGAGAGCAGATTTTGCAATTGATAGACAACCAGTTCAACAAAATCAAGCAAAGCATAACATTACGACCAACAAACTTACTCTTTAACAACAATTTGTTGTTTGATTTATAGTTTTTTGTGTGTTTTTGGTTTCTTTCTTTGTTGGCATTTTTCCATAAGTTTGAACAAGGCATGAACATCCATCAAATACAGATTTGGTCATGTGGAAGCACAACGTCTGAACTGTTTGATAGAAATGTCCGAAAGAAACGTTATCTCATAGAATGAAATGAATGTTGGGTATGCACGTAATATAAAGCGTTGAAATTGTTTGGAGAAATGCAAATGGCGAGCATAAATCTTAACTCCACAAAATTTGCCAATGTTTTCCCAGCTCGTGTCAAAATGGGAGCTTTGAAACAGAGTTTGGGCATCCATTCAATTGTAACGATTAAGGGAAATTTATCAGATGTTGTATTTGCGACTACCCTGGTGCCCATATCTGCAATTTATGGTAGCATGGATGTGGTACGTTAAGTGTTTGACAAAATGCCTCATCATTTGGAGGATACAAATATGATTTATTGTTTAAAAGATGAAATTCTTGACTTTTTAAAAGAATATTTCAAGTAACACAACAACTAAATCTCCACATTCAACACCCAAATTATAGATTTACAGGGTACTGCATATAAAGAAGATTAAATCTATAAGGCTATAAGGTTGTCTCAGTTCAACAAGTCCAACAGTTCCGATAGTAGCAGTTCTGAGATAGGAAGCCCTTGCAGTAAACTAATGATGAAAAATCTAAGTCTGCAAGAATATATGGAAATCCAAAACCCTAATTTTAAGTGGCCAAAAACATCATTGTCGTACAAAGATTGGCATTTGTGAGTTTCTAAAACATAACATAACAAGTTAACAACAGAGAATTCAAGAGATTTATAGTGAAAGTTCAATAAAAATGAGAAGATTCATAAATTTTGAATTAAAAGCTCAAAAAGTGAACTATTTATTGTAAACCCCCAAACACAATGAGAAATTAAAGGATTAAGTAGAAGCCCCAAAAATGAGATATATCAAGCATAACTAGTAATAGGAATTGAACAACAAGATGCAATAATAATACCATATTAAGATTAGCAAATAAATAAAGCAAAAGATAAAAAAATAAAACTTTGGAGATAGATATAAAAACAATTAACCTGGCCCATTTTGTTATGGATCTGGAAATACCGCGACCTCTGTTAGTGATAAAGATGAAATCCCAATTTTGTCTTGTATAGGAGAATCACAGAGACTAAATGATGATGAAAATAAGACATTGAAAGCTAAAAGAGAAACTGTAACCATTTAATAAGCATTCAATTCACAAAACAAATGCTCGCACAAATTTTTGTACATGGATGGATATCATTTATTTATTCTATATGTACTGTACATATTACATTTCATATATAGTTATATTGCCAACCGTCGAACACTAAAAATTTAATTAAATGTTTGTACATATCATTTATTAAATGTATAAAAAATAAGAATTTTTTATTTCGAAAATTGAATTTTCTACCTATTAATTTCAATATTGTCCAATAAAGATAAAGAAAAAAGATAGTTTTATAATTACATAAAATACAAAATAAATATGAACTGTAGAGTTGTTTAAAATTCTTAGAAAAAAGATAGTTTTATAATTACATAAAATACAAAATAAATATGAACTATAGAGTTGTTTAAAATTCTTAAATATGATTGATCAGCTCAAAAAAATAAATAACCAAGATGAATGCATAAATATCCTTACCTAAGTGAGGAACTAATAAATCCATTAGGCTAATGTAAAAATATATTTCTAACATCATTCATAATAAAATTCATTGCAATATGACATTGCACTCACGACGACTGGAAAATTCGAAACATAGTGATTAGCTGTTGTTTTAGGAATTGGTGGAATGAATGCATTTGCATCTCCTTCGAGAGCTCTGCTTTTCCAAGCTTCGTTGGGTTATACTTTAACATGAACAATCTTCTGTTGCAGTAGTTTTCAGGAGTCATAACCTATAAAAAATGGCTTGTGCAAGCAAATTCCAACGTCCGATCTCATCTATCCTGAAACAGTTCAAGATATCGCACTGTTATTATTCTTCATATGGGCTTCAATCCAATCTATATCAATCAAAACATGGCAGCGGAATCAACAGGGAAACATTCCATTCCTCACCCACATCACGCTTCATTGAATTTGACAACATGCGCAGAAGATACAGTGTGGAGGCTGGGGTATCGGAGCAAGCGAATCTGATAAAGCAGTTAAGAGAGAGAACAAGTGCACCCATGAAGGATGTCAAAGCTGCTCTTGTTACTTCCAATTGGAACCTGGGTATGTATGTCTCCTAAACCCTCTCATGCATAGATTTTGTTTATTTAATCTAGTTTTGTAAATCTTGGGCGCGGTTGTGTATGACAATAAGTTTGCACTACATTTATAAAATTTGAAAGGATTGCTACACTCATATATATCATAATCGATAGTCCACAACTTGGTTTGTTGGTGTTGTGGGCTACCTTGTTGGGATCAGGGGGATTTGAACCTGGGTTATGTTCGACTAGTGCACCTTATTACACTCCCACTCCAAATTTTATGGACCTGCTAAGGCCCCAACATAGAACCATCCCATTACTATGTGCGTCATGCTGGGTTGTTCTGCCAGTTGAGCTAGCGCTATCTCTATTGTTTGTTGTGTGGCTTGTTTGCTTCTAACAAACCTCTTAGGACTTAATCTGGTTTTTTGGAATCAGAGAAATGTATCATGATTGGACGAAGATATGTAGTGCTATAGGCCACAATAGCTGGGTCACTATTCCATTGCAAAAATTTATTTTGAAGTCATTTGGCCCAAAATGGTTAAACAAACTTGCTAAATGCTTTTTGGATCAAACTGTACAGTATGTTTAAATTCCAGAAACATGCTGTGCAGCCTCATTCAGAAACATTTAGCAAATCAAGCCACTGCAAGCAGACCACTGCCAAAGCAAAACGGTTTATAGATTCTATAGATGGATACTTTCAGATGATCGATGCTGGGCAATTTCTTCCATGTCATTCCGCTACTTTCCAAAAGATAAAACAACTTTAATCCTAGGAGATAAGCGACACCCTGTCACAAGGACAATCATCTGTGCTAGTTTTACGTTAGCCCTTTTTTTCTTTTGAAATGGGTAAAGGGCCCATTGATTACCTTGGGGCATCTTCCTTCCTACCTCAGAAGCTAACACACACTTCACGCCTCAATCAGGCTATTGGATCACTGCAAGTAAATTTATATTGGATCGCTGCAAGTAAAGTAATTCCTAATATCGTTTTTTTACAAGCTCCATTGGCATGGGCCCATGCTTGCTAGTTTCCTTTATAGCTTGGTAAGTGTTCTGTAAGTATATAGGCTGCCCTTTAACATGGCAGAGGGTAAGGTTGGATCACATCATTTATTTCTGTAAACATGGGTCAATGCTTAGTGCACTACATAATCTTTATGCTAAAGTCTTGCCACACGTTTGCTAAAGTTAGTGACTGCCTTTTTGCAGTGAGAGGGATTTGAACCCGAGTCACCCTCTTACAAGTATTTGCCATATCTGTTACAACTTGACCCCTTGCACATGCATGCCAGATTTTGAATCTGCAATGACTGTTGCGATAAATGCCACACCTTATTTCCAGACCACAGCTCAATTTAGTAGTTGTATCACAGATTTTGTTTTACTATTTTCTCTCGATGTCAGGTTGACAATTTTTTTTTTTTTTTCTAATTCGAGAGTTACTTCCAAAAGATTTTTATTTAATTGAAGAATCACCGATGGCTTGCACATGCAGACTCAACTGTTTATTGAGCATTAATTTTCTCAAAGGGTTTAGTAGCCACAATAAAGGATTTCACTACTTTTTGTTCTCAATGCATGTGAATAATCTAATATTGTTTCACAGCTACCATCTAGATATCATCTGTACCTCCATATTTTCCCAGGACTTGCACCTGGTCTAACTGTATAAGCAAGGACTTCTCCAAGATTGAAATCCTGTTGGTTGACCTAAGACTGCAACCTTCCATGAATCTCACTTTTGAATTTACACTTCACTGGCAATCATCAATGTGTTTTTCATCAGTTAAAGGATCTGTTCATTACTGCTGAATGAAGGCCTTTACTAACTTATATCAAGCCATATCAGCATGGGTGCATGGTCACTGGGCTTTGAACTTAGGTCATTTTTGCAACAAGTCCACTTTTTACCACATAAATAAATGTGCTGCTATGATCATGAGACTTAACGCTTCTAAATAATAATATTTTTTTGACATGAAAGAGTAAAAGCTGTGCAATGGGTATTTCTTAGTATTAATTTATATTTGGAATGGATTGGTGCAGAGGCTGCATACACAGAGTTGAGGAAGAAAGGAATTGCAGGTGCGTCCAAGAAGGCATCTCGTATTGCAGCTGAAGGGACATTGGCATTGGCTGAGGATGAGAAAACAGCTGCTGTTATTGAAATTAATTGCGAGACTGACTTTGTTGCTAGGAACGAAATATTCCAGTATCTGGTATGCTTTTTCTATTCTTACTTTTGAATTCATTGGCTTTACCAGATAACAATTTCATTCAAATAACTGATAGAAGTTCAATAGCTAGCACAAATCTGGGTTTCAATGTTTGTAAGAACAATTTATAAGATCTTGACATGCTTTTCAGTTTCCAATGATATGTGTTGATTGCTCTACTTATTGTGAAACAAAGGAGAAGTACTCTTGGTGCTATTTAAAACAATAATTATTTACATTTTTAATGCATTATTCCATAATAAGTGAACTCACTGATTTATAACAATTTATCCAGATTAATTGCCACTCGCCCCCCACACCAATTTTTATCTTTTAAAAATGACAATTTTTTGATTTAATCAGTCAGCCTGCTTTTTGGTGATTTTATCCAGAAAATTGCAGTTTTTAAAATTTTTTGGCTGCTCTATGTTTATCCTTGATCGTAATCCAATTTTCTCTAATTCTAACTCGATTTTTTCTCAATTAATTGAAAAAATCTTTATGTTTTGGTTTGCTGATTTATTCCTGAGAAATATTTTTGTAACTATGATGATTATTCAATCCTTTTTCCATTCTTAATCTCGAGATTAAGATATTTTTATTACTTATTCTTATTCTATCTGATAAATTGGTCAAGTTTTTATTTTTTTGATTGGTCAATAAATAGTATCACCTTGAGGGGTACCCTCGGGCTTAGATGCAATGATCAGGGGTTATGTTTTCTGTCATTTCTACTTAGAACTTGCACTTATCTCCGCTATTAGTGTACACCACAATTAGATGTGATAGTTTACCCAATTAATATTCAACATTTGTACATATGTGACATGTCTCTTGAGGATTTGAACATGTTCTCCATTAAGAAAGTTCCCATGATTTTACCACTTGAGCTCACCCCATTTGACCACCGAGTGGTCAGGGTTATTGCTGTTAACTTTGAGGTAATTGATAATAAGAGACAGATTAATTGTTTACCGGTTAAGATTGGTGCTAGATAAGGGTCCGGTCTAACTGTCTAGTTCATTTCATTCAACTGTTTATGATAGATTTTATTCTTTCACACTGTTTCTCATGGCTGTGAAATTATTTATATCTTTATTGCTGCTTATTGCTATATCCTTTCTGTGCCAAGTAAGGGTCCAGTCTAACTGTCTAGTTCATTTTATTCAACTGTTTATAATAGATTTTTATTCTTTCACACTGTTTCTCATGGCTGTTAAATTATTTATATTTTTATTGCTGCCTATTGCTATATCCTTTCTTGGTCTTTTTGCATCTCCTTTTTTGGTATCCTTGCAAATGTGTTGCAACACTTAAAGTTGATGTGGATATGTCAAATGGCAGGCACTATCTATTGCAAGATCCGTTTTGACCATGGAATCTTTACCCAAAGATTTATCACAAGCTGGGACGATAAATCCAAAAGTTTTAGAGGTAAGGCTATGCCAAAGACTCAATTTAAGTATTGTTTTGAGAGTTTTTACCTTATTTTGATTTTTGGGGGCAAAACAAATGAATTAGGATTTAGTCTTTTCTTGTCATCTGGTATGGAAAGACTGAAGTTATTTCAACATTTTGGTCTATTCTATGAGCTATTTAAATATGTATATGCAGGTTAAACATGATACGATGTGAGACATGAACCTGTGTGCTTTTTAATTCAACTCGGGCCACTGAATATTCTTATGAGAGTAGGTTCAATTAAGGTCGGTTTAGAAAAAATGAGAATCAATACAGAAAGGTATTAACCATGTTCATTGTGAATTTAACATATGGATAATAGTGCAGTTACAATCTTCAAAGCAATGAGATTTTAACGGTTACATGGTATAGACCATAAGGTAGAGCTTGGCATATTTGAATGCATGAAAATCTTGGCTTTTGAATGAATCTGAATCCCTTTACAAAGAGTGGGAACTCCAATGTGATCACTTCTCAAGCTAAGCAGTAGATACCAAGACTAAATAGTAAGATGTTCAAAGTAATTCAATTTCATTCAGAATCACAAGGAAAGTGAATATTTGTTGTAGTTTATGCAGAGGCAAAAATCCCTGTATATGATTCCATACAATATGACTTTGGGGTTTCTTACACCATGCTACTATACTGTTTGGTCTTCCACTTGCTGGCATGGTGGAAGGATGTGGACGTATAGGGAAAACTTTGAAGGATGAAATGAATGTTTTTCTGATCCTTTTATCTGATTGTATTGAAAGGAGTTTCCCATCTTTAGATTTGAAGGTGAGTTCCTAGGTTTCTGCTTATTACTATAGAAGTAGGGTTTGCCTGCAAGGGAAATTTTTCATGAATCCAATCTTATTGGTCATACTCTACAAGTATATATCTGTGCCATGCAAGTGGATATTTAAGCCATAGGAAATGATATATCTTATATACAATAAATGATAAAACTGTGGAATTTATCAGGAGAAAATGACAAATGCCAATCTGTCTAGAAATTCCTACATAAGAAAACTGGTAATATCAACACATAAGCAGGCAGTCCCTTTTCTGGAGATAAATTTAATTGTAATGATGTATCAATGTAAGTTTCCCTTTGAATGACTGTCAATTTAGAATTGGATCAAATAAGTGCAGGAAAAAATACCTGAAGGCACTTGGGAAACCTTCTTAGATTTGAGTTGTTACCCTTCCCATGCAAGCTGCTGGGTTTTAGACCTCTCCTTGTGCAAGTTGCAGATCACCTGGCTCATTTGCTTGCTCCTCCAGCAATCGAATTTCAGATCTGTTACATTTGTATGTGCAGGTTTAAAAAATGGATTTTTGAGTGAAAGATGCAGAGAATACTTTTTCCTCACAAATCGATATTTCGTTCTTATTCAAGAATCAAATTTAGCAAATTGCATTCAGTTTTCCCATAGAGGAGGAAGGGATGCACGTCTCTTCCATATTCTTCTTCCTCTAATTTGATTGGTGGGGACTCCCTTGTACTGGCCTTTACTAGCCACTGTGGCAGTAATGGTAATTGTATATTCAATAATGAAAATGGAGTTTACATATATAGGCAGTAATGCACAGAAGGCTGCCCCTTCTTTTTAGAACGCTTTGCAAAATGAGCTTGCTTCTCAGACCCTCCCTGATGCTGCAAAACTTTTGGAAATGACCAAGATAATCAAAATCCTTCCAACCTGATGTTAGGAAATAAAACCGTCCCTCCCTGTAGCCAGAGATATTGAGAACAACTTCTCAAACTGAAACCATAACTTTGAGGAGAAAATTGCCAAACCCAAACTGCCTGATTTTTAAGGAGAAAAATTAGAAAACCCAATAGTAATTTTTTGAGGAAAAAATTATAAAACCCAGAAACGATTTTTAAAGAGAAAATTGAAAAAACCCAAAAATGATTTTTGAGTAGAAAATTGAAAAAAAAAAAAACGATTTTTGAGGAGAAAAATCGATCAAAACCCAAACACTAAAACATTAGTCATGATTTTTTGTAGAAAACAATAGAAAACCCTCTTGCAGAGAAAGATCCCACAATTTTTGTGGGAAAAAATCGTGCAAGAAAGCAAAAAGCAACCATGATTTTTTAGGAGAAAATCAGGCAAAACCTAGATATAATTCTTCAGAAAAACATTATAAAAACTCAGATATAATTTTTGAGGAAAAAATAAGGAAAACCTAGATATAATTTTTGAGGAAAACATTATAAAAACCTAGATATAATTTTTGAGGAAAAAATGATAAAAACCTAGAAAAAACACCACAACCTAGAATATAGAAGTCTCAGCATGCTGAAGAGGACCCACAAAACCCTAGGTCATAGAAATGCACGGAGAAACCAGAGCTGCCACAAATCAAACCCTATTCGTGGATCTGAGGTGCCCAAATACATCGTGATTTGTTGTGAATTGCGACTCCCACGTGTTTACAAAAACCCCAAAAATGTGGGCTAAAACCTCTAGAGCTGCCACCAAACTTCTGGCCTGCGAAAAATGGTGCAATGAATAGACACGGAAAAAGCCCTAGGTTGTGCGAGTTGAAATTGCACCCAAAATTTGTCCGCACGTTGCAGGGAAAAAAGGGCTTCCTACAAAACTCGAGTAGAAACAAAATGCTGCCCAACAAAAAATGAACCAGATCGTGCCAAAAACAACCAAAAAACAAGCTGGGTTGGGCCTAGAAAACATAGCAGAATGTAGGTCATGCAGAAAAAAACATTGCAAAAAATGGCTGTGATTTTTCAAAATGGCACCAAATACCATGTAATGGTAATTGTATATTCAATAATGAAAACAGAGTTTACATATATAGGCAATTACATTACGTTGTGTCTAAACGAAACAAACGTAAAAAGAAGCCATAATTAGAAACTACCTAAACTAACTAAGATGACCATTAGAGAAACATTACATTATTTTAATAGTGGCACGTGGCTTGCGTGGTGATGTCTTAGTGTCATTTTTATGCCCCCAATGGGTTGAATTTCCAGTGTGTAGTCTTTATTTCTAATCAATACTGTCATGTATTACCTAGAACAGCATATTGGCTACAGAAGGGCTCACTATTTTAATGCATGCTGCTCTTATGCATGGTATCTCCTAAAATAGATCTTTTTCTTTTTGAGTGTCAAGATTGCCCTTTATTATCTTGAACAGAGCAACTTTGATTGGTTGTTCAATTGGGGTATGTTTATGGGTACCATAACAAAATCAGAGGAAGATATAATCCACTTTCTGAGATCCAAGAGGCTCTCTTGCTACCTTTTGGTTATAGATGTATAACTCTTCATAATGCCTTTCCTATATAGATGTCACTCGCTGGGAGAGAATAATCAACCAATTATTGCTTCGACTATACAACTTTTTACCATGATCCGGATCCCCTTTTAACTTGACCAGGAATGCTTAATAATTGTGTCATGCTGATACTCAGATGTAAGAGGATAATAGATTATATCTGTGTGAAGTTCCAAGAGGATAAGATCCGTGGGCACTAGATTCCCATATAGATGTCCCAAAATAGTGTCATTACCACAAAAGTCATCAATAAGATTCAAGTTATAGCTGGTATACTTAATCTACCTCTACCTTGCTGACACTCTTTGAAAAAATATCAGGCTATTGCCATTGAGATAAAGTGAGGTGACACTCTTTGGCAAGGAAGCTTTATGGTTTTGGATAATCATTGACAAATATTGAGACTGTAGAATTCATATTGGTTTGTAGCATTATCGTTTTAGAGGTTCAATTAATTAGATTAAATATTTTTTCCATTTTGCTTAGCTGTAGACTGATCAGAAAGTAGACACTAGAATTCATATTTGGTTGTTCAGGGGTATTAAGATGTAACGTATTAATGGCTGTCTGTGGTGGCCAGAAGCTGTTGAATCACTGTTTTGTACACACCATTCTTAGATACTACAAAAAATATTATTAGTGGTCTAATGTTTTTTTTTGATCGGTAAATGCTTTTTGACTTGAGCTATGAACCAGTGGGGCCACAATGGGGGACCCCATCCCCGAATACAATATCTTGAATGATGAGGTATTAACTCCTCCATATCTGGAATCATCTCACCTTATCACTCCATGCATGCCTTATCTCTCCACTCCTTATCTCTCCATACACCTTATATCTCCTGCTCATCTCTCCACACCATCACTCCTTATGTCTCCCCCTCCTTATCTCTCCACGTGCCATCCCTCCAATCTGACTCCTTGTCTCTCCATGTTGAACTTCTTATCACTTCATTCGGTCTTCGAGTCCAATGATCTGGCATCATTTTATTGCTCCACGGGTTCCAATTCCTCAAGCCTCCAAAGCACCAGCCTGCGTGGACATCAACATTACTGCATCGTGGTTAGAAGGTGGGTCAGGTGAGCCGGGTAGTGACCGAACTGTATCCTCCGCACTCAGCCAGGGTGACCGCCGAGAAGACCTGTAGGGACTCGAACACAGCATACCGTATCAACACGGCCTTGCAGCTACCGCTGCACTGCGGGGTGAACCCCATTAGTGGTCTAATATTTGTCCAATGTGAAAATTCCGATTTTTTCATCATTAATTCTAAGAATGAAGTTGAATATGCATACCAGTTTGTTGTTTGAGTTGGGAAGTAATGCCTTATTTGAGAAGTGTGTTCCAAGACAAAAAGATTTAGAATGCAGCACCTGAGAAATTCGCTGGCCTAATTTGTTGTTTGTAACATGATTGTGTCTTATTGCAGGAAATGAAAATAAAATTGGATCATCCTAAATTATCTGGGGAGACAACTGTTCAAAATGCTCTAATGGAAGTTGCTGCCATCATGGGAGAGAATGTGAAGCTTAGGAGAGGTTTTGCTTTGTCTTCTACAACTGGCATTGTCTCCTCATATCTTCATGCCTCTCCCCAACCAGGTTTGCACTATTTTTTAAAGGATGCATATCTTTGGGAACCTTTTATAAAAAGGGTTAAGGAATATTGAGTTCACAGTTCACACATATACGTTGATTGGATTTTAGCTTTATTGTTTTTGACATTCATAGCAGAATCAAGATTGCCGATTTACACATTTAACTTGATGTTGCAGCAGTTTCATCGATGATTGTAATCTTGTAAAATCTAGAAGCTCAAAAAATGCATGAGACTATTGGCTTGGGCTGTCTTTCTGCAGAAAAATTATTTGCAGTATCCTTGAATTCTAAATTTCTACGTATTAGTTACTGATTCTTTATCCCATTTAGTGTACCTACAAACAGAAGAGAAATGACTACACACAATATAAATATGTATTGGGGCACCGACACACCCAAATTAGTGAATTATACCTGAAAATCCAAAGAGACAATAAAGGAAATATGTGATAGAACACACATAATTGTATTTGTAATGCTTAAATTCTACCAAGGACGAAAGGGATGAAAACAAGGCTAACAATTTTTTTGCGTTAACAACTACCTATGATGCTAATGCTCTAGTTTTGTTGTCACACAAACAGCTACATGTGGAAGATATATGTAGACACACAGGTAGAGTTTAATCACCTTGATCCATGAAAGATTGTGCACATCACAATCATCACAATGTGGCACACTTATACAAATACATGTGGAAACTTAACTCAAATGAGACAACTCACATAAGGGTATGCACAGGCATACTAAACCCTAATGTAACTAGATAGGGGCGATATGCTTTCACCCTAACTTAGTGTATAGGAATTTGTGCCTTTCACTATGCTCTAAAAGAAACAAAGAAAAGTAACTATAAATAAATGATTCAGTAACCTTAATTAACAATATTCCTACTAAGAAAAAGTAAATTTAATAAGAAATTAGTATGGTTTATCACTTTTCTGTATAAACAACAAACACATGAAACTAACATAATCACAACCAGAGTTCCCAAACTCGCCGCGAGTCAGGCGAGTTCGCCGAGTTGGCGAGTCGAGCCAAGCTTGGCGAGTTTTGCTGACTCGCGACTCGGACTTGGCGAGTTTTGACCATAACTCGCCTGACTCGCGAGTCAAGCGAGTTATGGCAAAAGTTGCTGAGTCCAAGCTCCAAGACTCGGCCACAACAGGTCAATGTTTTGACTTGAAAAAAACAAAAAAAACATGAAGTTGTCTCTCCGTCAGGATTCGTATATGGAATATAACATTTAAGTATAAGTGGCATTTCTTTATGTCTTTTCTCTTTCTTATACTTTAAGTTATATTCCATATATATTGTCAAGATGATTGAGAGTGGTTTCGAACCTCCATGAGTTATAATGCAAAATCTAGTTTTTGGAGGATCCTTCAAATTTCCAGACTTAGTCAAATTTCAGGCCATTTCAGGATCAGGATGACATTCCAGACTTTTAAGGCGAGTTCACTCTGACCTTGATGTAAGGGACGAGACCTAGGAGGACACTATTTATTCAACCAAGGTTTGATTTAGCAACTTTAAGCGTGATCGGATAGTACACAAAAACCCTAGGAATGATCTAAATAACCCCTAATCACTCAACTGACCTAACCTCCTTCACTCCACCTTGAGGAGATCCACCTAACTTGATGACCTTTGAGAAACTCAATCCCTCAATGCAAAGGCTAAGACACTAAAATGACCAACAACAAAACTAAAAGAGCTAACCCTAGAAAGCAAAAAGTGGGGGTCTTCATTTGCAATGGGGCGATGTGTGAGTACCTCACAACAGGGATGTTTCTTAAAATTTTGAAAAAGGGGGTGAGTTGGGGACATTTCCTACCTATCCCCACATCCCAAAAAATCCCCCCATGGGGTACAAGGTTATTTTTGGCAAGGGACATGTCTATGAGGAGCATATTTTCAAACCCTTTTGGCCTCACAATCCCCTCTTCCATCCAACATATATATAGCCTAAAAACTAAGAGGTCCAAGAAAGACCAAGGTTAACTATAGTCCCAAGGTAAAACCTAAGTTCAACAAGCACACTATTTAATGCTACCATACACAAGCACTCCTTACAGTTTCCAAGTGAAGATGTTCATGATGTCTCATGTTGGTGCTCCCAGAATTTCAATTTGGCCAAAGAAAATACTAAACAAAAGCCCCAAACAAGTAGATACTCTACCAGCATGCCTTTCATGGCATAACAAGCTAGCACACATTATAATTGGGCTTTATTCAATAATGGGTGCATGAAACAAGTTTTAAATCGTTAAAAATCTCTTAATTTCAAGGGTTTTTTTATTTTGCCGAGTCATTGCCGAGTTGTAGCCGAGTCATAGCTGAGTCACGAGTCGAGCCGGCCTTGCCGAGTCCGAGCCAAGTCCGAGCCTGGGAACTATGATCACAACAGATTCATCCCATTACAGTTATTGATGCAAAAGTACAAGAGAGAAGGAACCTAAGTCTAACGTGACAGACTCTACATTAGTTCACTTTCTCTTCTCTTTTCAACTCAGAACCAAGACATGGCTAAGTGAGATACATAGACTAAAATATTACTACATACATATTTCAATTAATCTGTACAAGATGATATTATAAATGGAATAATGAAATCTACATTCATTTTATTGTCAACACACTAACTTTCAAAGGAGTGCAATTAACTGTAGTAAATTTGATAATTTTAACCATATTGAAAATATACTTATCTCTATGTTTAAAACAGTCTTGAATCCTGGTAAACCCTCAGGTTGGACATAGGAATAGGTTTCAATTTTCAGTCGTTCACAGAAAGACAAAGTGTTTAGCAACTTGTGAAGCATTCACCTTAATAGTGGAATTTTTGTCGCTTTCATAGAGTGTTTGCTCTAGTGAACTTGATGTTCACTAGGGCAAACATTTATTTGTTGCTGTGAATCTAATTGGCAAACCAAATCTAGTAAATTTGACTATCATAAAATAAGAAGTAGGCAGTTTGGCAAAATTTGAACCAAAATGAAAAGAATTGGTTATTCCTAATGAACCATTACAGCATAGAATTTAACCCTAAGTACTCCTAGAGTGCTAAAATGAGTGAACAAATCATAAAAATCATTTGACAACTACATTAAGGGTTTCTTGGTAAGATAGGCTTAATTCTCTATTTGTCACATAACTTATGAATCGAAAGCACCTAAAATCTACTCATAGTTTAGCTAATTAAGAATCTACTCAATCAAACATTCCTATATTAAGTTTTGTAAACAAATTTTTTGAAATTATCATAAAAAAGTACCAGTTTTACTCAAATGAATTTTAACATATTGACTATCCATTTTCTCCAAAAATATATTACAAAGGATAGTTCACAAAACTTCTAACCAATTCATAGAATACATGGTTTGATACTTTCAACAACCTCTAAATACAATTAAAGAACAATGTCATTAATTTACAACTTGTAAGTTGTGACCCATTTTCAACTTAAATGATAAATAATGAGATGAAGATTGATAGCAATTCAAGAATCAATCTCCAAGCCAATAGCAGCAAGCTATCTCTTGACCATGTGGTACCCAAAGATCCAACCCACCTTGCTTAATAGAGTGACAATATAGATATAGATACATACACATAAGAATGCATATCTTGGCAACACATACAAATTCATATAAAGATGCTCAAGCACTACTAGAATCTTTCAAGACTGTAAAGAAAGGAAGATAGATGCAGTAAAGACAATGGAGTGCCTTCCACCATGAATCTCCATATTCAATGTCGAGTTTATAAGAGAAACATCAAGAATCGCAGGATAAAATATGCATTCATTAATGGTGTAATGTCCCCTAATTATTTATACTTTAAATTAACCTAATTTTGCCCAAATCTAAAATAGGTAATTAAGTTTATGGATGTACCTTTGTATATTGTTTTCGTGCAACACAAAATTGGAGAACACATGTGAAGTGATACATATAAACTGAAACATATACTAATGAATTAGATCGAGTGATTTAAATTTTAATGTATTCATTACCCTTAGTATTGGATTTATTAGATATAGTTAGATTGTTATATTTGTTAGACAAAGTCAGAATTGTTAGACAAAATCAGATTGTAGGTTAGTTGCTGTTCTCAATTATTCAATGCCTTTGTACATTAGGGTAGGCTAGTTGGATAGGGTGTCCAAGAGATCCTCCATCCTAGGCCCAAGAGCAGATGCTACGTCCCTCTTGGCTCCATATGGCAGGTGTTAAGCATCCATCATGGAGTGGCATACCCAGTGAGGTATCCTATTGCCGTTCCCCCTCATCACAACCACCTTCCCTCTTAAGCCCAAGAGCAGATGCTTCACCCCCCTTGGCTCCATGTGGCAGGTGTTAGGCATCCACTATGGAGTGGCGTACTTAAGAGAGAGTCCCTCATTTACAATGAATCATTTATTATATTCATTCAATTCATCTCATTATGATAATCAATTATATCTGACCAATTACCATATTACATTATATTTCATTAATGCCTTATATTGATTATCATCAATGTTTCTGTTAGTATATTACCTTGTATCAGTATTAACCATTTATTGTCATTATTCCATTACAATCAATTTATTATTCCTTATATTATTATCATTAGATGAATTTGTAGACCTGCTGAATGCCATGCTGTTGAGTAGCGTCGACTCTTCCATTTGTTAGTGTTTGTTAGCTTCAGGAGATATTTTCTCCTTAATTAAAAGCGGGTCGGCCTACATATAGCAATTATTATTTTATTTTTTCTAAGGGAGGCGACCTAGATGAAAGGTCACCTAGATTGGTATATATGTAAGGTGGTGATCCTTCATTTCAATTATCAATTCAATCACGTTATTCTTACCTCCAGCAGAAGTTTGCCATTCCTTTTGCAGCAGATCAGACTTCAAGGGGAAGCATATTTATTTGTACTTAGTATCAAGGAGTGATGCTATTATTCATTGTATTAATTCAGCCTTGAGTAAGGCCAGACTTGTAAGCAGATTTCTGCTCTTATTCATTCAATATATGGAGATATATTTTGCTGGGTTTTTCTCCCTCGAGTAGGAGGGTTTTTCTAGGGTAAAAGTGCTGTGTTTATTGTTCATATGTTGCATATTCTGCTTTATGTTAAATCTAATCTTAAAACTAACACCATTCTTCTGCCAAATGCCCTTGATAATGAAGCGAGATCTAGAAAATTTTAATTGAATGCCCTCAATAAGGTTTTTGGCAGATATTTAATTGATTTTTTAATTTTTAATGAATGCCCTCGATAAAGTTTTCTGCAGATTTTTAATTGATTTTTTATCTTTTATATCTAATATGATCATTATAATGCTACATCATTATATTATAATAATAATTATTATACTATAATAATATAACAATAATATATAAATATTATAATAATTATATATATAGTATAATAATAATTATTATATTATTATACTATTATAATATCAATATATATTTTTTTGATCGGTAAACTGTATATTTATATTAATAATAAAAGAGTTTATACAATAATATTTCCAGTGAAGCAAAAATGGGGTAAACCCCAGAATCAGTCCCTGTCACATAGATCCACTGAAAACCCACATTACACCTCCCGTAGAGGAATGACTAAAAACTATTACTACCCCACCATCCCCAAAATTTGTCAACTGCCAAATACAAACTTGACCAACATAAATGTTCAACATACAAAAAATTTCATCAAAAACATAAAACTCAAAGTTTCATTTTCTTTCTACCTGGCCCGTTCATCCAAAAGTCCTCACGGTCAAAATCAGGCTTCTTTGATTCATCCTTCTTCTTTTTTGTCCTCGCCACCCACATCTCCACTTCCCTTTCTCTGATATAATCCTTCACAAATTTTCCCACCCGAGCCTTGCGTCCTCTGTCCTTGCAGCATGATCCGCACCATCATTCCATAATACAGATGACCTCACCTCCACATCCACATTGCACCTTTTCGGCATAATCCCTTCACCAAAGGGGTGTCTCAAACCCTTGTCTGTCATCGCTCTTGCCAACAAAGAAGTAAGATCACAAAGGGAATGATCTGGTATGCAGGCTTTAGCAACCCAGAGAACCTCCTCCTTTGTTCCAAATGTCAAGCCCCAAGCGACCACCATGGAGTTAATATTTGCATTAGTCCTATAATGGAATTCTGATTGAAGATAGTCTCCCCCCAGCAACACCTCCATTATTTGCAAAAAGAAGGGGTTGTCGAACTTGAAGATGCTGCCCAATCTCTTCTCAGACACCTTACAAAGAATTCAAGCTGCTATTTGATGGAATGGAGCAAGAAATTCGCTTCCATCCTTGCTTGATCTTCACACCACAAACTTCCCCCTGTCACCGTCTAAATTCTGCCACACACCACGCCACCTTGGAAAGCAACCGAGCTGCCTTTTCGTCGATTTAAATTTCTCCACCATGTCAAATTGGAGTAAATACCATAAATGCAATTTCCATCCTTGATTCCTAAATCTGCCAAGTAATCATTTTTGAAACCGCCTCACATGCCACCTTTCTCTCTATAATTAATAATCCGCCATGTCATAGAGGTGAGAAAAAACGATGGCATCCACCCAAAACGCCATCATATTGCAAGAAGGACAAGGCATGAAGCCCAAAAAAGCTTGGAAGATAGATAGCAGTACATCACGTGCCAACTCAGCCTTCCATTAGGTGACCGTAGGGACCCGTCATCATTTGGACCAAACCACCACCTTTTCTCATTACAACTTAATTCGCACCCTTTATTAGACATATTGTCAGCCTTTGCATTACTTTCTCTACGAATATATGGTATTTTAAAATCTTGAAATTTTCTTTTTCATCCCAATAATATTAATTACTTTTATAATTTTCCAGCAATGGGAGACACCTTTAGCAATGGCCTCCGTTACAATTTTCAAATCGCCTTCCAAGTGTATCTTTGTGATTGAAAGCTTCTCTGCCAGTGATATCGCAAGCAAAGTTGCTTGCACCTCCGCTTGATTGTTTGTAGCATCCTGCAATCGCTTAGCTCCCTTTGCCAAAACCACCCCCACTTCATTTCTTGCAATACAACTTGCGCTCGATATCCCAACGTTACCTCAAGAGGCACCATCAAAGTTGATCCGACCCAATCCAACTCTGATTTTTCCCAAACCACACCAATATTTTCACCAGGGGTGGGATGAATCCTACAAGGCCCATTAATGGGCTATAATATTAATATATTGTTATAATATTATAATAGTATATTCATATAATAATATATATTTTTTTGATGCCGAGGGTATCCCCGCGACCCAACGTGATGCCCATTTTTGAGGCAAGCTGAGGCGAGACTAATCCCTAAGGTGTGGGTAAGGGCCCGTATATTACACATTGTATAAACACCAGGTTTGGAGAGTCGAACTCAAGACCAATGAGGAGCGAACCCACTGCCCAAGTCAACTCTCCTACCTGTTGCGGGCTAATATAATAATATATTAGTACTATAATAATTATATATTAATATTATATTAATATAACAATTATTCAATATAATAATATTATAAAAAAAAATTGCTAAAAAATTATTATATTAATATACTAATTATAATATAATATTATATTATTCTAATAGAAATAATAATACTATAATAATAATATATTAATATAATATAGTATAATAATAATAATAACAACAATGGATTATCATAGGGAGATGGTAGAGCTAGGGTTTCGCAGAGAGGTTGGCAGAGGCAGGTTTCGAACTACAAAGGACGGAGGATCAAAGGATATCATAATGAGTGGCATCCTTTGTTTAGGGCATAAAAGGGACAGGAAAATAGACATATGTAAGCCTTGAAGGGCAGGAATGCTTTTATTTGCAGAGGAAGGGAGCGGGAGAGAAATAAATGGGGGTTCGCTTCCATACACACAGGCCCACAGGTTGACTTTAAAATGATTGAGAAGAAGTTCTGGTGGCGAAAAAGGTATGTAAAAGCCCAGAACATGCGCATGTGGTTTCTATTCTTGTTGATAATCATGAGTGGAAAGTATGAGTGCAGATTTTAAAGAGTAGAGCTTTTTTTTATGAAATGGAACGAAGAATGGACTGCATTCTCTAGAGTACGGTCATGGGTGGATGCAAACTGGGGAGAGGCTTGTGTTTTGAAAACTCTTCCGAATGGGTTCGATCTGGTTATTAGCCCTAGTGAGAAAGACAAGGAATGTATTTTAAACAATGGTCCATTTCTTAGGGGGGGAAAGGGTTTTTTATTAAGGATTGGAAATCAAATTTTGATCCTAAAAAGGAAGAGATTGGTTTAGTCCTGTTATGGATACGACTTTATAATCTCCCTCATGAATATTGGGACAATGAAACCCTAAAGATGATTTATGACAAGTTGGGAGTGTTTCTAAAGGTTGATGAGGATTTGGAGGTCAATGAGTACAGTATGTATGCCAGGATCTGCATATAGTGGCAAGCTGTACACCCACTTCTGCAATATATAGAGTTGAAGTCTGGCGAGGGATTGTGGAGGCAAACCATTGAAGTTGAGGATTTGATAGATGTATGCGCTTTGTGTAAGAAAAAAGGACATTCAGAGACAGAGTGTTAGAGCATTACTAAGGGGAAGAATCTCTGTCATAACAGGTTGTAGGACTTACTAGTACGTTTGACAGAGGCTAATGGAACGACAAAGGAAGGTTGGAAAAGTACAATTGTCAAAGATAGAAATTACCAAAGCAAGGGAACAAGTTCTAAGGAAGGCGAGAAGGAAAATGGGGTTAATCTAAATATGGCGGGTTTGGATCGTGAGGAAATTGAAACCCATATGGAAGAGGAAAATATGGTTGATAAGATGCATGGCTTTGTGGATGTTGGTAGCGATAGTTAGATTATAGAGGGAAGCTCGGGTATGAATAATATTTTGAAATTTGTAGAGTCTTTGACGGGTCATGAATCTGCAAAGGACCAACAAAAGATAGAGGAGGAGCTTGTAGATAATAGAGAGTTTCATATAGAGCAAGATGGAGAGAAGTCTCTTCATACTGAAGAAACAAGATCGGAGGGAAAAAATGGGGTTTCTCTTCAAAACAAAGCATCAGGGGTGATATGCCAGAACAGAGGATTGAATCTAAATGATCCTTTTCCTGAAGATATGAATACACATCATTTTAATGGAAGTCGAGGGGAGAGAGATGGGAAGGAGGATAAGTGTATGGACTTGGAGGATTCAAATGATGGAATATTCAAGGATATTCAAATTTCTCCCATAAGAACTTTGAACTTCATTAATGATGAAAGCAAATACATTGATTTGCCGGAAAAGGAAGGCTTGGATTCACAAGAGTCGGAGGATAAGATTAATAACATTGATAATTTAGGTTTGCAGGAGGAAGTAGGGCTGTCAAAGAAGAGATCTTTGAATCAAACTAGGTCAAAACAAGTTAAGCCAAAAATAGGAGAGAAAAAGTCTAGAGGTGCAAAATCTAACAAGGAAAAGCTTGAGATGGCTAGTACTGCAAAGGGACAAACCAAACTTAGATCGGGAAGAGCTTATGCCTCTTCTCGGAGGCAATGAGGTGTCTTTCGTGGAATGTCAAGGGTTGCAATGCCCCTGACAAACGACGCCTGATAAAGGGATGTCTTGATCAGGTGTCGCTAGACATTGTGATGATTCAAGGATCTAAGTTAAAAAGGTGACGATATTTAGGTTTTCCAACTTTGGTTTCAGAAATGGGGAGGTGTGTTCTCTGAGGCAAGTGGTGCCTTTGGAGGATTGGGGATTTTGTGGAATGAAGCTACTATAGAAATTGATCCAGTAAGAATGGAAAAACATTGGCAATGGGTGAGAGTCTTTTCGAAAGCATTGCAAAGTAATTTTGATTTGTTCAATGTGTATGGGCCAACTAGTACTCTTGAAAACAGGAGGGTATGGGAATAGTTGGCAAATATTATTGTGAACCTTGAGGGCCACATTTGTGTTTTAGGGGGAGACTTCAATGCTACTCTATCCCCTATGGAAAAGAAAGGTAAGTCTTTAAGGTTTAGCCAAGTGCAGCAAGATTTTAGTGATTTCACTATGGAAAGTGGATTGGTGGAAGTGAAGTTTTAAGGTAGGAGATTTCACTTGGACCAATAGGAGGGCTGGGGTTTCCAACATTACAGAAAAGTTGGATTGTTTTTTCCTAGCTAGCGTCTGGATGGTGAAATCGTGGGTGACTGAAGCAGCTATATTGCTAATTCATGGGTCTGATCATTATCCACTTAGCCTCCTTATTCAAGATGATATAGCTCCAATATGGTGTCCTTTTAAATTTGAAATGATGTGGTTTAGGGAAGAAGGTTTTAGAGATTTGATAGAGGACTGGTGAAGAAATTCGCCAGTCTGGTATGGTAATCATGCTTTTGTTTTCTACAAGAAGTTACAACATCTTAAAGAGTCTTGAAAAGATGGAATAGGGAAAAGTTTAAAAATGTTTTTGTTGAGAAATTATCCATTGAAAAAGGTTTGGAAGACCTTCATAATCGAGTGATTTAGAATGGCATGATAGAGTTAGAATTTGTGGAGGAGAAAAGACTTAATTAGGAATATATGGAGGTGTTAGCTAGGGAGGAGATTTTCTGGAGACAAGTCATGGGAAACATGGCTTGAAGATGGTGACAAAAATGCTAAGTTCTTTCATAGTTCTGTAAAGGTAAGAAGATCGTGCAATAAAATCTTTTCAATTCATAATAATGAAGGTGTTATCCAAGCAGAAGGATATTGAGGATGCGGCAGCAAGTTTTTTCCAGCAGTTACTTATGGAGGAGGATCCACAGAGGATGGTTGATGATAGTTTTTTGGAGATTATCCTAGAATGTATTTCAGAAATACAAAATCGCAGCTTGTTGGATAGGGTCTCTTTGGAAGAAGTAAAAAGTGCATTCTTTGATTTAGGTGGTCATAAGGCCCCGGGTCCGGATGGTTTCCCAGTGGCTTTCTTTCAAAAGTTTTATGATCTGTTTGCAAATGATTTATGGCGTATTGTGGAGGAGTCCAAAGAAGGGGGTTTCATTTTGAAAGATTTCAATGACACTTTTATTGCCCTTGTTCCTAAAAAGAATTCTATCTTCTCTTTTGATGATTTTCGTCCCATTTCTTTGTGTAATACTGTTTATAAAATTATCTCTAAGGTAATTGCGAACAGATTGAAGGTCCTGAAGTATATTATTTCTGAGGAGCAAAGCGGCTTTGCACCAAACAGGTCTATAGTGGAAGGTATTATAATTGCTCATGAGGCTATTCACTCGATTCGTATTGCAAAAACAAACAAAATGATAGTCAAACTAGATATACAAAAGGCGTATGATAAGGTGAGATGGAATTTTTTGTTTGCAATCTTGTGGAAGTTTGGGTTTTGTGATGAGTGGATTGCCTGGGTGAAGAGTTGTGTGTGTTCTCCATGATTCTCTGTGCTGGTTAATGGTAGTCCTCAGACTTGTTTTGAAGCTACTAGGGGTTTAAGACAAGGAGATCCTCTTTCTCCCTTTCTTTTTATCATTATGGCAGAAGCTTTAGGTCGTTTGATTGCAAAGAAAAGGGATGATGGAGTTTGGAAGGCGTTAGAGTAGCTTAGGGTGTGAGGGCTGTGACTCACTTACAATTTGCAGATGATACACTTCTTTTTGGGGAGGGTTATTTGAGAGAAGCACAGATGTTGAGGAGCACGCTTGACACTTATTCAAAGTGGTCAGGTCAGAAGGTTAACTGGAGGAAATCAAAAACTTATTTCTTTAACACTTCATTGGGGAAGTAGAGGGATATTTCTCAAATTCTAGGTATGCAAGTGGGAAGTCTCTCGGGGAAATATTTGGGAATCCCACTCTTTAAGTGGGGCAAGCAGATCCTCAATATGGAAGAATCTAGTGGATTGTTGTATCCAGAGAATGGATGGGTGGAAAAGTAAGTGGCTAACTCAGTTGGTTGCATTCTGATGTTGAAATCGGTTATTTTTGCTATCCCTCTTTTTTTGATGGTGTGCTTGCGAATCCCACAAAAGGTGTTGAAGGTGATTGAGCAAAAAATGAGGAAGTTTATTTAGAATGGTAATCAGGTGGAGGACAAAATACTGCTGCTGGCTTGGGAGAAAATATGCAAGCCCAAGTGACATGGCGGGGCGGGACTAAGAAACTGGCAGAAAATGAATGAGGCGATGGGGGCAAAATTGTTTGGGCTATTTTTCAGAAAGCCCCACCAACTGTGGGTTTAGATATTGAGGGCTAAGTATCTAGATCAACCAAATGACTGGAGAATTTTCACGATTGCCAACCCCCTGTCTAGGTCAGCGATATGGAATTTTATAGTCTTCTGCAGAGGTTATTACAAATCACATTTCTTGGTAGATTGGTGATGGTAGGAGTGCAGATTTCTGGATGGACTCATGAGACGGTAAGAAGCTGTCATTGGAAGTGATGAGGAAGTGGTGGAGTTAAGAAGATTGTTGAGAGGTATATGGGGAGACAAGGTTAGGGACTATTTAGAACCCAAAAATGTGGATGGGAGGGTTGAATGGGGTTGGAAATCAGTGAGAGGGGTGCTGCAAAATCCAAATCATGGAGTAATGGAGAAAATTTTCAAGGAAAGAAGAGTTTTTGTGTCGGGCTTCAAGGATGAAGTAAAGTGGTGTGGAGCGAAAAATGGTAATTATTCAGTAAAGATTGGCTACCAAATGTTGGATAGTGGTGAAGAGAGGGATGAATGGCCGACAAGTTTATGTTGGGGCAAAGAATGTCTTCTTAAGGCAGATGCGTTTGCATGGCTAGTAGTAAGAGGTAGGAATTTGACAGGGGAAAGGAGGAAACCTCTAGGGATGATAGCTCCGACAAAATGCATTATGTGTGGCAAGGAAGAAGCAAATGTTGATCACCTACTTCTCAAGTGTGAGTTTGCTTCAGCGTGCTAGAGGATGGTGTAGGGAAAGTTGGCATGGCAAGGCCCCCTTTTGGGGTTGCTAAAGGAAGTGTTTTTGAGTTGACCAAGGAGTTATAAAAAATCAGTATTCTCGTGTTTGGAAAATTAGTCCAACAATGATTGTGTGGGAAATTTGGAAGGAGAGAAATAGAAGAATTTTTTAAGACAAAACTGAGTCTTTAGAAAGGATCCTTGCTAGGATTGATACATCCATCGAGGAGGAGGTGGGGGCAGCAACGTCAAGATTTTTCAGTAAAGGGATGCTGTTTTATCAAAGGAAGACTCGCGCATTCAGGGTTGTTGGCCTTAGATTAAGTTCAGGCCCGTTCATGAGCCTAGACGAGATGATCTGTCTTTGTTGTCAGCAAATGTACATTTTAAAAATCAGTGGGAACCACCGGAGGAAGGGTGGATCAAGGCTAATTTTGACGGTGCATCAAAAGGTAACCCGAGAGATTCAGGTGCAGGGGTGGTGTTTAGGGATTGGCATGGCAATATCATAGCATGGGGAGCTAAATGACTGGAGAAGGGTACAAATAATGAAGCGGAGGTTCAAGCAGCCCTTTTGGCGGTTGAGTGGGGTTTAAAATTTGGATTTACAAAATTTCATTTGGAAGGTGATTCATTGATCATTATAAATGCAATTTTTAAAGGAGAAACACAGGCTTGGTTTTTAAATAAATATGTTAAAAAAATTAAAAATGATTTAAATTGTTTTTGAGACTTCAAAGTTTCTCATGTGCGAAGGACTCAGAACAATGTGGCCGATGTGCTGTCAAAATGGGCCACATCTTTCCAAGAAATGTAGGAATATCACCTTGAAGATCTTCGCAGTGTATCAACAGATGACGTGGTGGCAGAGAATGATTTTATGGCAACTACTAGATTTATGCAAGTACGAAGTGGTGGGAGTTGGCCAAGCTAATTGGTGTGGTATAGTGGTGGAGTTAATGCCACAACGAGTGGAATGGATTGAGGTAAAAGCTAGGACAATGCAAGCATTATAATGCATTGATGAAAATGGAAATTGCCGGCGGTGAAGGACGATAGTGTTGGGCGTGGTGGCAATGGTTTGATAGTTATATTTCTCTCTTTTGGCTTTTCATTGCTTGTCCATTATGTCTCTGTCTACTGTATTTTTGAAAGGTTGGGCTGAAGTGTGAGAAAGGCAAGTTTCCAAAGGTGGTGATATTGTAGTGATTGGGGCAATGGAGGCGAGTTTTACATTGAAAACAGAGATGAAGCTAGTGCCTTTTGTGGGCAGGGTCATAGATAGACGATTGCAGGGTCTTTTTCTGTTCAAGGATGAGAGATTAGTGCAGGTGGTGAAGCTAATTATGGGGGAAGAGATTGCACATATAGGCCATAGGTACAAGACAAATATGGAGATATACTCCCTAATTGCAGCATGGGGTTTAGAGTTTGAGAACTCGGTGGACAAGGTGAAGAGGGTTCTACGAGATTTAATATTCAAAGAGTACCTGCTGGATATGGATTCTATTTTCGAATGGGCCATCCTTGGAGTGGGCATTGATGTCTCTGAAGGTGTGGTTGTGCCGTTGAATTACTTACCTTTTGTTCGATGGCAAGAGGATGAGTTGAAGGCAAGATTCGGGGCTTTGGCAAAACGAGGTTGGGAGGCCTTGAAGACTTTTGCAGAGCTGATGAGAGTGGAAGATGTGCTAAGAGCGGTGCACGAGGGGGCCAGGGTAGAGGCAGGTCGAGAGCTGAGGCCGAGGAAGCGAACAATGGATGCGGTGATGGATATAGTGAATCTTCCAAGGCATTTCGCATCTACATTCCCGGCTAAAGGTATATTGAGGTAAGTAGGGATATCACTTTTGAAGAAAATATTGCTTTCAAGAAATTTAAAAGTTTCTCTTATTGATAATGATAAAGAAGTTAATGATAATCAAAATATGGATATTGATACTAACTCTGAGATTCAGAGGGAGTCTATTGAGCCTCCCGAACCTATTGAGCATGATGATTCTCCTGAGCCTCTAGATCCAACTGATGGACCTAGAGATATTGCAGTTAGCAAGAAATAGCCACTTTGGGTTAGGAGCACAATTCAAGATGTAGAAAAGTTTGCAGCTCCTAGTGGCACCTTCAGAGAAAGTAAGAGACCTCAAAAGTTCTCCAACAATGTTGCAATGATGTGCAACATCATTGAGACTGAACCATCCAGCATAGAAGAAGCAATGAACCAGCAAGCATGGAAATTAGCCATGGACGAAGAGTATCAATCCATCATCAAGAATGATGTTTGGGACATTGTGCCTAGACCTAAAGGTAAGACTGTTGTTTCTTCCAAATGGTTGTTTAAAATTAAACATGCTGCTGATGGTAGTATAGAGAAATATAAAGTTAGATTTGTAGCTCGTGGTTTTTCTCAAAAGGAAGGCATAGATTATGAAAAAACATTTGCTCCTGTTGCTAGATATACTTCTATCAAAACTATTATAGCTATTGCTGCAACCAAAGGTTGGAAGTTACATCAGATGGATGTAAATACTGCTTTCCTTAATGGTGTTATTGCAGAAGAAGTCTATATTGAACAACCTGAAGGTTATGAGATTCATAATAGAGAAACTTATGTGTGCAGACTGAAGAAAGCTCTCTACGGCCTCAAGCAAGCTCCTCGAGCTTGGTATGAAAGAATTGATAAGTACTTGGCTAGTTTAGGGTTTTGTAAGAATGATGCTGATCCTAACATTTACTTTAAAGTATTTAATGGTGAAATGCTAATTCTGGTTTTATATGTGGATGATTTATTCCTAACTGGTGAAGATAGTCTCATCATTAGGTGTAAGAAAGAATTAGCTATTGAATTTGAAATAAAGGATCTAGATCCAATGCATTACTTTCTAGGGTTAGAAGTGTGGCAAAGACCTAATGAAATTATTCTAAGTCAAGGAAAATATACTATTGATATATTGAAAAGATTTGGTATGATGGATTGTAAACCTATGTCTACTCCTATGGAAACTAACTTGAAGAAGTTGAGTATTTCTGCAGCTAATTCTGATTTTGTAAATCCTTCAGAGTACATGCAGTTGATTGGATCCTTGATGTATCTAGTCAACACTAGACCAGATATTTACTATGCAGTGGGTGCACTTAGCCAATTCATGAACCAGCCAAAGCATGTTCACTTGGTGGTAGCCAAGCACATCCTGAGATACTTGTGTGGAACAGTTGGTTATGGATTGAAGTATCAACACAGTGATCAATTTGGAAGGCTACTCTGATTCTGATTGGGTTGGAAGTGTTATTGACAAGAAAAGGACTTCAGGAATTTGTTTCAGCTTGGGTTCCGCTATGATCTCTTGGGCTAGTAGGAAATAGTCCTCGGTTGCATTGAGTACTGCAGAAGCTGAATACATTGCTTCAAGTATGGCAACTAGAGAAGTAGTCTGGCTTCACAAGCTCCTTGTTGGGTTGTTTGGACAACTTTGTGAATCCACTGTTATTTATTGTGATAATCAGAGTTGTATTAAAATTTCTAATAATCCCGTGTTTTATGACATATCAAAACACGTGGAAACTCATTATCACTATGTTCGTGATTATCATTATCACTATGTTCGTGATGAACAGGTTTCAGATGTTCTCACCAAGTCTTTAGCTCGAGTGAAGTTTGAGTACTTCAGCTCGAAGCTTGGAATTGTGGAGAACACATCATTGATTGAGAGGGAGTCTCAATCTTAGTGATGCAATTTAGTTTGCATCCTCCACCCTCTGCGGGCAATGCAAGGTGGAGTCACCCTCTATGGGCAATGCAAGGTGATATTGTATCCTTCTCTGGGAGAAGGCTGAGGTGTAAGACCTCTTCCACCCTCCGCGGGCAATGCAAGGTGGATCCATCCTCTGCGGGCAATGCAAGATGGACATCATGAAATGAGTTCATGATATTTATGTGTTTCATTGCAGGTATACTCTATGGATCTTATACATTCATCCTTGCGGGCAATGCAAGATGAAGGTCAAGAATGGATCATGACAAGTGGCAGACATCCTCCCTAGCTAAGAGGGAGTGTTGAAATAGTAGCTAGCTCAGATACCTGACTATTGTATTTTAATGTTGTCAATGACAATCAAAATCCACATGTATTATCTCTCATGTAATTCAAACTATTTAGGGCTGGGCCCAAACACATGTAACGTGAAAGCAAATGATGTAACTTATAAATGGCAATGTAATATAAATAAATAAATTAATTAATATGCGATCCGACTTGGGGGTTTGGCGCCAAAGGTTGGATATAAACCAAACATCAAATAAAGTCATTATTCATCATCTCATACGAATGTAATCTGCTCTCCAAATCGGCGATTTCTCCTTCACTTGTGCGAACTTGTTCAAGTCCATTGTGCAAGTTTATTAAGGCTGATTGTGGGGCGAAGTTGTCAAGATCATCCTGCGAATTTGATGAAGACTCTTAATGTGCAAATCTGGTCAAGTCTTCCTTAGTCATCTGCTGCTGATCTCCCTTAGCCATCTGCTGTTGATAAGGGCTGCAATCTTCATTGTTGTGTAAGAAGAGATTGTGATCTGCTAACTCGCTGATTGGTCAGCAATCTGAGATAAGTTCATTGCCTTGTAATTGCCTACATTTGAGATAATACATATTGAATTTTGAGGCTGGGTTTTTCACCTCCAAGAGGGAGGTTTTCCCAGGGTGTTGGTGTGTTTTGTCTTGTGTTTTCATTTCTGTTACTGTTTATCTACAGTTTGTTATAATCTGATTGCTTAAAATTAACATCTGATTGCTTAATATTAACATATTTAAGCTCCCAATCCTTACTTCTTTCCTAATCATCAACCCTAGGGGAGGATGGAGAATTACTATGTTAGGGTGCTAGAAAACTATCCTCTACAAGTAGGCCCAAGGGTTTCAGAAACACTCATCCATACCACCTCTTGGTCCCCCTAAGGGTTCGGGAACACTCGTCCATACCACCTCTTGGGGATCACCTACTTTGTGAGATATTAATACTGCCTTTCCCTAACAAAACCAAACTATCCTCATGAGGGGCAATAGAGAATGATTAAGGATTAGGTCATTAATATACTAATCTCTCATATATTATGAATGTATATGTAAATAAATGAAATTAAGCATAACTGTCATTTAAATCTGATTAACAAATATAAATCTTATTGGCATTATCTTTGTTATATGTATATATAAGAATAAATGAAACAGCTTATATCATAGGCCATGTATCTGCCCCTTATTCCTAATAAAATTCAAATATAATATTACTGCAGATAAGTATTTAGTTCATGAGTGAGATACAACATACCAATCTGCTGTTACAACAATGATTGCCAGTAATATAATATGATCTACTCCTTTGATGATCCTTAAATGGATGATGTGTTGTATAATTATCTCCTCAATGGGATGGAAGGTTATATCTTTCCCATTGGTCATCTTCCTTCCAAGGGTGACAACCCTTAGTATAGTGTCTGCTTTTGACTAGATTGTTAAATGTTATTAACTTAATAAACCCATTTCCCTAAACTCATGTCTCTTCACTAATGACCTGCAGTTGTAAACTAATGAGATTGCGGTCTTAGCCACCATAGACATCGCTGCTTCACTAAGGTTGAGATCACAGCATTGATTAATAATAAAAACGATGTCTTTGATAATAATTAGATATGCCTTGGTCAATGATTGCAGTGTGTATAACACTTCATGGAAATTGCTTTGTTCCCTGAAGACTGTCAAAAGAATAATATTATGAATGCTTAAGTCCTTATCTGTCAACCTTCATCCTTAGAAGAAAATCATGAAGTCTCATAAATGGGTCAATTTTCTGATTAATGGTAAGACCATTTCATGCGACTGGGTCATTGTCAGATCAGGGGCATGACACGTAGTGGCTCATTTTTGTATTTTTACACTCAATACACTCATCAACAAATAGGCAAAGCAACAATATCATAAGCCAAACATACACACTTAGGCAAGACATCGCATTTTATTGAATTATATCAGATCACTCATTATAACAGTGGTTTTCTAATCATAAAAATAATCAATATATAATCAATAATACTTAGGTAAAGTGACATCATTGTATGAAATATGACAGTCAAAAATAATTTAACAGCATATTCTATCTTTGGCATCTTATAGCATGAAAAAGAACAATGAACTTAAAAGATCATATCTAATCTAATCATGATGTAACATCAAAATGTTTCATAATCATCTTGGTATCAAAATGTCATCATAAGATCTACATAACATCATAAATAGTCATGATACAAAAGTATAGTGAAAGCAAAAACATGTGAAAATATGATTGGTTGATTACATAGAAATGGTTAAATCTTTATTTATAACAAAAGGGATAGCTTCCTGCACAAGCTACCTATATAAATGCATTAACTAGGTTCAACGGACCTTTTAATAGATTCTCAAATAAGCTACCTACTTCTGTTAACGATTTACCTAAAACCACCACATACCGCCTCTTACATAAATAATGTTATATGACAAATATGAGTTTTATAATAATTCTTTTACATTAAGCCAAATATGTTGTGTTTGGGAACACAATCCCCTTGGAATTTTTTTCCCCCGAAGCTTGAGGATTAACTGAAATTTTTGCTATGCATCACCTTCATCTTCCTTTTCTTTGTGCTTGACTTGGAAATGAATATTGGAAGCTAATTGAATTGATAGAATATTTGACAATGGTTTGTAATGATGAAACTGATGAATTTGATTTCAAGGAAATCATGTGAATCTTAACTCATCAAACATGTTAGAGTCCATTATCAACATGTGATCAAAACTATTATCGGCATGTATGTTCAATGAGAGTTCCAAGAAATAATCATTATCCAATGGGATTTCTAAGGGAGAGGATTAATGGCAAACACTCTCCTCCACTGCTTTCTCTTGATTGTCTATAATCTCTTTTGCTTTTCTTTCTATAAATTGACTTTATCATCATCCAATGTATCATTAATGAGATATTTATCAAAGAGAAGTATAGATATTTTCCTTACCTCATGCTCATTGTACTAGTTAGAACATAGAAGCAAATATTTTTCTTGAGAATATCTCTGCAACCAAAAGATAAATATATTCTCAATTTCTTGGGATAATATTGGGAACCCAAAAAAATGCAGAAAAATAAGAAAAGGGAAATGCTTTCAAAAAAATTTGTTACCATCCTAATTGCATAGAGTGAGAGTGAAAAGAAAGGAAAGTGCACACCATGAATTGTTGAAATATGGATTTTTCTCATTAATTTTGAAATCACCGATTATAGTGCGCACATCGTACAATGTGTGACTACATAGTTTGCTTTCAAAGTTTGAACCCTCAAAATCAATTACAAACTACAAAATACGAATTTCAAGCTATAAAGTACAAACTACAAAGAAACATAATGCAAATGGAGCCAATGAGGCTAGATGCCATGTGTAATGCCCCCTAGTGGGAGTAAGCCTGTTTCCCATAATTAAACTGTATATCACCACACTTATCATGCTTTCAGTTAGATTATTAAAACTAGAGAACAATTAATTATTCATAATACAACAAATTATTATTATATTTAGGCCCCATCCTTAACTTCTTTCCTAACCCTAATGGAGGATGGGGATTTACTATCATAGGGCGCTTGGAAACCAGTCTACAAGTAGGCTCCCTCAAGGTTTCAGGGCTCTGTCCATATCCCATCTTGGGATTACCTATCTTGTGAGGATTTACCCCACCTCTCCCAACACACACCAACCTATCCTCTCGCAGGCAATAGTAAATGATTAAAGACAAGGCCATTGATATTATAGTGTTTCATGCATTATGAATGTATAAGAAATTAAGTATAAATCTGATCTATTTGTAATGTCCCCTAATGGGACCTCTTATATTCTGACCTTGAATCACAATTTAGTGCATAGTGATTACAATAGAGGGACACTATTGTCAACTAAGCTTGGTCTGGACCCTGCACAACGGATTGGTCAACATTTCCATTGTGCCTTGATAGACTATATATTCAGCGTTCTTATATATTGCATGGTTATATGAAGGATTCAACGACCCTTTCTCTCCCTACACCAGTTCCCATTATGGAGCTCAAGGAGAATCACCCAATGTGGCTCGAGTCTATCCCTCTCCAACAAGCCGAAGAGCACCAAGGACCTCATCAACTTGGCCTCTTGGCCCACACTTGGGGTTGGCATACTTGCTGGAGCCTAGTGCGCACATATCACTATACGATCGATTATCGAAGCGCCTATCAAACTCCGCTTCCAATCGGGCACATGACCATCTAGACTATCCCTCATTCGGAAAAGCTCTTGCTTCCTTGTTTTCTCCCTCCATAATTGGATGGTGAGATTGAAAGGTATTATAGACTCCATCATATAATTTACTTAATTGTCATATGATCAGTTAGTGATAGAGAGGCATTATTAAACTGTCATACATATTGCAGTCTATATTAATATTACTATTAAATTCTGCATAAGAACATTATCGCACTTCATATGTTAAGCATACATATTCAGCTCATCCCCATGCATACCACCAAGAACCAAGATTTTACTGCCTGTAACTTAATAACAGTTCTGATCTAATCTGATCCATGGTGATGTCACCGGATGCTTTTGATTCCTTTTCTTTATATCTCTCAAATTGAGGGAGAGGTCACACCTTTTCATTATTTATGCCCTGTGGCAAGAGACATGCCCTTTCCACCATTAGCACCCTTTGAAAGAGTGCAACTCTTCATTGTATCTGCCCTTTGAAAGGGACACAACCTTTCATGATCAGATCTGCACTTATTTAAACCAGATCTGCACTTATTTAAATCAGATATGTACTTCTGATTCCACAATTATCCCCTTCTCAAATGAGATGCTCTTCTCCCTTTTATATCCCATGTTTGAGGGAGTAACAACTTTTTCTTCCGTGTCTTTTGACCATTCATAAACTCAATTAAATTTTAATTATATTATTTTATATTTTAATTTAAATATTATTTTTATTCTTTTGTATTTTAATATTATTATTTATTATTAAATTCTATTTCAAAGTGGGGACATTACACTATTATTATTATTATTATAAAATGCAATCTTACTGACAATGCTTCTTTGTATGTATAATGTATTCATAACATAATATACTATAACTTGAAGTTGATAAATACAACTTCAGAGATCCCAAGACCACCTGCAAGCAAAATATCTGTTACAAGAGAAGAATGGAGGCAAAAAAGCAATAATGGCTCTGAAGAAAAAGATTATCATTCAGAGAGGGAATGAAAAAAGAAATACAATACAATCCTTATAAAAGGATATTATGCAACCCTAAAGAAACCCTAAAGGGATGATGTGTATTTAATAATTTTAAATACCTACAATATTATTAAATGCCTAAGTTTAGCTTAAGTGTAGAGGATAATAGACTAATAATTATTAGCTAATACAAGATAACTCTAACACCCCCCCTAATATGAATTTAGGGAGTAGCTAAAAACAACTAAGGACTAAAAATGCATGTAAACAAAATGCATGAAAGTAACAATGGGTCCCGACAACTAGGCTTGATGAGGTACCCAAGTACAAATGATCTCTCACAACTGGAGAAAATGAGAAAACCTCATGGGAAAAACTCCTCTCTTAAAGAGAGAAATATAAGTGAAGGATTGAAGAAGCCTCCAAACAAGAGAATGTCCTAGAAAAAAGGAACAAAGGATGAACATGAAGAACACCACTGAAACATGAAGCTGCAAACACTGTCGAAGAATAACTATCGATCTGAAGAACCTCCATTGAAATAGAAGATGATCAGGTAGAGAAGACTGTAATCTGCATGAGGGCAACATGAGTGCCCTCAAATAACACTACTCGAATCAGATGGCAAACAAAGGCAAACAACCGAACTCGAAGATACAGATGGCAAAAACACCAAATTTTGAAGAGCTGATAAATCGAAGATGGAAGGTTGCCTCCAAAAATAGGAATGAAAGAGTGTCCATATGGTAAATGATCCATCTCATCGAAATGCATAGGTAACTAGCCACTGCATCCACCTAGTACATAGGAACAAATACTGAATACATAGCTCACTCCAACGAACCAAGGAAGCATTAGAACCAACAATCAATAGGAGAAACCCCCCATAATGCTGACAAGGGAGAGGCGATAGGTACACTGAAACTGAATGCCAAGAAAAATTGCATGATGAAGAATCAGGAACATCGAGAGTGTAGCAGAAAGTACAAACACATATAAAAGCTAGTGTCGTGGAAGGAACAAGAACACTCACTTGACACACATCATGAGGTTAATGTCATGGAAGGAACACTTGCATGACAAAGGTAGATAGCAAACAAAGGCAAACATCAAACCTCCCATGGCACTTTATAATGGAGTGCGAGTACAATAAGGCACAAGATGTGCAAGATCCCAAGCATGCAAGGCATAGTGGCATTTTATCTCAATGCATTTGCAGAAAGGAAAATGCTTACAGTTAAGGCTCAGAATGTCAAATAAAAGACACAAGACTGGAAATACATGAAGAACAGTAAAAAACAAGTCATCCCACGCAAATGAGAAGTTTTCACGACATCATATGTCCAAGTAATTCACTAGTGTGAAAACACAAAAAACTGAATAAAATATACCTGGAGTAAAATCTGGAAAAAGTGCATGGATGGCTTGAACTGAAACACTGTCCCAACGTCGCTAGAATCGCCGAAAATGGAGAAACTGGTAGAAAGATACAAGCTCGGGACTAAAAACAACACCTCTGACTTCAAATGGCTATAGAATGTACCAATAGAAAAACAAGGTGATGAAACCCACAAATTTGGAAAGTAGACGAAACCAGCTTTCCAACGATATCTTGTTTGCCAAAAAACGATATCGTATGCCCAAGTTATGTCCAAAAGAAAAAAACCCCTCTTTTAGGGCACAAAGAGGGTCTTCGGGGCTATGCAAAGCTGTTCGTATTGTTGATGTCAGCGGAATATTCCAAAAAAAAACATTTCCTCAGTCAGAAAAAATCTTCTTGCTGGCAAAAAAAACGGCCCAAAAGGTGACCGGTGGCGGGATTGGGAGCCGGTGACCGGAGGCATCGACGGAGCGGATGGGAGGCCAGAGGGCGACGATGGAGCGGATTGGAGGTTGGAGGCAAACCCAAGGCACAAGGGCCGGAGATGAGCCTTGCTGTAGGTGGTGGGGTAGGGTTCATTGCCTGCTGTGGGCCGTACGGACTTGCAGAGGCCCCCCCCCCCCAAAGTGCTTCTAAAAACTAAACTTCAAAAAAAGAAACGGTTTTTCACAATTTTTTGTATTTGGCTTGGGTATGTCGTTAAATTGCCTGCAATTTAATAATTTTTTTTGATTCTTCTCGAAATCTGTTCCCAGAAAAGGGCAAAAAACAAAAAAAAATTCCAGAGCCAAAGTTGTCCAAATTGGACAAATTTTATATGAAAATGGGGGTTTTTGGGTGATCTGAGCTCAACAGTGAGGTCTGTTTGAGCCCAAAATGTCTAGAAACAAAGAAGCACCCCAAATTCAAAATAAAAAAAAACTCTATAAATCTTGAAATCCTAGCCTCCAAAAAAATCTTCTGAAAAAAAATTAGGAACAAGTAGCAGTTGAGGTAGGCTTTGATACCATGAAGAAGTTGAGAAATACAACTTTAGAGATCCCAAGAAGACCTGCAAGGAAAATACCTGTCACGAGAATAATGGAGGCAAAAAAGCAATAATGGCTCTAAAGAAAAAAAATATCATTCAGAGAGGGAATGAAAAAAGAAACACAATACAATCCTTATAAAAGGATATTATGCAATTGTAAAGAAACCCTAAAGGGATAATGTGTATTTAATAATTAGAATGTCTACAATATTATTAAATGCCTAAGTTTAGCTTTAAGTGTAGAGGATAATAGACTAATAATTAAATAAATAATTATTAGCTAATACAAGATAACTCTAACATAACTTGTATTACATTTATATATAGAAATGCAGACATAACACAACATAAATTAACAAGTATATGATCATAAGCACAATACAACTTATTAGTCTGCTGCTCTGCTGCTGATAATATTTTAATTCTGATTTCCTCTTTATACAGACTCCACGTTTCTTATTCTTTTTCTCCTTCGATGTCCTTTTTCTGTATGTTGGGTGTGATCTTCTTATAAACCTCCATCGGGGGTGGAGAGTTATGACTTTCTCCTTGAGTTATGACCATTGAATGGGTAGTGTCCCGTAACCGTATGACTCATCATGCTTAACCTGCTCATAATATTTTATTGTTTCCTTCTAATTAATCATCCATCTTGTTCTAGAGGAGATCACTAAGGGTCATTCAAATAAATCTCATCGTCTTCATTCTACAATATCTCAACTTCTGACAACAGGCAACTGTAGCAAGTATCTACGATCCATGAAGTCTTAGTAGGACAATTATATTGGGGTGCATGACAATTATATATATTATGACCAGATTGAGGGGCATGACAATTTTATATATTATGACCAGATTGAGGGGCATGACAATTTTATATATTATGACCTTAAGTCAGCAGAAGCTCCCGAGTCCAATTCGTGGACAAATATAGGGATGTGGGGGAATTTGATCCTGACATTATATTTTATATTATAGACAGATTTCCCAAATTGATTGATTCCATCTATATTCCTAAGTTTGGTATTGATTATCTTATGCTATCGTGGACATGAATGGGAGGTGGGATGGCTGCGTGAACACCCAACTCAAACAAGGCATATCGTGTGATCTGATTGTTGCTGTTAGTGACATCTCTGTTCTGCAGAATGCTGTTCCAAGAAACACATCGATGACTCTTTTGCTAGTGTCTTTATTACATCCATCTTCCTCTGCTTCTACTCAGCTGTTGCTCTTCTTGATGTTTTCTTTGGAGGACACCCCTCTCTACTCGGTGCATATGGTTTCACTGTTTTGGTCTAGTGTCATGGTGGGGACATGATACCATGAAGTACAATCCACTAGGAAGGAGGCTATGATTTTTGATGATGAAACTTTAACATTATGCTTAGTCTTGACTTGATTCAACTGCGTTTCGTCAAATACATTGGCCATCGTAAACTTATCAAAGTCTAGCTATTAAGTAGCGAGCCATTTCTAGTCAAATTTCCATCTTGTCAAATTCAATTGGCTGGTTATCCTTGGCAGTAACTAATATAATAAAATTTAATGGCACTCCCCAATACAATTAAATTTAATGTGTTAGTTTGACAGACCAGACCCTATATTAAATAAGAATTATAATTGCAATTTGCAGGAAAGGAATAAATACAATTTACAAATGGAAAGGCACGTTCTCCTTACCTTGAAGTTTTTATCGGGAGGCAAAGTTTGTGGTGGTTAAAAACCAAATCATTCATCCGCTTTTAAGTCAAGCAGCTTGGTTTCTTAGTGTGTAAGTTTTCAAATATAGTCAAAGAACGCTCAAAGCAGATTAGCCACGCCAGTTGGCTCAAATGTGCATCACCACCAATTTTATTTTTTAGCATCTTTGCCAAAATAATTCCACAATTGGCTATGAAAAATTAAATTTTATCAACATTCCATTATGTTAGAGACTGTAAACCTCAAAACAAAGTAACCAACTTTTAATTTTGCAAGAGATGAGAAGGAAAAAGTTAATTGCACACTGCCAAGTACTTGGTTTTAAAATGGTTCAGCCTTCTACAACACAAAGAGTGGCAAAATCTATTTCCTGGCTGGTATGTGGGCAACATTGTAATGGCTGACTTTTAGCCTTTTGATTCAGGGAGAAATCTCTTGATACATTGGAAGAGGTCCTCATTCTCCTCTTCATCGAGATTTAAGGAGTCATTGTAAACAATGCTAGATTGAAGAAGTTTCCAACAAAGTGAATGACACAATGTATCTGTCTATCCTGATTTGCATCAATGACCTCCCATTTTGGCACATCCTTGGTTGTCTCATGGTCCATCTTCACATTGATAGCCTCTTTGGCCCTATACATTGGTAGTTTGTTGGGGATTTATTCCTATTGACTAGTTGCAACACTTTGACTAAAGACTTGCAAATAACACATTCTTCTCTACCTCATTTTTAACCATTTGTAATATTGACAAAGCCAATCTGACCACTCATTAGAAATAGACATTTGTTTCAAATTCATCTTTTGGCATAAAGAGTTTGCTATGTTGGGAAGTGGGTGGCAAATCTTGTGAACCCTAGATAAAGAAATTCCTTTCTATTAGTGAAGGTATGCATCATATGTTTTACCCTTATGTGATTGTAGATGAGTTTTCTGATGCTTTTAGCCTTGTTCAATATGGATTTAATCCTTTCAATTTTTTCCAATGTCCTTCAGGATTAAATTAAGAATAAAAAGCTTAAAACTATATATTGTAAAGCACATTGTCTAAATATATTCTAAAGAATATTTTAAGTTATATTTATAACTAAAAGTTCCCAAGTCATAGAATACGATGATTTTCATGGGTGAGGTTCGAATTTAATCGAATTTCAAACTTTTATAAAAAAATTGTTCAAATTCGTCCATAAATTTGGCAACTGCTAGGTCGCGGGTGTCTGTAGAAACGTTCGTGTAAAATTCGTATGGCAGAAACATTAGCATTTTTTAGGGTATATTTGTCGAGGTTTTGACGAATTTCTTAGAGGTTTGAAGGTCGCGCAATACTCACCTCTCAACCATGTCTGTCCGTTTTGAGGGTTTTTTGCTCTTTTTGTTTGTCGCGTGACTGAAGGTATATGTTTGAGCCCGCCATTGAAGCTATTTTTTCGTGCTTTGTGGGTGTGAACCCCTGCCCCATCGCCGCTGTTTCCCACGCGGTGCCGCCATCGAAGCTCTTTGTCCGTTGCAAACTCGACTAGTAATGCCTTCAACGCAAGGAGGCATATTAAATTTAGTTTTGTGATTTTGATTCTTAAGATTTCATATTAAATGTTTGTCATTTTAATTATTAATATTAAATAGATTAAAGTTTCATATTAAATTTATGTCATTTTAATTTTCTTATTATTATTAAATAGATTTAGATTTATTGATTATATTAGCATTTTTATTTTAAATAAAAATATTATATATTTAAGTTAAGATTTCACATTAAATGTATGTTATTTTAATTTACTTATTAATATTAAATAGATTAAAGATTTCATATTATATATATGTTATTTTAATTTACTCATTATTATTAAATAGATTTAGATTTATTTATTGTTTTATCATTTTTATTTATATTGAATAAAAATATTATATATTTAAAAATAATAGTAATTTATATAAGGCGAATTTATGTTTGTTGGGTCGCGGATGATGTCTCCTTAAACTTTACCAACCCAGTTTTAGCATATTTCTTGATAATATATAATTTTAGGAAGTTTAAGTATTTGCACATTATATATCTCCATTTTGTGCAATTAGGATGCTAGACTTGACACCTTGCATTTGCTATAAAATTTGTGAAATATTATCAAGAAATCCATTTTGTGCATATTATATATATTATACATATATTTAAAAATAAACAAAATTATATAAGGCGAATTTTATCCGAATTTTTTTTTTTTGAATTTTTCCAGGTCGAATTTCATCCGAATTTCATGGCTGTCGAATTTGAATTCGAATTCGAACCTTGTGACTTAGACTAAAACAAATATAATATACTTTAAAAAATTCTTTTAAGGGTTTAGGGTTAGGGCTTGAAATTTTACTTTTAAATTTTTAGTTCTTATTCTTAATTTTATCTTAGGAAACACATCCTATTATCATGAATAGTCTGTAAGATATATATATATATATATATATATATATATATATATTTTAAAGCACAAATATGTTTTTCCCATTATTTAACTAGCTTTGTTTTGGTTTAGTGAAAAAAGTTCACAGCTTTGCCATCATAAATGGCCAGGAATAGAAAAAAGTCTACATAGAATTATAGTAAGCAAAGAGATTGGTTAATGTCATTTGTGCTCCAGTGGCTATGCTTTCTGGTTCTTCCCAAGTGATTGCTTGCATTTACCTGAAGCATATTTGAAGATATGAGCTACTATCACAAGTAGTTGAACACGTCTCTTTCAAAAAATTGGTCTCTAATGATCATTGTGTTGTGGATGCAGGGCTTGGTCGTATGGCTGGCCTCTTGACATTGGAGGCTGAAAATGGGGGTGCACCATCGGATGCACTTCAAAGGGTGGGCTTAAATGTTGCCATGCACATTGTTGCATCTAGGCCTCAATTTCTCTCAAAGGATCACGTTTCAACAGAAGCTTTGGAGGCTGAGCGTGACATCCTTAAAACTCAGGTATCATACTTTGGAACCCTGATATATAAAGTGTTTTAAATGTGCTCTTTGTCATGCCCTCAAAGAATTGTGAAATATGCAAGTAGCTGATTCTCTTTTATCTAGATGCTATGAGTGAGAAGTATCGATGTGGTTTAAAGAATTCCAGGCTTTTATATTAGGAGCAAATTAAGCAAAACATTAGTTGATGCTTACATACAACATGCTTTAGTTTCACACTGAGTTTGACTTGACTTCGACTTGTATTAGTTTAAATATATTCACAACTTTTTTTTTATGGTTCTGCTCAATTATTCTAATCATTTATTTCTGGTTTTATTTCTTTGTTTTGGCAGGCTGCTGTTTCTGGAAAACCTCAGGCTGCCATAGAGAAAATGGTGGAAGGTCGGTTAAGGAAGTTTGTGGAGGATGTTGCACTTCTGGAGCAGAAGTTCGTGATGAATGATAAAGTAAATGTTAAGGTATGCAGGGAGTTTGCCTCCAAACTCTTCTTTCCTTCAGCTGTTTCCTCGGTGCCAGTCAATACTCTTCACAACTTTTGTCATCATTTAAGTTTTTGTATGTTCCATTGATTCATGGACCAGAAGCAGTTTGCTTGAAATCATGTTGTAGGTGTGTAAAGGATTGGTTGTGTTTCTTCCAAGCAGATGGATTTTAATTTTTTTCTGTTTTCAGCCATAATGGCTTTTTCTTGTGTTTGGTAAATTGAAATTCCTTCATATACATTAGCACTGGAGCTATAGTCATGGGTGTTAATGGTTCAATGTGAATGAGGTTTGAACCGTTTCACTAATGTCATTGCTTCACATACCATAACACCATGGCCCACTGGACCTGTCAGTTGTTATGTTTATATGCCAGAAGTTGGGTGGAGTTGACTGGTTATCATGAGAATTCATTAATTGCTCGGTAAAAGGGTCCATTTTCACCAACATTGCATGGTGTGTAGTATGTACAACTATAATTTTAGTGGGCTTAAATATTCTGGTTTTACAAAGATTCAAAATTCAGATTTCTTGCATTCTGGTTCTTCTATGAGAAATCATAATCTATTTTCTCTTTGTATATGGTCAATTCAAACCTTATTCACTGGCAAACTTAGAAAGTCATAACCGAGGGACCATTTAGTCAAATTTTGTACTCAGTGTACACTGCCTTTTTGCATTTCCAAACACAGGAAGGAAGACCACTGGGGTTTGAACCTGTTTAATAAACTGATCAGGTAAAAGCAGATTTAGCAACTGAAGGTTTTGAGGGCTTGCCAAAACAGAGGCACTAATAAAAGATACAGTGAGGTTTATTGAATCCAAGAGCCCTTTTACTCTGAAAATGGATCAGTCAAAATTAGTCACAAGATACTATCATGTCTTGAAAACTTTCTAATGCACTAGTCACAAGACAAGATAGATTTATGAAGGCAAAAGAACACAGGGGGTTATAGGAGTATTGAAAGTTGGAAAACCAGTTAAGAAGCTTTTCTGGATATGTCATGTCCCCTCCTTGATCGTTATATATATCACAAGACATAAATGAAATAATAATAATTATTAATTAATATAATAATTACCAAAAAATGATTATTTGAAACTTAATTATTTATTAAATATTATTATTTAAATAATATTTATTTAAATAATAATAATATTCTTGAAATATTCAAATCAAATAAATTAATATTATATTATAATCACTCGCAAATATTATAAAAGAATATTACATATTACATAAAAATTAATGTACAACAATTCAAAACAGAAATCAAGGCATATGATTCAATTAAAATCTCTAAACTTATCTTACAACCATGATAGCGCTTTATGATAGAAAAGATATTGAACAGTTCGTATGATCCATATTTAATTTCCATTAAAGAAATAAGTCCTCTAGAATGAATTCAGATTCAAGTAAGTTGCAGAAACACTAAAGACGTGAAGTAAGTTTTTACAGCCCAAAACAAAGATGTGAAACAGTATGTGCACTTGATCATCACCAGTCACAGTTTTGTTTAAACCAAATTACGAAGGATTGAATATATTGTCTTAAGAGTATATCAGGGCGATAAGAAAGTGTCATTTAATTGCTTATTAAAAACGTAAAGAGAAAAGGCTTTACTAGCATCGGTAGTAATGATATTATGATCGTGAAGTAAAGGGGCTTTATTATCGATACTAATGATATTAATCAAAACTGTTAGTAAACTTGACTTAACCGATTGTTTTGAATCGGTTTGAATAGAAGAAGATGTGATTATTATCACAACCTTTGGGTTAGAAAAGGATGCAACTCTTTCTTGCATGGGTACATAAAGGATATGTAAGGGAAATGAAATCAGTTAGACAGGGGATGGGCACATAGAAGAGGAGAATTGGAACTATTAGGCAAGCCATAGGCAGCAAACATTCTTGTTCTCGGTGGTATGCATGAGGATGGCTTAATACATATGCTTGATATATGAAGTCTGATAATGTTTATGCAGAATTTAATACCAATATTAATATAGACTGCAATAAGTATGACAGTCATATTTAATATATAGTGGTAGACCAGAGCTGACGCATGTCAGATCTGTCTGCCTTTACAGCCACCATTATACTAACAACTTATGCTTTTAGGCAGTGGTGGTATTAGTGATTTATACAAAAAGGTAATAATAAATGTATTAATAATTTATGAATTGGTAATTAATAAATATATAAATGATTTATAATATAATATAATGTATTTATTTGTTCAAATCAGAATAAAGATAATATTGATGTAATATCAATAAGAATACATATACATATACATATACATATATATACGTGTATGTATCTATAGGGCTTTAATCAGACAAATAAAAAATATTAGATTGTAAATCAGAAAGAGCTCATAAGATAATAAACAGTAAGAAAAACGTTTCTGTATATAATCCTTGCTACTGCTGTCAGTATTCAAGAAGTTGGGAATTGAGATTTTCCAAAGAGGGGCGGTCTAAATCAAATTAATACGATGAGTCCCAAGACACGGTAGGGATCAGCGACCCATAAACCTTGAGGGCATGGTCCTAAGATAGGTAAGGATTTGGATTTGTAAACTTATAATGGATGTATGATAGTTGAACAATTTACTTATTAATAAATAAATTGGTTGAACAATGGAATATGACCGATTTGATTCTTGTTAGGATAGATTTGTCTTCTAACCAATTTAGTTGAAGTCATAAGCTAAGTCACAGAAATTGGCGATTTTCAAGAATGAAGCTCGATTTTTATCGAATTCCAAACTTCTATAAAAAATTCGTTCAAATTCGGCCATAAATTCATATGGCCATGACGCCATTTTTTTTTAATTAGAGTTAAAATTTAAAAAGAGTTTTCTTAGGTTTTTGAAAAGCGCTTAGGTTTTTTTTTTAAGATTTTCAGCAGATTTTCTCTATGAGGCGCTGCTATTCTTTGTATCTGCAAGACTGCAACTGCTGGGTCGCAGGTATTCTCTGTATCTGCAACTGTTGGGTTGCGATTCGCGGGTTTTCTCTGCAACTGCTGGGTTGCACTCGTGGGTATTTTCTGCAACAGCTGGGTCGCACTCTGCAACTGCTTCATCAGCTAGTCGAATTTATTAGAAGTATACACATTTAAAAAATAAACAAAATTATATAAGGCGAATTTTATCCAATTTTTTTTTTTCGAATTTTTCTCTTGTCCAATTTTATCCGAATTTCATGGCCGTCGAATTCGAATTCGAATTCGAACCTTGTGAGTTAGGTCATAAGTATATGGAAATAGATTAATTATGGTTAAAACAGGCCTAAACCAAGTAGGGGACATTACAGGATACCATGTGGAGTTCAATATGAAAATGGCTACTTGTAATGGATGTGAGTGCTGCCAAATCCGCCACTGAGAAGAACAGCTAGAGGGGACAAGTTTGAGTGTAGTTGAACCTGTCACACGTAGAACAAAATAGCAAGGTCATATTGAAGTTGAGGTGTATAGGCATTTCTTCTTGACCTTTTGGAAATCTGAAGCATGTGGGCTTCCTTTTTGGGGCTTTTGTAACTCTAATAATTTGTATGCCTCCATTGGAAATATGTTTTGGGATTTGTCATGTCCCTTATACGCTCCATTCCAATGCTTTTGGACACTTTAACATACACTCCAACATTCTTGGTGAGTACCAGCTTTGTTCAGGAAGGTAGTCTGACAGTTGCAGAGAGTTCTTGGAACCAAGATTAGTACAAAGGTACTTTCCGTGCACGGATCTGACAGTTTGGGAGTAATCCACAGTTCTTGGAGAGGTCCATCATCTTGGGAGAATGCCATGTTTCAAATAGACATTTGTCATATTCACTTTTGCTGTTGGTGGCAAGGTCGGATATCATATTTGGTATATTTTAATATTTTATGTAACTTTGCTGGCTGTAACGAAAATTATTAAAATATTAAATAGTTAAATATTTAAGTTGTAGAAAAATGCAAAATTAAAAGACAGCTTATATTAATCATTTAAAAAGACAATTTATTAAGTTTGAGGGAAATCGTGAATTTTTTATTAAAAGTAATTTTAATTAGGTTTGGATGGAAAAGAATAAAAATGAATGTGTGGGAAAAGCAATCCATTCTATCATTGCATATTTGGAGAAACCCTTGTTTAGAGATTTGGTTCAGCATTCTTCTTGGAGAATGAAAACCCTCTTGGTTAATTGGGAATCAAGAGATGAAGCCCTCTGGTTCTTACGATTGGCTTCACCCAAAAGTCAAATTTGTGCTTAAATGAAATTACAGGTTTACAGGAACTGGTTGGGTTTTGAGGAGTCGTGGAGGTCAAAGGGTCAAAAGTAGAAGAGGCATGGTAAATAGTTGAGGGGAAAAGAAGCTATCTGCAGGGTTTTGATGGAATAAAATTAGTTGAAGTGTTTTTCTTACCAACACAGGAAATTTCATTGTATTTGTGGGGCCCAAACCGCAAGCTGCCACCCTATACATTGGATATTGTAAAAGAAAAAGAATTGCACAGTTTGGAAGGAGCTCATTTGGATGAGCTTAGATGCGGGTCCCATAGTGTAGAGGAAGATACAGTCAGCAAGTTAAAGGATATCAGACCACCCGACACTCACACTTGGCGCCATAAAAATAAGGACAAAAAGAGCTTGTGTAGTGTCTTCACATTGGGATAGACCCATTTTTGCCCAAAGTTAACAATCCCAACAATATAATTCATTTTACCAAAAGCATTAGATTTGCTCTTTAGGCATTGGAACCTGTTTGGATCACATTTGGGTAGATAGAAGTAGGACGACGAGCAATTAGTCATTATGCCCGTTGCGGCGTAAAAATGTGGTTATGTATATTTCCCGGCAAACCTATTATAACTAGACCTGCAAAATATGTATGGGTTCGGGGAAAGCTAAGGGATCTCCAGAATATTGGGTATTTGTTCGTCAAACCAGGTTGAATACTTAATGAAATAAGTGAAGTACTCATTTAAAAGTTATTGAGTTTGAGAGTTAATGGACAATTAACATCATATGAAATGATAAATAAGTTAGCTACTAGAACCTAGACCCTAGCTTATACTAGAACCTAGACCCTAGCTTATACTAGAACCTAGACCCTAGCTTATCCCCCCATAACCAACCATAGTAGAATTTGGAGAGGAAAACCATGAAAGGGCACCCGGAGACTGTTCAGCCCAATTAAGCCCAAGAGCATGAACATCCAGCTTAGACAACTCACCCCTTGGCCCACAAATGGCAGGAACATCTAACTAAGACAATTCTATCCACTTGGGGTGGCCTACTTATTTGAGGGAACTGGTCTACTGCCTCTCTCTAACATATTTCGTTCCATTGCACATATGATTGCTTGTGGGGACAATTTATTTATTAAAGAAACATAATAGATTGACAAAGCTTATTAATATCTTGGTCAAAGATATATTAAAGAGTATAGATGTATAATAACATTTACCCACATTGCATACCAAATACTTGTTAATTCGCAAGTCTGCTGTTTGCCTGAATGTCGATATCTTATATCCAATCTGATCTGATCATTCCATGCCCCTACAAATGAATTCTTCTTCTCTTGATACCTTCCAATATGAGGGAGAAGTCATGCCTCTTCATCATTTCTACTCCTTTGAAAGAGTCACAACTCTTTCTCTTGACTGCTGGCATAACTTAATTATATTTTATTAACTTCTTATTCTAGGAAAGTGCTAACTTAGAGGTAATTGCACCTTTCTACTTCTTAAATACACGTCCTTTGTCATTAGTCAAAAGGGAGTCGGCCTTAAAGTAATAAAAATTAATTTAGTTTAAACACCAAACAGGTCAGCCATAATACAGATATATATTCATCTTTATTTTGAGTCGGCTCTCTTTATGGTGCTGCAATTTGTAACCTCATGCGGGGCATGCCAGCTTGTCGTGGGAAGGAGCTGGTCAAACCATTGCTGTAAAAATTTAGTCAAATCAGCATTATGAAAAACGGAAAGTCAACTATAGGGAAGGCTAGAAGCAGCTGCAAGGAGTTATGGTTCAGAAAATTTTGAAAGACATTTTTTTTAAGGTTGTGTTGATGTGTTTTTTATGCACATGCAAACACAGAATAAAATACCGAAGTATCTTATCCTCTCTTGAACAAAGTTCCCGATTGCTGAAGATCTCGCCGAAGGATCAGTCGAGGCAACTCCAAGGTTCTTGTATGTAGGTTCTCTACTCGTGGATAAGCTCTTTGTGGTATGATGTGATTTTGCTGGAATCACAAGGGGACTTACACTTGATGACTAAACGTCTGATTTGCTTTGAATATTGCTGGAACACAGGATTTCACTAGCCTAGATTTTGAAAAAAAAGAAAAAAGGATGAGGGCGAGGAAAGGATCTAATTTTGACACTAAGAATGTAGGAGCAATGAATGATCTTTGATGAAATTCTAACTAAGTCTTGTTTTGACATCCCAGGACCATCTCCACAAGGTTAGTGCGATCTTCGGAGGAAAGCTTTATGATGTTCAGATCATCGCTACAGGCATAGACACCATTAGGTTGATGCATATCAGTGAAGAAGCGACAATTGAAGTTAGGCTTAAGCTGAATGATTCCAGTTGACTACACAAGGCAAGTCTGCAATCAACAAACTGCTAGTAGTATGGATATACAAATTTCACTATCAATCAAACACATTTCTTCCACTCATCTAATAACATGAAATCAAATCTGAGAAGTATAGAGACCATGCAAATTGTTGAATCGACCCATAGATTTGACCATTTCTTCAATGAAGTTTACAAGTCCTTTAAAACAACATCTTGGCAACAATCTTTGCCTTCTCTTTCTATTCTACTCTAACTGCTATTCTATTTGCTATTAATCATTAGCTATTCTAACCTCTATGAACTAACTATTAACCTTCTAGCTATTAATGACTAACTATTATCCTTTACAAATGAGGAGCCAGGGCTTATATAGTGCCCACAATACAATTCAATGGCTTAGATCAATTTGAGATCAGTGGCCAAGATTTTACAATGAAACCCTAATTAGGGTTTGTTACAACAAACTCAATTCTGGCCAATGAAATAATTGCATTATTTGGACACATGTCTTCTCTGGAATATTCGACCAATGGAGAACCGGGGTAGGTACATCGAAGTTTGTGCCATCTTCCATGAGTTAGGTACATTGAATCTGGACACGCTGAGGTGGACCAACCCGACTGGAGGAGTGATGACTGGGATGCCACCTTGTCTGACACTTCAAATGTTGGACTGGAAGAGGCCACCCTTGATGAGGCTGGGCTAGAGAAGGTCGTCCTTGTCCTGGCTTGGTCTTCTTTCATCTGCCAAAACAAACCAAAAGATGATTAAGGACACATGATAAATTCATTTCAACATAGCATTTTCAACTTAAATCATCAACAAAAAGATATTAACATGAAACTTGCCCAAGATTTTCTCCAGGGACAGACCCTATAAGAATTTCGCCCTGGAGCGAAATTCCAACTTTAGCTCAAAATTCACATTTTTTTGAAGGTCAAACATCTTTCCAAGGCATTCCAAATAGCTTTGCTCACCCTAGTCCAGGCTTGACTTAGCACAAAATTTGGAGAAAAGGATGGTTTTAGTGTTTTTCGCTCTGGATCCTTTGGAAGGGTCAGGAGCGAAATTCTTGCTTGTAGCTCATTTTTCATCATTTCAACTTCAATCCACCTCACAAGGCAAGGAAACACTTATCTTCTTTCATCCAGCCCAAGTTTAACTTGATTTTACAAGGCAAAATAGGTGATTGAAGGATTTTCGCCCTGGACCCTTTGGAAGGGTCAGGAGCGAAATTCTTCCTCTGGCCTAAAATCATTATTTCTGGAGACAACAATCAACTCAAGGGTAATCTCAAAGGCATCTTTCACCTTGGTCTAGGCATGGTTCAACACAAATTTGAAAGGAACAGGTAGATTTTGGGATTTTCGCTCTGGACCCTTTGGAAGGGTCAGGAGCGAAAATCCTGTTTTAGGGTTATTTCCTCATCCTTTCAACTTCAAATCACCTCCAAGACTTAGAACACCTTGCCTCCCTCCTCTCTAGGCCATAAAAATCAAAATTTTACCTTGCCTTGCAAAGAAAATAGTTGGAATTGGGATTTTTCGCTCTGGACCCTTTGGAAGGGTCAGGAGCGATTTTCATCATTTGGCTCAATTCCTTCAAACTTGATAATTATTGACCATTCAAGGACATGCCCAAGGACTTCTTCAATCATGATCCACACTAGATTTGGCATGAAACTAAGGGAAAAGATAGGCTTTAAACAATTTCGCCCTGGACCCTTTGGAAGGGTCAGGAGCGATTTTCCTTTTCTAGCCCAAAATCATCATTTTTTCAATCCCAATCTTCTTTGCAAGGTGAAATTTCATCTCTTTTCGCCTTAGTAACAAAGTTTTAAGCTCAAGCAAGGTTAAAAATATATGCTTGTAAGGAATTTTGATCTGGACCCTTTGGAAGGGTCAGGAGCGAAATTTCCTTTCTTGGCCAAAACACTCATTCCTTAACTCCTTCAAACGTCCTAAAGGCCACAACATTTTCATTCTCCCTATCAACATGCCTTGGACATCAAAATTTGGTTGAACAAGGGAGGAAATGAGTCTTAGGTAGATTTTCGCTCTGGACCCTTTGGAAGGGTTAGGAGCGAAAATCTTGAGTTAGGCTTTGATTGCTCATTCTTCAAACTTCAATCTTCTCTGGAGGCAAACATAGATCATTTTCCACCTAAGGAACAAGGTTTCAAGCCCAAACAAGGTAGCAAATGAGGTTTGTAAGGAATTTCGCTCTGGACCCTTTGGAAGGGTCAGGAGCGAAATTCTCTTTTGGGCTAAAATCTTGATCTTCCAAATCATCCCACTCCCTCTCAAGGCAAGAACATACTAATTCCTCCTTCATCATGCCAACGCCTAGCCAAAACAAGGAAGAAAACAAGAGATATAAGGATTTTCGCTCTAGACCCTTTGGAAGGGTCAGGAGCGATTTTCAAGTTTTGAGCTTGATTCTTGACTTTTCCAACTCCAATACTCTTTGAGAGGCAAGCATAGATCCTTTCTCTTGCATCTCCACCAAGATCCTGACTTTGGCTAGAGGGAAAATGAGTGCTTTCAAGAATTTCGCTCTGGATCCTTTGGAAGGGTTAGGAGCGAAATTCACTTTTTAGGTTAGAATCCTTCATTTTTTTTCACCTCCAAACACTCTCAAAGGCAAGATCACATCAAGACTCACACACAATGCCTAATAAACCAACGCCCATCCAAAAGAAGGAAGGAAAATGAGGGTTATAAGGATTTTCGCTCTGGACGCTTTGGAAGGGTCAGGAGCGAAATTCCTCTCCTAGGCTAGAATCCATCATCCCAAGGTCTAAAATCTCCTCTCCAAGGCAAAGTTGCATCAAACCTTCTCAATTATGCCTCAAAAGTCTACAAACTTGGTCAAGCTAAGGAGAAAAATAGAGGAAATAAGAATTTCGCTCTGGACCCTTTGGAAGGGTCAGGAGCGAAATTCACCTTAGGCCATGATACTGACTTCATTTTTTTGCATTTCTTCATTCAAACAAGTGCTTTTGCCTTCATTCAAGCCTGGGAATGCGTTAGTTCTAGGTTTTGGTCAAAGTAGAATGTCTTATGGAGAATTTCGCTTTGGACCCTTTGGAAGGGTTAGGAGCGAAATTTGCTTTGGACTCTTTGGAAGGGTCAGGAGTGAAATTTGACATTTTGGACTCTCCGTCAGGATCATTTTATGGAATATAACATTTAAGCATCTCTTATACTTTAAGTTATATTCCATATATACTTTCAGGATTTTTGAGAGTGGTTTCGGACCTCCAGGAGTTATATTGCAAAATCTAGTTTTTGGAGGATTCTTCAGTTTTCCAGACTTAGTCAAATTTCAGGATCAGGACATTCTAGACTTAGCCAAATTTCAGGATCAAAACATTCCAGACTTAGCCAAATTTCAAGGCATTTGAAGATCAGGATGACATTTCAGACTTCATCACTCACCAACTCGACCTAGCTCGGACCTTAAAGAATGATATCCACTCACAAAGCAAGACACAATTAGCAACGAGAGTAAAACCAGGCCCTAAGGAAGACTCTCAAAGAAACCCTAATTCTGGGGCCCTGTGGACTCACCCTGGCTCAAGCAAAGCCTGTAATCCAACGATCCCCTCGACAGCACTCATCCTGCAAAGGCTAACAGACAAAACCCTAAAAGACCTAGAAAACAAACCCTAGAAAGCATAAAGCAGGGGTCCCCATTTGCAATGGGGCGATGTGTGAATACGTCACAACAGGTTGCATACCCATACTTGCTGCCACACCTATAGTGCCAATTTTAAATTATAGCATGTCTGTATGAGGGATTGAGGAAAAGTGGTTTCAAGGCATAAGTAAGTATTTGCATTCTCTTGGGTCTGTCTACTATCTTCCTTCAATGCCACATCATCAGCTTGCCTTACAAATTAGGTTCTTTGATATTTGCATGACATGACTTGAATTTACTGTATATATTATTTGTTGCAATTTTTATTCAAATAAATGTCTTTTATGAATGGTTTATTCCAGTATAACAAAAAAAATCAGTTGGGAAGATTCTTATTCATATTTGCAAATTAAAAAAAAAATCAGATTGTCAGGAGTGCAAGGAAAAATTAATTTTTCGGGAATTAAAAAAATTGTGAAAGGAATATTTCAGGGTTCTTTTCAGTGGGATGTGATTACAATTCTACAATAATTATAGCCAAGTGGTCTTTAATATGTTGAATTGTTATGGGAGGTATAGAGAGAAATGTCAATGCTGTATGGGAGTTTGAGCACCAAGAATGTTGTGTAAGATGAAGGCCTCTTGTAGGCAGTAAACCTGTTAAATCCATAAATGAGATGGCGATTGGACGAAGTAAAAACTCACTCTTTTTATGGTTTCACTCACATTGGGTTAATCCGGGTCAATTCTTGTTATGATTGTCATGCTATGTATGTTTTTTAATTGTCTTTGGATTTGGTCAATTTTGTCTCAATTCTTATGAGATATGCTGCCAGTGCAGACTTCGCAACTGTTTAGAATATCTGGATTGAATAAAGTGGTGAAAATAAATCCTTTTTATCACAGTTCTGTACTCAGCATTTCTATATATGTTTTTTAGACCATTGCAGGTTTTCCATCCACCAGTTATTCTCTTCTGAACAATGGGAGTCCAACATAAATGATAATTGAATTCTTTGCGTAAGTATTAAGTATTAATAACACTGGATTTCTTCTAGGGGTTTGTTAGTCATATAGAAATTTAGGATAAGATAACCTTTTGGATTTAATTGTCATAACCCTGGTTTTACCAATAGGTCATAATTCTTATAATTTTTTTGGGGATTCTTGAGTTGTTAGTGGAGGTCCTCAAGAAAGAACATTGTTGTCTGCTTATAGTAGAAAGATGACAAATAAGCCCAACCATGATAAACTTGTGCATTTCTCCTCCTCTAAACATTTTTCAGTTTTGTTTTTAACAGTTGCCCAAAAGAAAAGAGTGGACACCTTTGCTTCACCCTGGTATCGCAGCTGATAGCCATTTATCATTCATTGTTGCATTTTATTTTGGCAATAACCTTTTCTTTTAGGTAAGTGTCCTATATGAATTTTATTTTTCCAAAATAAGTAACCAAATAAACATTTCTGCACTATCTATTTTTCTTGTGTTAGGCTGCTAAGGGCCTTTGACACCACTGAATTTATTTGCTTTGTGTACTTATTCTTGGAGAATTGTTTGCCTTGAATTTGTTTCTTCCTGTGGAAGTTTGTCTTCTTATTTTCATTGGATTCTTTTGATGTATAAACTATAAACATCTGAAATCAGAACCCTAGTCACAGAAAACTTGCAAAATATGCACATGGACCTAAATTATGGCAGAAATTATACAAGGAAAAGATTATTGCAGTAAACCTAAGACAAAAAAGAGTAAAAGTGAAAGGCTATTATCAAAAATGTTGACAGGGAGAGGAGAGATTAATGAGATCAAAATATCATTGATGAAATTGAAATTATTATGAAATACTTTTGATTGTCCTCATTATGGTCAATGCTTTGATGTGAATTACTTATGCAAATATCTGGTGCAGTATAGAAACTATGAAAACTAATGATTCACATAAATTTTTCAGAAGTGATCTTGAATTTATACCTTCAGAAAATTTGTAATTTATCATGCATTTACACTGGATAACTGCTGTTTGCAGTGGATGCTTCTCTTTATAACAATTAACTGAAATGTTATTGTGTATCTATACTTCTTGGATTGATCAAGTTTTATCTATAAAGAAATGGAGTTACTCATGTGATTGCTTATATAGCTCCAATTTTATTTGCAACTACAAATAAAATGGACATGGTGTTATATGTATAAATTATTCAACTAAATGCACCTTGTGTTACTCATTGTAGTCAGTACTGGATGATTTATCAAAGGAGGTAGGCCAGCAGATAAAAGTGGGCAGTTTTCTTAGGGTGGAGGTTGGTGAAGGCATCCAGAGGTAAAGTTCTGAATATATATTTTTGCATTTAAAGTATAGTGAAATATGGTTGCAAATGTATGGTCTTCAGTTGTGTGTATTCTGACTTGGCACACTTATATTATCTTTTCCAAAGTGGTCTTTTGGTTCAATTACTTGTACCATGTTAACAGTTTTCCATTTCGATGTTGTTTTTTCCTCAATACTGAAGATGGCCATCAACCTAGAGGCAATAAGAGGGCCATTATTGGTTATTTGAGGTTTTAAGAACTAATATTTGCATGATATTTACTTGAGACAATTTGGACTTGGAATGGTTCTAAGATGTTATATTTTGTTCAGATAAATTGTTTATCAATGAGAAAGTAATTTGTAATTTAGCATGACATGAGATTGAATGACTTGCTACAATTTAGTTTGGTAAGGATAGATTACACATTTTTGCTTGCATATTGATTGTTAGTTTTTGTGAAGTTGTGCTATTAAATTATTTGTTTCAAAATTGGTTATTTTTATGGTTATTCACTGTTCATTGGAGCCTATATTTTCTCAAATGGTTGTTCTATTTCTATTTAAAAGAGAGTTGAGGCATTTCATTTGAAACAGAAAAAAATGCTAAGGGATCTCAGTGTTGTAACTTGTACTTTTCTCCAAAGTTAATAAAATCTGATCCCAAGTGTTGGACTTGGAATTTGAACCTAGGATCCCACAAACCAATTCCTCTCCAACCACAAGCTTTTGACTATATGCATATTGCTTTGTGAAACTTGTTGTGAGCATGATGGAAATATTAGCAAGGGAGAAGAATACGCTTTGTATAAAAGTCCTTGCTGGAGGTTCTGGGTGTCACCAACTGCCTACTCTAGCATTCGTGAAGGTCAACAAGAACATGCAAGAATACCCTTTGTATAAATGTCATTGCTGGAGGTTCTGGGTGTCACAAACTGCCTACTCTAGCATTCGTGAAGGTCAACAAGAACATGCAGGAACACACACAACTCACAAATACATGCACACACAACTTTAGGGCAAGGAAAAAATATGAGCGTCACCAATCCCATTATCAATAGGCACCATGCAATGCTTGTTTCCATGGTTTCTTTAATTTTTTAAGGCCGATTAGAGCAAATATGGTCATCATTATATTTATCATAGATAGGCAGCATTTGATGTTTGTTGTTGTGGTTTTATTAATATCGATGAGATAAATGGCTTTAAAGTTTTTAACCATTCACAATACAATAGGAAATTATGCACTTGTGTTTAACTCAAGTCAACAGTGGTCAGCGAAGTTTTGGACCTTTGTGTACCGTTGTGCCCATCGGACTTGGTAGAAGTGCATTAAAACCTCCAATGCTCCAACAAATCCTTTATTTGTCAGGCATTGGGCCTTAAGCTTCCCTTGGATTGCTTACTGATCGGAACTAGGATGCAGGCATGCCTATGTTTGATGCCTTGACAAAGCCTTCTTGTTGGGCATCGGGTGTCGGGGATTTGCCTTATAACCTTCCATGGAAAAGGAGGACAAAAGATTCTCTAAAGGTTTGACAGAGCATTTGAGGCTTTGGGGATCGGGAAGACCATGAAACAAATGCTTAAAGAGGAAGGGGAATGACGTTAGCAGTGTTGGAAATATTGTCATTGATGTCAAAGGCACTCAGTGGAGATTGTTGGCAAAATATTGTCATTGATGTGAAAGGTATGAAGACAAAGTTGTCATTGATATTAACAAGATGAGTTCTAAGTGCATACGTCTTTGCTTGATATTTTCATAGGAGATTTTTATGATGTTAAATCACTATGGACATTCATATATATGCAACTTTGTGCAATGATATGATCTGTGACCTGCTTGACTATTGAAAAGAAATTGACCATGCACATTGGACAATGTTACACAGGACTCACACATAATATGGTACATTATATCTTCTTGCAATGAAAGAAAAAGCTGTACTATCTTCACTGATTGAAATTTGATTGTAGTATTGGTAATCAGAAATGAAAAGAGTTGACTAGATTCAGAGATGAAATATTCCTGAAGTCAAAGTCACAGTTACAGTCATAGCCAACATTATTGTAAAACAAAGTGCTAGTGCATCATGTTGAAGACTATTAAAAGTAGCAGAGATTGTTTCATTAAGAAGAGACCCTCATTAGCATTGAGAGCAGTGACTTTTTAGAGGTTTCATTTAATATCAGAGAGCAGCGACCTAAAGACAATAGAATGGCAATTGCATACACTAATGTACAGAGATTTCCATAACTAAAGGGCATTGGAAGGAATCATAGCATTAGAAATATGTTTTGCAGAAATCATTATTAATGGCAGCGATTAGCATTTGGAAAAAGCATCAATTATAGAAATGAAGACAAAAGACAAATGCCAGGCAGTAATTAATATGTTTGAGAGGGCAATTCACATAAGTCATGATTAATAAGCAGTTTACTATATGAAAATTGACTTATTAACATGCTGGCCAACTAGAGGGTTAGAGGCGACTTATTACAACAGACTTAACAAAAAGCAGCGATTCATTTATGGAAGCAAACAGCAAAAGAAAGTGATTAGTTTTTGCAAAGCAAATGGCGTGCTTTAGTTATGGTTAGTCAGCAAATACGACTTGTTAAGGAAAGTCTGTATTTACTATTTAGACAACAGTTATGTTAGAAGCAGCTATTCGTTAAGGCAATGAAATGTGGATTAATATGTTGCTATTTAATAACTTCATGCTGACCAATCATTGATTAGAGACTAATCAAAAGGTGCAATCTGTATCAAAGAGATATATGCGATTGATGAAGAGGTGTATTTTGTTTTTGCTTAAAAGAAAATAATCTATCCAAAAATGTTAGATTTGTTAAGGGAATGATTTCATCAAAAACTGTGATTATTATGAGACATGTCTTTGTAATGGCCCCTATTTATACACTGTCAATTACCAAGGGCATAACTAACTAATTCTTTATAATATAACTAACTACCTTCTATTGCTATTAATTGAGCATAACTAACTAATTCTTTGTAATATAACTTATGATGCCATTAAAAACCATGCCTAAACCCAAACTAATCTGACTCTATTCCCAGAAGAAGGCTTGGCTGCCTAGGGTGCTTGACACCATTTCCTTAATGTAACCCAGATTACCGGAAGTCATTCCATTCATCGTTGAGGCCTGTAGCCCAGATTTCAGGAGTCGTCCTTTCACCCTTGGGGCTTTCTATTGAAGTGGTTTTATTCTGCCCCTCCCTAGCAGCACTCATCTCCCTTTGGGAATAAAAAATACAGAACTGATTACGGTTTTAGGACAGTTTAAAGACATTCTATTTATGTTTCAGGAATTATCAATTGTTTATTTATCTTGTTATCTATTTTTTATGAACCTCTGATTTGTATAATTGATTAACTCTCATTTGATGTATTAGATTAATTGGTAGTCATGTTCTTTGATGAATTTATTTATTTACATTTGATGCATTTGTATCACTGTAAATCTGGTTAAGTACTGTCTAGTGTCTACTTATAATCTTCAGAATGAATTACTAATTTATTCTCGTGTATATATTCATATAATTGTTCTCCCTCTCTCTCTCTCTATATAAATTAAATTATATTATCAATTATAAATGTATGTACTAATTATCTGTTGTATAAATTATTAATACCACTGCTGGCTTAAAACATTAGTTATTAATATTTTTGTAACTGTAAAGGCAGACTAATCTGACATGCGTCAGATCTGGTCTGCTCATATATATAAAATTAATATGACTCATACGTATTGCAGTCTCTATTAATATTACTATTAAATTCTGCATACAGACATTATCAGGCTTCATATATTAGGTGTACGTATTAAGCACATTCCCTATGCATACCACCGAGAACAAGGATGTTACTACCTGTAACTTAATAACAGTTCTGATCTGATCCAAACCATGGTGATTATTCATATCTCATATATATCCGTCTTATTCCTTCCTCCTGGGAGTGGTCAGTTTATTGTATAAATATCTCTCCATTGGAATGAGAGGTCACATTCTTTCATAAAGTCACAGCCTTAAAAGACGTCCCTTCAACAGTGGACACACTCCTTTGTTAATTGCACCCTTTCACTTAATCGATGTCTTCTTATTTCCATTAACCATTTGTTTATTAATCGCTGCAATTATTAGAACCTTAAATACTTATCGGTGCCTTTGGTATTGAAGCCTAAATATTGTGATCACTTGGTGTTGTGACCATTTCACACATCGCCCCATTAGAATGGGGACCCCCTCTTTTTCGCTTTTGTTTTGCTTGTTTTTCTCTCTGCTTTTAGGGTTTTGAGTGAGTGAGTTGTCTGTCTGGGCTAGGGCTAAACCTTAGGGGTTTCTTTTGGATGTTATTCAAGCCGAGTCCAGTCAAATTTTGAAAGTTGTTAAGTGTCCTCCCGAAGAATCGAGATGATTGAAATAAGGTAAGCCTTTCAGGGAAGTCAAATGGGTCTAAGGTTAGGTTTAATCAGGGTTTTTTAGGGTAAAATCCAATTTTGACTAAGTGTTAGCATTTTGAAGGTGAAATTGTGTGTTCTTGCCTAGGTAAGTTTTGATCAAATTTTGGAAGTAAGATGATGCCTGAAACAGAGAAATCGCTCCTGACCCTTGCTGAGGGCCCAGGATGAAATTTATCCTAAGTGCAATTTCTTGTTTTTGATGGGTTTGCTAACTGGTTCCTGACCTTGAAAATGACCTGACTCTGCCTTGTGAAGTGATTGGAGACTTAAATTTTGAATAGTTTAGCCAGAAAGGGTAAAATCGCTCCTGACCCTTGCTGAGGGTCCAGGGCGAAAAAACTTATTGGAGTCATTCCTGACCTTGTTGGGTCAAATTGAGATATCAAAGGCATGGTGGAGGATGAAATGAGCGTGATAAAGTATCCAGACTTGATTGAAGATGATGAATTGAAGGAGTTTTGCCCAAGAGGAGTAGTTTCGCTCTTGACCCTCTCTAAAGGTCCAGAGCGAAATTTTCAAAAGGCACATTTTCTTGCAAAGTCAAAGTGATTTTTATAATTGGAATAAATGAAAACAAGTGTGTTTTACCCATTGAATATAACTTGGACAATCAACGAGGAAGCAATCAAGCCAGGTTTGAAAAATTGCTCCTGACCCTTGCTGAGGGCCCAGGGCGAAAAGCCTAATATTGGACATTTTTCTCCAAGTTTGGACAAATCTAAGCCTAGACACGAGCTTGAGATGATGTTTAAATTGCCTCAAAGTGAAGAAGGAATGTTAAGAATGCAATATTTGAAGGCAATTATCAGAATCGCTCCTGACCCTTGGAGAGGGTCCAGGGCGAATTTCTAAGTTTTTCTCCTTTCTTTGAAGAATTAAGACAAAATCTTGCTTGGATAGAAGGAGGACGCAATGTGTTATGCCTTAGAGGCGATTTGGAGTCTAAAGGATGAAGGGCTATGTCTAAAACCAAAAGTCGCTCTTGACCCTTGCTGAGGGTCTAGGGCGAAAATCATAAAACCAGCATAGTTCCTTCAAAATTGTACTAAGGCAAGATTGTGCTAAGGAAGAAGCCCTTCAAAAACATGATGAATGATGATTTGCCTAGAGAAGTTGATGATGCTAAGCCAGGAAGCAAAAATTGCTCCTGACCCTCTCTCAGGGTCCAAGGCGAAAATTTTGAAAACTCCCATTTTACCTTGAAACAACAAAGCCAATTTGGGTGAGATGGATAAAGCAAGGACATTGCCAGGTGATGAATAAAATTTTGATGAAAGGTGATGGAGAATTGAGCCCAATCGCTCTTGACCCTTGCTGAGGGTCTAGGGCGAAAAAACTTGAAAGAGAATTTTATTGCTTATTTTGGAGGCATTAACACGATCTAGCTTGATGAAGAGGTGTTTTGATAAGGAAATGAGGATTTATAGTCAAAAATGAAAAAATCGCTCCTGACCCTTGGAGAGGGCCCAGGGCGAAAAAACCTCAAAATCACACCTTTTCTCCAAAATTTGATAGAGCTAAGTCTGGAAGCCAGTGAGAAGATCTATTTGGAATGTCTTGAAGAGATTTTGAACGTTGACAAATGCTAATTTTGAGCAAAAAATGGAAAATCGCTCCTGACCCTTGCTGAGGGTCCAGGGCAAAATTTCCTCTAAAGACTTCATTTCCTTCAAAATTGTTGATGAATTAACTTGATAGTGCAAGGAAATAGATCTTGGAAATAACAATGAGGGTTTAACAATCAAATTTATGTGGATTTTAGCTAAAAAATGAAAAATCGCCCCTGACCCTTAGAGAGGGTCTAGGGCAAAATCTACATCTCCACCTATTTTCCTCATGCAAAGTGTCAAATTTTGAAGTACAACACCTTAACTGGATATCAATTTACCCTCCAGAATATTTTCAAATCAAGGCACAAAGTATTCAAGGCTAAAAACAAAAGTCGCTTCTGACCCTCAGAGAGGGTCCAGGGCGAAATCATCATGGAATTTCATCAAGCCTTGTTTTAAAAAATTAATATTCTCCAATTTGCATTTGATCGCCAAAATTATTAATTTTGAGGCATTTGGAAAATTAAACTTAAATTCGCATTAAATTAAGAGCATTTTGGCATTTAATAAATTAATTTTGAGCCTTGAGAAAACCGAAATTTTAATTTGGAGGCATTTAAAATTAATTTTTATTAAATTAAAGTTCAATTAATAAGCGCTCAAGGCATTATTTTGCTTTTATTTGTCAAGTCGACCACCCCTTTTGGAGATTTTTTTTATTTTTTACCTTTTATTTGTCAAGTCGGCCTAGAGGAAGCAAGGGGTAAGTGCTCTATATAATAGGGATGCTTTGATCAAGTTTAATCATTCATTCAATCATCCTTTTAAGTGCGAAATTGGAGAGCTGATTGGAGGTGCGAAATAGAGCTTATTTGAAGCGAATTTCTTCTAAGTGTTGAAGGCTAACTAAGGTGGAGTTTATTCTTTTCAAGCTAGAGGAGACGCAATTCATCCAAGAGAGGGCTTTGATCTAAACTTTGCCTAGCGAAATCCATTACTTGCATCATTTTTTTTAGTACTCAAGAGGAGGTATGGCAAAATTATCTTAGCATCCTTGTGTAAGATTTGATTTTTGGACACCTTTTTGGAGAAGTCTAAGTGTTGATTAGTTAATTAGGAAATGATAACTCTAGACTTATCATGAAGTTTCCTAATTAATATCTTTAATCTTCCTTTTGAGTCTTAATTTCTATACTTCAAGATATAATGCTTAAGAACTAATTTTGAAATGTTGTGTAGGTGTCAAGATGGCGACTCCAAAGGTAGGGGCATCTACTAGTCGCCCGACTCTCATCAAAGAAGATCAGAGGAACGATGAATTGGAGACCACGATCGTGTCCAAATGGAGTAATATCGGAGACACCAACTTAGGAAACTTCAATGTAAAAAAGTTTCGAGAAGTCCCCTACATTGGCAAGCCATCACTTGTTGCGAAGAAGATAATTGAAAGTGGCATCATCAAGGTGGCAGGTTTCCCTCCAACAGTCAAGTGTCATGAGCTAATGATCGAGTGTGCCCGCCATTATGACTCACAATCAAGATCGATCGTATCCAAGGAAGGGAACACCTTAGCTTATCTTTCAGAGGAGGCTATTAGTGAAACTCTTCATCTTCCAAAGCATAAAGATATGATTTACAAAAGTTTAGAACGAGCCAGGTCAATGTATGAAGATGATCCCAACACTTGCTTGAATCTCATCAATAAGAATTGGTTGCTCAAAAGTCCTCCTCGCCTGAGCAAGATTCCCAACACACCAAATAGGATTGACTTCCAGGAGGAGTACAGAGATTTGATAACTTTGCTCAATCGAGTTACAGGGGCTCCTCAAGCCTTCTACTTCGAAAAGTGGATGTTCTTCTTCATCCAAGTGATAGTCCAAGGAAAGGGAACGATTCATTGGGCTAGAATTATTAGCCATTGTCTGGATGTGCACTTGAGAAGACTAAGACCTACTAAATCATTCCACATGAGCTCATATGTCATATATGCCTTGATCAGGAGTTTCGAGTATGCAGGGCTACCTCACAGAGGAGTGATCGGAAGAGGACCCGGAGAGGTGAGAGTTTGTGACTCTTATGTTCATTTGCATCATCCTCCTAGAAGTGACTACAAGTTAGTCAATGACACCTTCACGATGAACATCACTAGGATATTGCAAGGTGGGATTCATAATCGACTATCTCTGGAGGCACAAGAACTTGTGAAGAAGTATGGTGCATGGTTCATCCAGTTTCAAAAGTTTACATATATCAGAGTTCATGGGTGTCCTTCACCTCCCTACATGTTGCCGAGGTATCCGACAGACAGGATAGTGCTACTTGAGGTGACCAGACAGTTGGCAGCTTATGCAAAGGCATCCAGACACAAGCATGGAAATGGAGTTCCCGTGCCCATCATATTGGGGAATTCAGTTGAGGTATGTACTAATACTCAAGCCTTGGATGATGCAGAGAAGGAATTGGCTTTATATTCATTCACATTCTTTGCCTTGAGGGAGAATTTTGATCCTCATGGTTATATGGAGGAGACAGTTGGTAAGAAGTACAAACACGAATTTCAGGTAGAGGACTTTTGGATGAATCTCTCAAGTGATTTAGAGGTTAAAAGAAAGATGCATTCCAGGCTACCCTTAGATCTCATCAGGAAATGCAAAGTTTATAGAGTAGCTGATCAAGCACAGGATAGCGGCAGACATCTCCAGTCATCTTATGACAAAGAAGACAAAGCAGTAAAGATAGATTGGAATGAACACGAGGTTTTGGATTTGAGAGCCTTGATGGCTCTTGTTTTATCATGTACTCGCAGATGGGTGGATGTACAACATCAGAAATTGAGAGAGCAGAATGTGTCAATGACTTTTACTTTGGAGGCAAGACCAGAAGAAGGAGAAGCAAGCGTGAGTGAGAACACTTCTCATCCTAGAGGTGCAAAGAGAAAAGAAAGACTTGAAAAAAGGGAGTCTTCCAAGAAGAAGCAAGAGGCCAATCGAGATCACCCATCAGGCACATCTTCTCGACATGAAAAGAAGGCAAGCCAAGGAGAAGGTCAAGGGAAGATGGTACTTGAAGTTGATGAATCTGTGGAGTCCATGGTACAAAATGATAAGCCTGAAAAGGGGCAGACACCTCAGCATTCATCAAGTCAATCTCCCCAAGTTGATGAGCTACATGAAGAGAAGAATGATGATGAAGCGACATCTCCTCTCCGAGAAGATGAACCATTGCCTAAAGAAATACAAGTGAGAGAGACAAGATCTGCCATTCCAGATTGGTTAAAAGAGAGACTAACAAGGGTGATCGTAATTGAAGAAGAAGAGGATGTGATTGACTTAGAGAGCCTTATAGGAAATTCTCAAGAGGTAACGGAGAAGAAGAAGGCCACCAAGATGTCCAAGGCGGATTGAGATTGAGACAGATGTGGACCTCCAAGAATTGGAAGAGAGAGTCAAGGTCATCTTTTGCAAAGATGAGAAGGTCATCACAGATGAGCAACGAGACCTAATGTTCACTACCATGCTCCTGATTGAGAAGATCAAAGAACTCGAACCTGGATGGGAAACGACTCTTCTCACGGCTTTTTATCAAGTCATTCACTTGGAGGAACAAATGAGGAATCTTCCTGAGATTCCTATTGCTGAGATTGAAGGAATTGTGTCCAGATTCGTTGGATATGCTAAGAAAGAGCATAGGAAGGGGAACAAAGTTCTTGAAGAAAGGTTGTTATAGGATGATGTGGCATCTTAATTCTCATTGGTCTATGTTTCCTCGACTTTTGTGCTAATTAAATATTTGGCTATGCATTTAATAATGTTCATCTAAAAGGGGAACTTTTTGTAACAAATCCTAATTAGGGTTTAGGTGTCAGATTATCAGCCATTGATCTTCTTTCGATCTGGGCCATTCATTGTAATTGAGGATGCTATATATACCCTCACTCATTTTCATTTTGTCATTAGATGATTAGCAATTAGAAGAAGATTATTAGAGATTAGAGGAGCTTAGAGAAGAAAGTTATTTTGTAGCAAGATTGAGTAGTGAAGAAAGAATTTTGAACAATTGTTGTCCATTTGGCTTTGAGATCAATAAAATATTGAAGTTATGGTGTTTTATTGCAATTCTTGTGGCTATTTTCATGGTTGTTTATCTTCTTGAATCATTCTCAGTCGAAATAGTATTTAAGTTTGAAGGACTAAGTGTTGTGCTTGATCTTTGGTGAGATTCACGTTCCAAACCACTAGCTTCTTACTGATTGTAAGGACGCCTTGTGTGGTCAACTGGAGATATTGAGATTGTTCGAACCTTCAATCATTATTGAAATATTGATATGTATCTTTATGATAGTATCTATATCTTTGATGATTTGAAAATCACTAGTCACCTTAGAAGATCGCATCAATTCCAGTAGAGTTGTAATCCCTTGGCAATACTGAAATTGGTAGAATCTTACCAAGTCTAGCCTACATTGAGTCATTCTTAGGATTAGAATAGTATCCATCCCTTGAAACCCTATCTTTTGCTATTTTTTGAGAACCTGTTAGCATTTGGGAAAACCCTGTTCCTGCAGATCGAGAATACGTAAGGCCCCTTGAAGAAACAACATTCACAATGACCACTGGTGCTTATCCACACGTAGAGATCCTACAACGAAGAACCTTGAAGTCACCCTGATTGATCCTTTTCGTGACATCTTCAGCATTCAGAGACTTTACTCAAGAGAGGATAAGATACCATCTGGGTATTTTATTCTATGTTTGGTTGTGTACAAAATACACGTCAACACTTGGTCAATTGTAATCACTGCTCCCCATAAGTTATCCTTTTTAATGACAGCGATCTGTTTTATTAATGCCTTATTAATATTTGTGAATGCTAGCTATAAGTATAACCGATCAGGTATTTGTTAATGTTAGCTATAATCAATCAGGTATTAATTCTTTCCAAATATTTAATAAATAAACAATCATCAATGAGCAAAGTATTAAATATTATTATCAGTATTATTATTAATCTAAGTATTACTGATACGGGGATATGACAGACTACCAAGTACTACTGTTTAGTTATTAAATCTTCTAATCCTAAACGCAGCTTTCTTGCCCCCTTTTATACATGTATTAGTAATTAATTGCTGCAAAGGTAGACAGATCTGACATGCGTCAGGTCTGCCACTATGTGTTTGCTCCATTGGTCACCAAATATAATTGGTGATCTTCCTCCTAAAATAATTACTGAGTTTGTTTTCTTTTTTTTCTTATTCTCTATGTTTCACTGAGAAGCTTGATAGGAAAACTGTTAAGTCTGATGGAATAAGATGTTTTTCCACAATGTCTCTATGCTACAATCAGCTAACTATTAGTACTATGTACAATTGTTAATCTGATTATTGGGTTAAGGAAGGGGACATGACAGTTTTTATGGAAGGTTATCTTCTATCCTAAGGAATGCATCCTCTCATGAAAGGGCATAAGGAAAGGTATAAAATCAAGATTGTTTGAGAGATGGAGAATGTGTGTTAAATGCTGCAAAAAAAATAAAACATATACACCAAGGGCCATTAATAAGAAGAGTATGAGAAGATAGATTGCAGATTTGATGAAAAGAGTATGAAAAGATAGTTTGCAGATTTGATGAGAAGGGCATGAGAAGATAGATTGCAGATTTGATAAGAAGAATATAAGAAGTATATAGCAAATTTACATGAGGATATTAAGGTCTTAGTCTTGGCAGAGTTATGATCAATTTATAGCAGATTTGAGAAGGAGATTATAACAGTTTGAAGACAAGAGTTATAGCAAAATTTGTGGAGAAAAAGATTATCCATCATTCATTGTAGAAGCAACATTGATAAGGTGGAAATTTGAATGAGGGTTGGTGCCTCTAGTGGGCTATTGCTCACAAATTGAATTAAGGGTCTAGTGCGCAAGTGCTCACGAATTGAATGAGGGCTTGGTGCCTCTAGCAGGTTCTTACGAAATTTGTAAGAGATAATTATATATGCAAGTAATTTGCTGTGGTTTCTCCTGTAAGGGTTTCCACATAAATGTCACGTGTTATTGTGTTTTCTCATGTGCATGATTATTGATGTTGAGTAAATGATGTTATTATTATTGATCAAGTTTTAAACGTGATATTTAGTGTGTAAAACGTAAAGATTATCATTATACTGATTCACCCCCCCATTCCCTCTTAGTATAACTTTGTGCTCATCAAGTAGAAGAAAGGCAGAGTATCATACTTTCGAATTTTCGGGCATCAATGGAAAGGTTTGAAGGCAAATAAAAATTTGAAAGTCTGAAGGACCTAGAAGAATTCGAAAAAGGGGAAGAGAAATGTCGGGGATTAGAGATACTGCTTGATGGATGCCAAAAGTGGTAGAGGAATAAGGGAATCATTGATGACCCGACAAACTAACAAATACAACACTTAGGCACATTTTTAAGGATTGGGATGAGGAGTCGGAGTTGATAGAAAGAGTATGCAAGTATGTGTGACTATGAAACATTGAAACTTTGACAATTTTCACACGTAGTCTATTTTAGGTTTTTTCAACTCGGGCAATTGATTAAACGTAAAAGGGGGCAAATTAATGCAGAAATTGGAGGCATAAGATTCATGCAAGAGAGCCCATTTAGGATCTCTTGATCGTTTCTCATCAATAGGCAATGAAGGGTCGCATGAAATGAATACATATTTGGCAACCTTTGTGAGATTTTTACCTTCTAAACATTAGGATCTAGAAGCCTTATCAGTCCATTGGGCACTGAGTCACAAGGGCCTTACAAACAAAATTGGAGAATGTCCCAGAATCAATAAATAGGGAACATCAACGTGCATACTGCAGTTTGAGGAAGATGGATAACTATAGTATACATCCTGACAGTCTTGAAAATGACTATGCAAAATTTGGTCTCTGACAACGATTTTAGTTATTTTGACTCTCTGTTGCTCTCTGTTTTCACCCTCAGGGTTTAGGGTTTTCAAGTTTATATGTTCCCGGATGAAATTTTGTTGTAAACCACAGGCCTGTTATATTCTCGCGTTACCTTTTCATTTTAAAACTTGAGGGTCTTTACCATCGTCAAAAGGGGACCGCTTTCTTTCCCTAGATGTCATTTCCTACCGACCTTTTAAGAAAACTATGTCTTTTGCATTATGATCAGGCCCCCCATTTTTATATTTATGCGGGTTCTCAATTCCCTAAGTCTGACTTTGGTTTTTGGGTTTTATTTCCTTGACTAAATGACGAGCAACTAACGGTCCCATGAATTTGCACGAGTTTCAAAAGGACGAAGATGTTTTGACTTAAACAAAAAAGATGCTCAGGGGATAACGGTGAATATTGAGCGGACTGTGTAAGCGGCGCATAATGAGCGAGCAGATCGAACAGCTCTCGCAAAACTGCGATGAAAGATGTGGGGAGGTTAAGGACTGCAACATCGTGGGATGATGCCACGTGTCCCAAGTGGACTGAGCAAGTCAAATAATAGGGTAGCTGACGAAGTAGAGATTTCAGGATGATTTGGCGATGCTTTATCAAGTTTTTAAAGGGCCCACTTGCTACGTAGGAGGGTCAATATCGACATTGACCGATGGTGATCGCGCGATGTGCCATGTTGGATAGATCTATGGTGGATATATAACAACTTTCAAAAGAGGTGAAGTAATGCCATTTTTTCCTCATTCACGTGGGAAAATAGAGATAGAGGAAGTAGGTGCGCCGACATGGAAAACAAAGACAAATTGAGACAAGTGGATGCCGACTGATTTTCAAAATGTCGTTTTAAAGGTTGTTTTTTTAAGTCGAGTCGTATTTGCAAGACAAAGCTGGCAACACTTGAGGTGCCAACAACTACATGTTTTCATTACCACCACAGAGAGAAAATCAAGTTTTTCAGAGAGATGAAAGGGGGATAAGGATATTTTTTGAGCTAGAGGCGAGATGATCAAGGAGCTGTCAACAAAATCATAGGATGCGTACTTATTAGGGATTCTCACAGTTAGACAAAAAATCAAGAAACTATTGCTGAGAAACTTTCAAAAGATAAAGACTCAGTATTCGAGAAGAGGATTCTAAGTAGAGAATTTGCAATCAAGAAATCAGAAATACGATCGTTCACGTAAGGTGAACTTGGTCAGAAAAGCAGTGAATTGGTGGTTTAAGTCTGACGATTTCTTGATTTGATGGATATAGTTTCTAGAGTCCATTTGTTGGCAGGATGAGTAGAAAAGCATTGAAAAGATGATTTTTCCATGCATAAACATCGCTAAGAGAAGTATTTACTTTATAAATACAACTCAGTGGTGTCTCCAGTTGGTAGAAAGAACAGAGAGTTCACTATTTTCTCTCAAGATTTTTAAAATGATGAAGACAATTTTTGAGCTTTGTGATACTGGATGGATTTCCTATGGAGTGAGTATGCTTATAGTCAATGGAGGCTTGAAACCAGTTTCTTATTAGAACAAGCCCTGCAAGACTCATCCTCCGTCACTCCTCTGTCACTTATTGCCAGAGGGCTATAAGAGGAGCCTTACAAAGGAAAAGGATCGGAACAAGATTGGGATTGGGATTGGGATGTCAGCTGATCATCTCAGCATGGGCATGGAAGCTGCAATGCCTTCACATCACTTTGTTTTCCTCTGAGAGCTCCTCTTTTCATTTTCTCGGATCCAGGTCATGAAGTTTGGAGATCCTCCTCTAGTTTAGGGGCGATTTTACTTCTTGGCAGGATCTAATTTCCCTTTCCGAAGGGAAATGCTCTATAGAGCAAAGAGGATGCATCTCACGATCCATTTGGAAGCATCTACAGAGATAGTGGCACAACTCAAAGGTTCCGTTTCTACCAAAATGCAGTTAGGAAACTTTGGTTCTACTTCATCATGAATGCCAGCAAGGATAGTCTTTTGGGAGACTGTGAGGAATATTTTGTAACAAAATAACAAGTGATCTTGTAAGCTTATGACAGGTTTCTCCTCTAGCCTGAAGCTTGTTGCTCCCTTGTTTCTATAAAAGGGAAATAAGGGCCATGAGATAAAGGTCGAGAAATTTGGTTCAAAAAGCTTGGAATCAAATCCTTGGTCATGTATAGTAGGTTTAGGTGAATTGAGTAGGCTGTAATAGGAATTTGCAGAGCAAATAAAATGGGTTTTGTGTCTTAGTTTGTTGCAGGGTCTTGAAAGAGTTATATGTAATGTAATTTGTAATAGAAAATAGATTATGAAATGAATGAAAATATTGTCCGAATTCATTTTCTCCAATGTATGACTCTATTATGTTTCTGAATGAGTAAGATCAAGGGTTTTTCTCATTTGTTGCATTGTTGATTCCCACCTTGTTGCATCTTGATTGGAGAGTCTTCTAGGGTGAAACCCTAATTAGGGTTTTGCATGTAATCATGGCTTGATGTAATCATGGCTTGAGGCCTATATAAAGGGGTGACCCCCCTCATTTGTAAAAAGAGGGAGCCTTGTATGAAATTGTTGCGATAAGTTTTGAGATAATAACAGTGGAACATTGTTCTTTGATGGTGTCCACTTAAGTTATTTTTTCAAGACTTGCATGGTTTCACCTTCCTCACTTAGAGTAGAATTTTATTTTCTCAGTTGTTAGTAAAGTGCTTTGATTTCAATGGAGAATGTAATGGTGTCTGATGAATTTCCATGGTTCATACTTTTTGCATCTTGCTGATTGTAAGTTGCAGTGTAAAGTTAGTCTGAGCGCCCTAAATTTGTGCTAAGTTCGATTGTGGATAGTTGTTTGGATTGCGTCGTTTTTGAGTATTCAAATGTACTTTCTCGATTTGAAAATCCTCTAGCATCTCTAGAAGATTGCACCGGTTCTTGCGGAGTTGTAGTTGATCTTGGCAAAGCAGAGCTTGGTTTATTTGGAATCTGTCCACCAAAGCACTATTCACTGTTATTACTGCCCTTAGGAGTAGATTTAGATCCTTCTAAACCCTTTCCCCTTTACTTTCAGTTCATTTTAGTCCGTTCAAAGCAACAACATCGCAAAATTGCCATATCCAATGATGGAGTTCCAGCCACAACAAAGAAGTGAAAGAATGATACAAACGTAAGGCCCCTTGGATTACCAACAAATACATCAGCCAACTGAGTCACATCCGCAGCATAAAGGAACCTTGGAGTCGATTGTCTGATCTTCCTGCAATCTTAGCACACAATCGTACTATGATCAAGAGAGAGTGAAGTGACCATTAGGCAACTTTATTCTGTGTTCGACGCTGTCATAAAAAACACGTCAACACGACCATCTGCTTGGTTTTAATGCCGCTTGCAAGTGTGGTGCGGAGATTGCAGAAGCATTAAGGGAACACCCTCCTGGGTTTTGCAGAGCCCGAAGTGTAGAAGGATAATCAGAAAATCCTTATTATATTGTTGGTTCAAGTCCCTGAGTATCCTTAACGGTCTTGAGGCTGGCCCCTCCATGCATGATTCGAGTGCTCGACTTAGTTTTTGTCCCTGGGGGCAGTGCAAAAATCCCGCCAAGTGCATTTTGGGGAACCAAGACATCCTCCTAATGAGAATGTAGAATTTTTCCCAACTTGCCTCTGTCAAAGACAAGCCTCTTGAAGGACTTGATCTCCTGTAAACCACAACTCCATACACCATCTAGCTGCAACCAATGAAATCCCTTGTTTTGCATGCATCAAACTACAAAAATGCTATACCTATCAAGATTCATTGAAGTCCCTAGAAGTCCCTTGCCCACATAGTGAAGATTCATTTCACTATCAACATTATGATTGTAGGGCAGCCATACCAAATAAATGATAGATCTATCTGATGATGCATCAAGCATATTCATAGCTGCATGGGTAAAATTTTTGGAAACAGTTCAACATCAAAAGAAACACCACTTGTGGAGGAAAAAACACCTTCCCCACACAAAGGCACATTGCTGCTATAACAGTTGACCTTGATATGTGTTGATGTGTTTTTTATGCACATGCGAACACAGAATAAAATACCAAGGTATCTTATCCTCTCTTGAACAAACTTTCCTCGAATGCTGAAGATTTCGCCTACTTGTAGATAAGCACCAGTGTTCGTTGTGTTTGCTGTTTCATCAAGGGGTCTTACGTACTTTCTATGAAAGTTGGTTCTTGCGACTACTTTATGAATGAGGAACTGGATTTTCCTAATACTAACCGATGTTTCAAAAAAGGCAAAAGATAAGGGATTCAAGAGGGCTATGCTAAACTAAGCCTAAGAATGACTAAATGGAGGGCGCTCTTAGTGAAACTCTACCAATCTCAGTATTGCCATAAAACAACAACTCTACTGGAATCAGTGCGATCTTCTAAGGGAATTCAAAGATTTTCGAATCATTAATGAACATAGATACTATCAATAGGATACATATCAGTATTCAAGTAATGATTGAACCCTAATCAATTTCAATATCTCCAGTTGACCACACAGGGCACACTTACAATCAGTAAGAAGTTAGTGGTTTGGACTATGAGCTTCACTAAAAGATCAAACACAACATTTATCATTCAATATAACTCTAACATCTAAATACTATCTTTAATAAGAGCGGTTCAAGAAGATGAACAACCATGTAAGAAGCAAAAAAGATTGCAATAAAACACCATAACTTCAATATTTCATTGATCTCATAGCAAAATATAACAACAATTGTTCAACTTTCTCTCTTCACCAAATTTGTATAACAACTCTTCTTCTCTGCTACTAATAAACTTATTCCTCTTAACTCTCACCTACAAATGAAATGAGTGAGAGCTTATATAGCATTCTCAAATACAATGTGTTGTGACGTTTTCACACATCGCCCCATTGCAAATGGAGACCCCCTACTTTTTATGCCCTCTTGGTCTTTTGGCTTGCATTTTTGGGGTCTTTTCGCAGCAGTCTTGTCAGTCTCTCTGCTTTGCAACTGTTTGAGGGCCATATTGGTCAAGTCTGCCTTTCGTTTGAGCAAATTCGGCTAAGTCTAGGACTCGTTTTGTGAATTTTAGGGTTTTTGCCTTTTGTCCTAGATTTTAGGGGTTTCTGTTAGGGTTTTGGGAAAACTGAACATACAACTATAATCAGGACCCTTCAAGGAACCTCCTAGTAAAATTTGAGCCCAAACAGAGCAACTTTCTATTTTTAGAAACTCCCTATTTTTTCGAGATTTTTTAGGGTCTCAGAATGTCGTCATTTTGCCAAAAATCAAACTTACTATTTTTAGTAATTTCTATTTTTAGTAAGTTTCTATCTATAGTAAGTCATTCCTGCACCTTGTCTAGGGGTCTAATGCTGACACTTTGATGGTTTCTATTTTTGGAAAGTCAGTACTGGCAGGGTCAGTCAAACAAGGCGACAAGGATTAGATGTTCGCAGACATTTCTAATTCCGGTAAGTCAGCCAATAGACAAAGAAAGCCAGAAATTGATCAAATGCTGGAAGCCTATGCCTAAAATGGAAAGCTTTGAAATTCACCAAGGATCGGGAAGTCTTTCCAAAATTGTAAAGCGGAAAAAAATTCCATGAATCCATGGCATAGTGGAAATTCCGCCCAAGGATGCAGTTGGGCGCCAAAATGGGTCAGGCAAGGATAGATGGACAAATTCCATGAATCCATGGCATAGTGAAAATTCCGCCCAAGGATGCAGTTGGGCGCCAAAATGGGTCAGGCAAGGATAGATGGACAAATTCCATGAATCCATGGCATAGTGAAAATTCCGCCCAAGGATGCAGTTGGGCGCCAAAATGGGTCAGGCAAGGATAGATGGACAAATTCCATGAATCCATGGCATAGTGAAAATTCCGCCCAAGGATGTAGTTGGGCGCCAAAATGGGTCAGGCAAGGATAGATGGACAAATTTCATGAATCCTCCACATAGTGAAGGAGTGCTTGGGCGCCAAAATGGTATGCCCATGGAAGGTGTAAAAAATGAAAAAATTCCAAGGCACAGTGAATTCAACGCCCAAGCTAAAAGTTGAAATTTTGCGTAAGGCATGGAATCCAAGGAGTCAAGGAGGAATAAAAAGCAAAATTTCCCTCGGGCAAATTTTTGAATTTGCTATTTTTAGACACCGAATCTCGTCGGAATGAGGAAATTGTTATAGATTCAGAATCGTGGCAGAATTCTCCATCCAATGAAACTGGCTGCTAAATTTTAGGAGGATCCCTAAAAGATAGGGATGTTGAAAAGAAGACATGGACAATTCACAAAACAATGAGTTCCTTCCTCAGGAGGAATTTCCGCCCCAGCCTTGTGGAGGGCGTTAGAATGAATAGTGCACAAAGAGATGAATTCCTTTATCGGGGAAGAATTGCACCCAAGAAGAAGAAATTCCAGGAAAGGTGAAAAATTGACCAAGTGTTTGAAATTTCTTCCTTCAGGACATAGGTCTTGGAAATCATGAAAATTGGCGAAGGTATGAAGAATTTCCTTCCTCAGGGTAAGGAACAAATTTCTTTCCAAAGGAGAATTCCTCCACAACAAGAAATCACATCCAAGGATGAATTGAAGATAAAATTTCTAAGGCAAGGAAGGAATTAGGGATGAACTAAACAAGAAATTCCACCCCCCCCCCGTAGGGAAAAATTTGAAAAATCCATTCGCAGGCATCAAATCACATCCAAATTTCAAAAGTTTTACAGATTTGGATTCGTAGGAGAATTCTCTTCCTCTTGGACTTGAAACCCTAATTTCTGCAAAATTCCAAAAAATAGATGTTGAAAAATCATTGAAAATCTTTTCCAGAGCAAGGCAAGTTCAAAAACTTCAAGAAAATACTTCCAGAGTCAGAGATTCTCCCTCTTGAAGTTTTCTCTCTCCAAGGTTTTTTCCACCAAGTGGTAGTCGAGTCAACAGACGCTGAATTAATGAAGCATCTCTTTGCATGCAGCCGTCACATTTATGGTAATATGGCAGATTCGTTCTGCATGCGGCCGTCACGTTCAAGAGATTATGGTGCATTTATGGCATCATGAGCAATTTTTGCATGAGGGCATATTCATTGCATAGTGGGCACTTTTTGAATGTAATGGTTAATTAATGCTTTATGGGCGCCATTTGTGGCAGGATTGTAATTAATTGTATATGGGCATGATGGGTTATTTATTACCGATTCCCACCTTGTTGCACCTTGAGTGGGAATCTTCTGGGGTGAACCTTAATTAGGGTTTGCATGGCCTGAGGCCTTTATAAAGGGGTGACCCCCTCATTTGTAAAGGAGGGAGACTTGTATGAAATTGTTGCAATAAGTTTTGAGATAATAACAGTGAAACATTGTTCTTTGATGGTGTCCACTTAAATTATTTTTTCAAAACTTGCATGGTTTCGCCTTCCTCACTTAAATTAGAAATAGTAAAGCGCTTTGATTCCAATGGAGAATGTAATGGTGTCTGATGAATTTCCATGGTTCATACTTTTTGCATCTTGCTGATTGTAAGTTGCATTGTAAAGTTAGTTTGAGCCCCCTAAATTTGTGCTAAGTTCGATTGTGGATAGTCGTTTGGATTGCGTCGTTTTTGGGTATTCAAATGTACTTTCTCGATTTGAAAATCCTCTAGCATCCCCAGAAGATTGCACCGGTTCTTGCGGAGTTGTAGTTGATCTTGGCGAAGCAGAGCTTGGTTTATTTGGAATTTGTCCACCAGAGCATTATTCATTGTTATCACTGCCCTTAGGAGTAGGTTTAGATCCTTCTAAACCCTTTCCCTTTTACTCTTAGTTCATTTTAGTCCGTTCGAAGCAGCAACATCGTAGAATTGCCATATCCGATGATGGAGTTCCAGCCACAACAAAGAAGTGAAAGAATGATGCAAACGTAAGGCCCCTTGGATTATCAGCAAACACATCAGCCAACTGAGTCACGTCCACGCATTGAAGGAACCTTGGAGTCGATTGTTTGAACTTCTTGCGATCTTAGCATGCAATCGCACTTTGATCAAGAGAGAGTGAATTGACCGTTAGGCAACTTTATTCTGTGTTCGACGCTATCATAAAAAACACGTCAACACAATGAATGGCTCAGATTTAAAGAAGATCAAGGGCTGAGAATTTGACACCTAAACCCTAATTAGGGTTTGCTACAAAAATAACCCTAATCAGATAAGCATTATCATAACATAGCCAATAGAAATTGGCACAAATAATGAGGAAACATCGTCCAATAAGAATTGAATTGCCACATGATTTCATAACAACTTCTCATATAGAATTTTGTTCCCGTTTTTCATGTTCCTTTTTGGCATATTCAATGAATCTGGACGTAATCCCTTCAATCATTGCAATGGGAATCTCAGGCAGGTTCTTCATTCGCTCCTCCAAATGAAGGACCTCATCAAAAGCTGAAAGAAGAGTCATCTCCCATCCATGTTCCAACTCTTTTGTCTTCTCAATCAGGAACATAGTAGTATACATCTGATCTTGCTTCTCTTCTGTGATTATGTCTTCCTCTCTACAAAAGATGACCTTGATCCTATCCTCCAATTCTTGGACGTCCACATCTGTTTCAATCTCTATCCTTCTATCAAGGATTGCACATAATGCATCAAACACTTTATCCTGAATAGGATGGATAGTGTCCTTAACTCGGCTGCACCTACTATTGATGTCCTTGAATAGAACTTCTTTCATTTGGAGCAAAGTTGACCATTGTAGGAGATTATGGGTTCCACCATCAATTATCCTTTCTTGTGCTAAAACTTGTCTTGATGTCCTTCTTACCACTTGCAATACTGGGATGACAATGTCTCTTGTGTGAGTGAATGCATTGACAGTTACCACTAGATTATGAATGATCTCAAGGACTTGGATAGCCCTATGGACTGTTTTCATCATTCTTCCTACAAATTCCTTAGCTACCATGTAGGATCTATCAATCCATGTATCCATGAGTTGGGCTAAGTTCTTCATCTTTTCTGCCTGATTCATTGACTCAAGTGGGAGTGCTTGCAAGGGTGAAATTGTTGGATCCTGTTGCCTTAATGGTTGGTTAAGGTGGGCTAAAATAATTCCTCCAAGCGTTAATCTCCTTTTCCAACCTTTTATTCTTTTCCATTTCTTCTTTTAGTTTATCATTAACTACCCTTACTGAATCAGTCGCATCTTCCATGGCTTGCTCGGAGGTAAGTGGACCAAGATCAAATGTCTCTAAATCATATTCTTCTGCCATGATCTCATCATCGTACTTGTCCACTGCTGGTGTAGCTATCTATATCTTTCTGGATCCTGTATCATTTTTGATTACTTTTAACATCTTTGTAGCTTTCTTCCTTTCAATCTCCTCTTGAGAATTGCCTAAAAGGCTCTCCAAATTAAATACCTGGTCTTCATCCTTATCCACAACTACCTTTGTAAGTCTTTCTCTAAGCCAATCTGGAATGGAAGACTTTCCTTCTCTTACTTGTACTTCCTTAGGCAATGGCTTCTCGCCTCTAAAAGGAGATATCGCTTCATCATCATTTCTTTCTCTTTGTTGCTCATTAACATCAACTTGGAGAGGAAGAGACTGACTTGATGAGTGCTGAGGTGTCCTTCCTTTGTCTTGTTTGTCATTCTGTACTATGGATTCCATAGACTCATCTATCTCATACACCTTCTGTCTTTGATCCTCTCCTTGACTTATCTCCTTTTCATGTCTAGAAGAAGCACTCGAGGGATGATCAAGATTCACCTCCTGTCTCTTCTTGGATGATTCTCTCTTTTCAAGCCCCTCCTTTCTCTTTGATCGCGTAGAATGAGAAGTGTTCTCACTTGCACTAGCCTCTCCTTCTTCCGTTCTTGTTTCTAAGATGAATGTCATAGCTATGTTTTGTTCCTTCAACTTTTGATGCTGGACATCCACCCATCTATGAGTACAACTCAGGATTGGATCCATCAATGCTCTTAAGTCTGTTACTTCTTGCTCATCCCAATCTATCTTCACTTCTTTGTCTTCTTTCTCATAGGAAGATTGAAGATATCTGCCATTGTCTTGCGCTTGATCTGCTACTCTATAAACTTTGCATTTCCTGATAAGATCTAAGGGTAATCGAGAGTGCATCTTTCTTTTTACCTCTACATCATCTTGAACATTCATCCAAAAGTCCTCTACTTGAAATACATGCTTGTACTTCTTCCCAACTGTTTCTTCCATATGACCATTAGGATCAAATTTTTCTCTCGAGGCAAAAGATGTGAATGAGTAGAGAGATAGCTCCTTTTCTGCATCTTCAGTTGCTTGAGAATTAGGACATACTTCAATTTAATTTCCAAGTGAAATAGGTATAGGGATACCATTCCCATGCTTATGTCTTGATGCCTTAGCACAAGCTGCCAGCTGTCTAGTCACCTCAAGTAGTACTATTCTATCTGTAGGATACCTTGGCAACATATAAGGAGGTGAAGGACATCCATGGATCCTGATGTAGGTGAATTTAGGAAATTGGATGAACCATGCACCATGTTTCTTCACGAGTTCTTGTGCTTCTAGAGACAAACGATGGTGAATCCCTCCTTGTAATGTCCTTGTCATATGCATTGTGAAAGTATCGTTGCCTAGCTTGTAGTAATTCTTAGGTGGATGATGAGCATAAGAATCACATACTCTTATCTCTCTGGGTCCTCTCCCAACAACTCCTCTGTGTGGTAGTCCTGCATATTCAAAGCATCTGGCTAAAGAATATATAACATATGAACTCATGTGGAATGACTTAGTAGGGACTAGCCTCCTCAACTGCATATCTAGGTTGTTACTGATAATCCTAGCCCAGTTGAACATTCCTTTCCCTTGAACAATCACTTGTATAAAGAAGAACATCCATCTGTCGAAAAAGAAGGCTTGGGAGGCACCTACAATTCGATTAAGCATGGTTATCAAGTCTTTGAATTCTTCTTGGAAATCAATTCTGTGAGGTGTATTGGGTATCTTATTTAGGCGAGGCCTACTCTTGAGTAACCAATTCTTATTGATGAAATTTAGATAGGTATCAGGATCATCTTCGTAGATAGACTTGGCTCCTTCTAGGCTTTTGTAGATCATATCTATCTGTTTTGAAAGATGAAAAGCTTCACTTATAGCTCCTTCTGAGAGATAGGCGAGGATAGTCCCATCCTTGACTACAATTGTCCTTGAATGCGAATCGTAGTGCCTGACACATTTGATCATTAGCTCATGACATTTGATTGTGGGAGGGAAGCCTGCGGCCTTGACGATCCCACTCTCATTATCTTCTTGGCTATGGGCAATGGCTTGCCGATGTAGGGTGTTTCTCAAAACTTCTTCACATTGAAGTTTCCTAAGTTGGTGTCTTCGATATTGCTCCATTTGGATACGATCCTCGTCTCCAAGTCGTCACACCTTTGATCTTCTTTAATGAGGGCTTGCCGGGTAGAGGATCCACTTGCCTTGGGGGCCGCCATTTGTTACCTATAAAAAAGGGCTTAAGTTAGATTTTAGGTATAGTAACCTAAATAGGTGATTCAAGACCTTAAAAGAACAATTTGAACTTATATAAATAAGCATTAAAATTCACAAATTGAAATTACAAATGAATTAACCTAAATCATGAAGACTTAACTCCAAAAAAATTGATATTGAATTGAATCAGATCTTCAAGACACCTTCAAAAAAATCAGATTGCACATACCTTAATCTTGATCTTTAGCTATCAACCTGAAAAAGATGGGTAAAAGGGGAAATTGCTGTTGGATTCGCCTTCTTTCCAAGTGATGTTCAAAGAAGTTTATTCTGCTAGAAGCTTCAGGTCTGCACCTCAAGTTCGCCTTTGCTGATCTTCTGAACTGTCCTTGAGAGGATCAGGTCTGAGATTTGAAAGGTTAAATCTGCCTTAACCTGTCTTTATAGGATATGTCTTTCGCCTTCTCAAACTTGAATTCGCCCACCACCTGCTGGAATTCGCTTTCTTTCTAGTTTGTTCCTTGTCTAATTCAGCTCATGAAGGCTATTAACCTTCCATCTTCAGGTCTGAAATCAGCTTCTTTGACACTTGATGAAATCTACTGATAAAATTCGCCTCCTAGGTCTTCTCCTTAAATTTGCTCTTAGAAAGAATGCGTGAATGAATGATTAATGGTTTCAAAATCCATCTCCCTTTATAGGCACTTTCACCTTTTCCTTCAAGAGACCGACTTTGTTATAATAAATAAAAAATTCATTAACTCATCCTCTTGGGCTGGCCGACTTTGCTAAAATTATACAAAAAAACTTTGGCGCCAAAGGGTAAAATTTGAATTTTAAATTTGATAAGCGTTTGGTCAAGGCAAATTTGCGTAAGTTAATCAAAACAAGGTTTGATGAGCGATTTAGGAGAGGAGTAAGGTGTATTGAAGAAATTCGCTTGTGAACACTTGGAAGGGACATGAGCGAACCTAGGAGATGTTGAAGTTTTATCAATATTTGATGAAGGCACACTTAGTCTTCATGATCATTAGAAGGTTCATGATGCGGGAAAGGCTTAAACCACCTTCAAGGAGGCTTGTCTAGATATCTCAATTAGCAAAACACCCCTCTTCAAGAAATTTTGCTCTGGATCCTTTGGAAGGGTCAGGAGCGAAAAAGTCATTGAACTCAAACCTTCACCATTTCTTTCAATTCTACTTCTAGGCTTGGCTTTTAGGTCCTCTTCCCATCTCAATCTAGCTCATCTACCCTCAAAGTGATGTCAATTTCAAAGTGTTTTGGCAAGAAATTAGGCTATCTTAGGATTTCGCTCTAGACCCTTTGGAAGGGTCAAGAGCAATTTTTGCCTTTTAGACTCAAATCTTCCACTTTCTCAACCTTCAGTTGCTTCCAAGGCAGGATAACGTCCTAACTAAGGCTCCAAGGCACAAAATTGGTCCAAATTTGAAGCAAGAAGGAGGATCTTATGAAAATTTGCTCTGGACCTTTTGGAAGGGTCAGGAGCGATTTTTACTATTTTGCTCAATTTACCTTACACTTTCATCATCTCACAACCTTGAACTTAACCTTTCAAACCTCCTCTCATCATGATCACACAACTAGCCTCCATCCTAGCTCGAAATAAGGTGAAAATAGGGAGCTCAAAGGATTTCGCTCTGGACCCTTTGGAAGGGTCAGGAGCGAAAAAAGTTATTTAGCATCAATCCCATCATTTCTTTGCTCCAAATTGCTTCTCAAGGCAAGTATATATTAATCTTCTCTCCACCAATGCCTTAGGAATCCAAATCTAGATCTCAAACATGAGCAATTTAGAGGTTTTTAAGAATTTCGCTCAGGACCCTTTGGAAGGGTCAGGAGTGAAATTCTTCCTTAGGCTCATTTTTACATTTCCTTTTCTCTCAAATCATTTCAAACTTGTCTTATCCAATCTCTCTTTACCATGATCAAGTCCATTTCTTATCAAGACAAGGTTGCCTTAGTGCACTAGGTGAAATTGGGAGCCCATCTTAAGAATTTTGCTCTGGACCCTTTGGAAGGGTCAGGAGCGAAATTGCTCTTCTAGGCTCAAATCACACTCAACTTGCCTTGGACTCGTCCCTTTGACTTTTACCTCATCATACTCAAGCCAACTTGCTCTAAGGTGATGTTCTTTTCAATGTTTTTGGTGAGGAAATGAGCTATCTTGAGGATTTCGCTTTGGACCCTTTGGAAGGGTCAGTAGCGAAATTCATGTTTTAGGCTCATTTTGACTTCATTTCCAACCTTTCCCTATCAAAACAAGTGCTTTGCCTTCAAAAATGCATGGGACAAGGATTAGTTCATAGGTTTAAGATAGAATGCCTTATGAAGGAATTTGCTCTAGACCCTTTGGAAGGGTCAGGAGCAAAATTGCTCTTCTAGGCTCAACCCTCATCCTTTTTCACTTGGCTTTGCTCTAAACTTGATCCTTGATCCCTTTCCTTCCATAATCTTGTAAATTTGCCCAACCATTCAATGACTTAGGTGATTAGGTCCTTTGGGAAATTTCGCTCAGGAGTGAAATTTTCATTTTAGCTCAAATTTCATCACTTCATTGTGTCAAATCACTTCCCAAGGACAAGTATGCATCAATCCTTTCATCCATGCCATAGGAACAAAAATCTTGGTTTCAAACATGGAGCAAAATAGAGATTTTAGAAATTTCGCTTTGGACCCTTTGGAAGGGTCAGGAGCGAAATTTGCATCCTTGGCTTAAATTCGTCACTGCCTTCGTCTCAATTCACTTCCTAAGGTAAGAATGTATCCATCCTCCTTCATCCATGTCCTGGGAGCAAAAGCTATAGCCCAAGTTAGGACCAAGGGAGGTTCTTAGTAGAATTCGCTCTGGACCCTCACATCCTTAACTGTTTCTCAAATTTTCAAGCCAACTCCCTATAATTAGATCTCTCCAAGCTTGCTCATGCTAGCATTCGCCTTTCAAGCCTACACTTTGATCACTGGCTTCATTCAATTAACTCTGACTCAACAGAAGACAAGACTCTGGCCTAACAACTCACAACCTTGACTCATCCTGACTCAAACTTTTCAACCTCTTGCAAAATAAACATTCTCCAGCTTTCTAAGGCAAGATCCTGCTAAAATCACACCAGGGCCCTAGGCACAGAACAAATGACTTTTCCCATGCTTAGGTCAATTTTAACCTTAAAAAGAACCCTAGGCAAGCTCTGTGGAGGAAACCCTAACTTACCCGACCTAGGCCACCACTAACTCACTCAAAACATCTAACAAGCAGAGAAAAGCTAGGGAAAGAGAAAACAAGACCTAAAAAACAAGAGGGGGTTCCCATTTTGATGGGGCGACGTGTGAAATGGTCACAACAATATGACATGAGCTGAAGCAAAGAGAGAAAGTCTTCATCTCACATGGTAATGCAAAATATGCTAGACTTGCTTGTTGATTTGCACAGGGAATTTCTCCCTAATGTGCATCAAACGAAAAACTTTGAAACTCTAGCATATTATCAAGTTGAGCAACATGTTGATCTTCTTTTCCCATGTGTTGCTGCTCAACATCACTGAAACTGGTATGCTGGTCCCAAGTAAAGCACTCAATTTGGGCACATCTCTATTTTCATGAATGAAGATCTCATAATTGGCCTTACCAATCTCAAGGACAAGAGATCAAATCTTCATCTTGAATGAAGACCTCATAATTGCCCTTACCAATCTCAAAGACAATAGATAACCAGCATACATAGCTATCATTCATGCTGATGCAATCTTCATCAGCATGAGAATCATCATTATGAGACACTTCAAGTGAAGATCTAAATTGTTTAGGTTGTCTTTCTATTTCAATTTCTTCTTGTTGATTGGTTGTTACACATCGAGACCTATAATGTCCTTTTTTTGGATTACCTTGTAATTTGCCATAAATTGACAAATCCAAATGAAACAAGGAACATAATATAGTTAGGGATATAACATTTACCTATGAATAAGATGAGATAAGTCTACCTTGAGACTTGCAACCAAATTAGATAATGATTTATATATAGTTCATAGAATACTTACATTTCTAGGGCTAAGGGGTATACATCTTTATAGCACATAGCAAATCTAAATGATTATATGAGGGTTCAACCATAACAAGAGTAGAATGTAACATGATAAGATACCCCATATATCACCCACTTGAGGCCCAAGGGCGGATCTTATCCCTCTTGGCCTCATGTGGTCCTTAACCGTTCTCATGAGGTGGTGTACCTAGTGTGGTTTGTATGCTTTTTCCCTCTATCATGCCATCCTTCTCTCCTCTTATGATTGAGGGTCCCTTCTAGCTCATACGAACAATTGATCAATATGGGTTCGTAGGGAAGACATGCAATAGGGTGCCCCTAAATTTACCCTCGACCCTAGGCCCACAGGCGGACCTTATCCCCCTTGTTCTCATGCGGTCCTTAATCGTTCTCACGAGGTGGCATGCCTAGTGAGGTATACCTCGATGTTCCTCCTTACATTCCCTTCCTTTTCCCCCATCATGTTTGATTATTGCAAATAGGAATTAATATATAAATATAAATGTTAGATGTAGACAATCATATCTGCATACAATCTGGTATGAATATATACATACACACATTAGACATAAAAACATATGCATATATGATATAATCATCTCCTCATACTACAATATATGAAGAAGTTATTCTAGAACCCGGTTTGCTGCATATATTATTATTTCTGCTGCTGATCAATTGATTGAATGATTGATGAGTGATTGGATGAATTCCTTTCATTGTATGATTTGCGGTATTGGTGAGTGATAATGTAATGAAGACTGGTTTGATATATTGGTGAATGATGATCGAATGGATGCTGATTTGATAGAATGATTTGCTGATTGACTGTTTTCTTGATTTGAATGATTTGAATGATGATTGATAAGTGATCATTGAATGATTGGAATGATGATTGATAAGTGATCATTGAATGATTGGAATAATCTCTGTTATACTTCATTGGTGAAAGGGTCACCACCTTTCATAAGGATTGAATCACCACCCTTCATTAGAATTGAGTCACCACCCTTCATTGCTACCTTTGAGAATAATAAATTATTTCCAAGTTGATCTCCCTTGGATGTCCTCCTCAAATGAAACCTTCTCCCCTTTATATCTTCCAATGTGAGAGAGTCACACCTTTTCATCATGCCTGCCCTTTTGCGATGGTCACAGCCTTTTACAATTATTACCTTTTGAAAGAGTCACTGCCTCATTTCCTTCCCATTCCACCTTCTATTTATCCTTCCTTAATTCCTATGTTCTATTCTTTTTTTCCTTCCTCCATATCCTCTTTCAAATGAATCTTTTCTCCCTTTTATATCTCATGTTTGAGGGAGTCGCAACTCTTCATGGCATGCCTCTTGACCTTTCATTAAACTTTAACTTGTAATTATATTACATTATATTGTACTATTATTATTTTTTTATATTTTAATTTTATTACTATTAAATCTTATTTCAAAAAGGGGACTTTACAAGACCCATGGCATGAACCATCCTTCATGCCCATTGTTGCAATAGAGTCATGGTTTGTGATTTCACCCTTAGACGCAACAACACCTTCATCAACATGGTGGCGATCACCATCGGCCACATTAAAGAACAAAAATGCTTGCTGATCGGCATCACAAAATTCACTCTCATCCCAACTCATTAAAATTGGCTTGTCTTGGAATTGCTCTTGCCTTAAAACTCCTTGACATGATACCAATTGATGTTTTGGGATTGTTGTGCATTGAACCATCAGAGCTTGGCCGAGGACCCCCTTTTGGCATGAATTTTGATTGTGGGGCTGATTACATGAACAACACCATTCATGTTCTTGAGCCAAATTTTTTTATGCTAGAAGAAGAGCCTTTGATGTTCTTGCAATAGTAAGATTTATGGTATTCAAAGGCAATTGCATAGCTTAACTGACCTTGTCCTCGTGAATTTCCTTGGCAAGGCTGCTTGTTCAGCTGATAGACATGATTATGTGGCTGATATGGCCTACTATTTTGTATCTATTGCCTCCTTAAGGCTATCAACTCATTGCCAAAGCTCTATAGTAGAGTTTTCATTTCATGTAGCTCATTGGAAGCAATAGCAAAAGCAACTAGTTGACTGATTGTTGTAGGAACAGGAGCCAAGATGGTTTGGGTGGGTGGAATTCCGGGAATAGAGGCTTTGGGGGCCTTGGGGCTATCTTCCCAGCCTATATTAAACAATTTTTTGCCCTTATTGCAATGCTATAGGCATTTGGTAATGTTGTACCTCCCATAGATTGTGTCATAACAACCACATCATTGTTTAAAGCCCTCAGGTAATACAAGAAAGTATGGTTGGTGTAAGGATTCACTAAGGCTAAGATTCTATCCCATGTCTTTTAAAATTTGAACTTGAAATCTCCTATGAACTCATGAGGGTGCCTTTTGATGGTGGTTAATTTATCAATAAGGGGGAGATGGCGACCCCATATTGAGCAAGGGTTCGGTGATGTTTTGACCCAATCCTTTACTAACTTCCACGACCTTTGCATATGCTTCATTCAAATTTGCTGGGGTGGAATTAGCTCGCACAAACATTGCTGTGAGTGTATCCAAAGCATGGTAATATATCTCTCGAGTGTCTGGGACAAGGCAAGGAGTTTGCAACCATGTGGAGGCCTTTTGGAATCGATTGTTGAATGAAGTAATAGGTTTGTGCTCTTGTCTTCTACATTCAAGAAATTGTCTATGCAACTCTGATGGAGAAATCTGGATACCAAATTGTTCAATGAATTCATCTTTCAATCTTTCCCATGTGGTGATGGATCCTGTAGGTAAATGGATAAACCAATGATAGGGTTCTTCCCCAAGGAATAGGGAAAAAGTTTGCAAGCTACATCTCCATACTCAATTGGTCTATTTCGCAAATGGTCTTCAAACATTTTGTTGTGATCTTACACAATCTAGTTCAAATCATTGGCATTTTACTTAGAGCAAAAGTTCTCCAAGTTCTTTGGCATTTCATGGATCTCATCGAATGCAAGTGGTGACGGGTTGGTGACCAATCATGTAGCACCGTTTGGAGGTGGACCTTTATTTTGATCCATTGCTTGATTATCTTCTTGAAATATAGGCTTGTTAGGACCTTGCTGATCTTCTTGATCTTGATCTTGATGTGGAGGAGTACAAAAGATATCCTCTCTTTTTAGATTGTCTTCTTGATCAAATAGTCTGTTTCTATCTGTTCCTCGACTTGATGAAGCCTCTCGCCTCCCAAATCTGGATCTAGGTATGAACCTCGACTTGTAATGTCTTCGTTCTCTAGGGGCAGATCTTAGAATTCTCTGGAATCTTTTAGGCGAAAATGAATTGATGCGATCCAGCGTGACTTGCTTATCTAGAATCAACTCAAACTTGTTGCAGTCTTTGGGCAAGTAAATCCCCTTCAATTGCAGCTTCAATTCGTCCGGCCTTCGTTTCTTCTTCGTCCAATACAAAGGTAATACCAATGCATTGAGGTGCACTCGTCTTCACTTCCCAAGCAATATTGTTCAATCCAAAAATAATATCTCCTTGATCTTCTAAATTTGGTTGATCTACTGGAAGTTCGTCTCTAATAGGTAGCACCATCGTGGTTCATGCTCAAGTGGGAAATTCTTCGACTTGTTCAATTTCTTTGCTGTCTTGTAGGAGATGGGGTCTCGCGATTGATTGCTCTAGGAACAATAACAACCGGAGGCAAATTTTCCAACTCTTCCTCTTTACCAATCATTGCTCTCATTTGTTTGAATTCAGCTGCACTTCTTTTGTTTCTCCAAGCAAGAGTGTTCAACTTTGAGATGATATCGTGTTGTTCATCTAGGATGAGTTCTTCTTCAGGCAACACCATTCCGCATCATGATCTTAGAAAAGTCCTCTTCTGCATTCAGCAAAGCAGGTCCTCCTAGCGCCAATTCTATTGATGTGTGTTTTATGCACATACGAACACATAATAAAATACCAAGGTATCTTATCGTCTCTTGAACAAAGTCTCTCATATGCAATGCTTCACGATTAAATGAGACAACTCCAAGGTTACGAAATGTCAGGTCTTGACGTGTGGATAAGCTTAATGGATGATGTCGATTGCTGTTTTCAGTTGGGGACTTAGACAATTGTTCAGATTCGTTAATCTTATCATGGATTGGAATAGGTTTTGCCAACGACCTATGATTTTGCAATATAGCTCTCGATCTAATCTAACAAGGATTTTCAAAAAAAATGCAAAAGGATGAGGGTTAGGAGTTCTATTCTAAAACCTAGAATGCAAGAAGCAATGAATGATTCAATGGAGTCCTACTAGGCAAGGTCTCAACATCAATGAACAATTTGACACAAGCTTAGTACAATCATCTAAGGTAAATTTTATAGATGTTCAAATTATCACCATCAACATCAATACCATCAAGGCAATGCATATTAATGGACCTACAATAATTGAAGTTAAGTTCAATTCCAAATTCCAGTTGACCACACAAGGTGATCCTAGAATTAGCAAGAAAGCTAGTGGTATGGACTAAACAGATTCCACACAAATGCATTCAATAACTCTTTCATTCAATCTATAACTTGAAACAAATTCTAATCTAAATTCTATTCTAAATTTTGGAGGCAATGAGAACCACAAATGCATACAAAATCCAAACACAACCACCACACTTCAATGATTTATATTCAAATTTGCAACATATAGACGACAATTCTCAAAAATCTCTCTCTTATGAATGAGAGGCAATGGGGTATATATAGAGTCTCAAATGGAAATGAACAACCAAGATTCATTTCGAATCAAGGGCCAAGATCATGCCAATACTGCCCTAATTAGGGTTTACATCAAAAAAGAAATCACCAACAGGTGACCCAATGGGATGATGCCTAGTCATCAAAGAGGGAATCTTCTAGAAGATTCCGACCTGCATCCCTCTCACTAGCAACATATTCCAAGAATCTGGCCAAGACTGAGTTGAGCTCCTCCATGGCAATGGTAGGTAAAGCCTCCCATTGTGCATCTATCACATCCAATGCATTTGAAAAAGAATCAAGTGCATTCTCCCAATCTGGCATAAAAGTGCATCTATCACATCCAACGCATTTTGGAGGCAATGAGAACCACAAATGCATACAAAATCCAAACACAACCACCACACTTAAATGATTTATATTCAAATCTGTAGCATATAGACGACAATTCTCGAAAATCTCTCTCTTACAAATGAGAGGTAATGGGGTATATATAGAGTCTCAAATGGAAATGAACAACCAAGATTCATTTTGAATCAAGGACCAAGATCATGCCAACATTGCCGTAAATTTGCCCTAATTAGGGTTTACATCAAAAAAGAAATCATCAACAGGTGACCCAATGGGATGATGCCTAGTCATCAAAGAGGGAATCTTCTAGAAGGTTTCAACCTGCATCCCTCTCACTAGCAGCATATTCCAAGAATCTTGCCAAGACCGTGTTGAGCTCCTCCATGTTAATGTTGGGTAAAGCCTCCTGTTGTGCATCTATCACATCCAACGCATTTGAGAAAGAATCAAGTGCATTCTCCCAATCTGGCATAAGCTTCTGCAAATCGCGGATGTGAACCACAAGAGAAACCAAATCATCAATTTGACTCTTCTTCAAAGATTCCAATGATTGAAGTATATGAAATCCATCTTTTCTTTCCATTCTTTTAAGTGTAAAGTGTTGGAAGCATGGACATCCATTTCCAACAAATCATCAATAGATGTAAGGATCTTGGATTGAATCTCTTGTATCGATCCTTCCATCTCTGCGCAATCTTGCCTTGCGTGATCATAAGTGGACTTCCCCATAGCTAAGGAACAATACCATCCCTGAAAATCATATACATCACCTATATGCACAACTCCCTCCCGGATCAATGTGGGCATCGAGTTCCGCTTCAATGCCTTGAGATGAGGAATTGTTTTCTCTTGCACTAGCTGGAAATCATCCCAAACTCCTTCCAAATATTGTATCCTAAATATGAGCATTGACGATTTGTCAAATGCTTGGACAAATTGAGTTAGGAAATCATCTGCTTGTTTTGTAACATCCTCAATCCACTTTCCAAATTCCACGTGTGTTCTTCGCTGCATCATGAGTAAAGGGGAACTCGCAATCAATTGCGATAGGTGAGACAAAAGTAGGATTCTCAAGCCTATGGGAATTCATCGCTTCAATGTACTCCTTGTGTCTCCGGTTCTCATTTTTAAGCATATTCTTCTTCTCAATAGTCCTATCCAATTGCGCCCTAATTGCCTGGATTGTATCATCAAGTTCCTGGAACTCTTGCTTCTTTGTAGTGGGTCCAAGGTCAATTGTAGCGATCTGATAATCCATAGGAGTAGCCGCATCTTTGGTTGCATCTCATATCGGGACTGCCACTTGTGCAATACACACACTTTTTTAATCTCTAGACACCTTAGAAAATATCTTAGCCTTCTTTTTTTCCCTTCTTGTATCAGCTCTGGCTAAGAAATCTTCAATGTCCTCTATGGGTTGTGTCTCTATCATCTTCTTCTTTTCCATGCTTTGCAACAACCAATCGGAATCACAGACATTTCCATCCCATCCTCAAGGTTCATGTCTTGATCAAGTCCCCTCAAGGCTGAAATGACATCATCATCCGTCTCTTTGTCCTTGGTTAAATCGACCACATTATTGCCCAAACTAACCTCCAACTGGATAGAGGGAGATTTGGGCTGCTCTTCATCTTCATTCGGTGGTGCTGATTGTGCTGTAGCATGCAACTCCTGATTATTCTTTGGCAAGGTTTCCGTATGGGAAATCTATTCTGATTCTCTATCCTTCTCTGGTATATTATTCTCTTTCACTAATGAGGAACTTGGGGTGGATAAAGGAGTATTAGACTTATGTTTTTTTTTGCCTTGATTGGTGGCTAATAGTCTCCTTGCCCTTTGCTTGCGATTCTCTAGGCATACCCTTCCTTCTTTTGGGAGCATGACTCTCCTCATCTTCATGTATCCTTATATCACTGGTTGTTCTTTCATCGTCATCAAGGAAGGCTCCTCGTGTTTCATCTTTTCATAGGTAAAGGTGACGTTCATTTCTCTTAACTTATTGACGTACTCGTCCACCCATTCCCTGGAGCAATCATTCACTTCTCTCATAAGCACATTCAAATCCGCCACCTCTAGCTATGTCCTACTAGGCAATAGGATAGGCTTGTCCTTTTCATTCACATACTATGGATGAGTGTGCTCAATGTCATCAACTATCTGGTCCGCAATGGAGAAGAGTTCGCACTTCGTCATGAAATCAATTGACATTTGGGACCACATCCTCTTCCTTACTGCGTGCTCATCCATGAGATTAGCCCAGTAATCCTCAATGTCAATCTTATGTAAACCTCTCTCCCTTGATCTTCACAATATTTCTGAATGGATAAAATCAATCCCTACTCTTATAAGTCCCAAGGCGATAGAACTCAAGTTCCTCAATGACTACACTTGCTGCAGCTGCGGTGTAGCATACCTCCAAAGTCTTCTCAAGTGCAATTGGGAGAGTTATCCTTGTTTTGTGTTTCTCCTTTTGGATGAAATCAGATTCCAAAAATTGTCTCACTACCTCAAGTATGATCATCTTGTTCGTCGGATACCTAGGAATTTTGTATGGTTTGGATCTAAATCCTTGAATCTGTAGGTATGTGAAGGTAGGAAACTGTATATACCACGATCCATATTTCTCAATAAGCCTTGTTGCCTCCTTGGACAACCTTTTGTGGATCTTGCCCTGCAATAGCCTTGTGATGTACATGGTGAAAGCATCGTTCACCCTTCTACAGTGTTCAATTTTGTGCATATGAAGTTGTGGATAACATTCATAAACTTGCTATTGTCCTGGCCCATTTTGGACTTCACCCTTGCATGTGAGTCCTTTGTATACAACAAATCTAGTAGGCAAGTATACAAGGCAGGAAGTCATGTTGAATGTCCTCGTCTTTTCTACATTCCTCAACTGGAAGTCTCGTTCTAAATAGGGTCTAAAAATCCTATTTTATTTTTGGTATGTTTGGTTTCGTATAATAGATACCTATCTATTTTTTGCCCTTTTAAAAAAAGTATCCACAAAAAATCTTCCTCTCTTCTGTAGGTATTATTATTAATGTTTAAATATTGCATTGTTTACTAATTAAACTCTCTCTGTAAACAGGGGAGACAAATCGTCTTCGCCTCTATCTATTCTATAAATAGGTTGTCACTTACAATCTTGGCCCAATTAATCTTGATATGTCCTCAATAAAATAGAACATCTAGTTCTCAAACAAGGCCCCTTGAGGTGTCCCCATCACTCTATTGAGTAGGAATATCATATCACTGTATTCATCTTTGAAGTCCGATGATAGAAGCCTTTTGGGTAGCTTAGAGTGGTGACACCTAGGTTCAATGATCCACTCTTTGTTGAAAAATGTCATGCATGCATCCGCCGCCTTAAAAAAAATAGCCTCATATTCATCCTTAGTTTTCTCTCGCATGTCTGCACTCCTGAGGATTCCAAACATTTCCATGATAGTATCCTTGGCAAGATATGTAAGCATTGTCCCTTTAGGTAATTTGATCAGGGATCATAGTGCTTTGCACACTCAATAATAAGTTCACTACATTGTATGGATGGTGGAAAGCCAGCCACTTGATATATCCCGCTCTTCATGATGTTGGTCGAAAGGGTGGAAGGAAGATGATTCTTCAATCCAAACATCCTTTACCGCATTTGCTCCATGTCCAGGAATTCCATGTTCGTGTTCGTGATCTTCTTCCATTGGGATGATAGCTGGGATTCCGGATAGAAACCCTCTTGCACTATCCTCAATTGTTCCTTCCTCGCAGTGATTCCTGCCTTAGACATGATACCTGTATGAAACACAAAGTCAATATCATGAAAAATAACTTAAATAACTTGTTTTCATAATTTATTAAGTTCTTTTTTTTATGATTTTGTCAAATTTAAATATCAAAAAACAGATATTTCTCTAATTTGCAACATAAATTCTGAGAACAAAACAATCTTTGAAAAGAAAACCCTCATAAAACCTCAAATTTCAGACTTATGTAAGGTCTGATAATTGAAAATAAGTCTGAAGACATGTGGGTATGCTCAGAAAATAATGGATTTGAGGCTCAAAAAGTGTACCACAAATCTGAATACACTTAGTATATAAGTCTGATTTTCAGATTCCTAAGTCTGAATACACACCTCCAATATCTGAAAATGGCCTCCAAAGTCTGAAGACACACTGAAAAGGATAGAAATCAGTGGCTGGAAGTGGTCACAGACCTGCCATATACTTGCACTCGATTTATCTCACCCTTCCAAGCTCCAAAATGGCCACACCTGGGCACAACTATGTGGCCGGAAATGAAGTTTCAGTCTGAAGACAACTTTGAAAATGATGCTTCAGACCTGCACCAGCAATGGTGTCCACACAAAATGCACCCAAATTCTTCAAAAATAGTGTCCAAACACAATTGCCTTAGTTGGAAATGAAGTTTCAGATCTGGAAATGGAAAGTTCCAGGTAAGGGCCAGCAATGGCAGCCAACTATGGTGTCACAAATATGTCCAGCTACGACAACAAACTCAGATTCTCCTCATACACCAGCAATGGCATCACATAATGCTTCCAAAAATCGCCCAAGTGTGAAGTGCCCAGCAACATACAAAATTGTGGCCTCTCCAACAATGGCACCAAACTCGAAATTGCCCAAAAATGTGGCCCAATTAGCCACAAAAATCGCTGTAACTCATCCTTTGATGAAGGCGGCTAAGTCTGATTGGGCAAAATCGCCCTCTCCAATCTACAACTCTCCCTTAATAATGGCGTCAAAATGACTCTTGGGCAAATATCGCCCCAGCTGTAACCTTCAATTTGCCTTCAACCAGCCACCCAATTGTCACATCGGCCACTTACAAAATTATTTTAATGCTAGCTGGGGCATACTTATTCAGGTTTTCACTTTGAGATTTCACCACACAAGCAATGTGGGATAAAACTTGCTCTTTCATAAAGCCCGGGGGAAAATTGATTTGCCTTGGGATTGCATTTTTATCATTAAATAATTATCGCCGGGCATTAAATAATTCGTAACAAGGCAAAAACAATTAATTTTGGGCACACTTGGCATTAAATCTTTTCACTTTCATAAAATTTGGGCCAACTGGGGAAAATTGATCCATGTTGGGACTCCAATTTTCATAAAATTTTACCATAACTCATTACAAATGGTCACTTGGGGAAAAACGGCCCCCATCAGGGCACACAAAATCCCTTCATTCATTAACTTTGTCCCAAAACTCCACTTTGGGGAAAATTGACCCCCATCAGGACACTAAAATTCATCTTTTTGTTTGCATTGTCCAGAAAAATCATCTTGGGGAAAAATGTGGGTCATCTGGACAATAAAAATCCCTTCATTTCATCAACTTGTCCACAAATTTGATCCTTGGGGAAAATCGACCACCATCTGGACACATCAATTCTATCAATGCACAACTCATTTTCATCCCTGGGGAGATTCGCACCTCATTAGGACACATATTGCAACACTTAGTCAATTTTTGGGCCTCTAGTGGAAAAACGTGGTCCATCAGGACACATAATGGGGAAAATCATGTCCCATCAGGGCAATGTCCAAAACTTAAGGGAAAAACGTCCTCCATTGGGAGAAAGGTGATTTTCACATTGAAAATGCCCAGACTTCTTAAATTTCATCATTTCACATCGGGACTTACTTTATTTTAACTAGGGGAAAATAAGGGTCCATCGGGACAATGTGCAAATCTGACTTAGTTTACCTCCTAGGAGCAAGAAAATGACTCCTATAGGGTCCCTTGATGCTTGAGCACAAAAATAACCCTAATTCGCAACACTCACATTTCTTCATGTTTAAAACCTGTTGCAAGCCCTAGACTTGGACAGAAATTAGGATCACAACAGTTTTGACATTTTGAAGCATTGGATTCTACTCAAAATTTGAAACCCTAATTGCACCTTAGGCATGATCACTTCAAAATTGAGACTTGGGCATTGAAAGCTCAAAATTTGCCACCTAACTACCAAAACCCTAAACTAACAAGATGCAGAAAGCAAGAAAGAGGGGGTCCTTGTTTGCAATGGGGCGATGTGTGAAAAGGTCACAACAAGGCCTAATCCTATCCTATTGATTTTGCAAAGATAAGGGGAAGAAGGAATGCATGAAAGGGAAAGGGTGTTGATACGTCTAGATTTGAGTGAGTTCCTTCTTGCCCATGATAGCATTGAGGACAAACAGAATTACCGTAACTCACACAAGTCTCCATTTAATGACTCCTACAAGTAGTTATGGAGGTAAGGGATTTGACACATACTATATTGGATGAAATCAACAACTAATTCTCGCAATTCATTTATACACAACAGCGTCTGCAAAATGTAGTAAAATCATTCATGTATAAATGTAAGAGGAAATCACACAACATATAGGAACTGAGAAGAGGTAAAAATAAGGTAATTTTTATCGTTTCAAAGGCATGGAGCCTGTTTACAATAGCAGAGTTGTAGAGCATGCAAGTCTTTGGTAAGATATTGAAGGAGGAACTTGTACAAAATGAGGACGGCAAGGCTTTTATTTTGGAAGAGGTGCCAAACTAAAGACAATGTGGTAGACTAGAGAGAAATCCTAGCTACTATCTTAGCCAACGAAATGCAGACATGTGTACACTTCATATGATTGGCTGAGGCATGGAGAAAACTTTCTTTTATTAATGTCCTATTAGTAGATCAAATCTGCCCAAGGAATCCGTTGAAAAATGTCTTGGGGAATGGTGTTTCTGAGAAGGGGTGTCTACAACATTAAATGAAGCATGGGTGCCATCTTTTTCCTCTTGGATTTGTGCCAAATTGCATTAAAAGCCTTTTTGGAGCTTCCTCTGATCACGATCTGGTAGTTGCGAGCATTAATGGCATTGTAGAGTTGTTGGTGAGAGAAAACATGTTGTCTAGAGTGTCCTTGTTGCTATCAATAGATTTTCGGACCTTTGCATATTGTTGTGCCCAATGGATTTGGTAGAAGTGCATTAAAACCTCCAATGCCTTGACAAAACGTTTATCCATTAGGCATCGAGTCTTGGGGTTCCCTCCTTGGATTGCTTACTGATCGAGTCTGGGATGCAGGCACACCTATGTTCGATGCCTCAACAAAGCCTTCTTGTCAAGCATCAAGCATTGGGGATCCACCTTGCTGCTTGCCATGGAAAAGCAGGGGAAGAGATACTCTAAACATCTGATGGAGTATTCCAGGCTTCAAGGACTGGATTGACCATAGAAGGGATGCTTAAAGAGGAAGGGGAATGATGTCAGTAGAAGGAAGGTGGAGTTTTAGACTTTTGGGCATGGATGGAAAGGTATGAAGGCAAGGAAAAGTTCAAAAGTCCAAAGGACTTGGAAGAATCTGAAAAAGGGGAAGAGAAATGTTGAGCATCAGGGATCAGAGATACTGCTTATAGATGCCAAAAGTGGTAGAGGAATAAGGGTACCACTGATGACTCAACGAATTGACAAATGTAACAGTTAATTGCATTTTGAAGGATTGGGGAGAGGAGTTGAAGCTGATAGGAAGAGTATGCAAGTATGAGTGACTGAAACATTGAAACTCTGACAACTTTTACACTTAGTCAATTTTAGGTTTTTTCAACTTGGGCAATTGACTAAAACATGAAAAGAGGGGGAATTAATACTACAACTAGAGGCACAATATTCATGCAAGATAGCCCATTTAGGATCTCGTGGATCAGTTCTCATCAATGGGCAATGAAAGGTGGCATGAAATGATAATGTGTATCACACATCCTCTAGAAGAGTCTGCATTACCACATTTGGCTGATCTACTACCATCTTCAGCTGACCAAACATCTCATCATTTTGTTGGTTCATTAACCTTTCAAATCTGAACACCCCATTCTTAAAAAGATCAATTGTCTTTTCTTCTTGCCTCATCAAGACTTTCTAAACTGGGAACTATATCTCTACCTCTAACAAACAACCCTCTGGTTTGTATCTTGTTAGCGTGATCCACCAAGTTACTTTTTAGCTTAGATAATCTTTTACAAGCAATTTAATTCTTTGATGCTCTATGGACAACCTCAACCCAACATTGTAGTGCCAAGATACCTTCTTCCTCTGAGCCACCTCCTTGATGGATCACTTGTAGTGGGACACATACACAAGGTTTCCATGAACCACTCTTTACATGAATCACTTACAATATGATACATGCACAAGATCTTCTATAAGCAGAATCTATAGATCACCTTGATGCACCCATAACAAGTATTTGTGAGCCATTCTTTTGGATGGATCATTTGTGGTGTAACATACATAAGTATTTGTGAGCCTCTCCTCTAGATGTATCATCTACAATATGACACAGGAATCTGTTGTGGGTTATCACTCACTCAAGCAATGAACTTTGCTCTAATACCATTTGATGTAGTCGCAAAGGAGGGTCTAATGAAAGATTGTCCAACCATGCAAGCTACTTCTAGATATAAGTAACAAATACCAAATTCTAATCAAATAATATAACAATTCAATGTACACAACATAATGAATAGAGAAAATAATGTATTTATTTCATCCATGATAATTACACCAAGCTCCAATGCATTACAATCAGGCCTTCAACCTTACAACAATTACTGAATGGTCTTATTATCAAATATAATAGACTTCACTAGGAACTCTTTCATAGTTTCTAGCTATAAATAATTTTGGAACGAGTAATACTGCAAATCTGCAGTCCGTTGCCTACACTGCAAGCAATGGAGAGTCAGATCCTCACTAATGCGCTACTAGACTTTTGATCTTAGTTACTCAGGTTACTACTTGGAAATAGGCCTTCTGTCTTAAATCTTCGATTCAACTCTTAGTTTCCTGTCCAAGCTTCATCTTTTCAACTCCAACCTTGTTGCTCAAAGAGTCTCAAACCTCCAGCTTCCTGATTCAACCTACTCTAAATTCTAAAACGAAAACAAGCCTGCTAATATGAACACTGTACAATTTATTTGGATAAAATAAATAAGCAAGCTTAGCCTGTTTGTTTTGATTTCAGAAGTTAGAGCGTGGGACTTTGAGGAACTTTTATCCTCATCAATGAATTTTCTCAATATGACAGCTAGAACATAAAAGAGAATACTATCCAAGGATTAGAACAGAGATCCTTGGAGTTGTATCAATGATTAATTTGCTCTTGAAGAAAATGTGACACATGGAAATAACAACACCTAGAAGGAAATTGGATGAAGACGATGAACTATCGCTAAACATTTAAAGCTGCTTTACGTATTTGAACATTGATGTCACACAAAATTAGCATGGATCTTCTAATAATTTGATTTTTACTTGAATGATTACAAAACTTATGGGGATTGGGCTTGAATGGAAATCTTGGCAGCATAAGCAAGCTTCAACATCATATTCTTTACACACAAACTTAAACAATCTAATCTAACTTCGAACTTGAATGACAACTTTTGCAGGATAAGTTTGGCATCAACTCTTATATATTGTATGTGTAAATGACACATTTATAGTATTCAAGCTACAGCTTGTTGAAGCTTCAAAAATATTAAAAATGATTGCTTTGCAAGCAATTCTATCCTCATTTTCTGAAAATAATATAAAAGATTACTTTCTATTTCTACTTTGCATCCATCTATATTAAGGGCTTTGATCTCCTGATTTTGTCTTGAATGGATCCTAAATCTTTGCTTGGGCTTCACTTTGAACCAAGGGCTTAGATTCATCTCATTTTCTCTTTTATTTCACTTTATTTTCCTTCCAATCTTCTTGAGTGCATATACTAACTTGGCTGCCACATTTTCTTTGTTTCTATCTTCATTTTGGCAAGAAAAGCGTACCTTTTATGTGTTTAGAAGAGCTTCGGTACTCAATTATTTTTTATTTTATTTATATGATTCTCATCATGAATTTGCTTATATGGATGCCAATAATGAACAAGGCATAGGTGCTTGGAGTGCTTTTTGATGAGTTTTTGAAAGATTTTATGGAAATATTTTATCTTTCATTAAAAGTGCTCTTTTTTTCCGTTCTTGAAGGCTACACCATAAAACCTCAAACTTAAACAAGTTTTCCATCATTTTCTTGCCTCTTAAAACCATTTTAGTTTGATAAAGCTTGAATCTATATGATTAACCCTCTAACTTTGCCATCTATTGTTTTTCATCGAAAAAGAAAAAACGAATTTCTTAAAATAGAAAGTTGTGATTTTTGTGCTCATCTCTTCAAGTCCAAACAACAAAAAATCAAAAAGCAAAAAGGTAACTTTTTTCCAAAAATAGAAACTTTCAAAAAATAAAAGGTTTGATTCTAGGACTTCATGTAAACTACTTGTCTTGAGTATTGGTTTCTCAAGAGTGACTACTTTATGTTTTGAAGATGATCCTCATATATGATGTTGTCTCAATGTGTCGGAGAAGTTTTGTCTTAGCTTGAATCCTTCCTACCTGCACTTGGTATTTGCTGTCATAGTCTTTCGTTGAACTTCACCTTTTCTTTTCTTTGTTGGTGCTGAATTTGAAGCCTCCTTCAGGATTCCTAGTTTGATAATTTTCGTGATGAGCAATTTGCATACATTGTTAGTAGACCAAGACAAACCACAATCTAAGGATTTAACTTCTGGGATAGGAAAGATAACATAGTTGACATTGATATGACAAGAATGCCCTGACATTTGGCTATATGTCCATATTTGTGCATGGTCCATTGTTTCTACTTTCCTTGAGTTTAACTATCCTTCGTATTATTTGGGAAACTGATCCTTCGTAAACATTCTCTATATGCAGGAAAGAGACTGATTTTGCTAGTGAAGTAGCAGCTCAAGTTGGATGATGCAGTTACTTTTGTTAAATATTTATTCGCTGTATGGAATCGCCATACAATGTTTTTGGAAACATGAAATCTTGAAGATTTTTGGAAATGTATATTGGCATCTGTTCATTGATGCATGCCAAGGGATTTTCCAAATCCATTTGCAATTTTGTTAGTTTTGATTTTAGGATGTTCAATGATCTTGAAAGCATGATGGTAGTTTTGTTTCTTCAATGGTAATCATAGATATTGTTTCGCATTGAACATGGGAGAGGAAATTGTAGAAATGGAGGCAAAACTAATAATTCAATTTCTCCTAAAATTGTAATATAACAATTCAATATATAATAAATTTGCAATGCCCAGGACAGCACAATATTAAAAAAAACAAGAACTCAACATGATATATATATTTTTAAAAATTATAACTAAGTTTTATGTAATTTTAATTTAATGATTTTTTCTTAAAATTACAAATTTATAGTCATTGAATTTGATTACAATTTTTAATTTTTATTTCATTGTCAAATTTAATCCGATTTTTTCTGTGTAATTCGAACATGAACAGAAACCTTGTGAGATAGATTTATGTAAATAATAATATTTTAGTGCTTTCATTGTAGTAGATTATGCATTTATCAGACAAGTGTTTTTTCAGCTATAGAATAGAAGGTTTTTAATGTCTAGGAGGCTAAAACTGTCTAAAGGACATCCGACTCAAGCTATTTTAGTTTTTTACATTATTGATTTATTTATTTTGATGATGAACTCCCTTATTTTTTGGACCATCTTTTTTTTTAGATTATGCATTTATCAGACAAGTGTTTTTTCAGCTATAGAATAGGTGGTTTTTAATGTCTAAAGGACATCGGACTCAAGTTATTTTAGTTTTTTACATTATTGGTTTATTTATTTTGATGATGAACTCCCTTATTTTTTGGACCATCTGCTGATAAATTATTTGTTTATTTGATCCAAATGTCACTGCAAATTTCACTCTAAAATAAAATGTTTTTTCGAGTCAACTGTTCCAACTGTACAAAAGGTACATACCCTTTTCCACTCTTCGTCATTTATCCACCTTCATGTACCTCTTCCATATATGTTTTCATGGTGCATAGGTTGCTAGGTTTCTTATATAATTATTCTCTCATTATATTCTGAAAATAACAATTCCTTGTAATGCCCAACTAAATGTTCAACATGTTAATAATTATATAAGAAAGCCAACATCCTATGCACCATGAAAAACATATTTAGAAGACGTAGATGAAGGTTAAATGAAGAATGGATACATACCTTCTTCCACCATTCTTCATTAACCTTCTCCATCTACCTCTTCCATATATATTTTTCATGGTACATAGGATGCTAGATTTCTTTTATATATATATATATATTATTTTGAGAATAAAATTATAGTATGAGGTTTCATTTGTGCATACAAGGAACTTTACAAATCATCATATTTGTATTGTTCAACTTTGTAGCCTTATACTATTTTTTAAGTTAGGAGTTTGGATTTAGTTCTTTGTTCTCCTTGATATGACCAAGTCCAAGGTATAAGTCTACAACATCAAAAACTCATTGGGGTTCAAAACTTGGTTTGTATCCCTAGATTTCTTGCTAATAGTGATGATAAAAAAGAAATTCTAATTTATCCATGACTAATTGAAGACTTTTGGTTGCTTGTTTTAAAATTATGTAGTATATCTTGGGACTATACTATCTTCAAGGTTTGAGATTGTTTGGATTTTAATTTGATTAAAATTAAAATTTATTTATTATCTGGTTGGTATAAACTCAACTTTGATGGTGCCTCTAGAGGTAATCTCAAGATTGTTGGGATATGATGTATCATACTTCATTGAGATGGCTCCATCTGTGTCAAATTAGCCAAACTAATAGGTATGGCCTCAAAAACTTAGTTGAAATGGAAGCACTAATTGAAGAGTTATTGTTAAGCAAAGATCTATGTATCAATAAATTGGCCATAGAAGGTGATTCCCAAGTAATTATAACACCATCATGACTAAGAAAACTCCGAATTGGAAACTAAACTCAAGACTGGGGAGAGTGTTGGAATTACTAAGATTATTTTGAAGACACACAAATTAATCATATATTTAGAGAAGGAAACAAGGAGGCAGACAATCTTGCTAACTTGGGAGTCGATGAAATTATAATTAAGGTAGTAGGGTGTGGAGAGTAGGAAAAGATGGCTGGTACAAATTTGAATTTATGAAGACCAAGGACAAAATTTGGAACGAGAGTTGAATTATTTAAGGTATTGAGGCATGATTAAGTTAGATGGGTTAGTGTATATATATATATATATATATATAACAAGGTCTCAATATTATTATAGTTTTAATAGAATAAAATTTAATTAAGATTATATATATTAGCTCTAAGTAGCAAGCCATCTCATCTCAATACTATAGAGTATATCAACCTGTCAAAATTTAATTTATAGCTGTTGAATTTTAGTGGGCATTTAGACAAGGTGAGATGGTCTTAGGAAATGTTGAGTGGACATCTTATCGACGTATCATCTGGTAAGCAATGATGTAAGCAGATTATGGGACCTAAGGAAAAATCTAGAATATTTCTAAGCATTTAAGAAAAGTTTGAAAGCATGTATTTCTTGGCATGTTCGCTTCTCAAAGAGTCAATGATAGACTCTTCACATGAGCTGCAGCCTGCGAAGATGCTTTTTTTCGGTTTCCCTTGAGTAATAATCATCTCAAAAGAAGTGGGTATTAATTAGGTTTATGTGAAACACAAATGTATTAGCCTAAATCTTGAAAGAGTGACATGGCACTTTCAGAGAGAAGAGTATGGAGTTGAATTTGCAGTTGGTGCTTGTAGATGATAACAAACTAATTGCATTTAGTGGAGAAGTTAAACATGAAAGATGGAGAAGGATAACGAACGATTTGGATGATTTGGCAAGCCGAGCATTAAGGGAGATCATGGGCGAGGAACTTATTTACAATGAGTTCCGTTTCGGGGTAAATTGCGATATCCCAACTACTTTTGTTTCTATCTTGTTAGTTATGGGTACTCAAAAAGAAGCCATACAATTGTGTAGAAGTATTTTTAAGAAGGATTTACTGGGGAATTTAGATATAGCTATGGAAAGTGTCGATGAAAATCTGATGATCCCTTACCTAGAGGACTACTTCATAGCACCAGGGCCAAGGGAGGTTCGAAATCCTAACAAAGTAGTAGTTAAGCGACCCTTACTAATTTTAAAAGATATTAATGACTTCGAGAATAGGAAACTGGATATAGCTAGAAAAATCGATTTCCTTTTGAAGTGGCTTCACACGAGGGCAACTCCTGAAACGTATGGTGGGTAGAATATCTTATAGTAGAGGGTTTTCAACCTCTTGAGACCTTGCCAAATGTGGAGGTGGAAAGATTTCAAATATTACCATTGGTGGTGATAAGGGCAGGTAGGGAATGGGGTGGTTTGAGGAAGAAAGACAATGCTTCAAAAAAGAAAACAACTTCAGCTAAAGATGACGCAGGGCCATCTTCTTTTGCTGTTGTCAATGTGGACTGCGATTATGTTGATCAAAGCCTTATGGAGGAATGAGATAAGTGCTCTAAGGGTTGCATTTGGTTTAAGGTCTTAGTTAATATTACCTTGGTAGGATTACCTTGTTATCTTGAAGTCTATGGGTCATGTTTATGCTGTATATATTTCAAGACTGATAAGTAATATCGTATTAGAAGTAGATATGATAAGGACTCTATATAGAATGGGCTTTAATCTTCTCATATAAGAATTACAGGGGTGGCTTTTACGAACACCCTATTTTGATACTAGATATCTTTGCGAGAACTATAGTTGGATTCATGAATGTTTTAACTGATATACTCTTAATGAATATATATTTTATTAGTAGATTTATCCTTTTGTTTATCACTATATCTGTAATCTGGTATGGTTTTTACAATAGTAATTTGATATATGTTGTAGCCTCTAAGTGTTATACAGTTTTCTGAAAATGCATTGGCTATATGGGTTTGTGGTTAGATTGCGCCAATAGATGGAAGGTTAGAGGATAATTCTTTTGTCTTTTTATTTGATAGCATATTAAGTTTTTTGTTATATATCTATGGATTTAGACTAAGGTGTTTTAGCTACGTATTGCAGCTTTATTTTAGTCTTTGCTAAATATAGTTGTTTTACTTATATTATGGTACAACTATAATAATTGCTTATCAGATTAGCAATTTTTAGGATTATTTAGTCAGTATAGTTAAACTTTGCTAGCATCCTTTTCTAGCATAGCAGCAATTTGCAGTATATTTGATCTACATCTAGATTTTAAGTTATGACAAAATATTTGAAGAACTATGCAGGTATTACAAGGGTTTTTAGGTAATTTTAATTTGTATAATTCCTTTTCAATTATGACCTCGGCTTGTTATTAATAAAAAAAAATTAAACTTATTATCCTAAAATGGTCAAAATATCTTGGGACTATGTCCATTCTTAGGGTTTGAGATTGTTTGGATTTTATTCTGATTAAAATTAAAATTTATTGTCTTAAAATAGTCAAATACAATGGGAGGAGAAAGCCTTTTCATATTTGTTATTAGAAAACTTTTGCTTAGCCAATTTTTAACAACATTATCTTTTTCGATAATATATTCAATATTACAATTAAACCAGTTAAAATATTCCTACTAATGAACAATATTTTCCTTTTCTCCACTTGTTACCATAGTCTATTTCTTTAAATGTTAGAAACCGTGTGCAATCTATTTTTATCAAGAAATATTTTTAAATGCATTAGTTTGAGGAAGAATTTCTTAGCATTTCTTAACATTATAAATTTCTTTGTCAAAAGAATTCCATATATCAACATCTTTTTTGAAGACTCCATGGACATATTCAGTAACAAATTTCTATCTATCTTTAAAGAAGCAAAAAGTACCTTGCTACACATAACCAAGAGTCTCGATATATAAATTAAAATTATCTCTAATGGAACATGTAGAACATGAAGATTACTTATCTTTTGCTTGATATTGTTGATGACATCTGTATGTTTAGGCTTCCCTATATACTTGTTTTTGTTTAGAAGCTATTGTAGGATTTCTCGATCATATCTAGAGCCAAGAGAAAAACTATTTACATAATTGAATATGCCAAATAAGTCTTACAACTATTTCTTGCTAAATGGACACCCAAACCTTAAGAATTTATCTTTTATGTGTAGTTTGACTTTGAGGATTCCATTATTGACTACCATATTTAAAATATTACAACTATTTTTACACAACTATATCTTATATATAGATAATACCATAGTCTTTTGCTAATTTATAAAATATTTTTAGTTGATTGTAGTGATCATATAGAGTTTGAGTAAATACAATATGATGCAAGAGAAAACAACTCTTCCCTACAACACTCAATTCAACAACACAAAATAATAGACTATAATATCAATTTAACATATGGTCTGGAACAATAAAGCAAATATAGATTTTCAATAACTTTGCAAACAACTACAATTGTGGCCATTCATTGGCCTCTCTCTCACTTTCTCTGTATCATACCCTCTTAAATAGATCTCAATCTGTTCTTGCCTTCACAAAAAGCCTCAATACTGTCTTTACTCCCCATAATTCCTTCAGTTCTCACAAATTTCTCTATAGCTTGGTCACACCTTTGTCTTTTGATCGATTCTACTCCCAAAGCTCTCGAAGGCCCAAGCCCACACTTGACTTTGCACACGTCTCCACAACCCATCACCAAGCCAATACCCACAAACAATATTTATGCTAACTTTCATTTCATTTTATATCTACAACTTAGGATATGTAATTGGGCCCCTCAGTCATTCCGCTCTTTTGCATTGTCTCTTTCCCTTCATTTCATTGTGTTATTCATATTCTCCTCTAACATGTGTTCATTCCTTAACCATGCCTTCTCATTTATCTCTGAAGGATGGCCAATTATTTCTTCATTTGTATGGCTTGAACCTCCTTACCTCTCTCTAATTTCCTTTCCCTCCCTCCCCATGTCTATATCTTGTTCCCTCTTAACTTATCTCTATTTCCCCATCTCTCTCTCTACCTACTTATTTCTCCCTCCCTGCTATATTTATCTACATCTCTTTATCTCTTTGTCTCTTTCTCTCTCTGTCTCTCTCTCTACTTATCTCTACCTCTCCTCTCTATCTCAATCTCTCTCCTTCCCTCTCTACTTATCTCTATCTCTATCTTCCTCCCTACTTCTATTTCTCTCCCTCCCTCCTTCCCTTGCCATTTCTATATCACCCCTCTCTTCATTCTCTCCCCTCTCTCCCTCCCTACCTCCTCTACGTCTCTCTACATCTCTGTCTCTGTCTCTCTCTCCTTTATTCTCTACTTCTCTATCTCCCATTTCCCTCTCTCTACATCACTCTTCCTCCCTCCTTCCCTCTCCACTTCTCCATCTCAACTAAAGAGAGAGAGGATGGATAGACAAATAAATAGAGTAGGGAGTGAGGGAGAGGCAAGTAGATAGAGAGGGAAGGAGAGAGAGTGTGAAGGGGAGAGAGAGTTGAGGTATAGAGAGAATTGGAGATGGAAGGAGGGAGACAAGGAGAGGTATGTAGAAAGATAGGGAAAGGCAAGATAGAGATAGGTAGAGAGGGGGGAGGGAGTAAGAGAGAGGTAGGTAGAGATATATGTATGGAGGGATAGAGAGGTAAGAGATAGGTACAAAAGAGAGTGAGGGAGGAAAGAGGGGAAAGAGAGATAAGCGGTGAGGGAAGGAGGGATGAAGAGAGGGAGAGAGAGAGAGAGAGGAGGGAGGGAGAGATGCATAGAGAGGGAGAGAGAGAGGTAGGGAGGAAGAGAGGGGAGAGAGAGATGAGATAGAGAGAAGTGGTGAGGAAGAAGAGAGGGAGGTAGGTGAGGTATGTACATATCTTTCCCTAGTTACGTCTCTCTTGCTCCCTCTCTCCTTTTTCCCTTTATCCTTCCATATCTCCCCCTTGAGAGATACCCTTGTCTCTAAATTCCTTTCCCTCCCTCCCTCCCTTTCTCCCTCCTCCCCTCTCCAATTTTCTCTATAACTCTCTCTTGTTCAATCTTCCTCTCTAGTTATCTAGAGCTCCCCTCCCCCTCTCCCTCCCTACTTCTATTTCCGTCTCCCTCCCTCTCTCCCCCTCTCTATATATCTCTCTCCTTCATTACTTATCTCTACCTCCCCTCTACCCCTCTCTCTACATATTTCTCTCTCCCTCCCTCTCCCTCCCTCTCCCTCATTCCGTCCTTCCCTCTTTACTTCTATCTATCTCATAAAGAGAGAGAGATAAAGAAAGAGAGGAGGGGGGTGGGAGAGGTATATAGAGATAGTTAGTGAGTGAGAGAGGGAAGAGAGAGGCGAGATAGAGAGAAGTGGAGAGGGAAAGGAGGGATGGGGAGGGAAAGAGAGAAAGGGACGAAGGAAGAGGTATGTAGAAAGAGGGATATTATGAGAGATAGAGATAAGTAGAGAGGGAGGAGGGAGGCAAGGAGGGAGAGGGAGGTAGGAAGTGAGAGAGAGGAAAGATAGGTGAGATAGAGGGACGTAGTGAGGGAAAGAGGGAGAGGGGAGATAGAGATAAGTAGAGAGGGAAAACGAGGAGGTAGACTTAGGGAAGGAGAGAGAGGTAGAGAGGGGAAGGAGAGAGAGGTAGAGAGGGGAAGGGTGAGAGGAGAGAGGGGAAGAAAGAGAGGAGAGAGGGAGATACATGTAAAGAGAGAAAGAGAGAAAGGTAGAGAGGGAAAGAGGGAGGTAGGGTGAGGTATGTACATACCTCTCTCATGCTCCCTCTCCTCCCCCCCTTTTTCCTTTTCTATGTCCTTAAGAGATACCATTGTCTCTACATACCTTGTAAGATCTGGTTGAAAAGCCACCCAAGAACACGAATGAATGAAGGAAAAAACATAAATAAGATATGAGTTAAATAAACTGTATTCAACTCAAGATAATGCAAAGCATTTCCCCAATTAAGAATGCTCATATGAGAGCGCTGAGTAAGTGTATATAAGACTTACCACCCACGAGAGTAAAAGCACTACCAATATGGGATAAAGTGAAAAAGTTCCTAAGTAAACTTAACTAAGTGTGAAGAGAGCTATTGTAGAGAACTAGCTAATAAAGAACTAGATAGCTAAAGAACCCTATTCACACTAACACCTCCCCTTAAGTGCAACTTAGGGAGAAATGTAGACAAATAAGCAAAGATGGGTCCCAACAACTAGTCCTAATGAGGTACCCATGTACAAAATATCTTCTCAAACAGAAAAGGAAGGAGAAAACCTAGTGGGAAAAAACTCCCCCCATGAGAGAAGTTGAGAGACAATATAGCCCCACAATGCAGAAAATACACCAATGGTAGATGCTCGAAACTAGATGTAGAAGATGGTCCATTGTTTTCGAACAATGTTCCTTCCCTTAGGAAGAAACAAAACCAAAGGTGTATGAATTATGTCTTCCCATTCCTGAAAGGAAGATGTAGGAAGAAATCTCATGATGTATAGAGTCTTTGAAAGTTGTTTATCTAGTGAAGATTAATGTAGAACAAAGTTGTTTAGGATAGAGGGAGAGGGGAGATAGATATAAGTAGATAGAGGTGAGATAGAGAGAGAAAGAGAGAGTCAAAGATAACTAAAGAGGGAATGAGGGAGGGTTGGACAAAAGGACTAAGACACATACAAAGAAATAGAGTAGGGAGGGAGTGAGAGAAAGAGAAAGAGAGATGAGTAGGTAGAAATAGAGGTATGGATGGAGAGAAAGAGGCAGGAGGGAGGGAGAGGTATGTAGAGAGGGAGAGGTATGTAGAGATGGAGAGAGAGAGAGAGGTAGGAAGGGAGAGAGAGTAGAGAGGTGAGATAGAGAGTAGTGAGAGAAAGAGGGAAGGAAAGAGAAATGGAGAGAGAGAGGTATGTAGAGAGAGAAAGAGAGGGGAGATGGAGATATGCAGAGAGAGGATAGAGATAAATGGAGAGGGAAGACAAGAGGGGGGGAGGGAAGAGATATGGTGATGGAGGGAGAGGTAGGGAGATAAAGAGAGAGATAAGTAGAGAAGTACAGAGAGGGAGAGAGAGAGATAGAAGGAAGGGAGGATGAAGTATATAGAGAGAGGAAGGGGGAGAGGTATGTAGAGAGATAGATGTAGAGGGAAGAAAGAAATAAGTAGAGAGGGAAGGAGAGAGAGATAGAGAGAAGTGAAGAAGGAAGGAGGAAGGGGGAAGTATGTAGAGAGGGGGAGATGAGTAGTTAGGGAAGAAGAGTGAGAGAGAGGTAGAGATATTTAGAGGGGGGGAGAGAAAGGTGAGATAAAGATAAATGTCTCCTTCATGTGTTTCCATTGTGCTTCTTTCTCATTCAAATGGATGTGGCTGCCACCTACAAAGCAAGTGTGTTGCAAGAAAGATAATGATGAAATGACAGAAAATTGTACAGCGTAAGGATACTAGAAGCATGGTTGATTCTGATGAGAAATGCATCCAATTTATAGAAAAATTGGAGAGAGGACAACAATTAGCAAGAAATTGATATTAGATGCAATTGGATTCAATAATGGGAAAAATCAGATTTAGAAAGAAATGCCATTGCAAATTTTCCATGCAAGAGGATAAGACTAGCCATCAAATCTAATGTTAGGATAAGATGCCCTATCCAAACTCATGACAAATAAGGAAATATGCTTCCAAATTAAAGCACAAAAATAGGAGCCACTTGAGAGAGATAATGAGTTGGAAATTAGGATTTAGCAATTAGGAAATTAGGTGGAAATGATGAATTAGAAATTAGGAAATTAATAAATTAGATGAATTAATTAATAAGTTTTCATTCATTAATTAATTCACAAAAGAGGGAGAATTAATTAACCAATTAAATAAATATTTAATTGTGACAAGAAGACTTAGGATAAATGAATAAATTATTTAACCTAGAGGGAAAATGAAAAATATGATTAAATGATTAAATCACAAAACCCTAGGAGATGAATTAGAAATGCAAGGATGATAATTAGGTCATGACAAAAGATAATCGGTATAGGGTCGATTTGATCATGATTTAATGACGAAAATTGGATAATTGATAAAGTGTCGATGTTGATTGATAAAGATCAATGATAAATTGATCAAGATTGACAAGGATGAAATTGATAGATGCCAATTGACGAGGACCAATGACTAATCGATCCAAATTGACAAGAAATAATGATTGATTGAGATCAATGACAAATCGATCAAAGATTGATAAAAGGTCAACTTGATGAGGGTCAAATGACCAAAGACCAATGACAAATCAGTCGCAAATTGATAAGAGATTGATAAATTGATGATTATTCAGGACAAAACCCTAATTTGACATTGAGAAGGGTTGACGATGTCCAATTGACATGATAATATTGATAATGATCAAAGGTCACAATTGATAATGATAATGTTGATAAGACCTAATTGAAAATGCAAAAAATGCAAGGAACACAAAAGAATGGCAAAATATTGACAAATAATAAGGATCAAGTGTCTGACATAGAAGAAATGATAATAGGATGCACCCTAAAATAAGGTCATGCAGACATGTTAAAGTATGACACCGCAAGCGTTGACCATTTTTAGATGCCTACATTTTGCCCCTCTTTGAGACAATGCGATTATGAGCGTTGTTTCAAAGAACTATCAAGAAATATGTCCCAAACAATGACAACATATATGGATGCCCCCTCGAGGAATTGGCCAGAAGAATCCAGAAAAGAGGCCAATTTACCGAAAATAATACCAGGACTAGACCAAGATGACTGTAATGATCGATAGAATAAATGTTTGTTAGAGGAAATTAGATGGAGAAGAGTTAGTGGTGAAGAAAAATCTTTCTTTCAAAAATGCACAAGGAGTAGGTGAGAAAGTTTATTTAATGATAAACTCATTAAAAGCAAGAAGAGAAAGGGTATGGGTAAACAAACTCAGAGGACCAAGAAAAACCGTAAGGGGATAAACAAGGTGAAAAGGCAGATTCTTATCTCTTCTTATGAGGATGCCGAGGTGGATAAAACTGATAATATGAAGGGTAAGGAGGAAGATGAAATGCTGGATGGGGATCATGGGGAGAACATGAGTACACAAAGAGTGTAGAATGAGGGTCAGGAGAACAAAATGGGAAATCAAAGTGATTGTCATGGTGGGAATGACAGCATCAAGGGAATTTGTGAGACCATTAGCAAAATGGCGAAAGAGATTAGTGACCTGAAGACTAACCTCAATGTGATAAAAAATGCTACTATGGGCAAGAAGCCTCTCTGAAAACATAAAAGAATGAATGGTTGCTATTAACAATGCTGAAGCAATTGAGGCTATGGTTGGTAAAATTCTAGAAACAAAAAAGAAGGTGAAGGAGCTGGAAGGGAACAAAGATGCTAAGGGCTTGGATTCAAACATGAACAATGTGGTCAACAGAGTGGATAGGATGGAACTAACTGTGAAGAGGATTTCTAAGCAAAACTTCCAGATCCTTAAGGCCACTTTGGATAATATGAACATTCTGATTAACATATTTGATCAGATTAAATACGAGGGTGATAAAGATCAGATGGAGAAGAAGGGCCACGAAAAAAGAACAAGGGCCAACACCAAGAAACAGGTTGATATCAAGGAAAGAGAGCTGGAAGAAATGAAAAATTATGCAATCAATATGAAGCAGATGGTGGTGCATGCTGAAGATCTTATGAAAAATATTTAGTTGTCTTTGTCCTCGTGTTGTCCTTGTGCTATCCTTTGGTTGTTTAGTGCGGCTTTCTTTGTCTTGTGTTCCCTTTTTGTTTTGGTTGGGAACTGTTTTTTGTGTGGGTGATCAGGCACTGTGGTTTTTTGCCTCTTTTATGCTATATCTTTCTCCTGCTTTGTAACAAGGTTCTGGGTTCCTTTCAAAAACCTATTTTTAATTAATCAAAACTTTATATAATATTGTAAAACGGATGCAGCGTATCATGACATTGAAGGCCAAAGCGATAATGCAATCCCTTTGCGTAAAATAGACACATTGCAAACAAGGAATGAGTAAAAAACTGCCTAAGACAATATGTGTGTCAAAGGTCGAGGTTTGTGCAGTGTTCATAAAGTGAACGTACTTATCACAAACACCGAAGACATACGTGCCCCCAAAATTTATGAAACACTCCGCAAACAGAGAAGAAAAAAAACAAAAATGATCATGAACCATCCCGACCACTCTAAATCATTCAGTGACATCATCGAGTGACATAGGAACATGATCAAAGATAAATCAATGAAAGATAAGACTCACAAATCTAAGTAAGTCAAAAAAACATTCTGATCTTCATTGCCAAAAGGTGATAATGTTGTAGTGAAAGGACAATCATACTATCTGGTTTCAGGGAACGCAATATCCTATCTAAGACAAGACATAGTCTGGTTTCGAGTATACCACACCTGCATAAGACCCATGATAATGTTGACAAAGGACTGATTATGTTGATATTGTTGATTGATAGGACAAGTTTGATCAGTATGAATGCTTGGTTGGTTGAACAGTTCATCTGTGGATGCATGATTTGTGAAGCACAATGTTTTATGTGTTTTCTGTCTGATGTCTACGCAGATGTCTATTTATGTACAAAAGGGACATTTTATTGGTGAAATGAAACAAAAGCGTTTGTTTTTGGATTTTTCATGTTTTCCAATTTTTAGGGTTTTTGAATGTTTTATTTTTTGTGCTTTTTCAGGACATTTTATGATTTTTGGGGGATTATTTCAGGTCATTTTTCAATTTTTTTTATTGATTTTTTCAAGACTTTATTTGATTTTTATGGATTTTTTTTTATTTTTATTTTTCACGATCATATGTGATTTTTTTTTTGAAATTTTTTTAGGATCATATTTGATTTTTAGTGATTTTTTTCTTCAGGACATTATTTGATTTTTTTTGGGATTTTTCATGACTTTATTTGATTTTTTTGAAATTTTATATGATTTTGTCCCCATTGTCTAGCAAGGCAAGGAATATGGACAGATGGACAAAGAAGATTTGCTGAAATTTTGGTGGATAAGGGACTTGATAGAGGCCATTTTTTATGGAGAAATCAAATTCAATTCCTAAAGACTAGTGCATGATGGGATAAGGGACTAGATGTGACAATGTAAGAGCAATGGAAGGTCATGAGGGACATGTCAAGAGTTTTTTTGAAACCATGTTTCTGCATTTTTACGTCCTTATATTTGATCAAGATCAAGGGACGAAATTGGACTGGACGATGATAGGATATGGATAGGATAAGAAAGATCAAGAATGGATGAGGGATATGGACTGAAGGTTGTGATAGTCTAAAGGATAATGATAGAAAGTTATAATAGGTCAAGGAATATGGATGAAAGGTTATAACAAGCAAGTGGATAAAGACCAAAAGCTATGATAGACTGAAAGCTACGAACATGATGCATGATGTTCATTAAGATCCTCAACCTTGTCAAAATCAAAGGTGGAAAAGGGGAAATGGACATGAGGGACGATAGGACAAGGAAGGGCTATGACAGGATAATGAAGGGCAATAGGATATGAAGGGCGGAACTTGCCCCCACGTGTGTTGTGCAAGAAGTTTATAAATTAAGCATGATGCATGTTTGCCAGGTTTTCATCATGGTAATTTCCCAAGGCACCTGTTTGCCAGGTTTTCACTAGAGGACGAATTATTTTTCTTCTCTTTTTTTTTCTTTTTTTCTAATTTTTTTTTTGTATTTTGACTTTTTCAATTTTTTTGAATTTTTGACTTTTTGGAAGAAAATGGACACTTGATCGGGGATGGAAGAAGGACTCAAGAATATTGTTGTTTGGATAGTATCCTTGAAAAATGGACCATGACGTTGGTAGGATAATGACATGGAAATGATATGGGACTAAGGTAAGGATTTATGCAAAAGATTGGATAGGATGGATGAAAGGATATAAAATATGCATTGGATAATGGATAGGGTATTGGAAGAATTGTGCTTGAGTGGATGGAAATGTTGGCAAGATCAACATTGGTACACACCTCGATGGGTGATGAACTGATGGAGGAAAAATGGATTTTGGATATTGAGATTTTGATGGAGGAAAGGCTAGGGATTTTGGGACATAATAACCCAAAATGGATGATGGAGGAATAGATTTGAAAGGTTTGGATGGAGGAATAGAAATTTTGGAATAGACTATTGTGCTTCAAGGATCTCTATCTCACCTCTCTATCCCTCCCTCCCTACCTCTATATCTACTTAGCTCTATCTTCCCTCTCCCTCTCTCTTCATATCTATCTCCCCTCTCCCCTATCTCTATATACCTCTCTCTCCCTCCCTACCTCTATTTCTCCACATACATATCTCTCCCTTCTTCTCTCTTTCTCCCTCACTCCACTCCTTCCCTCTCCATCTATCTATCTTGCCTCTCTTTCCCTCTCTACCTCTCCATCCCTTCCTCTTCCCTTTCCATCTCTCTGTTGGAATCAAGGAACACTGAGGGGGGCGTGAATCAATGTTCTGCAAATTTTAACTTTATTAATTTGTTCTTTCAACCACCTAATACATTGAACCAAAAGAAAGATGCAAGAACACAAAGAAATCAACCACAACACCATAACACAAAGATTTTATACGTGGAAAAACCAGTCAAGGGAAAAACCACAGTGGGGATGAGACCCACAAATGAGTATACTCAAATATATAATTTTACAATGGAATGCACATGCATTTAGGCACACTGCCTAGAGCTTACTGCTCACAAAAAAGGGCTACAACCCTTGGAAGACTCATTGTCTTACAAATGAGTTACATAAGATTACTGGAGTACATGAACTAAATACTAGAATCTACAAATGCCTGATTATAGTTCTGGTTAAGCACATTACACAAACTCTTTATATTTTTCCTTATACTGCTCTGTTTCATGGTTCTGCTCTGATATGGAGCATAAATCTCTATTCTATGCACATGTAACTGCGCACAATCGATCACAAACACCTTTTGCATTCATCACACATACTAAAATTATCAAACACATCTCTTATATATATCCACAACAAGATATTAGATCAACCACATGTCACCTTCAAGAACACTTAGCATATTATGAAACGTGTACATACTGTCGGCTAAATCTGAAATCAAAATACCAATGCAGACCAAAACAATTAACCACACACTACCAAAACCATCAGACTAATCACTTGGACCACAAAAATAATAACCAAAATTGATCCATATAATCTACATAAGGATTATCCACACAAGTTGATTGTCCTACACTAATAAACTGAAAACCGATACACCGGAGCTTGTAACTCGAACACTAATCATCACTAAAGGCTACAAATATGGAATAAGGTTGTCCAGACATCCATCAACCTACAACAAGATACACAACACAAGATGATAACCAAAAAGTATGTATCATCCAAAATGCACAACACTGTGAGGTGCTCTGTTCTAGCTTGTCAGACTTGAATCAATTTTGAATCAGACTTTCGGTAGGATCTCATATAGTAATGAGGATGGGTGCAATGACTTGGGTTGCCATCAATGATAACACCGAATAACCTATGTAGTGTCTCTTGCCAAAACTCTCTATCTTTCCTCTCTTTCCCTCTCCATCCCTCCCTCCTTCCCTCTCTCCCACTCTTACAAGTTTCCATATTTCTCTTTAATTTTCTCTATGTCCTTTATTTATCTCTCTTTATCTCTCTTCTCTCTTTCTATTTATCTATTCTATCTCTTCTCTTACTCCCTCTTTGCATTCTCTCTCCCTCTCTCTACCTACTTTTCTCTCCCTTTATCCTAATTATATATCTCATCTCTCTACCTCATTCCCTTCATTCCGTAGACATCTAAAAATGGTCAATGCTTGCGGTGTCATACTTTACCATGTCCACGTGACCTTATTTTAGGGTTTTCACATCCTATTAACATTTGTTCTATGTCGCACACTTGATCTTTATTATTTGTTGATATTTTGTCATTCTTCTGCGTTCCTTGCATTTGTCGCATTTTCAACTAGGTCTTGTCAACATTATCATTATCAATTGTGATCTTTGATCATTATCAATATTATCATGTCAAGAGAGAGAGGTATGTAGAGATAGAGGAGAGGGGAGATAGGGGAGAAGGGAGATAGATATGAAGAGAGAGGGAGAGGGAAGATAGAGCTAAGTAGATATAGAGGTAGGGATGGAGGAAGAGAGAGGTGAGATAGAGACAAGAGAGTGTGTGGTAATTGTAAAGAGAGGGAGAGGGTATATAGAGAGTGGAGAGTGAAGGGTGAGAGAAAGGTAGAGAGATAGGTCTATATCTTTGAGGAGATAGGAGAGAGGAGAGAGTGAGATAAAGAGAGGTAGAGAGAGTAGGAGAGGGAGAGCGATAAGGAGGAAGATAGACTTAGAGCTTTGAGGAGACAAAGAGAATGAGATAGAGAGAGATAAAATAATGATAGGAGCCTTCTGAGATAGAGAGAGAGGTAGATAGAGAGGACATGATAGGGAGAGTGATAGATAGAGAGATAGGTCTAGAGCTCGAGGGAGATAAATAGAGAAAGATAGAGAGTGAGAGAATGCTAATATTAGCCTGCTAATTACTACAATTTGACAGTCTAAAAATTCATAAGATCTTCTAAAACCTATAATCCACATTATAACTCCTAGAGATATGAAACCATTGTCAAACATCCTGCCAATATATACATGACATATAGCTTATAAGAAAGGAAAAAGACATATTGAAATGTGACTAATGACTTAATTGTTATATTCCATCTATATATACTGATCACGATATTAAATTTGAGATCAAGTGATTGAGGGAAATATGAGAAGCTAGACAAAATTTCTACATATTTAAAATGTGCTTACTTTTTGGCCATGATTATTTCATAACATGAGCATGTTATAATGTTCTTGTATTTTGACCATTACCAAGCTTGATAACTAGCAAGCTATAGCATGAGCACGAATACCAAGGTATAATGTGAGTGCAAATACCAAGACAAAAGATTCCTGTACTATGACTTAAATGAGATAAAAAAGTGGAGTGGCCACGTTTTGGTCCCCCATCTTGGTGCAAATGCCCATAAAACTAGTCATTTTTATAAATAATGCAAGGAGAAGAAGAAAAAGAAAGGTAAAAAGAGCTTCTCTAATTTAGATTAAGATAAATCCTCTTAGGATGATGGTGAAGCATTTGTTGCAACCTTTACAACACATGCATCAAAATGTGTGGCTAATATATTTGAGTGTATCTTTTCACATGACCTCACATAGGGGTTGGTTTACTAAAATATGAATAATATTATGGTGGGAGGTGTATCTTAGTGATGAATCTCATCTTAAGATCATTTTCCATGGAAGTGCCAAGATTAGATTCCTTGATAGTAGAGTGAAGGGGATCGATGATGTTTTGCATATTGTGGGTTTGGCATAAAAACTAATTTCTATAAATAAATTGAATGATGCATGTGAAGCTTGTTTTATGGAAAAGAGACTACAAGGTGACTAGAGGAGCTATGGTGCTCGCTAAGGGTGTTTAAATTGGTACCTTGTATAAGCTGGATGTATGCATAGTTCAATGCAATAGTTATTTTGTGAATCCAAAGAAGAGAGCTTCGACTTCTTCATCCTCATTATTAGATCAAGCTATCAAAAAATCTATTGCTTCTACATTTTATGGTCATGATTTCTAGGTACTTAAGGGTGCCAATTATTTAAAAATTAAACTTATAGTAGAAAAGATAATGTTGTGGCATCAAATACTTCATCACATTAGTGAGAAAGCTCTTAGAATCCTAAAAATAAATGCCTTGTTGAGTGGGCTTGATTAATGTAATCTTGAGTTTGACATTTTAGAACATTGTATTTATGTTAAAAAACTATGATCAATTTTATTCAAGTTCTCATATGTCTTCTAGGTTGTTGGATTTGGTACATTTTGATATTTTTGGTCTCATAAATATTCTTTTAATTTCTAGATCTATGTATTGTTTCATTTCTTGATTATAGTGAGACATTTGTTTATTTTCTTAGAAGTAAAGCTAAAGTCTTTAGTTAGTTTAAGGAGTTTAAGGATCTTGTTGAAAACTATACTAGTAGAAAGATTAAGTGTTTGAGGATTGACAGTTTGGAAGAATTCAATAGGTTCTATAAGGACCATGGGATTGAGAGGCATAAGACAAATCCATACACCCCTTAGGAAAATGGAGTTGTGGAGTGGATGAAAAGGTTGTTGATGGAGAAATCTAGGAATATGGTTCATGGTACTAGTCTTGAACAAAAGTTTTGGGTTGAATATATAACCACTGTGTTATTTTCTAAATAGATATCCATCATCAACACTTGCTAATAAGAAATCCTTGGAGGCATGATATGGAAATAAGCCTTCTATGCAACATCTTATTCATTGTTAGATTCTAGTTGTATTTTTTTTTCGATTGTGTAATGCCCCTCCCTTGATCAGACTCTATTTAACCTAGTTTGACTTTGGTTGGACTTTTGTTGACCATTTTAGTTTCTTATGTTGGGTGTGCTCTTTATCTCTATGGGTGATTAGATGTTAGATTTTTTTTTTATGTGTATTGACCCATGGACTGACATATTTATGAGATGTATCATGTACTAGATTTCATGTTATGTGTGTGATTCTGTATGGGGTGCAAGGGGATGATCTTTTGTCACTTACTTCGGAGACACAAAATGTCACGATTTTCCTCCACCGGTGTGCCTGTAAATGTTGGATATATGCATATGTATTTGGAAACGTTTGGTGTTATGTAGGTTGCAGGTACAAGGCATCGACTCCACCTGGTTCTCAGGTCTGAGCGTGCCTACATAATCCCGATGGAAGTTGTGGGAGATAGCATAAAGCCTGATGTCCTTACCCTTATCCCTGCTCGGTCGGATTGCTGCATAGGCACTCATCTGATATCTTTGGTATACAGTGTATGTGTCTTTGTTGGTGTTCTTGTAGGTTTTATTATTTTATTACATCAATAGATTTTAATTGTAAGTGTTTACTTTAAAGTTTTATTTATATTGGAGTTAAGTTTATTGTAAGGTATTATTTATATTTAATATAAGATTATTTGATTACTCTTTCTCTTTAAAAAAATAATAAAATAAAATTAAATATGTGTATACACACACACATATGTATATGTGTGTGTATATGTATATGTATATATACATATATGTATATTATATGTACATGTATATGTATACACACACACACACATATACACACACATATATGTATGTGTGTGTGTGTGTGTGTGTGTGTGTGTGTGTGTGTGTATTGGAATATTAATACCTTTATATTTTAATTAATAAAATCAATATTAATGTTTTAACTAAATGAATTAATATTAATGATTTGTAAATAAAATTAAAATATACATTTTGTTGGCTAATAAACTAATGATAATTCTTTTAATAAGTTAATTTAATATTAGTGCTTTAAGTTAATAAAGAAAAATAAAAAGGCTTTATTGTTATACTAATTCCTCCCCGAAACTTTGGGAAAATTGGGATTTTGTAATTCCATCTTCTGGGGAGGAATTCGAGGAGAACATTTGTGGGTTGTGCGCTATGAGAGAGAAACTTCTGTGTATTTTGTGTTTTGGTTTGGAATTTGGATTTTCAGGCTGGCTTGCTGCTGGAAATTGGGTTGACTTGGTTCGCGATTTTGATTGGATTTTGTGCTTCTTGATCTTTCATTTCTGGTGCAAAATCGAGGTAGCATATCATTTGCGATTTGTCACAACCCTCCTTTATCACTTTTGGATTTAAATTACAACTCCATTATATTTTTTTTTGATAAACTATTTAAATGATTGAATGAATATTATAAAAGGATAAAATAGTAACACACACACACACACACACATGGAAAATATACATTTTTCTTATTTATTTATTTAGTTTTCCACATCCAATTATGGCACATGTTGTAGGAAGAATAAGAAGCTTCTAGAGGATTCTCCACCACCTTGCATGTAACTCCTCCACTAAGTCTAATCAATTTGCATGAAGTCTAAAATTGGGAAAGAATCTCTTTTTTTAATTAAATTTTCAAGATAGTGGAATAGAGGGATTTTTCTTATAAATGATATGCAAGTTTTCAAAAAGAGGAGTTGGTCATTCCTTGAAGAAATTCTTTTCTCAAAAAAAATTGTTTTGGTAGTCATATTTTATTTTGGAGAATAGCTTAGGTTGCTTTGGAGAAATTTTCCCAAGCTTGAAGGATCAAGGGAAGCTAATTGAAGGATTCATAGGGGATTCTACATCAATTACAAGTATCCAGGTTTTTTCTTCTTATTTAGTTTTATTTTATTTTGAATCATGCATCGTATTTTTGCTGTGAATTAGATTAGATCAATCTTGGTTCAATGCATTGCTGAAAATAGTTTTGAAGAATAAAATCTTGTTTTCAACTCCTTGCTGTAATTTGGATTAGTTTAATAAAATCTTGTTGTGAATTAGTTTTGAAGATTTAAAATCTTGTTTTCAACTCCTTGCTGTAATTTGGATTAATTTAATAAAATCTTGTTGTGAATTAGTTTTGAAGATTTAAAATTTTGTTTTCAACTCGTTGTAATTTGGATTAATTTAATAAAATCTTGTTGTGAATTAGTTTTGAAGAATTTAAATCTTGTTTTCAACTCCTTGCTATAATTTGGATTATTTTAATAAAATCTTGTTGTGAATTAGTTTTGAAGAATTTAAATCTTGTTTTCAACTCCTTGCTGTAAATTGGATTAATCTTATTTTATATACACACTGTGAATTAAATTCAAGGAATAAAATCTTGTTCTTTTTTTCTTGCTATGAATGAATCAAATCTTCCTATAGGAATAAGTTAACTTCTTTGTAAACCTCAGTATACTCATTATTCTCTGAGGAAGTGAAATATAAGTCTGTCTCTGTAAATTTTAGATTGAAAAATAGATTATAAATTCACCTGTATGAGCTTGCATTTCTCAGTATAATCATCTATCTTTCAATCATCTGTACATTGCTGGGAATGATTTAATCTCCCTGGATTGTTTTATCTCTGTGAATAACTCTCTGGGTTATTCACTCCTGAATGAACCCTTATTGTTTACTTTAATATTTTATCCCTATTATTTAAAATCTACTCTCTATGTCTAATTAAATTAAACTGGAAACCATATATATATACCTAAGTTGATTAAACTATCGCATGAGAAAATAATACAAAGGAAAATGATGTTGCAACGCAGTACGAAAAAATGTATTGCGAATGGTTGCATGGGGTAACGACTCACAAGCGGAGTTAATAACTCCGCAGGGGGAGTGGTACCGTTACGGTACCCTCCACTAGCCTGCAGTCATTGCTGCGGCAGTGGCCACATGGTAGTGGAGGGGACCGTGGGGTCCCCCTCCCACTTGGCCCCTTAATTGCTATGAGCAAACAGTACTTTATTCGCGCGGGTAGACTATAATATATTATTTTTATATTTTAAATTTTTTTTAATGGAATTCATTTGTAGTTAAGATTTTTAATTGTTAATAATTGATAATAAATTTTTAGTTAATTGTTAATAATTATTAATAAATTTTAGTTTAATTGCTAATAATTGTTAATAAATGTTAAAATGGGTAAAGTAAACTTAGGAAAAATTTAATAATTAATAGGGATTGTTGTATAACAGATTATTGTGAAAGAATGGGATCTCTCAATCCATTGAGGATTTAATTGATTCCTTGGGCGATAATTTTAGGCTTACTTAAATCTTTAAGTCTTATTAATATGATTGATCCAAATTGCCAAAAGTATAAACTAATTGCCAGTAACTCTATAATTAATTATTCTCACGATAGGAGTAAACACTTCTTCATTTTGTATGCAAATGACACTATTTTGCATTACTTTTATATTAAATCGCATTCATTATCTTCATGCAATTGCACGTAAGTTCACAATTACCATTATCATGCCAATACATGTATTAATTTGTTTAGTTGTAGAAGAACGATATTTCTCTTTATCAAATAGTATTTAAGTGTCATCAAAGTTCGCAATGTTTAGGTTATGTACATTCATTTCATAATTATATTTCAAGCATGATGTTTTCATAAGCTCTTAGTTAAGAAAACTAAACAAAGGAAGTTGGAAAACCAAAACCTAGCAGTGTTCGGTATATACAGTGCCTCTGGGTCACGCTTACGGATAATGCCGTCGTGTTGAACTACTGCACTTAACGCCTAATAAAGCTGCATCAACGACGTCTGTGGCATCGTCCCTATAAATCGTCAGGGAGTAATAAGGGACACTTGGAAGTTAAAATCCAAGGGGCGGGTAATCCCCCTTGGATCGATAATTTAATAAGATAATCCTTAAATGATTTTTCATCCGTTGAGTTAAACCATAGTAAACCCTGTTAGGGTTAGTTGAATGAAATGCTTTTTATGAAATTGATTTATCTTGAAGGAATTTTGGTGATTGACAATTTGGTCAAGGGTGACGCTCATGATAGGTGTTAGGATGTAGTTGTTAGGCCACAAACAATAGGCCATCTTGAGCCTTTGTTTAAAGTGCTACCACCGTGGGTAGCAACCACAAAGAAACTGTCTGGGACATTGACCCTAGAAAGGGTTGCGTACCCACTAATCAGTTTACATCAAACCATAGAATATAAAATAGAACTACATACTTTACGCCTTGATCTCGTGCCGAAGCGGGTATGTAGGCAGTCTTGGGACGGAGTTGTCCCTCGTACTCAGGCATTCGTGGGTGGGGTCTAGGCTTGGTAAAGGAAGGATTGAGTAAGAATCCTATTTTGAAATATAAAGATAATTAAATTGGAAAAAAGTAATTCAATGCATACTTGGAAGGAGTCCCGTATGGATTCGCTTGACTTCCCGAGGCTTTAAGCCAAATTCCGAGGTGGAATTCAAGCTTGTATTATGTTATTTAATTACTCCTAAGGACGGTGACCTTGGTGCACTTCTATTGGAAGAGTGTAGTACTTAGTGAGTGGCTCAGGACCCAAATTGTCCCGATGAGCCTAAGTCTCTGGCCAAAGCACCTCCTATCCCGATTGGATAGATGCCTACCCTGTATGGGTAGATGCCTATCCCGTATTGGATAGATGAAATCTTATGTCCCGGATGGACAAATGCCTAACCCGTATGTTTAGATGCTCATCCCGAATGGATGAATGCCTAATCCAAATGGATGGATGCCCAGAGTATGCAATTGAATAAAACATAATGGTTAAATTAAACACACAAAGAAAAAAAAAGAATACTCAATTTTGTTGAGTTTATTATGGTGGGTTACTATACCATTGTTTGTTATGGTGTTGGAAAAAGGAATTATCTCTGTAATATGAGTTTTGGTTTTTGAGTTTTGTATTCAGATTATGTGTAATGCCCCGCCAAGAAACCCCTAAGGGTTTAAGTTAAAAACACTCGAATAGAGTGTAAATATATATTTTTTTAAATAATAATTAAGAGCGTTAATGAAAAGTTACAACATTAAAATAATTTGGAGTTATCTGAAAACTTAGATAACACAGCAGAAGACTACATGAACCTAAGGAGTTTCCCAACGCGATTACGTAACCAATCACCTAACTCAACTCGCGACAATTGATCCAATTAAGCTGGATATCTTAATTGCTTGTTAATGCATAAGACATGATTATATATATGTTCAATGATATGACATCTTAGAATTTTAGGAAGCGTTCATTTACTTTGGGTGGTTAGAAGGCCATCGTGAGGTTATTTACTCAATGCACATTAACACCTAATTAATTTAAGAGGCCTTCCTTAAGGTTCAATGTGATAAATATAACAAAGTTCATTCATTGGGTTTAAGGTATCCATTCACAATTGATATCTTCCTTTAATATTAAAAGTATGGCTAATAAGATGAGATTCGTTCATTAAGGATCAAACTTCCATTAATAGAGTGAGGTTCCTTCATTTGAATTCAAGCATAACCAACTAATGAGTCATAGTTATTTTATGGAGGATAGAGTGCTAGTGGCCATAGAGTTCATTCATGAAGTTGTAATAATGCTAATAGAAGGACTAAATTCATTAAGGTGGAATTGTATTAAGAACACCTGAGTTATTCCTTTAAATTAAAATATAGTTAGCAAGATGATATTCAACATTATAGGATTAAAATACAAGTTCATAGTGATGTTCTTTCTTTAGGATTAGAATATAACCATCTTATTGCATGTCACTCCTTTTAGTTAAATGAAGTTAATATGAAAGGTACATTTACTAAGATGGAGATATAAACAACTATACAAATACTTCCCATTTTAGTTCAATTTTAGCAATCATAAAGGGATTCTTTTAGTAGGGTTATAATGATGGACATATAGTTGAGTCCACCCGATTATCAAGATAATTTTGGTAAGGATTATTTGTTAAGATTAAAACATAAATAACTAAACAATTTTATCCAATATAGTGAAGTATGATTAACATGGCGATACTCATATACCAAGATAAAAAGGTAAATACCTATATGATGTTCATCCTTTAGATTTCAACTTAGAAATTACAACATTAATTCTAACTTTGTCTTTCATTCACATTCGTTCAATTTACATGCTTAATCACAAGTTAATCCAATGATGTAACCTAGCGAGATTCTTTCCACTATTACTACTTTTAATTAACCTTAGCAAAATCCTTTTTCATAATCTCAATTACAATCTTTTATGAACCTGATTACTACATTTATCAAGACGAGAATAATTTTATGCACTTAGATTTAAATTCATTAAATTCACACCATACACTTATACAAGATATCCACCATACATGATAACTTAAAGCATGAGACAAAGGAAGCTAAATCATCACATAACACAGATATGATCTCGGAGTTCACCCCTAAAGGGCTACATCTCTGAGTCTGCTCAACTGCAAGACCCCTTTGGTATTATATCGTTAGGAATACATAATTTATAAGTCTTTTACATCCTTGCCTCTTAGGTGAACACAACCAATATACAATAGACACCTCGGTCAGAATTTACAAAATGATCCCTTCTAAAGCGGATCCAACTGAAACACTTCAAAGCAAATACAGGTTCTAATGACTGACGATACTTTGACTAGGGGCATAATCCGGCTATGACCAACACAAGTAACTAGATGATAGGGTCTGGAACAAATACATCAAGGTTTTTCGCCACTCTAAACAAGGCAAATACAGAACTTAAACTTACAACTTTTTTTTTTTTTTTTTAAAAACATTACGTTATCAAAATTTACATGCATCCTACTAGCATTTCGTTGAAGTAATAACAAAATATACGAAGATAAATTTAGATTCATATTCCAAGAAAACTTCTCATTAACATGTATTACCAAACGTTAACCAGAGTATAATTATTTCAAAGATCTCCAACTAAGACCATATTTAATCTTTGTTCCAAAGAATACTCCCCGATTAGATTTGGTCCCCAAAATTTAATGTTAACTAATATAAGTCTAAAAATCCATGATCAATGAATACCCCATTTTTTATCCACAAATTTAAATATACACAACTATGTATTTGATGTGTATATATATATATATATATATATATATATATATATATATATATATATTTGACATTTAAAATCTAATTTCAATAAAATGGGTCTTCCTACAAATTTACTACAACTTCTTTTATACTTTCCATAACATTTGTTTCTTTCATTTTATAATTGTCAATATTATATATATATTTTTTAACAAAAAAAAATATATATAAAAAAATAAAATTAAAACAAACTTTATGTTTTCTTTTTTTTTTGTAAACCCTAATCCTTAACGCAGGACCCTATGACCCACAATGTGGACGCAGGTTCTGCGAGCCACAGTGTGGACGCAGCCTGCGACCCACATTGTGGACGCAGGTTCTGCGAGCCACAGTGTGGACGCAGGTCTGCGGGCTACGGCGGCACTGCGGGGAAGGGGACGGGTTGAGCTTCGGCTCCCCCCCCACCCCTAAATTTTATATATTTTTTTTGGATATAAATTTTTTAAATACAGTCCAGCTCGACTCAAGCAAATTTAAAAAAAAAAAACAAAAAAAAAAAATGAAATAACTAAAATATCATAAATCCTCCATTTACCATTTATCACAGATCCATTCATTTTCCAGATTTTACCAAAAAACTTCATTATGGGAAAAATATATTTCCTCATCAAGATTAAAGCCACAAAATCTATTAGGAACAAAAGTTTGATTCAAGAACAACCAAGCTTAAAAGAAACCTGAAACTAAACCTCAAAACATTCATGGGTAATACCATTTTTTTTGTATTCAACAAATAAATAAAGGAGTAGGTTCGAATCCTACCTTATAACGCATTCCGGGCAAGAATTTTGATGAAGAGATCCACCTGCAACTCAAAGCCAATCTCCCATTTTCCAAAATTTTCCCCCATCTCCATTTTTTTTTCCAAAAAAAAGCTCTCAAGAAAGAACCCCAAAAAACATTCCAAAACTAGGTTAAAATGAGAATCCCTATTTTTGCCCTAATTTTCAATTTCGAATTTAAGCATTTTTTTTTTTTTTTTGAAAATAAAAGGAACATAAAAGTGGAAATCATTATTTTCCACTACTCAACAAATCTAACTTGTTTTATTCTAATTAAAATTTACATGCTTCTATTTCTTATTTAATTCTAATTTTCATCTCTCTAAATATCAATTTAGGCCTACATTTATATTTTGAACTATTAACAAGGGTGAGGTATTTAAATTAATTTAAATTTCAAAAATCAATCCTTTATACTATATCAATTTTGCAAGTAAAAAGAATAATTTCCTTTTAAATAATAAAATCTACCCTTTCTATTCCAAAATGCGAAAATGATAAATTTTATTTCTATTTCCCAAATGATTTTAAATCTTTCCTTTCTAACACGCATAACTCATTAGATTCGTTATTATTAAAATTAGCTATTAAATTGACTCGCTATAACATAATAAGCAACCTTTTTAAATAAATGACTAATCTAATGAAAGAGTCCTATTTATTCTAATTTCTCAACTACAAATGCATAAATGAGCACATTAATCCAAGTTAAATACCTTAAGCTTGCTACAATAATGATTAAAGTGATCTCTTTAAATTAACGATTAATCATATAAAAGAAAACTACATATTTTAAATTTTCTACATTACTAATGCGTACATCCACACATTAAATTGAATTGAATATTTAGGATAACAAACTCCACTTACCCCGCACAAGGCACACAAATCGAGGAAGTCCACCAAATCACACGACACGCAACCCAACAAAAAGAAAGCCCCACGAACCACACACGACGCTCACCTGACAATGGCTACGGCAAGACGAGAGTTTTATGACCACCAAATCCGAATTCTAAGGATGAAGGAGGTATACTCAACCCTGCAAATCCCAAAGAAGATGAACCTCGCCCTAGGCGGTGTTGTACTTGCAATCTCCTGCACCCATGAATTCATGCAAGCATACATATACATATACATATTCAATGAAGGCATTAGCTCGAGATTTATCACAAGAGTTAGGAAACAATTACATTTACACAAGAATCGATGCAAGAGCACAATAATAGGTATGCACGATTATTTATATTATCTAAACTACCCATTGCATCACGGTTAACCTACCATTCAAAAATGCCACATAGGAAGTCAATCAAGGTCAAACGGGTTTTACAAGTCCGACTAGGGTAGGGGCATTACATTCTCCCCCCCTAGGCTCCGACTTACTCCTAGAAGTCACAAGGCTTAACGGAGGTCATCCAACACACATTAGCCCTTAAACTCAATTAACAATTATCAATTTGCACAACCTACTATTTTGCCATCCTCTTAGAACATTATTCATAAATCCTCTACGAATGTCATTATCCATTAGTAGAAGGCATCTAACATCATTCACATCTTAAAATATTCTAGAATTTACACACAATCATAGTAGAGAAACGAGAATTTTTCCCTTTTTATTACACCAAATTTAATGCAATTAAAATATATAGGCACAGTTATCATACTCATTTATCAAACATGACAAGTACATATGCTCTGAAGGTCAATTTATTTCACCAATTCATCTCTTTCACAAAACTTTATCGCATAGAACTAGCTTCAAATATCAATTTCTACCACCAAGTTAACTTTTCAGCAAATAAGAGCAACGTAAGAACTCAATTGTTTACACTTTTCAGACACACAAGAACCTTTCCAATGACTATGCCCCATAACATAGTGACAAGTTAATACCATTTATTCCATGATTGCACATAATATCCATCCACAAGACTGGTTTGCACAACACAAAAGGCCACATGTGAGCATGTCTAATGCTCGGTCAAAGGTAACATATATGATCAACATCTCTATGCCTGCTCTCAGAACAAATACATGATCAACAAATATCCAACATCTCACTCAAGGGCTTGTTGGTGCTAGGGTACACCATAGCGGTGCTACCTTCCATACAAGTCCCTCGTGAATATCCCTTGTTGTGTAAGGTGTTTATCCTCCAAGAGATAGTCACCACTCATAGGTAGGTAGTGGATCCTAGCTGTCTCACAGCCTCACATACCTCCATCCTCAAGGTTCCCTACGTCTACTTCCTTGTATACACTCATCCAAGCCCGTCTCCTATGTTCTTGGAGAGGAATTCACATTACAACACAAGACCAGCATACAAAAACAACAAGGATAAACTAGTTTAGCCACCAAAGTACAAGAGAATAAGATAATAATTGTCAATTCCAACAATAAGACAAGAAAATAATTTCCGGATTTTGCAACATCAAATCAAGTAAAATCAAGATTGCAAGATCGTGGCTAAACTGTTAGGGTCAAAGTTAAATAAATTGCTGGCCCACCAGGAAATAAATAAATCAATAAAAGAAATTCATAAGTGCACATTACATCACTACGTGACTAGTAGCTAGCCACCAACGAGGAAGGAAGGAACAATCGTCTAGCTATCCTAGTAGCTCATCATGTGGTGTGGCCAAGTCACACATCCGCATGGCATGGTAGTGTGCACCTCGACATCACCTCGCATCATGTCGTCACGTGGCATGGCTCTACCCTATACCTATCGGTAGGCCGCATGGAAATGTCTACTACATCCCGCATCGTGTCTCAACACGGCATGGCAATACTCCAAGCGGACTGGGCACGCAATGGACGTATCCCGCATGGCAGTGTACCCCACGGATAAGGCACGCGCCGGTCACACTCCGCATAGCGATGTTCCTCTCAGGATACTCGCCGTAAGCCAGAGGTATACATGGCTAAGGTCTACCCACAAGTCTACCAACACTAGTCAGTTGGCAACTTATGTAAGAAAATAATATGCCTCTCATGAAGACAAGGCAACAAATGCTCCAATAGAATCCATCAATATGCTCAAAAACTGTCATCTATATGCTCAAAGTAAAGGATAGGAATTAGGCTGGCACACATGAACCTCGTGAATCGATTCATCACAAGGGGAAGTATTGAGTACACCTATGTTATAGTTTCATTATAAAACTATATTTTTCCTCAAAATAGGGAAGCTAAAGTCGCTTCGCGTCGACATTACTCGTACGCTTTTCATACTATTCAAGGAATGGTGACTTCTACTACTACCCCTTCACATACTGACTTATCAACAACCCGTGGGTTGGCACTCAGTAAGGAAACAATTAAGCAACATCACATAGATAGGTATGGTTTCCCATACTCATAAGCAAACATATCCCCTATGGTTGATTACTTCACCATCCCATGGGCACACAAAACAAGTACGGGTTTTCTCACAACACACACAGAATAGCACCATTACTAGTTTAGTCACATTTACGGGGAGTACTTTACATTATGGTAACATATACTTAAGGGAAGTTTTAATTATGCTTTACACATGAATCACCAAACAAAGTTTACTCTAGATACACATTCTGAAATTCTCAACAATTCAAATTTACACAAGGAAATTACATCATTCTGATATCTTTCTCAAATCTCACTAAGCATTTTCATTCACATTACTAACTATGCAATTTCCCTTTCCAAGATGAAAAACTTTCCCCTTTCAATTAGAAGCCCAAAGCAACATACAATTTCATCTGCGTTATAAGAATTCCTTTAAATCACTGCATTCTAAATAGTATTTCAAAAACAACAATTCCTATATGTTAGACAAGAGGAGGAAGAGAGTTGGAAATCAACTATTTCCTACGAATACACAAGAACTTCAAGATCACACCATATGCTCGGACATAAGTCTATCATTTTAGTTGCACGGTTTTCATTTCACTATCTTTTAGGAAGGTGCCAAAGCATCCTAACATGACATTTCTAATCATTATTGTTGCACTAAATTGTTCTAGTTTTCCGAACCAGAATTCAAGACAATCAAATGTTCTTTTGTAATACAAGTCTTCTTGAGCACAATCACTATTCGTAATACAATACAATACAATAACACATCAAATTTAACATTGAAAATTCATAATACGACAAGGAGGTAAATGAAGAGCTATCTACTAGATATTACACACTTAATGCATACAATTCCACAAGTCTTTCATTTACTCTTTCTTAAACACAATAAGGCAATTATCTAAATCCAAAGCAAGATAAATGGTGCGTCACTTAATAGGTCCTAAATCACACTAGTTGAATAAGCACATAAAACAATCTTTCGAGGAGCACAATAATACACTCCTAAAGCTACTACGACATGTCCTCTTTTGGTATTCCCTTCACATCAAGCAATTTTCACAAAATCACTATGCACATTTTAATGCACCTTACTTAAGATGGAATTTAATTATATTACTCCTACCAAGCACATGGAGAACCCTTTAATGCAAACATACCATTTTCTATCATTAACCAAAATTTAACTCCCAAACCAAATCCCTTTCACAATTCTAAAACACAAAAACGTTATAAGGCTCACACAAGGCTCAAGAAATATCATCCTTTCTCTTGCAATAAGAAAACTTAAATAAGAGATAACTACACGTATCAATTCCTTTTAATTTACTAGAGAGAGAGAAGGAGACGAGTCATAATCACTCAATGTACTATGTAATAAGCATTAACAGTTGCCATACTAGTCTTTCAAGTGGACAATCATTAAAATCGATCAATACCATAAACAAGCACATACCGTACTTTTAGATTCAAGATATTAACAACCAACCCAGATGGATTAATCAAAAGAGTAAAATAAATTGAAAATGAAGATACATTCGACTCCCTTTTAAAGTAAGAGAAATCGTAGACCAGGACCTCAATAAGCAAACAAAACACCTACAATTATTCCCAAAACACCCACATCAATAAGGTGAAAACAAGGTGTGAACACACACGTTACACACAAGTAGGGTTTGTTAAATCACACCCTCACATCAAGGTGGACAAGCATACAACATAAGGTAGACACACACACACACCAACTAAGGGCACACGCGAAACCAGAGATCCCAGTGTTGCAACATGGGCTCTGATACCAAGTGTAATGCCCCGCCAGGAAACCCCTAAGGGTTTAAGTTAAAAACACTCAAATAGAGTGTAAATATTTTTTTTTTTAAATAATAATTAAGAGCGTTAATGAAAAGTTACAACATTAAAATAATTTGGAGTTATCTGAAAACTTAGATAACACAGCAGAAGACTAAATGAACCTAAGGAGTTTCCCAACGCGATTACGTAACCAATCACCTAACTCAACTCACGACAATTGATCCAATTAAGCTGGATATCTTAATTGCGTGTTAATGCATACGACATGATTATATATATGTTCAATGATATGACATCTTAGAATTTTAGGAAGCGTTCATTTACTTTGGGTGGTTAGGAGGCCATCGTGAGGTTATTTACTCAATGCACATTAACACCTAATTAATTTAAGAGGCCTTCCTTAAGGTTCAATGTGATAAATATAACAAAGTTCATTCATTGGGTTTAAGGTATCCATTCACAATTGATATCTTCCTTTAATATTAAAAGTATGGCTAATAAGATGAGATTCGTTCATTAAGGATCAAACTTCCATTAATAGAGTGAGGTTCCTTCATTTGAATTCAAGCATAACCAACTAATGAGTCATAGTTATTTTATGGAGGATAGAGTGCTAGTGGCCATAGAGTTCATTCATGAAGTTGTAATAATGCTAATAGAAGGACTAAATTCATTAAGGTGGAATTGTATTAAGAACACCTGAGTTATTCCTTTAAATTAAAATATAGTTAGCAAGATGATATTCAACATTATAGGATTAAAATACAAGTTCATAGTGACGTTCTTTCTTTAGGATTAGAATATAACCATCTTATTGCATGTCACTCCTTTTAGTTAAATGAAGTTAATATGAAAGGTACATTTACTAAGATGGAGATATAAACAACTATACAAATACTTCCCATTTTAGTTCAATTTTAGCAATCATAAAGGGATTCTTTTAGTAGGGTTATAATGATGGACATATAGTTGAGTCCACCCAATTATCAAGATAATTTTGGTAAGGATTATTTGTTAAGATTAAAACATAAATAACTAAACAATTTTATCCAATATAGTGAAGTATGATTAACATGGCGATACTCATATACCAAGATAAAAAGGTAAATACCTATATGATGTTCATCCTTTAGATTTCAACTTAGAAATTACAACATTAATTCTAACTTTGTCTTTCATTCACATTCATTCAATTTACATGCTTAATCACAAGTTAATCCAATGATGTAAACCAACGAGATTCTTTCCACTATTACTACTTTTAATTAACCTTAGCAAAATCCTTTTTCATAATCTCAATTACACTCTTTTTGAACCTGATTACTACATTTATCAAGACGAGAATAATTTTATGCACTTAGATTTAAATTCATTAAATTCACACCATACACTTATACAAGATATCCACCATACATGATAACTTAAAGCATGAGACAAAGGAAGCTAAATCATCGCATAACACAGATATGATCTCGGAGTTCACCCCTAAAGGGCTACATCTCCGGGTCTGCTCAACTGCAAGACCCCTTTGGTATTATATCGTTAGGAATACATAATTTATAAGTCTTTTACATCCTTGCCTCTTAGGCGAACACAACCAATATACAATAGACACCTCGGTCGGAATTTACAAAATGATCCCTTCTAAAGCGGATCCAACTGAAACACTTCAAAGCAAATACAGGTTCTAATGACTGACGATACTCTGACTAGGGGCATAATCTGGCTATGACCAACACAAGTAACTAGATGACAGGGTCTGGAACAAATACATCAAGGTTTGCCGCCACTCTAAACAAGGTAAATACGGAGCTTAAACTTACAACATTTTAAAAAAAACAAAAAACGTTACGTTATCAAACTTTACATGCATCTTACTAGCATTTCGTTGAAGTAATAACAAAATATACAAAGATAAATTTAGATTCATATTCCAAGAAAACTTCTCATTAACATGTATTACCAAACGTTAACCAGAGTATAATTATTTCAAAGATCTCCAACTAAGACCATATTTAATCTTTGTTCCAAAGAATACTCCCCGATTAGATTTGGTCCCCAAAATTTAATGTTAACTAATATAAGTCTAAAAATCCATGATCAATGAATACCCCCCTTTTTATCCACAAATTTAAATATACGCAACTATGTATTTGATGTGTATATATATATATTTGACATTTAAAATCTACTTTCAATAAAATGGGTCTTCCTACAAATTTACTACAACTTCTTTTATACTTTCCATAACATTTATTTCTTTCATTTTATAATTGTCAATATTATATATATATATTTTTAACAACAAAAAAAATATATAAAAAAATAAAATTAAAACAAACTTTATGTTTTCTTTTTTTTTGTAAACCCTAATCCTTAACGCAGGACCTTGCGACCCACAATGTGGACGCAGGTTCTGCGAGCCACAGTGTGGACGCAGCCTGCGGCCCACATTGTGGACGCAGGTTCTGCGAGCCATAGTGTGGACGCAGGTCTGCGGGCTACGGCGGCATTGCGGGGAAGGGGGCGGGTTGAGCTTCGGCTCCCCCCCCGAAACCCCTAAATTTTTTTTTTTTTTTTTTTGTTTATTTTTTTTTTTTGGATATAAATTTTTTAAATACAGTCCAGCTCGACTCAAGCAAATTTATAAAAGAAAAAAAAAAAAAAAAGAAAAAAAAAAAACGCAAAACGAAATAACTAAAATATCATAAATCCTCCATTAACCATTTATCACAGATCCATTCATTTTCCAGATTTTACCAAAAAACTTCATTGTGGGAAAAATATATTTCCTTATCAAGATTAAAGCCACAAAATCTATTAGGAACAAAAGTTTGATTCAAGAACAACCAAACTTAAAAGAAAGCTGAAACTAAACCTCAAAACATTCATGGGTAATACCATTTTTTTTGTATTCAACAAATAAATAAAGGAGTAGATTCGAATCCTACCTTATAACGCATTCCAGGCAAGAATTTTGATGAAGAGATCCACCTGCAACTCAAAGCCAATCTCCCATTTTCCAAAATTTTCTCCTATCTCCATTTTTTTTTCCAAAAAAAAGCTCTCAAGAAAAAACCCCCAAAAACATTCCAAAACTAGGTTAAAATGAGAAACCCTATTTTTGCCCTAATTTTCAATTTCGAATTTAAGCATTTATTTTTTTTTTTTTTGAAAATAAAAGGAACAGGAAAGTGGAAATCATTATTTTCCACTACTCAACAAATCTAACTTGTTTTATTCTAATTAAAATTTACATGCTTCTATTTCTTATTTAATTCTAATTTTCATCTCTCTAAATATCAATTTAGGCCTACATTTATATTTTGAACTGTTAACAAGGGTGAGGTATTTAAATTAATTTAAATTTCAAAAATCAATCCTTTATACTATATCAATTTTGCAAGTAAAAAGAATAATTTCCTTTTAAATAATAAAATCTACCCTTTCTATTCCAAAATGCGAAAATGATAAATTTTATTTCTATTTCCCAAATGATTTTAAATCTTTCCTTTCTAACACGCATAACTCATTAAATTCGTTATTATTAAAATTAGCTATTAAATTGACTCGCTATAACATAATAAGCGACCTTTTTAAATAAATGACTAATCTAATAAAAGAGTCCTATTTATTCTAATTTCTCAACTAAAAATACGTAAATGAGCACATTAATCCAAGTTAAATACCTTAAGCTTGCTACAATAATGATTAAAGCGATCTCTTTAAATTAACGATTAATCATATAAAAGAAAACTACCTATTTTAAATTTTCTACATTACTAATGCGTACATCCACACATTAAATTGAATTGAATATTTAGGATAACAAACTCCACTTACCCCGCACAAGGCACACAAATCGAGGAAGTCCACCAAATCACACGACACGCAACCCAACGAAAAGAAAGCCCCACGAACCACACACGACGCTCACCTGACAATGGCTACGGCAAGACGAGAGTTTTATGACCACCAAATCCGAATTCTAAGGATGAAGGAGGTATACTCAACCCTGCAAATCCCAAAGAAGATGAACCTCGCCCTAGGCAGTGTTGTACCTGCAATCTCCTGCACCCATGAATTCATGCAAGCATACATATACATATACATATTCAATGAAGGCATTAGCTCGAGATTTATCACAAGAGTTAGGAAACAATTACATTTACACAAGAATCGATGCAAGAGCACAATAATAGGTATGCACGATTATTTATATTATCTAAACTACCCATTGCATCACGGTTAACCTACCATTCAAAAATGCCACATAGGAAGTCAATCAAGGTCAAACGGGTTTTACAAGTCCGACTAGGGTAGGGGCATTACATTATGGAATGAACCCATCTTGTGAATTCGGAGTTTGTTCTGTGTGAAAATTGACTGTAGATGGTTGTGATTTCAATGGGGTAAGGTATTTTATTTTATTCACCTCTAATATTTGGGGGTTTGACTAATTATGTCTCTGCAATTTAGAAAAAAAAAAAGTGATTATTTCTTTGTATTTATTTATTTTTCATCCTACTGTATAATTTATTTGTAAACTGCGATTTTAATTTACTTTAATATTAATTTGTTTAAAATCCATTTTATAAATTTATTTTTCTGCAAACTTACATTATGAGCGCTGTGTATGTATGTGGGCGCTCTGGTTTTAAATGAGCATTATATCTGGAATAATGGGGGGGGAGGCAACTCTCCACCCACGAGTGTGGGGAGGCACCTTCCCATTACTTTCTTTTCCCTTTCAAAAAAAACATTAGGATGTCTTCTTAACTTGCTTTTCCATATATATACCTTTGACTTCAAATTTATTATTAAAATAACTTCAAAAGAATTCACGATAAATTGGTTTTAAATAAGGTTAAGCTTAAGCTTTAATGCAAAAAGCTATTTTTTAGTTTTCTTATATTTTATGTTTATGGTATTAGAATATTCATTAATTGTGGATTCTAAATAATCAATAGTTAGAAATTAAGACTTTTTATATAGTATAGCATTCATATATTATGTTGTTAGTCATTAAATTGATATTAAAATTAAGGATGATAGTCTTTGAGATATAGAGGAAGTACGATTAGAGAGTTGATATTTTATTAATATTTGGTATATGGGCGTTTGATTTTTAGATGAAATATTTTGGTTCTGGAATAAATTTTAGCCTCGGGTTATTAACCTTTCCTATAATATGTGTTTCTTATCGAATCTTTATTTATTTATTTTGATTTTAGTGTATTCCCTTTTTGGAAGTAAAAATTTGGGTGATCTAAGATTATATTATTTTATTAATCATTGTTTTATAATTCGCAATAGTTAGTTAATTTATTTAATGATTGAATAATGCAGTTTTGTGATTTATTTGCATAGATATAGTGTTAAAAGAAATAATTATCAATATTTTAATCATCTTGATTAAACATTTATGAAATGGACTTAAAATTATTTTTGTTGCTTCGTCACATACTTATGTCATCTTAACTGAAAACTTCATATATAGTTAGAAAATAATTATTATTAGTACTATAAATTGCTTTTCTCTTGGTTGTTGTCTAAATGTAAACCTTATACCTGCGACATTAATGTTATTGTCTTTAGAGTTGTTTTGATGTTTGATTAAACCAAATCCTTGACCTTTAATGATATAGTAACCTAAACCAACAAGGGTTAGGGTTTTGTGTCTTGGTTGTTGTTTTGGCTTGTATGTCTTTTTAGGGGGGCTCTAGAGGATTGGTCATTGAATGTATCTTTATTGTCAAGATTTGATGTTCTTATTTATGTGTGGGCTTTACTTTTGGATGGCTATGGTGGCATATCAGTTCTTGGTGTTATTGCAATGCTTTCTTTATGGGATTGAGCCATGTGGTGCTCTTGTTGGAAGCTCTTGTAGTTGATGTTTACATGGATGAGTTGTGATGTAACTCTAGTCTTGGTTGAAACTCATTTTATGATCTATGGTACTTATGATCTTTTTATGAGACTCATGAGAACATTTTATGATGATTTGTTTGGTAATGGTTGATTTTGAGTATGTTTGTGTCATAAGAGGGAGTGGCTTCCAAGTGGGGGCTGAGGCCCAAAGTGGTTGCTAGGATAACCCATTGGAAGTATCCTTAATAAGTGATAACCTAATTAATGTATCATGGGGTTGGGTAGCTAACCACATTAAACAAGATAATTGATTGCCCTGCTCATGGCTTGAGTGCTCATTTAGATTTAAGATGAGGTGTGGAAGGTCTGGAATGGCAATACTAACTACCTTGTCCTCATGAAAGGTTGTTGGGTTTGCATGAGTCTTGTATGGGGGTCGAGGGTCGAGAGAGGTTGCCAAGATAACCCAGGATGGGGGTCGAGACCTATGGAGTCCTGCCAGGATAACCCATATGAAGCTATGCGATGACACTCTCCTCTTGTGAGCATTAGTGTTCTACCTCTTTATTTGCAGCCTCTAGAGAACTCATGTTTTGATTTTTGTCTATGTGTACCTTTCTTGTGAGATACCCGATAGAAGTTTGTTTGGTTCATGTGTTGTATTCCTTTGTTTGCTTGCTTGAGGGCCTTATGTCTATCTCCTAGCACAGGGGGTGGACCTTTTGGATCCACATGGTCGGGTGGTAGTTTCCTTCTTCCATTGAGGATTTTGTACTAGTCTTGTGTGGATTGGCTTCGCACTTGTTCCAACTTGCTTTCTTGGATTTGGTCAGATAAGTTCTATAGATGGTGACTTTATGTATCTGTCAATTGTACTTATGTGTATCAGATGAAACCTATGTATACCCTTGCCTACATGGTGAGTGATGTAACTATGATGTATTATTAATGTACATATTATGTAAGTGAAAGGAGACTTGGGTGGTAGGATTTTATACCAGTTAATGAAAACATTGTTCTCATGCTATTAAAAATGTTCATGTTCATGTTAGGAAAATTAATGTTTACATTATATTTGAGGTGTTAGTAATAAGTAAATGTAAAAAGGTAATTACTATTGTAATAGTGATGTTGTTAATAAACAACTCACTAATATAGGTTTGAATGGTTAGTTGTATGTATTGTTGAAATAACAATATATCACAATAGTTAGTGATTAATGTGTTATACCCGCGAATAGTATTTGAGATATTTGTTATAACACCTCCCGATTAATAGGAGGTTGTTTGGCTATGTAAGTGGCTATATATTAGCCATGTATTGAGTGTTGAAAGATAAAGAAACACGATTATACTACTGTCATATTTCTTATATGGTATCAGAGCAAAAGAGATTTTGTGCCTACTTTCACTGCGGCTATCCAAGTTTGAAGGAGTCTCATTTTTGTGCAGTCCGTAGGTGAGATAAATATGATAGATTAATTGGTGGTGCTATTTTCTGTGGGGCTTGTAATTAACGATGAAGCTGTTGTCCGTACACTTGGTGGCCACGTTAAACCAAAAATTTCACAATAGAAAAACTCAGATCATAACTGTCGAGGGTGAAGGTTGAGTGAAACTATCTCCATCTACGAGTATCTAGTGTGCATGCTGCCATAGGCTATCCATCTCATGCTTTCTCGCTTTGAGAAATCCATGTGGAGATTTGTATAGGGCGATCTAAGGTATAACAGTGTGGAGACTTACAATTCTTCACTATCGGTGCACCAGTTGGTGGAGAATGTCGATGAGTACATGGTCCTAGACAATGAGGCACTCTATGAAATTATCTTCAGGTACAAATTAACTATGAGCCTCACTGTCATTCCTTGCAGTGATCTAGCTAGAGCGTAGAAGGCCATCGAAATCAGTTCTCTCTCTCTATAGTTACTTATAGTTCTTTTTATCATTTTGATGTTGTTCAACTAGTTTATGATTCATTTGATTCACAAAGATTGAGGTTAATGCCAAGGTGCAGTTGTCAAAGGATGTTGTTAGACTTGCCACAATTCTCACAAATTTAGATGATACTGATGATGAGCTTGTGGCTGATGAGAATCTCATGCCTGGAATGATGATTTCAGCGAAGGGAAAGATTCTCCTCCACAAAATTCGTCATAAGAAAAGGCTAAATAGTATATCGTTATCATTCATGTTGTTCTCAAGTATGATAAGGAAGAGTGCACATACTTTAGGATTCACATTTAGGTGTATTGGTGAATATTTGGAGTGTTTGATTATTTCCGAATCCTCTTTGGCATTCTTATTATAGAACAGCGAGTGCAACTTTTGAGCCAATTCATTTGGCACACTAGTGAAGAGGGAGATTTCTTCATTATATATTGATACGACCGAGGGTTTCTCTCCCTTGTGCATTAGAGATGTTTTATGCCAAAGTCAAAGTCATGCTATTTTTAGAATAGGGTCTATTTTTAAGAGTTGATTGTTAATGTTATCAAATTTAGAAATATCCAAAACAAAAAAAAAAAACTAAAAAATAATAATTTATAATTGGGTGCATTATCGCTTGTACGCGACATCCATCTTGTAGGGAAAAATATGTTCTTTTCTTCATGATTAACAAAATGAGCCTCAGAGCCAAATTTGCTAAGTAAGTAGAAAATTAAATGGAGGCAGGAGGCACTAGAGGCTCGAGGACACTCAACGTCCTCTCGTTAGTCACCAACGACGGTGTTGCTTATCAGCTTTGGTGATATTTTTTTTCTAGTATGTTGCATGAAATGTTTTATTGAATAAGTGGAATTTCACATTGTGGGGGGGAATATAACCAATGCTCCATTCTCATTTGTGATATGTATGGTGATTTCTATGTAACTTCCCTGATGTGCAAGCATAGTGGCGAACAAAAGCACCATAGCAAGTCAGTTCATGGATCTTGAAAGGGTTTGTGGGAGGATCCAGAAAACCACATGAAGTGAACAGATGAGTGGAGGTTCTTGTTCATGCCAAGGTTTGTGGTAAGTCTGTTTAAAACCATGGGAGGAGAGAGCCTTTCTTTTGGATCAAGGTCACGGGTTAGCATACTGCAAAAGAGTGTGTGAATGTTTTTCTACCATGTACACATTAAGGGGGGGAATGTTAGGAAAATTAATGTTTACATTATATTTGAGGTGTTAGTAATATGTAAATGTAAAAAGGTAATTACTATTGTAATAGTGATGTTGTTAATAAACAACTTACTAATATAGGTTTGGATGATTAGCTGTATGTATTGTTGAAATAACAATATATCACAATAGTTAGTGGTTAATGTGTTATACCTATGAAAAGTATTCGGGATATTTGTTATAACACCTTCTGATTAATAGGAGGTTGTTTGGCTATGTAAGTGGCTATATATTAGCCATGTATTGAGTGTTGAAAGATAAGAAACATGATTATGCTACTCTTTGTCATATTTCTTATAGTTCATAAGTCATTACTTGTGTATTATGATTAACTATAGTTAATGTTTTTCAATGAATATAGTTTTGGAATGCATTTATATTATGAAATGTACATGTATGAACCAATAATTTGCTTAAATGGAAAAATTGGATTACTTTAGTCATTTATATTGTTGCAATACATGTATGCATTATATGTTAATTCTTATTAGATTATTTCCCGTAATGATGAATGCTTAGATTAAGTAACCACTTTGAGAAACCTTAGGGGAAAAGTTAGTAGTTGTTTCCTCTTGTGCAAGTAAACTCAATCTTATCTTTTTAAATGTTTAAAGTATTTATTTAATGTCAAAAAAAATAAAATTATTTCACTCTTTTTGGGAAATGTTACTCAATTCCTCTAGGGTTTCTTGGTGGGGTGTTACAAATTGCTAACACTGTCGAGCCTAGGACTATAGAGAAGCTATGAGAATGAGTGATGTAGATTCTTGGATGACATCCATGGACAAGCAAATGATTTCTTGAATAAAAATAATAAATGAGATTTGATATATTTTCTTGAAGCATACAAGCTCATTGGATGTAAATGTGTGTTTAAGAAATCTATATGTCATCACCAAAGCATAGAGAAGCTATGGGAATGAGTGATGTAGATTCTTGGATGACATCCATGGACAAGGAGATGATTTCTTTGAAGAAAAATAATAAATGAGGTTTGATACATTTTCTTGAAGCATGCAAGCTCATTGGATGTAAATGTGTGTTTAAGAAATCTATATGTCATCACCAAAGCATTTCATGGGAAAAGGTAATGAAAATATGGTTTCCAAATTGACAAATTCTTTGTATGGTTTGAAACAGTCTCATAGAATGTGGTAATAAAATTTTAATACCTATGTGTTGAATTTGAGATTTTAGAGGTCTAAATCTGATCATTGTGTTTACTTAAAAAATGATAATTATCTCATTCTCATTATTGCATTATATGTGGATGACATATTATTGTTTGAGAATGGAAAATATTTGATTTTTGACTTGAATTATCAGTTTTCAACATAGTTTGAGATGAAATATTTAAGTATAGCTAGATGCATTCCTAGAATAAAGATCAGAAGGGAAAAAGAAAAGAAAAATCTTTGGTTAAGCCAGAGAAAGTATGCAGATTCAATGTTGGAGAGATTCAACACATTAGCCCGTAAATCCATAGTAGTTCTTGTACTTGTAGGAACAAATCTATATGTGGAGGATTTCCCAAAATATCCTATTGAGGTGGAGGACATGGATATTGTATAATATGTGAGTGATATTGGTGGTCTTATGTATGCTATAATTTGTACTAGATTAGACATTGCGCAAGCAATGGGAATCCTGAGTCAATGTATGTATAATTCTAGACGAGTGTAATAGGATACAATTAAGGGAGTGTTCATATATTTGAGGGGTATTTTTTAGTATTCCTTGTGTTTTCATTGTTATCCTACTAGATCTCAACATTCCGTGAGTATTTGTGGATTTAGATTTGGAAAGTGACATTAACAACAAAAGATCCACTCGTCGTTATGTTTTTACTATGTTTTGTGGTGATATTTATTGGATGAGTAAGCAACAAGTTGTAGTTGCTTTCTCTATGATAGAATAAAAGTATATGTAATGTATTCATGCTTGTAAGGAAGCCATTTGGCTTAGATAGTTGTGTTCAGATATTGGGTTTGATGTAACAATAATTACTATTTGTTGTGATAGTTAGAGTGTCATTTTGTTGGCAAAAAATCCTAGTTTTGCCATAACAAAGCACATTGATGTTTAGTTTAATTTTTTTGTGATATGGTGGAGGATGAGAAGGTAAATTTGGAGAAGGTTGACAGTTTGATGAATTTTGTAGACACACTAAGAAAACTTATGAGCATAGAGAAGTTCAAATGGTGTTCAAAGTCTATGGACCTCACAATTGCTAGAAATTAAATCCTATTTAGATTGGTTATAATAAGGTGTTTGATAAGTGGGATAATGTTGGGAATTAAGGTGTCTCAACCTTATATTTCCTAGCATTGATTTAATTAATTAATGTTTTCATTTATGCCTATGTTCTATTTTCTTGCACATCCTATTTTCTCATTTAGTGTGATTTGGTGTGGTGAGTTGTCATCATGGTGGGAGGTGAAAATGATTTTTTTTTTCCTCAAATGAGAAGGTAGGAATCAAAATTTGTGCTAGATATTCAATGCCATGTGCTATCATGTTGAGAAGTGTGTGAGAGGCTATGATGACATGACAAATGAAAAATTCCTATGACAACTTAGGATGCATAAGAACTTGATGAATGCCAGGTTAGACAAGTGTGTAGGGACTTCTTTGCATGGAGAATATAGACACCCTTGAGTTGGTTAATGACAAACTTTAAGAGAACAAGCTATTTATAGTTAGTTATGTCAGATTCTCTTATGATTGTAAGTGTTGTTAGTAATGACAAATTTTATGACAACTATATGGTGTTATTTACCATACCTATTTATGGAAAATAAGAGGTGTCCAAGTTTGAAGGTATATAACTTGGAGTCAAATAATCTTCGAAAAATGGTATTTATATGCCTTGAGGTGGTTAAAAAATATGTTGAGTGGTTTTGGATGCCCATATCTTGCATCTTCTTCTAGAAGCTACCTCCATAGTTGTATTATCTATATATTGGATGCCTTGGAGAGTATTTTGTATGTGAGTTTTTCTATAGATACTATGATTCTACCAAAATTAATCTATATTATTAGAGAATATTTATTAGAGTCCCATTGAAGAGCTTGACTATTGTATTGTATTGTATTGTAACCTTATTAGTTTACTAGATACACAAAGTTGTGCTTTGCACTATGGGGTTTTGCACCCAAAAGAGTACTACTGATATACATTTGGTGTTCATTTTTTTATACTATCGCATGTTTAATATTTATTTCCATGTCTATTTTATTTATATTTTAACTTGATAAATATTTGTATGAAGATTTTACAAAATCTTCCCTTCTAGATTAGTGTTTGGAAGTATTTTTTTCACCTTTGCTTCCATTCAAAATCCTCCCCCCCCCCAAAAAAAAAAAATGATGTGGTCAAAATCTATCAATATTTTGTTGGAAATATGGATGAATTGATTATGTGTTGCATTGATGTATTGTCATTGATGTCAACACTAGCTATTATGGTTGGTTACCGACAAATAGGTTTTGGTTACCGATAGAAGATATAGTGTTACCGACAGAAAGGACTATCTGTTGGACACTTTCGACATGTTTGGATCTATGGAGTATGTTTGGTTTTACATGTTACATGCTTATGGAGCATGTTTTGGTCAGTTGGTATCAGATGCTATCACACACTCTTGTAAACCCTTACCAGCATGGGTTTAAGGTTTAACCGATAGAGCTTTCACTGAGAAATCTTGACAGGATGCATAAGTGGTTATGTTGTGGCTTCTAGATGGATTTCAAGATGCATAAGGTGATCCCTGATCATGCTTCAACTGTTTGATGACATTGGTTTGGCGTGGTGGACCCAGATTAGGTCAGGTACCTATCTAGGTTATGGACCGATATCATGTTAACGTGTTCTCTACACGTTACCAGGATGTTTCATGGATTGGTTATTGTTGTTTTGGTCTTAAGCCGACATGGCATATCATTGTAATATGGATGTATGTAATGATCTTATTGTAATATCTTTTAGGTGGCCGACCTAATTGGTCTAGGCCTTAGGGTTGGTATAAATTGATGTAAGATCTCATTGTAGATCATATGTTCATGGTGTGGAATGTAATATCATATGCAAAGGATATTTGGTTGATCATAGGTGATTGAATTGGGATTAAGGAAGAGGTCAAAGGCCTCCGGCATTGAGCTTAACCAAAACTGTAATCAGGCACGGTAGATGCTATCTTTGGCAGTTCATTATTCTGGATTGTTGTCCATTTATCTTGAGGTGGTTATAACCTCTTTGTAGTCAGTGAAACTCTTTTGTATTGAGTAGTACGCTCTAGGCAGTGTGCCTTCCTGCATGTCCAGGCCCCTCATTCTATCACATACTTTTTATAGAAGTATCATCTGACTGTGGGTAGGCTTCCCACCGTGGTTTTTCCCTTTCCGGGTTTTCCATGTACAAATCATGGTGTTATGTGGTATGGTTACATTGTGTTGATTATCTGTTTTATTGTTAAGTTTTATTTCTTACCGGTATTTGTTTCTATTATTCCGGTACTTAATGTTTATGTGTTCCGGTTAAAGGTTATTAAGTGGATTAATTGATATAATCTGTTAACAACTGATTCACCCCCCCTCTCAGTTGTTCACCAGTTATCCTAACATATTTTGGGTATGAACCATTGAAAATGGTTTTGGGAACATCTGTTAGATCTTTAGATATGATACTAATGAAGTTTTTCCTTACCCCATTTTTTCACTTGCAATTTTTCAAATCACCATCCTAGAGAATCTTGTTTAAAAGAGTAACCCCTATTTATATTGTACAATAAAAATATATTTTAACATTCAAGAAATGCCAACATGCTACATTTTTATTTTCTAAGATTTAACACACATTTTCAATAATTTTCATAGCAAGTTTTAGCTCACATACACATTTGCAAAGGATGAAGTTTGTTGCTATTTATCTATAAGGGTTGAATTAGATAACCCACACTACCACATGGTGAGAAGATCACATGCAAATAAGAGTTATAAAATGGATTTCAAATAAGAAATCAAGAGCACAAATTGAAAAAATAATCACCCTTTAGTAGATATACACTTTCAAAAATATGCATTAAATATTTGCTTGTGTGTGATAGTGGAGAGCACCAAACTAAGTTCTGTAGAGAAAGTGAATGTAATGCCCACTTTTACTCAAGCGAACATCTCTAAAAGGTAGCAACAATTTTTTTTTAAAAACAATCACATATTACAACATTAATAAAATATTATGATTATACGCAGTGTAACATAATGAATTCTGATTTAAGCAACACTCAACTAACAAACCTGTCACCTCATACCTGAGATTTCTCTTCCTAGTATAACACATGTCTCGACTTGCCACACGTTCCTACACACAAGCCTACACCGCTAGATGCACACATTAGATCTATCACATGTTAGATTTAGATTCAACAAGATAAACCATACAATGAGTTTAATTGGATCAAACATCTCCATTGAACAGACAAGGTAAACATATAACATAGGAAGAGTGACAAGACTAGACAACTCAAAAGAGACAGATGTAAGGGCTAGACCTACAGTCTCGGGGGCTCATCGTAGATGGAATTGCCTACGTGAAATCCCAGAGACTTCGTAGTTCGACTTAAAAAAACAAAACAAAGCGGGTACACAACCCTTTCTAAGGCCTCCTACCCTAGACAGTTCTCTCGTCAGCTGCTACCCACTTAGGTGAAACAAAGATGAAGTGTAGTACCCCTACCCTAATTAGACTTTTTAAACCCAGTTTGACCTTGGTTGAATTTTAGTGGCTTACTTGGATGGTTGATATACCATGTTGTGAAGTTATATTCATGTATTATGCTTGATGTGTGTATCAGTGAATGTTGATTACGCATTGATTCTTATGTATGATTAGTTGTTCATTTGATTCATGTTATTAACCCCGAGCTAACACTTTCATTGAATATATATATATATATATATATATATGGAACCCCTTCCTTGATCAGTCATTGTAGATTCATGCTTGAATTCAGTTGACTTTTTAGTGTATTTTGTTATGCATTACTTCCTTATGATGGTTAAATTGGAATACTAACATGGAATGACACATTTATGTTATGCATGCAATGCGTTATATACATGTTTCATGTTTGTAAGTGTATGGGGTGTGAGGAGATGATTTTCCTTCACTCATTTCAGTGAGACATGGAACGCCATGATTCTTCTTCACCAGTGTCTCTACTGTGTTTGTATATGTATGCATGTGTGGTTCGTTGTTGCAGGAGATTGTAGGTACAAGTACCGTGTAGGTATGGGGTATCATCTCCACCTGGCTTTGCAGGTCTGAGCGTGCCTTATTGGTCTGATGGAAGTGGATTAGGTAGTCGTAAGACCCTACATTTTACCCTAGTCGTGCTCAAGTGAGTGTCATCAGTCATTCGTCAGTTTTCCCCTTTTTTGGGTATGCGAGTCGTGTATTTGTTTGGTTTCCTTGAGATGCATGTTATGCGTTTGCAAAATTGGTTATTAAATCCTAAGTATTTAATTAGATTAAATGTGTTTTTACGCATTCGTAAATAAGGGACTAAATTAAATAGGACCCCTTTGTGTGATTAATCAATTAATAAAATTATTTAAAGCATATTACTAGCAAATTTGATTTATTGTATTTTCAAATTGTGAATTAAATGATTTGTATACATTGTTCTGAAAAGGTTAATTAGAAATTGGAAAATTAATATCTTACCCTCATTTGGCATTTTGAAATAGAAATGCTAGTTTTTAATTAAAATGGAGAAAATCAAATTTTGGAGAGAAAAACATTTTTGAATAATGGAAATGATTTTTAATTTGGTTAAAAATAATTTTACCCTAAAAATAGATTTTAGGTCAAAATTTCTTTTTAACCTATTTTTCTCTTAAAATTTGGGGGATTTTTTTTTGGATGGAGAAAATTTGGGGCATTTTGATTTTTTGAAGAAATCTCCCAGTTGCAGGTTGGGCTCTTCTTAAATTTCTTCCAGGAGTGCATAATGAGGTAGGATTCTTGGTTTTTAAAGAAACTTAGTTAATTAAAGAATCTGTGTGTATGTTTGAAGAATCTCTTGAATTTGTGGAATAGGAAGAGTTTAGTTAAATTTCAGACTTAAATCCTCCCTGATTTCATTCCCCATCTCCAAATTTGTTTCTCATTTGTTCAAATTTGGATTCAAACTGAAAATGGGTGTTGTTGCTCTCAGTGGTTTTTGTTTAAAAATTTCATATGAATGCATTCAAATTCGAGTTTTAAATTGTAAATTTAGTTTGTGTTTGGAAAAATTGGTTGGATGAATGTGTGTAATTTGTTCAAATTTTGCCCCTGTGTGGGGTAATGTTGGCCAGATTTTGCCAGATTTAGTTGCCTGAAGAAAAAATTGTGTTCAAAATTTTAATATCCCCCCCTCTGGTTTTTGTCTCAGAAAAATTTCTGGGTCTGTGATTGTACAGGAAATATTGGGGGGGGGGTGGGGGGGAATTGTTATATATATATATATATATATATAATTTTGTTTGTGGACGTGGGGAGCCATGGCTCAACCCACGACCCTATGTGGACACCATGGTTGTGGGGGCCACACTTTTTTTTTATATATTAAATTTTAATTAAAATACATGTTTATATATATAAAGTTTTGTATTTTTTTTAATATAAGCTCGCCGAAAATATATTAATTGGAAAATAAAATAATATATTATTTGAGAGATTGGAAAATGAAATAATATATTATTTGTGAAATTGGAAAATGAAATAATATATTATTTGAGAGATTGGAAAATGAAATAATATATTATTTAGGAAATTGGAATATGAAATAATATATTATTTGGAAATTTTGGAAATTTAAATAATATTTTATTTGGAAAATTTGATAATTAAATAATATATTATTTGAGAAATTTGGAAATGGAAAACGAAGAAAATAGATATAGTTGGAAATTTAATGATATCTTCATTTTAGAGAAATCAATTGATTAAATTATATTTTTCTATGTATAGGAAAGTAGGAAAAATTATATATTTATAATTTGGAGTTAATTTATTAAGAAATGGTGATTTTTCAAATGTTGTATTTTGAAAATTTAGATCTATTAGAAAAAATTTGATCGATTTATATTTTTAACAAAATGGAAAAATGATTGTCATTATAGATTAATGAAAATGTGTGTTTAATTTCTGTATTCGCATTTGATTTCAAAATGGCAAGTCCTTAATTTTGAGTGTTGGATGCTGTCATGTGGTTGATTGTAACTAGTCATGTCTCTAGTCATAGAATCGTCAGTTGGTCACCTTGTGTGAGTGCTTGTTTGGCCAAGTGGGTTTTTCCTACCGTATTGAACTTCGTATACTATTTCTTGTGTATACCTTGGTTTTGGGAGTCCATCTGAGTTGTGGTTAAGTGTCATATGGGAGAGTGGCTTTCGAGTGGGGGTTGCGCCCAAAGTGGTAGCAGGGTAACCCATCGAAACTGTGTCTAAATAAGTGATAACTTAATAGTATATTAGGGAATTGGTAGATGAAAACACTAAGTAAGATAATTGTGCCTCACACATGGGATGAGTATTAGTACAGAGTTAGGATGCAGTGAGAAGACCTGAAATGGCAAACCAACAACCTTGTCTTCACGAAAGGATGCGTTGGGTCCACATGAGACTTGGGATGGGGCTAGAGGTTCAGGAGAGGTTGCCAGGGTAACCCAGTGGATGGGGCTGGGACCTATGGAGGCCTGCCAGGGTAACCATACCAAGCTTTGTGATGACACTCATCCCTTATGTTCACTAGTGTACAGTTTGTATTTTTTTCACTAGGAGCACTATTGTGGAGTCATATCTAATTGCTTATGCCTTTGAGAGTACCTGATATTCATGTTATACCATGGGATGCTTATGATGGGTTGCGAGGATTTAGTTTCACTGGTGCTCCAATTGTTGTTTTGTATTTGCTCCATTTCATGTTTCAGATGGATCCTCTTTCTTCTTCTTGGATCATTCTTGTATCTTTTGGACTGATGTGAACATATGTATTATTTTTTTCTGTACGCCTTGATGGCAGGATGTTATTGATGTGAACCTTATGTATTCTTCACCCTATTATTTATTAGAGGGGTCTTGTAGTTGAAGAAGACCCAAAGATGTAGCCCATTAGGGGTGAAATTCAATATCAATTTGGTGTTGTGTGGTGTACGTGTTCATCTGGTTCCTTTTTTATTTTGGATGTATGAATGGCATTATGGTTACAATGTATATTAGATGATATTAATATTAAATGCATGTATGAATTTATCTAATAAGATGAAGTAATATGGATCATGAAGAATGTAGGTTTAGTGAAATGCAAAGTATTTATTATCTTATAATGCAAACAAAGTATGTATGGAACTTAAATGTATGGCATATGTTTTAATTTAAGGTTGGATGTAATGTATGGTTAAATTGGAATGAATGAACTTAATCATGTTATCTATATTTTAACCTATCAAATAAATTTAACCATTGATGAAGTATAATTAAGTTACTAAGTTAATCAACTTAATTGGATTAATTAACGTGAGTTGAGTTGGTGGTGAACCAAGTAACCACATTAGGAACCCCTTAGGTGTTAGTTAAGTCTTCCGCTGTGTAATTTGAACTTAATGTTAACTCAGTTTAGCATTAAACTAATTAAAGTTAAAAAAAAAATTGTTTACACTCTTTCTAGTGTTTTAGTTTTATTCCTTCGAGGTTGTCCTGGCAGGGCATTACACAAAGTCCTAGAAAACTTTGATATAAAGGTTATTGTACAACAATTTCCCTACAAAACTGCACCATGGATCCAAAAACACTGACTCTAACTCCAATATAAACCAATATGATACCTTGGAGCATTGAGAATACATAAAGTGCTATATATAATCCACATCTTATAATGACCTAGATAATAGCAAGGAAATGAAAACACTCACACCTCCTTCTATGTAAAAGAATCTTAATTCAATATAACATCTTCATATAGGAATATATTTGAGATAACTATTACCTTTAAGGGATATCCACTAACGTATAAAATAAGCACTCTTGCTCTTGGTTCCTAGCCACTCTTTGCCTCATAAGATCAAGCATTACATAATGCTAAATTAAAAGTAGCATGACTGTAATAAAATATTTACATACTCCACTAACTACCTCAAACCAATAGGAATTCAAGTACAAGATTCACCTAAAATACAAAACACACTTTACCCAAAACTAAGAACCATAATCTAAAATTATGAGTTTATGCATCACCATTATACTTCTCAAATCTAAATTTCCATGTAGGATTATAATTTCATAAAGCATATGATTATATTCAATTATGAGAATCTATTTTAATTTAAAGTTATATTTCATAATTTTTTTTTGCTCGATAAAAGGCCGAGGCCAGAGAGATTTTATTAATAAAAGATAATTACAACTCCATTAAGTGTGGGCACCGGTAAGAAAGAATGGAGGGAAGAAAACCTCCGGTTAAGCCCAGATCCATTAATGGATCAGAGAACTAATGCTAGAGATAGCTAAAATAAGGGACATGATACAAGGATCCCTAGAAAATACATCCATGAGGATCTACAAGAGAATACTTTAGAAACATCCGCAATTTCCATGGTGCTGCGAGTCACCCCTGCTCTGATAATGATAACCTCGATCGTAAATGACAACTCAAATCTTTACCTGAATTCTTAAATGCTTGGTATGGATCTGACCAATCCCCTATTCTGCACAAGAACCTCATTACACCTTCAACCCAGCTCAATGTTAGAATAAATACAATAATTTCAAACTCAAAGGAGAAAATAGCTTGGGATATATCTATCTAGCAAATTCTCTCAGCAGGTATCCACACCATGGAGTTGGGGGAATACCTGCCAAAAATTTCCAACCTATCATACCATCATAATACCACATAAATAGTTAGCCAGCACAAGATATCCCTATCCATAATGCTCAACTTATACCAGAGTCCGCCGCTCGGAAGCTTTTAAGAAATGAAAAAACAAAGACTAACTATTTAGGAGACTATTCAACCGATATTTTCCAAACAACCCTCCTAGATCCAACTCTAATTAGAACAAAGAGACCTGCCAATCGCCACAGATTTAAATAATAGAAAACATCCATCATTAGTTAAAAAACCTTCCTGTCATAAGGCTCACTGCTGCCTTGCTTGTACTATTCTACCGATAGGAGTTCAGTTTATATATGATGCCCTCCTAAATGGCACAAGATTAGCTTAAGATCAAAGAACACAAAACACACAAGATGTTAGAGTTAGTCAATCAAAAACTAATCTAAAAAGGCATACCAAAAGAGAGACTAAAAGCATGCAAGCATATTTAACTATCAAAGCAAACATGATGAGGCATCTCCAAATACCTCCTAACATACTCCTAGCTTCTTCTCCCTTGTTCCTCTCCTCTCCAAGTTCCAAAATAGTGTAGCTCTCAACAGCTTTTTGCACTATGGATGCTTATGGAGGATTGAGATTGTAGAATAGCTCTAAACATGAAATGAAAAGCTATTTTAATGCTAAAATGATGTGTTTTAACCAAAAATACAAGATTTAGATTGTTTATGCTAAAATGCTCTCTAAAATGGCTATAGTCTAAATGCTTACAAGTTTTCAGGATCTGAATTATGAAGGAATGGGCTCTATTTATAGGAAAAATGGAGCAATGGATGGCCAGGATTGAAAGGTTTAATCAAGGGTCAAGCTTGAAAGTTGGGGATCCATGTGCACAATTGGCACCAATAAAATAATGACAAGTGTCAACACAAGATTGGGTTGAAAGAAGAGGTTGGAGGCATTAAAGGCCTGAGAAGACCTCATGGTTATCTAAAGGCTAAGGGTCAAGCCTAAATTAGGATTACCCACTGGATTAGGAGTTAATCCAAGGATAAACCTTTGTGCAAATGATTAAGAGATAATCATGGTCAAAGTATTAAATGCTTGATGAGACCTTTGTGGTTGGGTAGAGGTTGAGTCAAACAAATGTTTTAACCATGTGGGAGGGTTGAATTAACCATTAATGGTTATTGGAGACTTTGGAGAATTAAGTGGTTGAAAGTTGGAAGCCTTTAATGGTTTTCAAAGACTTTGGGGTTTTTTGGTGGTTGAAGGTTGAAAACCTTCAATGGTTATCCAAGACTTTGGGCCATTTGAGAAGTGACTCCATTTTGCTTAGGAATGTGACAATATTTAGGAAATGGTTTAGGCTAATTAGGAAGGGTTTAGAAGAATCTAGAAGGGGATTAGATTTTGCAAGTGGATTTGGTGGGTGAGGGAAAATAGGATTTTATTGAAATAAAAATTCATTTATTTCAATAATGTGTGCAAGTTGCATTTGTAGGAAAATGCAAGTGGGGTGGGGATAATGATTTAAATAAATGTTTTATTTAATTTATTTAAAAGAGGAAAAGGGGGATTTAATTAAATAAATAGATTTTATTTATTTAATTGATTTGAATTGGATTTAATGAATTAATTAAAATAAATTGAATAATTTATTTAATTAATAGAAGAATGTTTGGGGATGAATTAATTAAATATTAATTTAATTAATTGATGGCTAGTGGATTTTTAATCAAATAAATACGAAATATTCATTTAATTAAAATGGACAGATTTATGTGACTACATTTGCCCCTCTTTGAGACGGTGCGGTTTATCGCATCGTTTCAAAGAAAGAAAAACTGGTGTGAAGAAATGCCCCATTAAAATGTTAATTTAATGGGTGGTATGCCCCCTTGAGAGATGGGCCGAAAATTTTTGAAAAATCGGGCGATCTCTCGAAAAAGAATGAAAATTGGCAGGGTGGTGGAATAGAAGAAATTAGGTATACTGGGGAAAAATAGAAGAAATTGGGGGAAACATGGAGAAATGGGGGGCTCAGGAAGTTCATGGGGACCACGGCGATGAGCAGGGCGAAGTTACGGTGACGTCGGGGGGTATAAATGGGGTGAAAGGGGTGAAAATAGGATCATTTGTGACCGCGACCAGTTGAAAACTATAGCTCTGACAGTGACATTTGGAAGAGCAAGGAGGAGCGACGATGCCGTTTTCGATCACCGAGCATCGATTTGAGCGAGTCCGCCGGTACCAGCGCCCAGCCGACTATGGACCAGCGGTACGCAAATTCGAAAACTTCCTTTTTATGCATTTTTAATATATTTTTAGCTGAGTCCAAGTCAAGTCGGAGCAAGAGCGCTGGAACTAGGTTTTTAGCGCTTTTGCTCCATGAATTAGCGCTATTGTGCCGCAATAGCGCTTTTGTAGGCTAGTTTTAGCGCTTTTGAGCTTATTTAGCGCTTTTGTAGGCAAGTTTGAGCGCTTTTGATAAATTAGCGCTACGGTAGGGTCAATTGAGCGCTATTGATGTCTAGTAGCGCTATTGCATAGCGGTTTTAGCGCTTTTGATTAATTAGCGCTATGGCGTAGTTAATTGAGCACTATTGACAGGAATAGCGCTATGGCGTAGCTTTTTGAGCGCTTTTGTTTTGGTAGCGTTGTTGTAGAGCTTTTTGAGCGCTACTGTTGTTGTTGTAGCGCTATTGTTAAGAAGGAGCGCTTTTGTAGGTTAAATAGCGCTTTTGCTTTAGGATACAAGATGCCCCAGTTTCGGACAAAATAAAACTCCGGATGCCTAACGATTGATGGATGGTGAGGTGAAGTGGGAGTTGTTTTGAACCATAGCAGCCCGATGAGACTTAGGTCATTTGTTAGGAGAAATGCCTGTTGAAGTCTAGGCGGCCATGATTGCTTACCTGTTAAGACCCGAAGATACTTGATCAAAGTATCTGATGATAGTCTAGGTTTAAACTTAAGAAAGTTTGATAACAAAACAACTGATGGTGGTTTGATGAATGTCTATGTGCAGGAGGATCTACGCGTGTTGCAGTTACGCGAGCGCCACCCCGCGACACAGGGGTTGCGAGATCGTTTGACTCAGATCGAGATAGATTGTATTGCGGCTACTGGGCTCTATAAGGTGATGCATATGCCCGTGATTTGGATGAATCACGGCCTGATTACAGCTTTAGCAGAGCGATGGCACAGTGAGACATGCACGTTCCAGCTGGCTCAAGGCGAGATGACGGTGACTTTGGAGGACGTGTGGCGTATTCTTCGGATTCCGATTCGAGGGCAGCTGGTGACGTATGATCGATCCTGGGGGACAGTGTCTTGCCAGAGGATTTTTGATGAGGACGTATTCATTGATGATGGGTCGATTGCCTGGGAGGATATAGCGGCACTATATGAGCCCCTTCCAGCAGTATTGTCAGGGATCGTGGGAGGGCTTCTGTGTCCAGACAGGCGGTCACATGGATTGGCGGTCAGATGGGGACAGGTGATTGAGATGATGGTGACAGAGGGGACCCGATATGCCTGGGGGCCGTGCGTGCTAGCGCACATGTACCAGGAGTTACACGAGGTAGTGTACCGAGGGAGAGGTTCGCTTGCAGTAGGCATGACGCTGCTGCATGTGTGGGCATGGGAGCATCTACCAGTGACTCGACCAGTGAGTCTGAGATTCCGAGCCGTGGACCAGCCCTATATGTTTATGTATAGTGGTATGATGAGCCAACCCCACTTGGGGAAGCTAGAGTGGTGGAGGCGAGCATTAGATGACCTAGATGCAGTGATCTGGCGGCCATACTTGGAGTGTGAGCCATGGGAGGATGATGCAGAGGCACTACCTTATGTCTTCATGACCTGATTCCTCATTGGGAGGACCTCTTATCACATAGAGAGACAGGTGCCAGGATGGGTTATGAGGCAGTTTGGACGGCAGCAGGGACTGCCGAGCGGATCAGGAGAGTATGCTCGAGTTATTCGAGAGCGGTATGCATGGGGTCCAGTGCTATCGTATGATCAGGCATTTGCAGAGTTCCGGACATTGCAGGCGAGGCCATGGGATCTACGACCGAGGGTCGTTGATGCAGGGGTTACAGCAGAGTATACCCAGTATCGGGCGGCGCACCCGATCCGACGGATATCAGATCCAGCGGAGCCGATCCCAGCGTTTGAGGATGAGAGGGGACGGGGACGGAGAGGAGGGCGAGGAGGTGGTGGTGGTGGAGGAGGAGGAGGAGGAGGAGGAGGAGGAGGAGGTGGTGGTGGTGGAGGAGGTGGAGGAGGAATGGGGATGCCGAGACAGCGGAGAGGGAGAGGGGGACTACCTCTGCAGATATCACATGGACCGTTGATGCAGGGAGGGGTGCAGCTGAGTGGGAGGGGGATGGAGAGAGAGATCCCGATGGATAGAGGTGCAGGAGTGGGTGGTGCAGGGGAGTGTGGTGCAGAGGAGTGTGGTGCAGAGGAGGGACCTATTGGAGGGGGTGATACAGGTGCGGCAGCCATGGCCATGGGGGAGGGAGCTACTGGGGATCTGCGGGAGCACATGATAGGTTATTTGCAGACCCGGGTAGAGAGATTAGAGGCGGAGATAGCAGCTAGAGATGTGCAGCTATTTGCACGTGAGGCAGAGCTGACAGTGGTGCTGCGGGAGAGAGATACTGCGGTGGAGAGTTTAGCGGAGCTGCAGGAGAGAGTCCGGACTGGTGCGCAGGGGCCGTCAGGGGAGATTATGAGAGAGATACGGCGAGCACAAGCGGAGATAGAGTACTGGCGTGGGTTATATGACCAGGTGGTACCGATTAGCCAGCGAGCTCTCAGCTATACCTAGATGCGGCAGGCCAGATCCGAGCGATCACAGAGGATGCAGAGCAGTGGGGGAGTGATGGGTCCTTTGCGGCAGGATAGATCAGGAGATGCAGGAGGGAGTGGGGGTTCGATGAGGCCTCCACGGAGAGATGGATCAGGTGGTGCCGGTACCAGTGGTGGAGTAGGTAGGGGTGGGGCAGGTACAGCATCTAGCCAGAGCGGCATCTGAGAGAGCATTTTTGCATACATGTATTGTATCATTGTCTATGTTTTGGACTGTATCTTGGATGGCTCTTGGTAGCCGATTTTGTAGACTTCATTGTACTCTGATATATGAGATGATATATATGAGGAGATCCCATATTTGTGATGATTATGCATGTGATTATGTATGGACGCTTATGCATGATGATGATTTATTTCTTAGAGGTATATGTGTTCATGGATGCATTTGATGAGATGTTTCTTTTATGCATGTTTTTATGATGAGTCATGATGTGAGATACTGACATATGAATGCAGGATGATATGTTCTTATGATGAGTTATGATGTGAGATACTGACATATGAATGCAGGATGATATGTTCTTATGATGAGTTATGATGTGAGATACTGACATATGAATGCAGGATGATATGTTTATTGATGTTTGTGAATTTTGATGTGCTTCATGTATGGAATGCTATGATGATATGTGCTTATGCCGGATTTTATGAATAGGTTTTGATGATGTTTCCTATTGCAATGTAATGATGAGATGATTTATTGCAATGGTTGAATAAATGATATTATGTATAAATATACTAGGATGATATATGCTTATGTTTTTGATGGATGAACAAGATTGTATGATGTTTCCTTTTGCGATGTAATGATGAGCTGATTTATGTGATGATGTCAATGCAATGGTTAGATGAATGATTTTATGTATGGATATGCATCTAGATGTGTTTAGATGAATGTAATATGGATAAACAAAATGTTAAGTGAATGCATATGGATAAACAAAAGGTAAAGTTCAAATGTTTATATGATGATATTAAAATGAATGTATATGAATAAACAAATGTAAGGTACAAGTATTTATATATTAAAATGAATGTAGATGAATAAACAAATGTAAGGTACAAGTGTTTATATGATGATATTAAAATGAATGTAGATGAATAAACAAATATAAGGTACAAGTGTTTATATGATGATATTAAAATGAATGTAGATGAATAAACAAATGTAAAGTACAAATGTTTATATGATGATATTAAAATGAATGTTTCTAAATGCGTTTTAAATATGTTGGTAAATGCAAATGGGATGATATGATAACTAATGGGGATAATAACTGCACCTTAATGTAATGATAATAAATGCAATGTGAATGAATTCTAAAATGAACATAATAAGATGCTTATTAATGAATGAATGAATGCACTGTGTATCTAAAATGGATAAATGGATGTGTGTAATAATAAGTTGATAAGATGATAATGGATAATTTACACTGGATGAAATGTTTAGTAAATGATTTAAAACAATCAAAGACAATTTGATCCCATGAATGAATCTAATTTATTTATGATTGGTGCAATGATGAAAATGATTTTGTTTAATGAAAACTAATGGCAACAATGAACTATATGCAATGTTTAAGTTTAAAAATGACATGAATGGTCGCAATGCAAGATGCACCTATATGCAAGGATGATATGATTATGCAAGGTTGTTTTAAGACTTTGCATAATGCATTGATGATGTATCAGAGTACTCGGTCGTGATTGTATCCAAGACCAGCTTTTATTAATCATTTTTACATGTAAAAGCCTACAAATGAATGGATGGGTGATATGCAACGAAATGCAAGATATAAACAGATGAGGTGAAATGACGATCCATAGTGCTCTATTTTCATCATTGAGCTTTAAAATGTTGGAAGAGAATACAAGCATCTTGACACAATGATTCAAGATGACCTGAGTATTTCTTTCATGGATTTTAATATAGCCAGTTAATACAAACGACTTGATATAAGGGTCAAGTCGACCAGAGTATTGCTTGCGGAACAGACAAGGATTATCTCCTTTCGTGCATGACTTGGATCGTCCTCCTTGATCTTAGGCTTGATCAGATCCTGAGACAAGTTCATACCGTACTAAGAAAATAAAACCTTTATCCAATTTGGAGGAAGAGGAACCAAAGGATGAGCATTGTACCTGCAACCAAACAGCATATTTACATAAAGAATAAAGAATAAGGATCCTTGGTAATGGCTCATGCCCATATGGTCGAGGTATACGCTGTAGTCAGCAAGCCGTAGTGATCTATGACTGCATTTGGCATAAGATCACGTAGCTTAGTGAACTTCCCACGTAGACACCATTAGTACATGCCCCAGAACTTCATCGGAAATAATGCGCAAACGATACAAAACAATGCTAAAAGATTGCGATACAGATAAACAAACAATTGAACTCACAAATCAACCAAGCATTTGATAGCTTAACATAATTTTCTTGTCAAAGAAAACGTCATCTTGTCTTTGTTTTGGTAAGGAAGGATGCATCCTTGTTTAAGACAGTTTGGATTGTTGAAGTCGATTGTGTTGGTTTGATTGATAAATGGTCATTGTGTGAGTAGTTTGTCCATGTTTATTTTGTATCTGATCAGATAAATATGTACAAGGTGTTGGCATGTTTTTGTGTGATTTTTGATGGGTTTTCCGATGTTTTTGGATTTTGAATTGTTTTTGAATGTTTTTGGTATTTTTGCAAGATATTTTTGAATGTTTTTTGGATTTTGTGTTGAGATATTTTTTGAATGTTTTTGGTATTTTCTGATGATTGCCTGAATGAAGAGCGTAATGATTTATAAGACAATGTAGAATCCACTTCCATCACGAGGGTAAGGGTATTGCCCCCAGTTTGTAGACCTCACTATGAAAAGGTGGGATGCTAGACGCATGGAGTACGTTCTTAATTGCAGATCAAATAACAAGCCATGGTTGGGATGGATGGATGTATGTGTGCATGAATGTGATCGCAACAAGCTTTGAAAGATAATGGAGCTATTGCCTTTACAAGTGGTGCCTGTTTGCCAGGTTTTCACCATCGCACTTACCCAAGGTGCCACCGGAGTGGTTGTTCACCATTTGGATGCATGATTTTTCTTTACTTTTTTTTTTTGAATGTTTTTGTATTTTCTTCAGGACATTTTCTGAATGTTTTTGGTATTTTTGATGTTTTTTTTTTTTTTTTGCGAATGTTTTTGGTATTTTGTGGTATGCAGGGGAGCCTGATGCTCTGTACATCTTAGGTATAAAATCGTTTGAGGTGCATGCTGTTGATTGGATCTGCGAGCGGTTCTCCTTCTGATGTAGCCAACTGATATGTCCCGGACCCGAATACAGCAGTGACAACATATGGGCCCAACCAGTTTGATTCAAACTTACCCTGATGTTCTCTGTTTGGTTGGTTGCGAGGATTCTCTCGTAGAACAAGATCACCTACCTCAAATGTACGAGGTCTAACTCGGTGATTGTAGCTTCTGCTCATGCGCTGCTGATAGGCTTTGAGGTGATTGTATGCAGCTTGTCGCTTCTCATCTAGTAACTCTAAGTCCTGAAGACGGGATACTCTGTATGCTTCATCATCGATGAGATTGTGCAATGAAACTCGTAAGGATGGTATCTCAACCTCAATAGGTAAGATAGCTTCAGCACCATAGACCAATGAGTAAGGAGTTGCACCTGTAGGGGTCCGAATGCTAGTTCGATATGCCCATAGCGCTGGATTCAATTGAACATGCCAATCACGACCGACATCATTGACTGTCTTCTTTAGGATCCTCAATATGTTTTTATTGGATGCTTCGGCCTGACCATTGCCTTGTGGGTAATAGGGAGTGGAAAAGTGGTGTTGGATATGAAATTTCTCACAAAGCTCACGGACATCCTGATTTTTGAAAGGAAGACCGTTATCTGTGACAATGGACATGGGTACACCATACCGGCAGATGATGTAATTGAGGATGAATGAGGCGATCTGCTTTCTGGTGACTTGGGTAAGTGGAACAACTTCGATCCACTTGGTGAAATATTCGGTGGCGGTAATAATGAATTTATGGCCATTGGATGAAGATGGATGAATCTTACCCACAAGGTCAAGGCCCCATTGACAAAAAGGCCATGGTGTTGTGATTGGTTGCAGTTCCTGTGCTGGTGCATGTATCAGGTCACCGTGAACTTGACATTTCTTGCATTTTCTGACAAAGTAGTAGGAATCCTTTTCCATAGATGGCCAATAATATCCAGCTCGCATGATCTTCTTGGCTAGTGATGGACCACTTGAGTGAGTCCCGCAAATTCCTTCATGTACCTCTTCCAAAGCCTTTGTTATCTCATCTTGTTCCAGACATCGAAGGAGAGTACCATCAAGACTACGTCGGTATAGGGTTTCGGCAATAATGGTATATCGAGCAGTTTGGCGAATGAAGGTTTTTCGTTGGTTATTTGATTGGTTGGGAGGAAGGGTGTGATCGCGAAGATAGGTGTAGAACTCACCGTACCATGGGGATTCAGAACCAACAAGGTGACATATCATGTCGGATTCGGGGATATCATAAGCGGGAATCCAAAGCTGTTCTACCAAGAACTCGTAGCATGTTGAATTCTGTGGAAGATCTAAGAGAGATGCGATGGTAGCCATGGCGTCAGCAGCTCGATTCTGATCTCTTGGTATCTGCTCAAAAGTGATAGTAGTAAATGATGTCTTTAGAGTGTCCACCATTTGCTTATATGGCATGAGTTTATCATCCTTGGTCTGATACTCATCTGTTGCTTGTCGAATGACCAGTTGTGAATCGCCATATACTTGTAGTTCTTGTAATTTCCATTGTATGGCTAATCTGAGTCCTGTGATCAAAGCCTCATACTCTGCTATATTGTTTGTGCATGGAAATGTGAGCCTGTAAGACTTCGGGATGCTATCACCTTGAGGTGTGATAAACAAAATGCCTGCCCCCGAGCCATGCCTAGTGTATGACCCATCAAAATATAGTTTCCATGGTTGTGCTGTTGTGATCATGAATATCTCTTCATCTGGAAAATTGGAAATAAGAGGATGATCACCTGTGAGTGGCGCATCTGCCAACTGATCTGCAATAACCTGACCTTTGATAGCTTTACGGTCCACATACTCAATATCAAATTCACTTAGAATCATCACCCATTTGGCTAAGCGACCTGTCAATGCTGCTTTGCTGAGTAAATACTTGAGTGGATCAATTTTTGCGATGAGTTGTACCTTGTGTGTTAACAGATAGTGCCGCAATTTAGTGGCTGCCAGGATTACTGCTAGGCAAGCTCGCTCAATAGGTGTGTAATTGAGTTCATAGCCAACCAGTGTGCGAGAGATGTAGTAAACAGCACACTCTTTACCTTCTTCATTATGTTGTGCCAGTAGCACACCCAGTGCTGTACTTGTTGCTGAGATATAAAGTAACAACGGTCTACTTGGATCTGGTGGCATCAACAAGGGTGGATTCATGAGATAGTCTTTAAGTGCCTGAAATGCTTGCTGGCATCTATCATCCCACTGAAAGCGGATGTTCTTGTGTAGCAGGTGTGTGAATGGGTAACACTTATCAGCCAATTGTGCAATGAATCTGCGGATGGATTGAAGCCGTCCTTGTAGTGTTCTTAGCTGACTGATATTCTTTGGAGGTGGCATGTCCATGATTGCTTTAACCTTTGCTGGATCGACCTCAATACCTTTGCTTGAGACAATGTATCCTAGAAGCTTCCCGGAGGTTACTCCAAAGACACATTTCTTTGGGTTGAGTCGAACATGATATTGTTCCAGTCTATCAAAGATTTTATCTAAGATGTGAAGATGTCCTTCTCTAGTAAGTGATTTTGCTAGTAAATCATCCACATAATCTTCCATTATAGTATGCATCATGTCATGGAAGATGGTGGTCATTGCTCTTTGATAGGTCGCTCCTGCATTCTTTAGACCAAAAGGCATTACATTCCAGCAGTATGTGCCCCATGGACATGTGAAGGCTGTCTTATGTTGGTCCTCTGGTGCGATCTTTATTTGATTGTATCCTGAAAAGCCATCCATGAGTGAAAGCATGGCATGTCCTGCTGTCAGATCCACTATGATGTCGATATTTGGTAGGGGAAAGTCATCCTTAGGACATGCCTTATTCAGATCTCTGAAGTCAGTACAAATGCGGATGCCCCCTTTTGGTTTGCCAACTGGCACGATGTTGGAGATCCATTCTGCATAATCAATTGGTCTAATGAAACCAACATCCAGGAGTTTCTTGAGTTCTGTTTTGACTAGCACTGCAATCTGGGGATGCATCTTACGAAGCTTCTGCTTGACAGGTTTGGCTCCTTTTGCTACTGTGAGATGATGCATGACTAAATCAGGATCAAGCCCAGGCATGTCTGCATATGACCATGCAAAGTTGATCTGACGCTGTTGGAAGAACTCTATAAATTGAGGCTGTTCCTCTGGAGTGAGAAGAGATGCCAGATGTATGATATGAGGGTTTTCAGGAGTCCCCACATTGTATTCTTTAGTCTCCTCAATGAGAATCGTCGATCGTTCCTGTTGTGTACTAGCAGGGAGAATGTCAAACCCTTCATCCTCAAGTGCCTCAGAGAGGTTTTCACCGTTGGATACGCTCTTTCTTTTTACTTTTGTTGGATCAAACAGTGCCACAGTGTGGTTTTCACTGGAAGATCCATGTTTTAATGTTATATTTTTGCAGCTGAAGGGTTTGGCATTCGCCCCGAAGTATGCTGCGCTATTAAGTTCAATGGCGAATCCAGCTTTGTGATCCCCGCTTGGTAGATTATCCCTTAATTCCAAAAAGTCAATGATAGCCTCATCATTTTGGAAGAGGTCAAGACATGGGGGATTTGGTTGGTTCCATTCGATGAGTTCAGGGTGGATAATGGGCATTACTTCATCGATTAAGTTAAGTGCGGGAGATGTATCAGTGAGGGTTAAGACAGTGTGGTGAAGGTCGTTGATGGTACTCTCCCTATCAGAATCCGGCGTAGGATGAGACGTAGGGTCTGTGGAAGATGTTTCCAGCTCAGGTACCCAAGTGGTCTTTATCTGTGCTTCTTCGTAAACAGGAATGTCTTTGCGTGGCGGAGGTGGTGATGTGTCTTCCTCATCTGAAGTGTTAAGCTGTACAGAATCAAATTCCCACTCATGTGAGTCGGTCTCTGAATCACTTTCCAGCATCCGATTGCTATACCATACTGGGATGTCGCTAGAGTTGAATACTGCAGGTGTGATTGGTTTATGTACCTTTGCGGTGATCGGTGCTGCAGGAACTGTGATGGGGTTTAAAGGTTTTGTCACTGGAAGTATCGACAGGGTTGATTTAGTGGCTTCTATTGGAACGGCTGGTGCCATAGATGCTGCTACGGGTTTTGATGCAGTTGCTGCTATGAATGGTTTTATTGATGTGATGACTGCTGTGGATGGGCTTACTAGTTCGATTGGTGGGATTTTTGGCACTGATGACGGTGGCGGTGGGTTTGTGAGCCTCGATGGGGCAGTGACAATATTGCTTGATGGTGCTTTGATTATGAAAGGTGTCCTCTTTACAATAGGTGGGCAAAATGGTTTGCTAGGTTTTCCTTTAAATCTGAGTTTAGGAAGGATCTCTTTTTCAAAGCCTAGGCCTGTATTACCTTTGGGCTTGAACTCTGGCAGCAGCGGTTCATGTCGTCCTTGTTTGCAGTATCCCAAAGCACTCTGACCATCATATCCCATTCTTTGCATAATGAGGAGGCCTTCGCCATACTGTTCTGTAGGAAGTGTAACTCGCGGTTTGTCAGTGGTGATGGGATCTTTATAGATCCATTCCGCTAGGTCCTTATCTTGTGTCTCTTCCTCTTGACTCTTTCCAAGGATGAAAGGCGTTAAGGCACATGCTGGCGTGATTAGTGGTTGCTGGAGCAACTGCTGTGGTTTACCATGTGTTCTAGGAGAAGTGGGCATTTGTCCCACACAAAAGAGCTGACTCAAGTTGTATTCTCCAGGACCTTCCTCTGCTACTTTCATTTTAAGCTTTTCTTGCTTGGGTATAGGGGTGTTTGAACTGGCAAGAGAGGCGGGATTTACATATGATGTGGAGGAAATGGCTTCCCTATTATTAGGAACAGTAATCTCTGGTTGATGGCTGATATTATGGCAAAATGCAAAGGGATTTGCATCGCCCAGGATTGTGATCTCTGTACCGTTATGTGGGAACTTGATACATTGATGGTAGGTAGATGGAACAGCTTGCATGGCATGTATCCAAGGTCTCCCTAATAATAGATTATATGGCAGAGGAAGGTCCAGAACCTGACAGATGATGTGCTTTACCACAGGACCCACTCGGATTGGTAGTACCACAGCTCCTTTGGATGAACGCTCTGCATCATCATAGGCCTTGATGGTGATATTCTTGCGAGGATCCACTGATTCTACTGCATAGCCCAATGCTGTGACCAGCTGTAGTGTACAAATGTTTAGGCCTGCTCCATTATCAATCAAGACTCGCTTGATCCTGTGTTGGTTGACAAAGCCTTCAATGTGGAGTGAGGCGTTATGAGGTTGCTGGAAGGAAGAGTTGTCACTTTCGGAAAAAGTGAGACAAGGTGAGGATTTTAGATTTCCAACCATGGCTTGAAATTGGTCTGTATTCAGGTTTGCAGGGACTGACGCCTCTTGGAGTGCTTGATCCAAGATAGTTTTATGGGAGGGTGACAGACGCAATAGCTCCAAGATGGATATAAGTGCAGGGGTTTTGTCTAATTGTTCCACAAGATTGTACTGCTTTGGGATGGAGGTGGTGCCTTGTGGAGCTGCCTTTATGGTGACCTTGCCACGACGTGTAACAACATTGCAATTTGAGGTGGGATTTTTGAAGGTGATAGTTGCAATTTGTTCACTGGCATCATACAGGTGATTGACAGTGTAATTATACGCAGCTTGTGTATAATCAGTGGTATCAGGACCTCGTCTGGACGTGGAAGGACCCCTTTGATCTTGCGATGGAAGTGGATTCTTGAACATCTGATGATCATTATTGGTCATTTTTGGGTCATGCCCTTCAATTTCAATTTCTCCTCGATCAATAAGATCTTGAATGAGATCTTTCAATCGATGACAATTACTTGTCTTGTGTCCTCTTCCTTGATGGAATTCACAATGTTTAGTATCTCTCCACCATGCCGGTTTGACCCGAGGCTCATAGTTTGATAGCTTAGGTAGAGTGATCAAATTCTGAGAAATGAGTTGTCGCATCACTGTTTCAATGGGTTCCCCTAAGGGAGTGTATGTGCGTTTTTGTTTTTGTGGACGGGGTCTTGGTTCATCCTGAGATGTGATGCAACCTTGATTAGGAGGAACATTTGTGTTATTTTGAGGTGGAGGATTTTGTCCTGCAAATCGAACCACAGGTTGTGCATTTTGGATAGTTCGAGCATCGACAACCCCATCATTGACGATATTCTTATTCTTGTTCCAGAAGTTCGGTTTATCACTATTGAAACGCGGGCGAGGACCATCTTTGGGTTCATTAAAGATTTTGATGAGTCCTTTTTTGATGAGTGCCCTTTCACATTTTATACCCTTGGTGATCATATCGTTAAAAGAATCTGTGTCTTTGACATCCAGGTGAAATTCCATTTCTTCGTTTAAGTTGGAAATGAAAATTTCCACTAGTTCTCGTTCAGGTAACTGAAGAGAACGTCTACTAGACATTTGGCGCCATCGTTGGAGGAATACTGAGAATAATTCACCTGGTTTTTGTTTGGTGTTACATAGATCAGCCATGGTGATGTCGCGTTCAATATTATAAGAGTAATGAGATAGGAACTTCTGGATGAGTTCCTCAAATGTTCTTATGCCACCTGGTAGTCGGGAAAACCATGATGTGGTTGTTCCTCCCAAGCTTTGGGGAAAAAGGCGCATTAAGTATGTGTCTTCATATGCAACTTCGAGACAAGCGGAATGAAATTCTCGGACATGATCACGGGGATCCCCCTTTCCTCTATATTTTTCAAATTTGGGTGTTTCAAACCCGCGTGGAAATGGTGGCATATAAAGATTCCTATCAAACGGATAGGGACAGATGTCGTTAAGTGAGAATTGATTGGTCTTAACACCACTATGAAGTTGTTGGGCGAGATTCTCGACTTGTTGCCGCAACATCTCTATTTCATTTGGAGGAGGAGGTGGTGGGTTACCTCGAGGGATGTTATATCTGATGTGATCTCTACGCCTTTCCTCCTCATGGCGACTTTGTCTTTCTGATGCTTGTCTTAATTGGGCAAGATCAAAGTCTGAGGGGAGTTTGGCTCCTTCTTGAGCCAGTCTTAAGAAGTGAGCATCCGCATTGCTCCTTAGTATTTCATCAAATAATCTGTTAAAATGAGGGTTATGCTGAACCCTTTCGATTGTTGAAGGAGTGGGAGTACTTGGGTTTTCATCATTCCCATTTCCTCCAAGTGCTTCTTGAAATTCATTGAGGTTGTCCTCTTCTTCCTCAATTTCCATTTCTCGTTGCCTTGATCGTGATCGGGTTTGAGCCATTTTGTTTACAAGTTTGGTTTTGAAGTTGATTGAAGATGATGATGAGTGGTGATGAAATGCAAGATTGATTGGTTGGTGATTTGTGTTGTATGGGGATCTCTAGCACTTTTAAGGTAGATGTAACCAAAATTCCTTCTTTGAATTGCTTGCTTGTTTTGATAAGTTTTGATGTGATAAGGTGTAGAGAAATCTGAGATGTGTTACAGATTTTGACTACCTAGTAATGAGAGGATTCACTCATGAACTAGTTTTAACCTGCGTAGATGTGTCTCTTAGGATGAGCTTATCCTAGATGTAGAAACAATCTAAAAGTGATGTGATGTGTTTGATTTCAAGCAATATCTAAAAGGGAACTTGGGACAAGAACCTCTTAATGTTTTGAGAGTTTTGGGATGAATTGATGATGGAATAATGATGTATGAATGAGATGATGGATGAAAATGTTTTCAACTTTCAATAAAAACTTTGTGTCACAAATGGGACAAACTCTTCTTCTTCCCTTTCAGGGGTTGGTGGCACTTCTCGAGCTGTGTTGTAGGTGATACAGATGTTTGGGAAGAAATTGGGATTAATCTTTCCTCCTTGATTCTTGTGATAACTCAGAGCTCTATATTGCATAAAAGCTCTGCGGTTTAATGATTCAGAATCAAATTCGTTTGTTTTACCTTGAAGGTATAGATGCATGCGATGTAGAAAGACTCTATGTGAGACAAAGATTTGTCGATTGATATAGAAGAATTTCCTCCTTTTGATTAAAGCCTTTGAGCTTAATGGTCTTCTTTTCAAGGTAATATTCTGATGACACTTCTTCTTTCGCAAGATGTGAAGAATGGTCATAAAAGTGGTGACTCTGTGTTGTTTGCACTTTGTTTTTGGTATTCTTGGTTGTGTTGACAGATGTTGGATGAGTACTTTGTTTTTGGGATTGATTTTCTGATTTTTCTTTGACAAGAAAACAAAGCAAGCACACAAACACAAAATTGTAGCCTCAAAGGTACAAATGAGTATGGGTCTAGATCAACCCAATCCTTGGACTTGTTTTTGACCCTTCCTTTAGATGTATTTTAAGGTGTAATTCCAAAGCCTGAAGTCGGCTCAATTTGCTCTAGGTCTGTAAAACGAACACACTTCAAACACTCTTTATCCCTAAGGTCAAATGGCCAGTTGTGATAAATTTAGCCCACATCTTGATATTTCTTCGACTTTGGTACTACATACCTTATGAATCCCGCCGTGGCAGGTAAGGATGTGATATACTAAGTCTTGCACGAGCATAACAAATAGATGATCCCTATGATGGGGGAGTCACCACTTTTATCAAGCCACAAGTGACCTTTCAAAAAGCTATGTTTCTACTCAAGGAAATATGTATGGTGAGTATCTTGGGAGCAAAACCATCTATGCTCTTGCACTAAATTATACCTCAAATATTCTCAATCAATAGAACAGGTGGGCTACTAATTTAAAAGTGTTTAGTCATGTTCGATGGCTTTGGACATAAGTTCATTCTGCAGTGACTCACTTAAGAGCCTTGTAACTGGTGGTGGGGCCCATTTGTCCTTTCGGCCAGTTACACTGTAGGAACAGCTATACCCAAGGCTACAGCTTTCGCTCTCACCTGATTTCTATAGCGGCTCGAAGGATTTACCGCTCGAGGTCGTTCCCAAGAGTATCGATCCCTTGGCAGGCCTCTCTTAAAAAGATAAAATTTTGAGCGTTACTAACACTTTTCTCTTGCACCTAAGACCACGAGAGCCAAGGGAGAGGATAGTGTGTGTTAGAAGTAGGACCACTCGACTGACTTTTTGTGCACAAGCGTGCCAAATACGTAAAACACTTGTTCCTTTTAATCCAGCATTTGCAAATGTGATCTAACTATTTGGAGATGTTGCTCCAACAGCCATGGTGTTCATTTTTAGCTTCAAAGCAATATGTTTTGTAATCTAGAATTGAGAAATCCTGGTCAACTTAATGAAAAACACGTTTTGCTTTGAAGGAAAATTTTTGTTTTTGCCAAAAATAAAGACAAGTGGATTGTTCTTTTTACTGCACCAAAAATTTGAAGTGTGGATTGTGATTTTTAAGTCCCAATTGATGCAAAAAATAAAGTTTGTTTGGTTGATTTTAAGCACCAAAACCAAAATGTATCCCTAACTAAAAAAACAATGAAACTATTTTTTTGTGTTTTTAAGTTCTTTTTAAGCACTAAATAAAAATTTTTTGTGATTTTTTTGTTGTGTTGTTAACCTGCACAAAGAAAAGAAACAAGTTAGTAAAATTAGTGCTCAAAGGGGGGCTTCCACAAGCCTAATTTTTTTTTTTTTGATTTTTCGGTTACAAGTCTAGTTGGGCGACACTCTGTCGCAATAGCGCTATTCTGTATTTTTTCAGAAGCGCTGATTTATGCAATAGCGCTAGTCTGTGTGAGCCGAAGCGCTAATTTAAACAGTAGCGCTGAAAGAAAACCAGAATCCCGAATAGACAAAAGCGCTAAAATAGTGTCAGTAGCGCTGAAACTGGAACAATAGCGCTGAAATGCCGTCAATAGCGCTGGAATGTTGTCAATAGCGCTATTTGAGTGTCAATAGCGCTAAAATAGATTTTTCAAAAGCGCTAAAACGCGTTCAATAGCGCCGAAGCGCGACCTGTGTGGCAATTTCAACATTCAGACATGTTAGTTAAAAAAAATGATTATGTTTTTGGTGCTTGGATTCACGTCGGGTTCACCAAATGATGCCCTCCTAAATGGCACAAGATTAGCTTAAGATCAAAGAACACAAAACACACAAGATGTTAGAGTTAGTCAGTCAAAAACTAATCTAAAAAGGCATACCAAAAGAGAGACTAAAAGCATGCAAGCATATTTAACTATCAAAGCAAACATGATGAGGCATCTCCAAATACCTCCTAACATACTCCTAGCTTCTTCTCCCTTGTTCCTCTCCTCTCCAAGTTCCAAAATAGTGTAGCTCTCAACAGCTTTTTGCACTATGGATGCTTATGGAGGATTGAGATTGTAGAATAGCTCTAAACATGAAATGAAAAGCTATTTTAATGCTAAAATGATGTGTTTTAACCAAAAATACAAGATTTAGATTGTTTATGCTAAAATGCTCTCTAAAATGGCTATAGTCTAAATGCTTACAAGTTTTCAGGATCTGGATTATGAAGGAATGGGCTCTATTTATAGGAAAAATGGAGCAATGGATGGCCAGGATTGAAAGGTTTAATCAAGGGTCAAGCTTGAAAGTTGGGGATCCATGTGCACAATTGGCACCAATAAAATAATGACAAGTGTCAACACAGGATTGGGTTGAAAGAAGAGGTTGGAGGCATTAAAGGCCTGAGAAGACCTCATGGTTATCTAAAGGCTAAGGGTCAAGCCTAAATTAGGATTACCCACTGGATTAGGAGTTAATCCAAGGATAAACCTTTGTGCAAATGATTAAGAGATAATCATGGTCAAAGTATTAAATGCTTGATGAGACCTTTGTGGTTGGGTAGAGGTTGAGTCAAACAAATGTTTTAACCATGTGGGAGGGTTGAATTAACCATTAATGGTTATTGGAGACTTTGGGGAATTAAGTGGTTGAAAGTTGGAAGCCTTTAATGGTTTTCAAAGACTTTGGGGTTTTTTGGTGGTTGAAGGTTGAAAACCTTCAATGGTTATCCAAGACTTTGGGCCATTTGAGAAGTGACTCCATTTTGCTTAGGAATGTGACAATATTTAGGAAATGGTTTAGGCTAATTAGGAAGGGTTTAGAAGAATCTAGAAGGGGATTAGATTTTGCAAGTGGATTTGGTGGGTGAGGGAAAATAGGATTTTATTGAAATAAAAATTCATTTATTTCAATAATGTGTGCAAGTTGCATTTGTAGGAAAATGCAAGTGGGGTGGGGATAATGATTTAAATAAATGTTTTATTTAATTTATTTAAAAGAGGAAAAGGGGGATTTAATTAAATAAATAGATTTTATTTATTTAATTGATTTGAATTGGATTTAATGAATTAATTAAAATAAATTGAATAATTTATTTAATTAATAGAAGAATGTTTGGGGATGAATTAATTAAATATTAATTTAATTAATTGATGGCTAGTGGATTTTTAATCAAATAAATACGAAATATTCATTTAATTAAAATGGACAGATTTATGTGACTACAATATATATGAGTGATCTCTTCATAAATATATGCTCTATAAGCATATATCTATGTGAGTACATATATATACATATAAATATATATGCATATGTATATATATTAGTATTAAAAAGTTAAAGCTGAGAGAAAAGATTTTTACAAGGGTGTAAGATGAAAACTCTTTCGTCAGAATGCTTAAGGGATTTGAATCTTCCCATTGGACGTAATACCATCTATGCTAAAGGGCATAATTCTGCAAAAAGATGAATAGATACAGGAAGATAGCTATATATATATATATATATATCTTGAAGGAGCCACATTGCCCTTAAATTAAGATAGAAGATTAGAGGCTCGAATGATCAGAAAAAACAACTACACCCATAAGAAGAAAATAGAGCGAAAACATAACTAAGTCTAGTAAATATGTATATTGAGCATCCATAACTCTTTTTAGCATGTATAAGATATATGAAAGAAAAAACTTTTGAGAGTTTAAAGGTGATGAAAGGAAAACCAGAGACAAAATTCCCCCATTAATGGGCCAGTATTATCATTCTGCGCAACATTGATAGCTAGAAGAAAGTCAAAAAACCAGAAGGCTTTCCCTACAAAAGGAGCCTCATCCTCTCCTTCCCTGCTTATGAGGGTCTCTAGATCCCGAGCTCTCTGGTTTTGCTGAAGAGGGGTATGCTGGAGAGGGAGGAATTGGCATATTGTCCGGGATGACTGTGATGTTCTCAGCTTTGAGGTAATTGATCAGCTATTTATCCTGCAAGATCCACAAGAGGAAGAAAAAATTCCTGCTTCTGATAGGGCTGTAAGCTTCAAAGGCTGAGGGATCCTCTATAACCAGGATAGGGAATCGAGGCACTGGTTTATTCATTCGAATAAGAACATCAGAGTCTCGGGGCTTAGGAGCCGTAAGCTCATGATCAATGTTGACCACCATCCTCTCTAGTTCACCCAAGAATTCCTTTTTGAAGATCTTTTTGCATAGCTTCACCACTACATTTCTATCTTTCTCCAGATGCATGGCGATTGCTAGGAACATCATTGAGATGTCAGGGTTAGCTCTAGTCCGGTCCTCATTTAGGATATAATCCTTCCCCAGGATTTCCATCACAGCACCAGTGATCAATGGATTATGGTGGGCCAAAATGCCTTTCATTATTTCCTCTTTGATTTCCCCTACAAAGGCCATCTTCCGTTTCAGCCCAAGAAGTCTTAGTGGAGTATCCATCAGAGCTAAATGGGAGATAGACTAGGACACCAACCCAGCAGGCTAAATATAGCTGGAGAATTAATGCTTCGTGAAGAACAACTAGTCTAGTTGTAGAGGAGAGAAAAATGCAGGTGAAATATAGTTATATTTCATGATTAAGTACTTAACCACATGGTTAATTAATCGCATGAAACAACATGCATAGTGATCTAAAACTCGATCACTTTCAATGTCTACAAGGGATAAACTACTTAGAGGTAATTCGATCAACAAATGGGTCAACTCAACTATACTAAACCTCATCAAAGAGGAAACTACCAAGAATGACAATTATTTCCTAAATTCATAAACCTATTTAATTAAACATTTAGAACATAAAGTACACACATTCCCTTTTAACATCAAACAAATGTTTTGACCAAATAATCAAACGCCCCCTCATATACAAAATACACCAAATCAAACCTTTAAGAATTAAAACTTCTTTATATAAATTACACTTACAATAATGTATTATTCTAAATACATTTATTTTTATCTAAATATGTCTTATCAACCAAAATATATCAATGGTTAGCCTTAATATAGTTATAATAATCAAGATATGACTATTTCCATAAAATAATTTTATTAATCAAAATATACTACAATCATCAAAATATAACTATATTTTTATCTAAACATTTTGGCTACCTAACCATGCCAATATAACTGGTTTTACATTATAAAGATATGTAATGCTCAAAATTTTACTAGTGGGACATGACACAACTCCAACCTTTAAAAAAAAAATAGATTTAACATATATCTAACGCACAATATTTATCGCACACGAACATGGTGCGGTGTCTATGCATGTTAGGCGATCAAAACTCACGTATCATCACCAAAGACACATTGACTATGGGTAGGGATTGAAGGAGTGATAGTAATGACATGGGTGAGTGTGGACATCATCGCACACAACCCAAGGCAAATGCTTTTGTACAAGTAAGTTTGGTCTAAAAAGGGATAGCTTGACTCCAAAAGAAGGATGGCTCGTTAAGCCAACTAAATTTGATATAACCCTAGAACTTATGGCTACGATTGTATATATAAGTGAATTTAAGTCTTATATAATATTATTGAGGCTTTGTACAATGTATCCATTAGATACATTTATATTTTTTGATCATGATAATTATAATATGAATTTGGTACTCAAGAGTGGATATCATGCATATGTATACTGTACATATATACATATGTATAATACATCGACTTTCAAGCATGTATGATGAAGAGGCCTCCAGATTATCTATTTGGTTACATCAATCAACTAGCACCATTTTAGTAGCATAATCGCAAGTATTGAAAGTTGTGTGAAAATTATAATTGTTACTTTTCTTTAAAGAAATCCTTATTGTTATCGTTATACACAATACCTTAAATTCTCACAATAATAATTAATACTATTCATGTATTATCGGTGGTATAATTCTGGTTGAATTCAACTCCTTTTTCTTAAGCCACAAAATTTATCAATTTTAATTATTTGAATTACAATAAAATTCCCATATAAACTAATAGTATATATGTTAATAAATAAATTCTATTATTTTTCATGCATTTATTACATTACATACATACATACATACATACATACATACATAAAATACTTGTTTACTACTAGATTTACTTTTTCTTAAAAGTAATTGTATATATAAAAGTAATGTTTAATATACCATAGGTCAATTTTAATTTTTACATATAATTACATATAAAAATGCATAATATCCCATATAATATCCCATACCTTGGCAATGTTTACTTATAATTTTATATCAAAATGTTTAATATCCCATAGGTCAATATTAATTTCATTGCAGGTACAACATTCTCGTCGGGGCCTATGTTAGGCATTATATGGGATATTATAATTAAATCCCATATAATATCCCATTTACTCATAATTACCATGCAAAGCAAAAGTCATGTCTATGTAATTGAAATATCCCATTTACATATAATTATAATATCCCATAGGTCAATTTCAATTTCAAATTACTCTGCAAAGAAAAAGACTTAAAAAAACTTCATTCCCACAAGGCAAAGTAGAAGACCATTGGCGAGGAGAGGAGATTCGATATAATATCCCATACCTGGGCAATGTTTACTTATAATTTCTTATAGAAATGTTTAATATCCCATGGGGCAATGTTTAATATGTTTAATAATTATAATATCCCATAAAATATCCCATTTACTTATAATTACTATGCAAAGAAAAAAACATATGTCTATGAAATTAAAATATTCCATTTACATATAATTATAATATCCCATATAATTACATGTAGAAATGTATAATAATAATATATGGGTATTATATGGGATATTATATGGAATATTTCAATTTCATAGACATATATAAATGGGATATTAAATGATATATTATAATTATATGTAAATGGGATATTATATAGGATATTATAATTATAAGTAAATGGGATATTATATGGGATATTATAATTATATGTAAATGTGATATTTCAAAACGCAAGAAGATCTTTTGCTTTGTATAGTAATTATATGTAAATGGGATATTTCAATTTCAATTTTTACATATAATTATAATATCCCATATAATATCCCATTTACTTATAATTACTATGAAAAGAAAATGACATGTCTATGAAATTGAAATATCGCATTTACATATAATTACAATATCCCATATAATTACATATAGAAATGTATAAGTGAAAGCCATTTTGAAGTGATGCAAGAATTTCATTGTGATTGAGACAAGGAGTTTTGTAGGGTTAATTCCATATTTTAGAAACCTTTTCAAGTCATGTTCCACAATTGCAATTTACTAAAATTGATTGATATTCTTCAATTAGTTATTAACGAGTTCTTATTTATTTTCCTCATTAGATGATTAATTTCATTTTTCATAGTTCTTAATATAAATAGCACCCTTTTGAAAGAGTGCAACTCTTCATTATTTCTGCCCTTTGAAAAGGACATAAACTTTCAAAATCAAGTCTACACTTCTTATTTAAATCAGATGTGCACTTCTCATTTCCAAATTATGCCCCCCTCAAATGAAGTTTTGTGTTTTGAAGTATCCGAGATCAAAAGTCAATAGACAAATGGTAAAAGTGAAAGCCATTTTGAAGCAAAGCAAGAATTTCATTGTGATTGAGACAATCATACACTATGCAAGGATAGTCATACCCTTGGACTTCTAGGACAATTATACCCTTAAACTTCTAGGACAATCATACCCTTAGACTTCTAGGACACTATTTCATTGCCATTTTGAAGTGATGCAACTTCTAGGACAATAATACACTATGCAAGGAAAGTCATACCCTTAGACTTATAGGACAGTCACACCCTTATACTTCTAGGACAGTCATACCCTTTGACTTTTATGACACTATTTCATTGCCATTTTGAAGTGATGCAACTTATAGGATAGCCATACACTATGAAAGGACAATCATACCCTTAGAATTATTCACTCTTATCAATGCCTTAGGGAATTCTAGGAATTTGATAGTAGTTACCCAAACTTCTCCACCAACACTAATCATCCAACCAATCAAGAATGAATCTTGCAAATATAAGTTCCTTATACCCTGTCAACAAGGGTAGCCACCATCATTTGTAGGATAGTCAAAGGTATTTTATTTTGGGGTTATTTAATTGCCTTACCCAACCTTGTAACTCTCCAATAACCTTTATTCACTCTTCTTCCTTCTCCTAATCCTCTTACTCAATGAATCCTTTGCATAAGCTTCACCATTAACCACTCCTTGCTGCTATATTTTGATTGAGACACATTTTCAGTCATAAACCATTGTTTGAGCACGTGCCAACATTTCTTTGAGACCCTGCATACAATATTATAAGAAATAACACAATATGATACAAAGATTTCCTCATTGGTATGATCAATCAATCAAGAACTAATTCAAAAATACATTTTATTTGGCCACTAGTTACCCTAATGAGGGTTTTGACTGTGATTCGCAAGAATGAATTGATCTTCTTTTATACAATAGATTGTGACTACCTTCAAATTGATTTAGAACCAACTTTACATCATTTTCTTTCAAAATGCAACTTTTGCATGACAACATTTTTTGTCAACTTTGACAATTTTGCACAAAATCCCACATAGACCAAACCTAGACCTCAAATGACTCAAAATGGATCCAAATAGGTTCAATTACATTATAAATAGACTTTTACATCCTAATTTCCCTTTACAAGACTCATTTACTTATACCACAAACCATCTTGAGTGTTTAAGGATTGGGAAACATTGATTCTCAAGAAAGTGTATGAGGGTCTTGTTTTCATTCCCATATGTGTTTCCAAGATAGGGTCTTGAGTTTCATAATGACTGTCCTAAATTTGGATGTTTGTTGAGCCAATGGAATGTGGTTTGGCAATCGGGTGTTGTGAGAACTTGATGGGTGTGTGAAGGTATTGGGTCTTGTGTTCAATCATGGAAGTGAGGTACATGGTGTTTATCAAGCCTTGGGGTGGTTGTAGATGTGTGAGTTTGTGAGTCCTATTAAGGAAAGGTGTTGATGAATTAGGAGAGTGAGAGAACCTAGTTGATGGAACACACCTACTAGATAGGTGAGTTGGGATAAGTTGTCCCTAATTGGTGAGTTTGTGTGTGGATGCTCTGCATCAATTTTGAAGTCTTTTGCTTTCATAGTAATTTGAAGTATTTTACTATGAAATTGAAATTGACCTATGGATCTCATTCTGATAAACTCTATTTTATTTACTCTCTATATCAATGATTAGCTAAGTCTATGAAGTAGCTGAGATACAAATTTATTTCCTACAATTCATGGGTTAAACTCCTTGACTCAATCACAATGAAAGTCATGGATCACTTCAAAATGGATTCCACTTTTAGTAAATTTCTAACAATAGTTGGATCTCTGTCTGATCCAAGACTTTCACTATGATTGAAAACATTAATAAAAGAAGAAGAAAAATATTGCTAAGATACATCTAACTATACAACTATTCTATTCTTGGTTCATTTTCAGGTATATGAGAAGAATCCATGGATTTAACATAGGTCTATAATAATGTTCTTGCTTAGGGGTATGGATAGAGCCCATGAGGCTCCATGACGCTATTACAATAGGGTGGAGAGAAAGGCTTTGTTAGATTTTTAAATGACGGTTATATGTTTGTCTTGAAATTGCAAAATGAAAAAAATACTTTATGTATTTTCATTGAGAAATTATCTAGTAATATAATTTATTCTTCTATTCTAGTGATACTTTATGATTAGATATTTTTTGTGCTATCTAGTAATAGAATTTTTGCTAATATAATTTTTTCTGCTATCTAGTAATACTTTATGATTAGATATTATGCTATCAGATATTTTATTAAATAGGTGTTTTCAGCTATCTTAATGGATTCCTTAGGTTTTCTTCTCATTTGTCATATTTAAATATTTTGGCCTTAAACATGCATCATTAGGGTTTTAGGTTTAGAATATCCGATCGGATAGGGTAATTTTTAGCAAAAGGGAAACAAATAAATTTGATTATGTTTGAAATGTACATAAGATGAAGCTAAGTGATTGCTCACCTATAAAATGACTAGCTAAGAGATTGATCTGAACTATCCCTTGCTCAACGAATTCTGGCTAGGTTCTTCATTCACCACTGTCTCTCACCCTGCAAATCTCCTCTCCTGCAAATGCAAATGAAGTCTTCTAGCATTAAGGATAAAGGTATAAGGTGGGATAGTCAACTGTAATATCTATGAAGGAGAAATCATGAAGAAAAAGTTAAAACAATATAAGTACAAAAGACAACTTGGAGCAAACAAAACATAGGTACCTTTCAAAGTAAGAGTAACCTTATGTCTAATTGATTTCAAAACAGAACATAGTCTTAACTATTACTTTCCTTACCCAACCTTGTAACTCTCCAATAACCTTTATTCACTCTCCTTCCTTCCCCTCAAATTACTCACAAGTATATATGGATATTGTTTTATCGAACAAAAATAAATCACATTACAAAAATTGGAATCAAAATAGAGGATAAAATCCTCAATAGGCTGCAACACATTTCAACCTATTTCCTCTAGTATTTGGAGCCTTATGCTTTATTGCACCTTCAGATATACTTCTATTTTATAGTTTCCCTCCTTTTATCATGACTTACCACTTCCACTGCAAAAAAATGCTAAAAAAATGGTCATAATAACCCCTTTTGCGACTTTAAGAAAAAAATTAATATTTGTAACTCCTGCCCGAAAATAGCCTAACTTTTGGAAACCATAAATTTTGATTTGGGAACCTAATTGAGCCTTTTTTTAACTAAATATATTGGAGTACTATACATGCATTATTCACTTTCAAGGCCTCACAACATCGTTTGAAGCATGAAAACCTAATTTTAATGAAATTTTTGAGAAATTTTAAAGCTCAAGTCTTTATTATCTTATCATCTAGACCTAGTCTTGTCTTGAAAATCACCCAAAATGTACAAAATCCAATTTTGGAGCTTTCAGATAAATTACAAGGTCTTGCATACCCATACACAAACTTAATAGAAAAAAAGGTCATGCTAATTTTGACCCTTTTTGAAAATTTGGAAGTTCCACTTGAGTTTGAAAAAGTGGCTCATATCTCCACCTTGGTTGGAGTGAAGAAAGGTCATGCCTTGACTTTAAGTAAAGAACAAAAACTTTTATAGCCTCTGAAAATGGTGTAAATGTAATTATTTAGTCACATATAACAATATTTCTCTAACTGTATATAATGGCAGGGTTTCAATTTCACTTTACCATAGCTTACAAGCATATGGGTTGGAACAATTAAGACAATAAGAAATCCATAAAGGACAATACATAATACAAAATAAATAATAGTAGGGTCTATAGAGAGAAAGATAACTTAATCTATAAATGGCTAGTCTACGAGGCAATTATTGTCATGATCATTCATGAACATGCAGAAAACCATGATAGTCATTATATAGCTAAGTTTCAAAATGTGTCTAATATATTCCAAGGTAAGCATAATCTATTTCGGGCTTATAGTTATGTATAAAAAAAGGAAAGGCCAATTGATAACTATCCAATGCAAAGGCCATATAATAATAAGAGACAAGAGCTTTGTAAGAGTGAGAACAAAGAGACATGACAGTCAAAATAAGGACAATCATATGGTATTACATGAAGGAGTATCAAAGACTTTTACCTAATTTTCAAGTCATATACAATGCAAAGATAATATATACATACTTTGAAAGGGAAGGTAATGGTGAAAGTCAAGGAATTTTGATTAGTGATAGCCTTAATATTTAAAGGCCATGGAAATCATCAAGGATGGTAGCCATGACAAGTTAGAGTTTGTAATGCCCCGCCAAGAAACCTCGAAGGGATTAAACTAAAACACAAGAATAGAGTGCAAATATTTTTTTTTTGAAATTTAAACACAACACAATGATATAATGAGATATCATAAGTTCAGAAAACACAATGGAAGACTCAAATAACACCTAAAGAGTTTCCCGAAGTGACTACTCAATTCAACACTTAACTCGAGTCACGCTAATTAATCCAATTAGGCTAATTAACTTAATGCCATGATAATACTTAAACAAAGATAAATTCTTTCGGTAAGATAAAAATATAGATAACATGATAAGGTTTATCCATTGAGGTTAAAAGTATAGATAACATGATTAAGTCCATCCAATAAACTTTAACTATACATTACGTTCAAACTTTTCATTAAAACATAAGTCATGCATCTAATTTCATAACATACTTTAATTTCATCATAAACTAATGAATACTTTACATGCATACTTAATTGGATTATCAATAATTGGATACATTCCATTATTCAAATCTACATTCTTTCATGATCCAAATTACTACATTTAATAAGATGACTACATACATGCATTTAAAATTAACTTCATCTAATCCATATTATACATTCTAACATAATGCCATCCATACATGGTAAATTAAAAAGGAAACATAAGAATATAAACACCACATAACACCGAAATGATATTGGAGTTCACCCCTAGTGGGCTACATCTTCAGGGTCTACTCAACTGCAAGACCCCTCTGATAATTAAAAATAGCGAAGTTCATACAAAAGGTCACATCATTTACAATCCTGCTCTCAAGGCCTACATAAACCAATAATACATACAACCCCATCGGTCAAATAAATACATGAATGATCCCTGAATAGAAAAAGGATCCAACTGAACATGATAAGAAGAAAATAAAAGGATCAACAGGAGCATCCAAAAAACTAAATCTCCACAACCCATCATAAGCAAACTATGGTCTAACATGAATATCAGTTTCTCACAAGGGCACAAACAATAGGACGACTCCACAACAGTGCTCCTATCAAGACAACATAACAACATACTAGCGAACATAAGGGACAAGTGTCATCACATAACCTGGTATGGTTACCATGGCATGTCTTCATAGGTTCCGGCCCCATCCACTAGGTTACCTTGACAACCTATTCTAAACCTCCAGCCCATCTAAGCCTCATGTGGACCCAACACTTCCTTTCGTGAAAACAAAGGTTGATGGTTTACCATTTTAGGCCTTCTCACTACATGTCGAGTCTGTACTAGCCCTCATCCCATGTGTGAGGCACAATTATCTTACTGAGTGATTTCAATAACTAAACTCTCTAATGTGCTATTAGGTTATCACTTATTTAGACACACTTTCGATGGGTTACCCAACAACCACTTTGGGCATGAACCCCAATCGAAAGCCACTTTCCCAAATGACACTAGACTATACTCAAACAAACTCCTAAACCAAGGAATACACAAGGTCAAGTAAACGAAGTTCAATATGGTAGGAATACCACTTGGTCAAATAAGACTTCATATGAGGTGCACTGACTGATGTACTCTAACTAGAGACCTGACAAACTATGGTCAACCATGAATCAACATTCGACACCCACATAAAGGACATGACCAGATACAACACCATCACAAGAAAATAGTCAAAGCTTGAGATCAAGGACATAAGCAGGTACCCAAATCAACATACAACAATAACAAACAATCACAATCAAGGACTTGCCATTTCATAAGCAAATGCGAATACAAAAATTTAAACTTGCATAGGCATAAACCGGAAAGGACAACCTTTTTCTATATTGTTTAAACATTAAAATCGATCCAATTTTCTAATTGATCTAAGTTTGATTGCAGTTTGTCTACCTTGTCTAGGTACATGTTGCTCATGGTTTTCTAACTCACTAAAGTTCAATTGCATCATACAATAATTTAAATACTTCATCGTGAGTTTCCAAACCAAAATCACATGATAATAATTATAATGTATGCAGTATACACAATGATATAAAATTAAATATTCATTAATAAACTAAAAATATGATATTCATTTATCAAAATAAAACATCTTTTCTATCCTTGGTCGTATGCAATAATCTAATCTCATCTCTTGCAACATAATTATACACTTTCCAAAAAAGGAAATGCACATATAAAGAAACAAAAGGAATAGATAAACATTTCCCAATGAAATACAATTCCCTTGCATACATATAAAAAAAATACAAAATTAAATATTAATTAATGTATATAATTATTAACCCACAATTAATAAAATATATACTAATTAATAATTAATAATAAAATTACAAATTAAATATTAATCAATATATATATATATATATTAACCTCAATTAATAAAATATATATTAAATAATAATTAATAATGATTAAAAAAACTATTTTAAAACATTTTAATAAAATAAAATTTATTAACCATAAAAAAATTCTTAACAATAAAAAAAGAAACTTATTTTTTTTTATAAAACCATAACCCTTGGGAAACCCACGGGCCCCACCACATGGGAACCACGTGGTTCCCCTTTCCCTTTGGGAAGGGCTGTGGGGACCATGACATGGTCTCCCCACAACCACATCTATGTCGAGACCATGCCATGGTCTCCCCACAACCACGTCTATGTGGAGACCATGCCATGGTCTCCACGCCATGGCTCTGCCCATGGCTTGGGGAAGCCACTGCTCTCCCCAGCCATGGGTCGAGGCCATGTTTCCCCCCCCAAAATCATTTATTTTAATATATATATTTTTTTAATTTATTAAAACTAATAAAAATAGTACCCAGTCTCTGGGCATTCTCAAAAATATTTTTCAAAAATACTCTCCAAAAATAATCCTCTCAATATTTTTCCAAAACCTAAGTTAAATGGGAAAAGTTTGACCAAAAATCTCATTTTTGGATTTAAAATACTCTTTTAAATAAAATAAAAAAATCATTATTTCAAACTATATCAAATATATATATTAAACTTGCTTTTCTAATAAAAATTGATTTTCTTAAATAATTGAAATTAACCTTTCTATTTCCAAAATGCCGAAGAGATTAAATTAATTCTATTTCAAATAAATTTAATCTTTCCTTTCAAAAGAACATAAACAGAAAATATTCATCGTTAAAATTAACCATTTAAATCAGACTTTCTATAAACAGAAATTGAACAATTCTAATTAATGATTAATCACATAATGGGAACCTATTTAATATAGTCCCTTAATTACAATGCGTAAACACACATTTAATCAAATTAAATACTAAGGATTAAATACTCAATTTAACCACACACAAAACACACAACCCAAGAAAGCCAAACAGACAGACGACCTGCATACCCCACCAAAGGGGATACTGACGGATGACTAACGACGCTCACTTGAGCATGACTATGGTCAAATGAGGGTCTTATGACCACCTAATCCAGTTCTATAAGGACCAAAGAGGAACACTCAAACTTGCAAAACCAGGTGGAGATGAGCCTCGTACCTATGCGGTACTGTACCTGTAATCTCCTGCAACCAAGAGTCATACATATATACATATATATATATTTAATTGAAGTGTTAGCTCGAGATTAATAACATGAATTAAGATAACTAATAAACTTACATACGAATTGATACGAAAACCACATTAATAGGTACGCACAATAATCAAAACATCTGACTATAACATTATAACATGATAAACTAACCAAGGTCAAACTAACATTAGAATATGATTATGGCAGGGGTACCACATTCTACCCCCCTAGGTTAAGTTAAATGGGAAAAGTTTGACCAAAAATCTCATTTTTGGATTTAAAATACTCTTTTAAATAAAATAAAAAAATCATTATTTCAAACTATATCAAATATATATATTAAACTTGCTTTTCTAATAAAAATTGATTTTCTTAAATAATTGAAATTAACCTTTCTATTTCCAAAATGCCGAAGAGATTAAATTAATTCTATTCCAAATAAATTTAATCTTTCCTTTCAAAAGAACATAAACTAAAAATATTCATCATTAAAATTAACCATTTAAATCAGACTTTCTATAAACAGGAATTGAACAATTCTAATTAATGATTAATCGCATAATGGGAACCTATTTAATATAGTCCCCTAATTACAATGCGTAAACACACATTTAATCAAATTAAATACTAAGGATTAAATACTCAATTTAACCACACACAAAACACACAACCCAAGAAAGCCAAACAGATAGACGACCTGCATACCCCACCAAAGGGGATACTGACGGATGACTAACGACGCTCACTTGAGCATGACTATGGTCAAATGAGGGTCTTATGACCACCTAATCTAGTTCTATAAGGACCAAAGAGGAACACTCAAACCTGCAAAACCAGTTGGAGATGAGCCTTGTACCTATGCGGTACTGTACCTGTAATCTCCTGCAACCAAGAGTCATACATATATACATATATATATTTAATTAAAGTGTTAGCTCGAGATTAATAACATGAATTAAGATAACTAATAAACTTACATACGAATTGATACGGAAACCACATTAATAGGTACGCACAATAATCAAAACATCTGACTATAACATTATAACATGATAAACTAACCAAGGTCAAACTGACATTAGAATATGATTATGGCAGGGGTACCACATTCTACCCCCCTAGGTTTTGACTTACTCCTGGAAGTCATAAGGCTAGATGGAAAACATGCAGCACACATTAGCCCCAAAACTCATTTAACAAATATCAAATTGCACATAGGAATCTTTCCACAAATAAATGAAACATTATTGCTAAATCCTCTACAAATGCCATTATCCATTGGTAAGATATATCTAAATCCATACATTTCTTAAAAAATTCTAGGCACTATCTATAATCATAGCAGTGACAAGAATTTTCTTCCTTTCATTACACCAAATTAAAGCATTAAAAAGAGGTAAACAACAATTACCATACTCATCTACCAAATATGACCAGAAAACATGCCATCATGATCAATTTCTTTTACCAATCCAACCTCATCATAAAATTTTATCGCATAGAACTATCTTCAAAATTCAAATTATACAACCAAGTTAACTTTTATGAAATAAGAGCAACACATATAACTCAATTGTTTACACTTGCCAGGCATATAAAAACCTTTCCAAAGACTATGTCCCATAACGTAGTGATAATATAACACAATTTGCTCCATGATTACACATAATAACCATCCACATAACTGGAATGCACAACTCAAAAGGCCACATGTGAGCGTGTCTAATGCTCGGTCAATGATAACATGCATGATCAACATCTCTATGCTTGATCACAGAACAATGAACATGATCATAAATATCCAACATCTCACTCAAGGGCTTGACGGTGCTAGGGCAAACCATAGCGGTGCTACCTTCCATACAAGACCTTCGTGAACATCCCTTGTTGAGTAAGGTGGTTAGCCTCCAAGAGATAGTCACCACACATAGGTAGGTAGTGGATCCTAGCTGCATCGCAACCTCACATACCCCCATCCTCAAGGTTCCCTACATCTACTTCCTCATATATACTCAACCAAGACTGTCTCATACGTCCTTGTAGAGGAATTCACAATTCAACACAAGACCAACATACAAAAACAATAAGGATAAACCAGTTTAGCCACCAAAGTACAGATGAATAAAGATAATAAATCATTAATTCCAATAGTAAGGCAAGAAAATAATCTGGAATTTGCAACACCAAATCACGTAAGCAAAAGATCGCAAGATTATGACTAAACCTTCAAAGTCAAAATAGAATAAATTGTTGGTCCATAAGGAAATAAATAAGAATATCACAAGTGCACATAACATCACTATGTGACTAGCATCTAGCCACCAACGAGGAAGGAGGGAACAATCATATAGCTGTCGCAGTAGCTCATCATGTGGTACGGCCTAGTCACACATCCACACAACATGGCAGCGTGCACCTCAACATCACCCCACATCACGTCATCACGCGGCATGGTATTACTCCAAGCAGAGAAGAAACACAATGGACGTATCCTGCATGGTAGTGTACCTCGCAGAAGAAGGCACACACAGGTCACGTCTCGCATAGCAATGTATCTCTCGGGATACTCGCTGTAAGCCAGCGGTATACATGGCTAAGGTCCACCCACATGTCTACCAACACCTACTAATTGGCAGCTCATGTGGATGAAACCTACCTTTCATGAAGACAAGGCAAAAGATCCTCCAAAATACACCATCACAATGCTCAATAATTATCATCAATATGCTCAAATAAAGAGAGGAATAGGCTGGCACACATAAACCTTATAAGTTGGTTCATCAAAAAGGGAAAGTATTGAGTACACCTTTAATACAGTTTCATTATATAACTATATTTTTCCTCAAAATAGAGAAGCTAAGGTCGCTTCATGCTGACATTAATCGTACACCGATCCATACTATTCAAGGAATGGTGACTTCTAATACTACCCCTTTACATACTGAAGTACCAACAACCTATGGTTTGGTACTCAGTAGGGTAACAAATAAGAAACACCACATAAATAGTATGGTTTCCCATACTCATAAGTAAACATAACATATCCTCCATGGTTGATTACTTCACCATCTCATGGACACCTATAGAAAGCACCGGTTTCTCACAATACACAACGAAAGCACCAGTAGTGGTTTAGTCACATTTACGGGGAGTACTTTTTAGTACGCTATCATCTACTCAAGGAAGGTTTTAATTATGCTTTCCACATGAATAAGTGCATGAAGTTTATTTTAGATACAAGTACTGAAATTCTTAACAATTCAAAATTACATAGGGAAGTAATGTCTTTCCTATATCTTTCACTAATTCCACTAAGCATCAATATTCACATTACTAAACATGCAAATTCCTTTCCAAAGTGTAAGACTTCCATCTTTCATTATGAAGCCAAAATGCAAAAACACAATATCACATGCCTTACAAACATTCTATTTAAATCAATGCGTTCATTAGTAGCATTTCTAAAAATCTTATAATCTAGATAGAGAAAAGGAAAAGAGAGTTTGATAGTCAAACCATTTCTTACATAAGTAGAAGATTAACAAGATCACACAACAATATAAAATTTCTCACTATAAGTCTATCATTTTAATTTTATGGTTTTCATTTTACTACCATTTAGAAGAATGCCAATTGGTCTACATGACACCAAATATTATGGTTGCAATAGAATGTTCTAGTTTTCCAAACAACATAGATCAAGACAAACAATCTTTTCAATACTGCAAGACCTCTTGCGAACACTCATTACTCTTAATTAATACGAAACATATCATAATCTGCAACCTTTTATCAGAAAATCAAAATATGATAAGCAGGTAAAAGAGGAGCTATCAACTAAATAATACATAATTATGCATGCACATCAAACAAGCTTTTCATTTGCACTTTCTAATCATAATAAGTCAATTATATATATACAAAAGAAAGTTCAATATAGCATTGTTAAAATAGGTCCTCAATTGAGTCGATATAATGAAACTCATAAAACAATCTTTCATGGAACACATCAACGCACTCTTAGCCACTATGACATGTTCCCTTTTATACATCTTTTACACACAAGACAGTTTCACATAACAACTATTCACACAATGCACAATACTTAAGATAGAATTTAATTATGTTACTCCTACAATATACATGGAGAATTCTTTAATGTAAACATATCATTTTCTCCCAATAACCAATATGAACTTTTAAAACCATAGCCATTTTATTATCTAGAAGCACACAAGCATCATTAGGCTCACACAAGGGTTTAAGAAGTCACAACCTTTCTCTTGCAATAAGAAACTCACATAAGAGATAATTACACATATCACAAACATTTTAATTTCTAGAGAGAGAGAGGAGGAAGGTAATAATAATTCAATTTGCTACATCATAAGCATTAACATCTACCATACAAGTCCTTCAAGTGGATAACACTAAACTAGATCATAATCTTAAAACAAGCATATTTTGTACTTTCAGATTCAGACAAGCACTGACCAACTTAATGGGTTAGTCAAAAGAGCACAACAATCAATAAGGAAGGTACATACAACTCTCTTTCAGAATAAGAGTAATCATAGACCAAGATATCAATTAAGCAAACAAAGCACAAATAATCACTCAAAAGCACCAACATCAAGAAGGTGAAAGCAAGGTGTGAACACACATGTTACACACAATTAAGGTTTGCTCGAAAGGATACGCAAAAGAACAAAACATGAGCCCTTAAGACCTTAAAGATCCTATGCCTCATTCACACGCATACAAAAGGAGGACAAGCATACAACATAAGGTCGATACACCTCACACCAACTAAGAGCACACGTGACACCATAGATCCTAGTGTTTGGAACATGGGCTCTGATACCAAATGTAATGTCCCGCTAGGAAACCCTGAAGGGATTAAGCTAAAACACAAAAATAGAGTGCAAATATTTTTTTTTTGAAATTTAAACATAGCACAATGATATAATGAGATATCATAAGTTCAGAAAACACAGCGGAAGACTCAAATAACACCTAAAGAGTTTCCCAACGCGACTACTTAATTTGACACTTAACTCGACTCACACTAATTAATCCAATTAGGCTGATTAACTTAATGACATGATAATACTTAAACAAGGATAAATTCTTTCGGTAAGATAAAAATATAGATAACATGATAAGGTTTATTCATTGAGGTTAAAAGTATAGATAACATGATTAAGTCCATCCAATAAAATATAACCATACATTACGTTCAAACTTTTCATTAAAATATAAGTCATGCATCTAATTTCATAACGTACTTTAATTTCACCATAAACTAATGAATACTTTCCATGCATACTTAATTGCATTATCAATAATTGAATACATTCCATTATTCAAATCTACATTCTTTCATGATCTAAATTATAACATTTAATAAGATGACTACATACATGCATTTAAGATTAACTTCATCTAATCCACACTATACATTCTAACATAATGCCATCCATACATGCTAAATTAAAAAGGAAACATAAGAACATAAACATCACATAACACCCAAATGATATCGAAGTTCACCCCTAGTGGGCTACATCTTCGGGTCTGCTCAACTACAAGACCCCTCTGTTAATTAAAAATAGTGAAGAATACATAAGGTCACATCATTTACAATCCTTCCATAAATGTGTACATAAACCAATAATACATACGACCCCATCGGTCAAATAAATACATGAATGATCCTTGAATAGAAAAAAGATCCAATTGAACATGATAAGAAGCAAATGCAAGGATCAACTGGAGCATCCACAAAACTAAATCTTCGCAACCCATCATAAGAAAACCATGGTCTAACATGAATATCAGTTTCTCATAAGGGCACAAACAACATGATGACTCCACAACAGTGCTCCTATCAAGACAACACAACAACTTACTAGCAAACACAAGGGACAAGTGTCATCACATAACCTGGTATAGTTACCATGGCAGGTCTTCATAGGTTCTGACCCCATCCACTGGGTTACCCTAGCAACCTATTCTGAACCTCTGACCCATCCAAGCCTCATGTGGACCCAACACTTCCTTTCATGAAGACAAGGTTGATGGTTTGCTATTTCAGGCCTTCTCACTAAATGTAGAGTTTGTACTAGCCCTCATCCCATGCGTGAGGCACATTTATCTTACTTAGTGATTTTAATAACTAAACTCTTTGATATGCTAATAGGTTATCACTTATTTAGACACACTTTCGATGGGTTACCCAGCAACCACTTTGGGTGCGACCCCCAATCAAAAGCCACTTTCCCAAATGACACTAAACTATACTCAAACGAAATCCTAAACTAGGGAATACACAAGGTCAAGCAAACAGAGTTCAATACGGTAGGAATACCCACTTGGTCAAACAAGACTTCATAGGAGGTGCACTCACTGATGGTACTCTAACTAGAGACCTGACCGGCTATGGTCAACCACGAATCAACATTCTACACCTGAATAAAGGTCGTGACTTGATACAACACCATCACAAGAAAACAGTCAAAGCTCAAGATCAAGGGCATAAGCAGGTACCAAAATCAACATACAACAATAACCAACAATCACAATCAAGGACTTGCCATTTCATAAGAAAATGCAAATACAAAAATTTAAACATGCATAGGCATAAACCGGAAAGGACATCATTTTTCCATATTGTTTAAACATTAAAATCTATCAAATTTTTCAGTTGATCTAAGTTTGATTGCAGTTTGTCTACCTTGTCTAGGTACATGTCGCTCATGGTTTTCTAACTCACTAAAGTTCGATTGCATCATACAATAATTTAAATACTTCATCGTGAGTTTCCAAACCAAAATCACATGATAATAATTATAATGCATGCAGTATACACAATGATATAAAATGAAATATTCATTAATCAGCTAAAAATATGATATTCATTTATCAAAATAAAACATTTTTTTCATCCTTGGTCATACACAATAATCTAATCTCATCTCTTGCAACACAAATATACACTTTCTAAAAATGGAAATATACATATAAATAAACAAAAGCAACAGATAAACATTTCCCAATGAAATACAATTCCCTTGCATACATATAAAAAAATAAAAAATAAATATTAATTAATGTATATAATTATTAACCCACAATTAATAAAATATATACTCAACAACCCACAAAGGTCAATATCTTGGAGGTCATTCGTCGCCCTGAAGAAGAAACAGAGCTAATACGATGGGAGGATGATACTTCAGCCTTCAACGCCCTAGAAAATGAAATCCATGGTGATTCAACTATGGAAGAGTAAAAAGATAGCTTTGGTTCTCTATTTTTTGTTGCCTACAACATGTCTCAGTTTCGCTATATAAGGATATTCGTTGGCAGCCGATATGGCTCATAAATTTTGACTGTTTTTTGATAATTTTGTTATGTTGATATATTATACCAAATTAAACATATCATAAACATGTATATTTTGATGAATCCTTTTTTGTATGATTGAGTGACTTTTCCCCATATAGCATAGATTTAGTTTTTGTAATTGAGCCAAGATTCTGAGTTTTCTTCCCAGTTCTTTTTCTGATGAGCTCTCGAACTAGGTCTTCTTATTATTAATATATCAAGTGCTCGTCACTTTTTTCTTAAAAAAAAAAATATATATATATACTAATTAATAGTTAATAATAAAATTACAAATTAAATATTAATTAATATATATATTAACCTCAATAAAATATATATTAAATAATAATTAATAATAATAAAAAAACTATTTTAAAACTTTTTAATAAAATAAAATTTATTAACCTTTAAAAAAACTTTTAACAATAAAAAAAAGAAACTTATTTTTTTTTATAAAACCATAACCCTTGGGAAACCCATGGGCCCCACCACATGGGAACCACGTGGTTCCCCTTTCCCTTTGGGAAGGGCTGTGGGGACCATGACATGGTCTCCCCACAACCACGACTGTGTGGAGACCATGCCATGGTCTCCATGCCATGGCTCTCCCCATGGCTTGGGGAAGCCACTGCTCTCCCCAGCCATGGGTCGAGGCCATGGTTCCCCCCCAAAGCCCCCCCAAAAACCATTTATTTTAATATATATTTTTTAAATTTATTAAAATTAATAAAAATAGTACCTAGTCTCTAGGCATTCTTAGACCCAGAAATTATATCTTCTTTTTTTTAAACATAAGACAACACGCAAATTTTTTTTCTAAGAACAAACTCTGGGAGTATTTTTCGGAATTAAATAAAAGATTAACATATATATTTAAAAAAAATAAAAACACTAGAAAGCCTCAAATACTGAGACTGGTAGAATTTCAATCATTCTTCCACCTCCAATCTACCAAGCACAACAAAGATCTCATTTAAAACTGAATTTGAATACAATATATTTGGGATTTAAAAGAAATCTTATTGTAAACAACCAATCCAATTTTTTTGATTTTAAAACAACCCGAGCAACCAAAATCTAAACTTGAGGTTGGAAAAGAAGACAAGGAGGGTTTGGATTGGAGATTTAATAACAACTCTTTCATTTTCCCCAAATAAATGAGATTTTTTAACCTTCACAACTAGATTTCTACAACATCCAAAACAATATTCTTTTAAACAAGAAACCAATGAAATAAACCGAAATGTTACCTCATATAGCAATCCTGGAAAAGATTTAGTGAATAACCCAACCTGTAGGCTCGAGAAATTTCTTCTCCTCCAAAATCTCCAAATTTTCATTCCCAAAAATATTTTTCAAAAATACTCTCCAAAAATAATCCTCTCAATATTTTTCCAAAACCTAGGTTAAATGGGAAAAGTTTGACCAAAAATCTCATTTTTGGATTTAAAATACTCTTTTAAATAAAAATAAAAAACCATTCTTTCAAACTATATCAAATATATATATTAAAATTGCTTTTCTAATAAGAAATGATTTTCTTAAATAATTGAAATTAACCTTTCTATTTCCAAAATGCCAAAGAGATTAAATTAATTCTATTTCAAATAAATTTAATCTTTCCTTTCAAATGAACATAAACTAAAAATATTCATCATTAAAATTAACCATTTAAATCGGACTTGCTATAAACAGGAATCGAGCAATTCTAATTAACGATTAATCGCATAAAGGGAACCTATTTAATTTAGTCCCTTAATTTCAATGCGTAAACACACATTTAATCAAATTAAATACTATGGATTAAATACTCAATTTAACTACACACAAAACACACAACCCAAGAAAGACAAACAGATAGACGACCTGCATACCCCACCAAAGGGGATACTGACGGATGACTACCGATGCTCACTTGAGCATGACTATGATCAAACAAGGATCATACGACCACCTAATCCAATTCTCTAAGGACCAAAGAGGAACACTCAAACCTGTGAAACCAGGTGGAGATGAACCTCGTACCTATGCGGTACTTTACTTGCAATCTCCTGCAACCAAGAGTCACACACACACACACACACACACACACACAAACACACACACACACACACACATAATGAAAGGGTTAGCTCAAGATTAATAACACAAATCAGGAGAACTAATAAACTTACATACAAATTGATGTGAAAACCACATTAACAGGTATGCACAATAATCAAAACATCTGACTATAACATTATAATATGATAAACTAACGAAGGTCAAACCAAGATTAGAATCTGATTAGGGAAGGGGTACTACAGAGTTTTTGACAATCCTATGAAGTCAAGATAACCAAACAAATATTAAAAATATGCAATATTCTATAGGACAATATGATAGATCTACCATGAAAGTACCTATAGAAATGACAATGTAGAGGTAATGATGACATAGAAGGGAAGTTATTTCTTACTCTTTATCTTTGCAAAGACCGACCAAGATCTTCACTAGATCTGAACAATGTTTATGGTTTCTTGTAGAAAATTACATGCAAGTTATTTTGGATGATACCAAAATAACATTAAAACATATTTGTGATAATAGGAAAAGAAGAAGACAACTTAGCAAAGAAGAGAAAAACCTATGAATGATGAGAGAAAAGACAGGTGAAAAAGATACTTGATGCTAATTATTTGCAAGACATAGAAGCAGGAGGTTGGACAGGTTAGTTTGAGCTACCCTCCAAAATAAGAAAAAGGGTGACTAGTGAAGACCATGCAATTGAAGATAATTTAGATGTTGAAGAATTGAAGAAGGAAGATGATATAGAGTTTTTTCTTGAAAAAATATTTTATTGAATTATCTGATGGACCTATCAATTAGTGGAGCTATACTAATGCTTCAATATCATGAGGGAGCCTTGAAAGAAGCATACAATTTTCAATGAAATCAAGGAAAAACTGATCATTAGAGGTTACAAGGTAGGTTAGGAGGGTTAAAGGTAAAATATGAGATGATTTACATGGGTTAGTGATGGAAGACATTGCAAACCATAAAATATTACACATTTATGTTATAGCCTTAGCGAAAATATTTAAAGAATCATACAAATCAAGTAATAATAGTAGTAAGAAAGCATGAGATAAAGTTAAGAAGACAAATAGAAAGCTTCTAAAAGGTATGAAGGGGAGATTTCCATTGATATTCGTAGGTCATAGTGTCATCAAAGTAATTAACAAAGAAACCCAATTTGGATGAAAAACCCAATTATATCTAAAAGTGTAAATAAACCCCCAAAATTCTATAATCAGATCTAAAAATGCAAATAAAATAACAAGTGATGATTATCTTAAGTGGCTCCTATAACCTTGGCTAGGGATTTGAGAATGCGTCCAACCAAATTGTCTCCTCTAACCTCGACATGCGTGAATGAAGTCTTCTGGTCGGGTTCTTCATTCACCACATATGCTCACCCTGCAATATTTCCTCTTCCAAGCGCGTGTGAATGAAGTCTTCATCCACCACCATCTCTAACCCTGGGAATCTCCTCTCTTGCGTGCACCAATGGTCTTCTGCTTTGCCTTGTAGGAATGAAGTTTTTCAAAGTCTTTTTCTTTGCAGAGTATTTTGAAATTAAAATTGACCTATGAGATATTATAATTATATGTACATGAGATATTTCAAATACATAGACATGTCTTTTTCTTTGCATGGTAATTATAATTAAATATGATATTATATGAGATATTATAATTATATGTAAAAATTAAAATTGACCTATGGGATATTAAACATTTTTATATGAAATTATAAGTAAACATTGCCAAAGTATGAGATATTATATGGGATATTATACATTTCTATATGTAATTATATGTAAAAATCAAAATTGACCTATGGGATATTAAACATTTCTATATTAAAAACTATTTAAGATATTTTTCAAAGGTCTATTGCTCACATTAAACTATTAGTACTGTTACCAAAATTTTGCGCATGCCAAATTTGGTGCCCTGCTGAAGCCTTGCATTCATTTATATTGAAAAGGCCAAATCATGAGCAAAAAAATCAGAAATACATGTTTTTTTGTCTAACTTGTTTTCTTCATGTGTAGATACAGGAAAATAAATGCAACATATAGGTTAAAATGTGGCTCCCACGAGGGTTGAGCCCAACATGATGATGGAGATGGGTGTTACAAAGATAGATAGACCATAGAGATATTCATGCTCCATTGCACTTCCAAGTATGGCGTGGCTATTAAAACCTTATGGAAAATTCATTTGGCAAGTGTATCGCCAAAATCTCCTGCATGGCTGATGGAAGGTAAAACAAATGCAATCGGCATGTGTAAGACGTTTTTACCTAAGCACCAAGTTGCATTTACAAAAGAAATGAACTTTCAAGGGAAAGCATTTATTCCTCATTGGTAGTCCAGAGGGATTTTATCGCATTTAAATATAAGAACACATATAACTATAGTGTTAAAGCTTAAGGGATTTTGGCAAGAAGTGGCTCATGGCCTAGTGGACCCCATGTGTGTGCACATCTCAAGGCATCCAATTTTGCGGCTGGCTGACGAGCACAAAGGTTAAAGGTCGGGCAGATCAAGGAAGATCAATGGTGATCTGAGAGATCTAATGATGGTCGCTATGTCATGATAGAAAGAAGCTCACTAGTTATCCCCATGACTTGGTGACAAAGCACGTGCAAAAAAGGTGAGCGGCTCAGGTGCTAAGGATCGAGCAATTTGAGGGCAAATCAATGCCCGTCGCTATACTGCAAGATGAAGATGCTCACTGGTTATATCCCGTGACATAGCAACTGGTGAGGTGGTAGTTGAGGTGGCCGTCTAGGTGGGCTCAAAATGAATGAGGATGCACCATGTGGTAGAGAGTAGATGAAGAACCAAGGCGGGCCCAAGTCCAGTGGTAGGTCCAAGTGGTGAGACAGGCGGATGTCATGAGTGAACAAGTGGCTGACACATGGTGACACCGTGACATAAGAGAGAGCTGCTCAGAGAGGTTAACGGTCGAGTAGACTGATCAAATCAACGATCGAGCAAAAAATATCTGACGATTGTCGCTAAGGCACAATGGAAAGATGCAAGCCAGGTTATCGCTGCAACTTGGCGACAAGGTGGGCTCGAGGAAAAAAGTGTGAAGTAATGGAAAAGGTGCGAAGCAATGTAGAAATCATCGGACATCAGGGTAACCCATGTTGATGTTACACCAAAGGCCTGAAAGAAAATGTAAAGTGGTGCGAGAGGTCATCGGGTATCGGCAGCCTCATTCCGATGTTATGCCGATAACCTGATAAAAGGTACGAAGCAATGAGTGTCACCATCGGACATCAGGAGCCCCATGTTAATGTTACACCGAAGGTCTGAAAGAAAATGCAAACATGTGTGTGAGGCCATCAGACATCAGAGTAATAGGTTTGAAGTTTCCTCGAAGACCCGAAGGAAAGTGTGAAGTAGTGTAGAGAAAGTGCAAAGTGGTGAGGTCACCATCGGATATCGGTATCCCCAAGATGAAGTTACACCGAAAACCCGATAGGAAGTGAAATGAGTTGGTGTAGTCATCGGGTATCGATAACCTTGTTTGGATGTTACCCTAATGTTCCGATGGAACTTGTCAAGAAATTGATTCAAGCGAGGGTAATGCTCGAGTAGGTTGATCAAATCAAGCAGATTGGGTGATGATCAGGGAGGATCCAATGGTGGTCGCTGATCCGTGATTGGAAGATGCATGACCTAAACTCATCACGGATTAGTGACAAAAAAGATACAAGGTGGGTCTAGGTTGAGATGGCAGTCCAAATGGCAGACAAAGTGGACCCGCGAGAAAATCAGAGGTTGACACATGGCAAAGGTCTACAGACGAGCTTGTTTTTTTTTTTAAGTTAACTTTGAACCGGTTCAAAGTGGTTCAATGGTTCAAAGTGGTTCACTAGTTAGAAGTGGTTCAATGGTTCAAGGTTTATTATTTTTGCTCATTCTCGTGGGCCCAGGATGAAAACAAAAACATGAGAAATAAAAGTGAAGAAGCAGAGGTAAAAAGAAAGCAGGTTTCTGACAGATCAAACGGTGGTTGCCATACCGCAGTGGAAAACTTCTTGATGGATAATCATGTAGACTTGGCGACAAATGGTGGGGCCTGCTAGAAAGTAAACAAAAAGTTAATGCAAGCGGAAATGGTTAATGTAGGCAATTCAGTGGCTGACAATAAAAAAATTGCACGATGGACTTAGAACTGGTTGTTTGCAAACGATGAGTTGTTTTCTACATGAAAGATTAATGGTTGACGAGTTATTTTTATCTGAATATGCAAGTGTTATATACTGTTGGAAAGCTCACGAAACAAAGAGATCATCTTTTATGACCATTTAAAATAGAAGTTTCAATATGGAGAACAGTTGACAAGGAATGTAAAAGATATTTTCAATGGGATTTATTTTTAATACAGTCATAGTTCAGTTCATCATGTAACTATGACATGGGGATAGCTATTTTTCTCACATGGATACGAAGATTTTAAAGCAGTGGTTTCTTTTTTTTCAATGGAGCTATTTTGGGTGAGACCGTCAAGTCTTTATTTAGTAGCGAGAGTCTGTTTTCATGCAAGACTAGTGGCAAACCTTTTTCAGCATGAGATATTATTTTTACAGAGTTATGCATGAGTTTTTATGCCATTTTTGGGCAGATTCGCCCAAGGCTTTTCTCATGCAGTCTTTTTAGGGTTTTGGAGGAGATTCATCATGATATCTATATATTCTCTCTCCTTCTTTTTCCCTCTAGTTCTTTTCCTTTTCACAGCATGATTGTGGACTGATTTTCGGCCCTTTCATGCTAAAGGATGGCATTGTAGCTCAACATTTTTTGAGTTTTGTAACAACAAACTCCTTTATTTTTCAGTAATATAGCAGCAAATTTCCTTCTTGGTACTTCTTATATTATCTAGCGAATGAATGATTTGATGATTTCCTATGATTTTAATCATCTAATTTATCTCATTCAGTCAATTTGTGGTGCAAGGAGATACATGTTAGTTGCAGGTTCTAGTTTGTGTTAGTTGATTTTAATTGCTTGAAGTTGTGAAAACTTGTCATTTTCCTTCATGCATGTATTAAATTCATTCGATTCTAGGAAATGTTTATGCATCTACATGTTCAATTGAGTTGTGAGATTCAGGGTTATTTATTGGAAGGCTTTTTTTGAGTTCCATGTTTACAGATTTTAGATTAAAAAAAATTATTTGGTGCATCACCCCATTAGGATAGATTTTTAGTTACATGCAAGCTTTCTATCCCTTTTCATATCAAAAGTATTTGTAGGAGATTCATCAAATAGGAAGTTGGTCTAATCTCTGGAGATTCACCTTCACTTTGAGCAATTCATAGACTCGAAGTTGTTTCCATGTTTAGCAGGATTGCTTATTTTCGAACTTAGCATCATCGGTGCAATCCTCAGTGACAACAATTTTTGGCATGCCCAGTGGGACATCTTTGGATTGATCAATCCAAATCTTTTTCCACTAAATTCTAAGTTTTGGTGTGAAAATAAAAAATTACAGCCTTTGGAGGCAAAGTATACCCACACCTGGCAACTCTGACTTATAAGTTTGCTAGTTTCAGCAGTCTGAGTGCTGGTATGTTTCAAAAAAGTTTAATATTCTAAATTCCTGCTATTTAAATGAGAAAATATGTCTATTTTTCAAGGACATTATCATTATCCACCTCCATATTATTAGGGTACCGCTCCTACACCTTCCTATCAACCATACCCAAATAGCCATAATGTTGGTTTTAATCCAAATAGCCATATTACAACCAATAAACACCATATTTATCCTTCTTATCACCCACCCACCACAACTCAGCCTTCTTGGCAGCCTAACCCAATGTACAATCAGCCTTAGGAAGGTTATATTGATGCAAATTGGTATAGTTCAGAGCTTAAAGAGATAAAGGCATGCTACAAAGGCAACATGAGTTGCAGAAAAAAAACGTTGATTGATTAGGCTTATCATTATGAGCAAGAGTTGGAGGCACAAAAGATATATTATGAAGAAAATTTTGCAAATGAGTTTGTTGCTAAAGATGAACAACTTGCTACTAAAGATGAGCAACTTGCTGCTAAAGATGAGGAAAACAAAAGGGTGGAAGAAGAGGTAACAAAGGCGTTTGAGGAATCTGTTGATAGGGTAAACAATGCTAATGTTGATATCAAGGAAGAGATTGTTGCAAGAGGAAAAATTATAAGCATGTTGTTTGCCAAGGTACAAGAGTTAATGGCTCAATTAGCCCCTTGCATCTCAGGCCAACCCACAAATGTAAATCCAATGCATTTAGCTATGAAGGAATATTGGTTACAACAAATTGTTTATCCACCAAAAAGGCAAGGTGAAAGGCAAGAGTTGGCTTACCAGAACCAAGATCAGCAAAATGAAAAGAAAAAAAGATAGTTTGAGGAAAATCTTGAGAAATAGATCGCTGCAAAGGAGAAGGAAAAAGATTCTGAGATTAAAATACCAAACTTTAAACAAGGTGAGTCTCCTAAATCTCCTAAATTCAAAATTCCAAGTTTTAGGAGTCCTCAATCAGTTTAAGAACCTGTTATTCAACAAATACATCCTTATAAAGAGATCATTCAAGAAGAACCCATCCAAAATCAGCCTATTAAGGAAGAGCCTAGCATATTTGCATTCCCAAGTTTTAGAAAATCTCTTTTAGTTCAAGACCGTCAACAATTTATTCCTGAAGAACCTGTTGATATCTTGGTTCCTGAAGATATTCAAGCTGAAGATCAAGAAAAATAGGTGCTTAGTGAAAATAAATAAGATCTCTCACCTATTGAGATGCATGCTTATGATATTCAATATGATAAATTAGATCTATTACAACAAAAAGAAGAGGTTATAAATGAAGAACTGCAGGTTCAAAATCTAGAAAAGGTTGATAATTGTCAAGTTCTAACTAATTTATTTGATGAGCTGCCACTTTTTGTGGAAGATGAGGAAAATGAACTTCAGATTGGAGTCATACCAACTTCACCACAACAAGAAGAGGTTCAAAACATTGATGTTTTGATCACACAATAGAGCTGCAACAAGGTAGCATATAGTCCCCTCTCAAAAAAAAAAAAGGATAATGATGAAGAGGACTCATTTTGGGATGATCTAGAGGTTTTTGTTTCAGATTTAGATAATAAGGGGTCTTTTTCTGAAGACATTCGATTGGAAATATATACACCTGAAAATGGTTTGAAGATAATTAATTAAATAAGCAATTATTTAATTAATCCTCCTTCCCAATTTAATTGAATTCATTAGCAATTTGATTTAATTCTCCCACTCATCTACTTATTAATAAATCTAAGGATTCATTTAATAGGTTCATTTCAATAATCCCCTTTGATTAATTAATTCTCCGCCATCAAATTCATTTCTTCTAAATCCCTTAATTAATTAAAACAAATCAATTATGAGTTGTTGAAATTATTTAGCCTTTTCTTATTATTTGAATTTTTAAATTCAAATTCTCTGAACTTCTAACCACCTAACCTAACCATTCCTAAACCTAACCCATCCCATCTAACCACATGTCCCCTTTCCTTGGACACTTTGCCCTCTCATGAGAAAAGCTTTGTGACACTTGTCACCAAGTGTTCCCTTTCCACCAACCTCTTCTCCAACCTCCTCCAATTTAACCATTGATATCTTTAGACTTAATCTTGACCGTTGATTCTTGCCACCTCACCCCAAGCCTTGGAAATCCTATAAATATTCCCCATGTTGGAGCACAAATCATTCCATATCATTTGCATTTCATGCATTGTTACTATAGGCATAATAGATCTTAGCATATGATTTGAGCATTGTTATTATAGCTTAATTGCATCATTCTAGCTTATTTTCTAGCATAATCATTGAATCATGTAGCTTAATCATTACCATTACTAGCTTAAATGCATCTTTATCATTTAAATCCTCCATCTAGGTGTAGTCAAGTCGCTAGAATTTGCTTATCCAGATCTGAGAGCAAATTCATACTCACATTTATTAGGAGGCGATAGATTGATTAGTCTTGGTTTTATCTTTTTTTGATTTAAATTCATTAACCATGCTTGTAATGATTTATTGAGTGTTTTGTGTTGCAGCTGCAGGTATTACACTTCATAGGCATGACATTTTGGCACCCACCGTAGGGTCAGAATTATCATGTTTGGCCTCTCAAGCTTCATCAACATTCATCTCTGCTCGGGTCTGGTGCAGAATCTCGTACGAGCTCATTACTTGGCCTCGTACAAACTACTTTGTGAGCTGAAATAACAACCCATCCTGACTTGTACGAGCTTCTAAATTTTCATACAAGCTTGTTTCCTCTTTCCCACTAGATCAAAATTTTTATCGTACGCACTGGTAAATCATGTCGTACAAAACTCTGCTTCTGTGTTTTAAAACAGACTACATTTTAGGGTTTCCAGGTTTTAATCTGATCATTATTAATGCTGACCCTGATTTATTTATGTGATTTTTGGCAGTCTAACTAGTTTTGCTGGATGATTGTCGAAGATACGCTAGCCAAAGACTTATTTCAACCAAACACATCATGATTACTAATGGATCTATTTTGCAAGTTGCCTAAAAAGAATTCAACAAAAAATTGTGTATTTCTTAAAATTTTCTAGGCACTTGTCTTTTGCTAAAAATGAACAATCATGTATTATGTGTTTTTTATGATAGGCGAGTATGCTCTCACCTTTCTTAGGTGATCAGAAAGCTAGACTCATTATTTTCTTTCATTAGTGCATATCTTTAGCGGGCCTACCCTCCCGAGGAGCTAATAACTCTTCGCCATTAAGGCCGATGAGAGGGGAATGACCCAAGTGGGAATGGCTAACACCAAGTAATCCAACCCACTATAAAATAAATGTGATTTGATGATAATAAATTCAATGACAGTGCTTGAGAATAGCTCTCCTCTTTACCTTCGGGTATATCAAACCTTGGTTTTCAAGGCTGGGAGACCTCTTAATTGAGTTTATACCTCGACACACTGAACAGATCCCTTACTAGTGCCAAGTTAAAATTAGAAGCTATCTGATTTACCTCCAAAAGGGGGATAATGTTTGTGCAAGAGAGATAGTAACTCTCCCAAGACACTTGCCATATCATGCCCCCATTAGTGTTTGGAGTCTGATAATACGGTGTTGAGAATCCAATGTATGAGACTCAATGGCCATATTCTGATTAGCTATTGGGTGTGTACCTAATTTTGCAAGAAAAGGTTTTCTCTCTTAGCCAACTTCCTTAGGATTTAGCATGCTTGAGGTCACTTTTCAAATTGCATGTTTGCTGTGTATTCATCCCTAAATCAGAAATCAGACATCTAAAACTAGAAAACATAAGCAACACATCAAACTTCAGTGATCAAAATTTGACCAAACAAACATATTTTTCTCTGTTCCGTTCCCTGTCGTACGTGGTATTTATCTTGTCATATGGCTTAGAAAAGTTTGTTGTACAAATTGGTGATTTGTTTTATTGCTTAGTATCCTTTGTTGTACGAGGCATCTGTTTTATCGTATGGTTTAGAAAGTATTGTCGTACGAGCCTGTGATTTTGCATATGAAATTTCTAGTTTGTCATATGGTCTTGTATCTGTTGTCATTTGGGACTGTATAGTCTATCATACGAATCTCTGTATTTGGCAGTCCAAAGCTATTTCTTGCATGCATTTTTCAGATCTGTCATATTTGCTTGATCAGTTTACAGTGAGCATAAACACCTATTATCTGTCGCTTTGTGCTTAGATTGTCTTCTTGGCTTGCTTGATCAAGTTATCATTTGTCAAAAATAGATTCTAGAAATATACACCTTAAGACTTTCAAGTAGTCACCCTCAACAAGTTCAAGATCTAACATCTCAAAGTGCATTATCACCCTCTTTGGTAAACTGATCACTCAAACATAGTTTCTCATCAGGACCATCCTTTATCACGAAACTACAATGTTTGATCAGGATAATGTTGTCCCACATTGTAGGATATATCATTCCTATTGGACTTGGTTCTTATCAAAATCATCATTGCACTCCAAAACCGAAGATCGAAAAACTTACAAACTTTTAAACACTTGAATCCTCTTTTAGTGTCATATCACTCTATTGTATCTACCTTGATAGTTGATCACTTATCAAAATGACTTTTAGACAATTGAATCCTAGCATAATATCCACCACACGTGTATGCCCATTTTAACTAGGAATCAGAGACAAAAGATCGCAAAAATGGAAATCGAAATATTTGAAATAGTTGAAGATCATAGAAACATGATATACCAAAGCAAAATACAGGTAACAAGACAACATATAAGAGAAATCAAACAAGTCCAAAATCAATATCCAATTATGTCAAAACCTCACAAGGGCTCAAATACACCTCCAAAGAAAGGTGGCTCTTTTATGCAACTCTTAAAGAGGTCCCTAAAGGATTTTGCTGAGGAAGATCAAAATCATGCAGCCAAAGATGATGTTCCCCAAGGGATATCCATAATGGCCATCAAAACTATTTCAGAGGACCCTATTAAAAATTCATCTCCTTCATATCCAAGCATTGATTCCTTGCAACATCCCCATAATGCTTACATGGCATACCAGAACAAAATACAAGAAGACATAACAAGCCAACATATTAGAGAAATCAAACAAGTCCAAAATCAAATCCAACTATGTCAAAACCTAACAAGGATTCAAATACACCTCCAAAGGAAGGTGTCTCTTTTATGCAATTCTTAAAGAGATCCCTAAAGGATTTTGCTAAGGAAGATCAAAATCGCAAACACCTATGTGTAGCAATGGCTCACCCCCCACAAGAAAATTGACTCTCCAAAGGCATCTATTCCTACACCTCTTGAAAGCTTGCAAGAACCTTCCATAGCATCATCACCGAACAATACATCCAAAGATGAAGTTCCCCAAGGGATATCCATGGTTGCCATCAAGCCTATTTCAGAGGATCCTATTCAAAGCCCATCTCCTTTATATCTAAGCATTGATTCCTTGCAACATCCCCATAATGATTCCTTGCAAATTGAAGTCCTCATTCATAGAACACTCATTAAACGTGTCCTAATAGATGGGGGTGATGGCTTAAACATTTTCTCATTGAGTCTTGTCCGTGCTCTAGGTTATTTAGAGGATGCAGTTGATCCGTAAAAAAAGGTCACATTCAAAGAAAAATATGGTGAAGAGGAGCATTCCTCTAAAGGAGTGGTGATATTACCCATCAAAGTGGGACCTTTGCAGAAAGACACAACATGCCAAGTTCTAGACTTGGACTTACCAAACAACATACTCTTGGGAAGACCATGGATACATGACATATAGGCTATTCCGTCAACATGTCATTAGTGCCTGAAATTTCCATACAATGGGCAAGAAATCACGATCTCAACAAACTCAAATCCATTGCAGTGCTGTAATAATCTAAAACCAGCTCAAGAGGTCATTGTTTCAAATAATAGAGAGGCAACATCTTCAAGCACACAATCCAAGGAACAATCATTTGCATCAATTTTGTCAAGAATGGAAAAAAAATGCAACTAAGAGATCAAGGGAACAAAGAACATTTGCTATCAGGGAAAAATAAACAAGAGTAACTTGAAATTGAAAAGGAAGAACCAGATATAGGTGTCCATGTAGTTCACATGTATGCAGGACAAATGTTAGGAACTAGCCAACTTGAACCAAAATCACATTCAGTTGACATGGACTTAACCGAGGATGATCAGGAGCCTCTTGTACAAGGTCATTCTAATGAGAGTATCATTCTAGACATGGAAATACATACTGAAAGCTCTTACATCTCTATCATGATCCCTAATATCTTTGAAACAATTCAACTTGAAGATCCTTTACCTCTAAGCTATCCTGAACCTATGGACTGGGAAAATGAAGGACATACTACCATTGATACCTTTCCTAATGACCATGCCATATCCTTATATCTTAATGAAATCAAACCCGCAACAACTTTCACCAGGGATTATGCTAACGTATCTTCGAGTCAAGTGGGTGCCAAATATCCTAGTCGCAAAAGTGAAAATAAAGAAAAAAATATCAGGTCTACTGCTGAAAACCATTTCTTGGCAACATTAGACCAGGAAAAAGTAAAAAGAAAGGATGCATCTAACAGTGAAAACCTCCTCGAGGCACCAGAAGATGGGAGATTTGACACCTTACCTGAATACTATCAAGAAAGGTCATCAATCTTGATCAAACTAACAGATGCAGTTATCATTGGCACAACTGAACTACATACACCAATCTCTCTATCAAAACATGAAGCAAAGAAATATATGGAACTCTTCAAAAGGAGGCGAATCATTTTTACCTGGTCATATGCAGACATTTCAAGGGTAGATCCATATCTTATAATACATCACCCAAAAATCAGTCCAGGAGTAGGCATCAATAACAAAACACAACATGGATCAGGAGCAGACATTCTATTCATCACACCGTAAGGTCATACAATTCCAAAAGCATACAAATTAAGCTTTCCATGTACCAACAATATAGTATAATATGAAGCTTTGGTAATAGGGATCAAAATGGCTATAGAATGGCACATTACACAACTTCAAGTCTTTGGAGACTCTCAGCTCATCATCAATCAAATCAATGATGACTATCAAACAAAGGATGAAAAACTAATGCCTTATAAGAAGATGGTAGATGATTTCAAGAAATATTTTGTAGAAATAACTTTTTAGCAAATTCCAAGGAATGACAACAAAGTAGCAGATGCCATGGGAACACTTGCTTCTCTACTTCAGACATAGGAAATTAAGAGCGTTATGAATCCCTGGTGGAAGAGTTGTTTTACCCTGCTCATAATTGTCCCGATTCCCAAACTATCTATCACCTTGTTGGGCATGATTCCTCCCGTTATGGCCAAACTTACACCTATCTGAAAGATAACAGTCTACCTCTCGACTTACCAAAAAATCAAAAGAGAACTTTATTTGCCAATCCTCCCATTATACTCTTGTCGTGGATACCCTATTTAAACGAGGTCTGGATGGTACTCTTTTAAGATGTCTCGAGCAAGAAGAATCTGAGAAGGCCTTACATGAAGTCCATAACAACATTTGTGGCACTTATTCAAGTGGTCTTACCCTTTCGAAAAAAATCATATGCTTGGGCTATTATTGGCCAACTATGGAACGAGATTCTTTTCGCATAGCTATAACATGCAAACAATGTCAGATCCATGGAAATTTGATTCATGCACCGGCAAAAGAAATTCATGCTTTGGCAACATCATGGCCTTTTTGCCAATGGGGTCTTGATCTACGAGGAAAGATAACTCCTCCTTCATCCAATGATCACAAATTAATCCTTGTAGCTACAAAATATTTCACCAAATGGATTGAGGCAATACCTCTCATAAACATCATAGGAAAACAAATTGTTGCATTTATTTTGAAATACATCATAGGTCGCTATGGAATACTCATGACCATTATCATAGATAATGGGCGACCGTTCAAGAACCAAGATGTACAAGAGCTACGTGAAAAATTTAAGGTCCAACACAGATTCTCCACACCCTACTATCCACAAGGAAATGGGCAAGCAGAAGAATCAAACAAAACTATTATGAAAATCCTCAAAAAGAGAGTGAATGATGTTGGTAAAGATTGGCATATTCAATTGAACCCTGCTCTATGGGCCTATCGTACCAGTATCCGCACACCAACAGGTGCCACACATTTCTCTCTTGTTTATGGATCAGAAGCAATACTACCAATTGAAGTAGAGATACCTTCTCTACGAGTATCAATGAAGGGCCTTATCTCAGATGAAGAACAACAAGTATCTAGATTGCAAGAGCTAGAATTGATCCATGAATGAAGATAAAATTCCTTTGATCATTTAAAGGTATATCAACAAAGAATGCATCACAACTATAATCACAAGGTCAAATCAAGAGCATTTGAAGTTGGAGAACTAGTACTCAAATAAAATCCACGCAACCAAGTAGATCGAGAAAAGAAAGGCAAGTTTGAACCAAACTAGTTAGGTACATTTGTGGTCACAACAATATTTGGGTCAGGAGCATATCAGCTATCAACATAGGATGAAGATCAGCTTGAGGAACCCATCAATAGCATGCATCTAAAGAAGTTTTATGTCTTAAAAAAAAAAAAAAAATTAAAAAAATCAAAAAAAAGAAAACAAATATGAGAAAAAGTGCAATAAAAATAGATGGTGAAAACTTGGCAAACAGGAACTATCAGCTAGCTCTTCCATCTATTAGTTCATCCATTTTTCTGCTTGCATTCATCTTCCATCAGCACTATCCATATCCATCATAAGCTTTTGTACAAATGTAGACATCGCAGCTAATCTCTCACCATGGTTTGGATCATTCGGTATATCATCATAACTTTGTTTCTAAGCTTGGGGCAAAATCCTACACCTAGCCGGGGGCAAAACTTTGGGATCATTTTGAGCTTAATCAAACAGGTAAAAAAATAGTTAGACAACACTTGTCAAGTGAAATCATTGAGACACATCCAACGTTAAACATGAAATCACATGGTTAACCATCAAGCTATCACATGTCAGTATAAGCACATTGCACATTTTTCAATGAATGATATCTTTTGGGATACTACTTTTAGAACTTTGGTTCAACTTTACTATCTTGATTTTTGCTATCATGATTTCTGAGTGACTTCAGGATGTCTTTGACTAGAGGAACAAGGAGGGAACATGATATTTTTCTTGTCTTCTATCTGTAAATTAATCATTAGTAGGTGAAAATTTGTCTCAAGACATGATCATCGGAGTATCATCGAAGACATTTCCAATTTGCATATACCAATGGTTAATACTGTCTATTTTACGCAAATAACACTCAGGTCATCTTGGTTTAATTATACCTCGATGCTTGTGCTAACTTGCAATATCAAAATTCAGGAAAGAAGTGCTCAAGTCATCATGGTTTAATTATACCATTGATGTTTGCACTCACTTTCCACATTTCAACAGCTCAATGATGACAAAAAAGTAATAATCCAGTGATTGGTCTGGTCATAGCTTTGCATTTCATTTGCATTTGCATTTGTATTTAGCTTGCATTTCATTCTAGCATGGGATTCCACAAGCTCATCTTATCCAAGGCTGAATCTATTTCAGGAATCATCGAAACATCATCATAAGTGTATACACAATCAAACTGATGACTCATCTCTCTCCTGATATTGTCAACCCTATGAAAATCTTATGTTATCCCCTCAACTGAACCAACATCCGCATATCTACATCATCCTGCAACCTGATATCAACAAACTGTCAGTTCTTTATCCAATCAACCTTATCCATTCTATCAATCAATCACACTTGATCTATTCTATCATGTCTTATACAAGATGTATCTTTCCTGAAACCAGACATTCTAATCAAGTCTTATACAGGATATATCATTCCTAAAACCAAACACTTTTGATCATCTTTGTCTTATATAGGAGGTGTCATTCCTGAAACCAAACTAAGTCTAGATCTTATCAATCTAATCAATCAAGATTTATCAATCTTAACATCGAGAACCACACCATCGTGATAAAAGAACTTGCACTTTCATCAATCAATGTTGCAGAATCAAGTCTTTTCTAATCGGGACATCAATTTCACAATCATCCAAACCACTCCAATAAGCCAATTATCTCAATTGATCTCCTGAGGGGACACAATCATACCGCAATGTATCAGTCAAGGTTTGGGGCATCCCATAAAACCGATATCATCATCAAAATGAAATTATTCTTTGAATCAACGCATCATCACACCTCGCTTCAAAGAGGGGTAAAATGTATACACCTAAAAAATGATCTGAAGATAATTAATTAAATAAGCAATTATTTAATTAATCCTCCTTCCCAATTTAATTGAATTCATTAGCAATTTGATTAAATTCTCCCACTCATCTACTTATTAATAAGTCTAAGGATTTATTTAATAGGTTCATTTCAATAATCCCCTTTGATTAATTAATTTTAGTTAATTAATTCTCCTCCATAAAATTCATTTCTTCCAAATCCCTTAATTAATTAAAACAAATCAATTATGAGTTGTTGAAATTAATTAGCCTTTTCCTATTATTTGAATTCTTAAATTCAAATTATCCTAACTTATAACCACCTAACCTAACCATTCCTAAACCTAACCCATCCCATCTAACCACATGTCCCCTTTCCTTGGACACTTTTCCTCTCATGAGTAAGGCTTTGTGACACTTGTCACCAAGTGTTCCCTTTCCACCAACCTCTTCTCCAACCTCCTTCAATTTAACCATTGATATCTTCAGACTTAAGCTTGATCGTTGATTCTTGCCACCTCACCCCAAGCCTTGGAAATCCTATAAATATCCCCCATGTTGGAGCACAAATCATCTCATCTCATTTGCATCTCATGCATTGTTACTATAGGCATAATAGATCTTAGCATATCTTTTGAGCATTGTTATTATAGCTTAATTGCATCATTCTAGCTTATTTTCTAGCATAATCATTGAATCATGTAGCTTAATCATTATCATTGCTAGCTTAAATGCATCTTTATCATTTAAATCCTCCATCTAGGTGTAGTCAAGTCATTGGAATTTGCTTATCCAGATCTGAGACAAAATCCATACTTGCATTTATTAGGAGGCGATAAATCGATTAGTGATGGTTTTATCTTTCTTTAATTTAAATTCATTAACCATGCTTGTAATGATCTATTGAGTGTTTTGTGTTATAGCTGCAGGTATTACACTTCACAGGCATGATAGGAACAACAAGGTTGTGATCAACAAGAGCATTCACATGACAGTCACAAAGCGTTGATTCATGAGCATGAAACAGAGGGCAACACTATTGAGTAGGTTCAAGAGGTTGATCTAGATGCAAATTTGGTTTAGGTAGAGAAAGAAAATCAACAAGACACATAATTCCATGGTATAAGCCTTAAAAGAAAGGAACAAAGTGCAGTAAACAATACTCAACATAGTAAAATTGACCAAGAGGTGAGTATTTTCTCAATCATCATTGAATATTTTTGTTCTAATCTTGCTGATAACTTGATACCTTTGGAAATAAAACAAATTGATCAGCATACTCAGGTGGAGGAAACAATTATGGTTTAGGAGATAGTTGACAGAGTAGAAACCAACAAGGAGAGCCCAAGCTTTGTTCACACAAGGGGTTGTCCTATAAGGTATCTTTCTAGATTGGAGGCCAAAAAGACAATACAAGATGAGCTTATGCCTAAAAATAAAGCTTCAGTAAAAGGTTATTATCTTACCTATAACCTCACAGATAGCAGTATATATGAGCAAACAAAAGAGGCAGGCCACATTATTTTCATACTTACAATAGTCTTACAACATTATGTGAGGCACCTCTTCATACATTTCTTCTCATCTTCTCATAAGCTTCTGAAACATCCTAAGCTAGGAAGAAAAGGATGTTATTTCTCAAAACCAGTGAATGGTTTTGTATAACCAGGGTTCAATCTTGGTTGGAATAGGCTAGAGTACTTTTTCAGTTTTCCGTAAGTGCAAATTGCATAGTGTGCTGGCTCAACTATATGCAGAGCCTTTGTAGTTTCATTTTCATGTTTTGTTTAGACTGTTGAGATGCAGTTCCAGATTTTGAGGAAAGCATGATTGACTCAATGCCCAATGGATATGCTAGGCTACTAGATTCTACAGTTTAGCAGACAAACACCCTTGAGAGGTCACCAAAAATGTTACCAAAATTTTGCACATGCCAAATTTGGTGCCCTGATGAAGCCTTGCATTCATTCATATTGAAAAGGCCAAATCATGAGCAAAAAATCAGAAATACATGTTTTTTGGTCTAACTTGTTTGCTTCATGTGCGGATAGAGGAAAAGAAATGCAACATGTGGGTTAAAATGTGACTCTCATGAGGGTTGAGCCCGTCATGTAGATGGAGATGGGTGTTACAAAGACAGATAGATCATAGAGATATTAATGCTCCATTGCACTTCCAAGTATAGCGTGGCTATTAAAAAACCTTTAGGAAAATTCATTTGGCAAGTGTATTGCCAAAATCCCCTGCATGGCTGATGGAAGGTAAAACAAATGCAATCAGCCTGTGTAAGGCATTTTTACTTGGGCACCAAGTTGGGTTTATAAAAGAAACAAAATTTCAAGGGAAAGAATTTATCCCACATTAGCAGTGCAAAGGGAGTTTATCATATTTAAATATAAGAACACGTATAACTATAGTGTCAAAGCTTAAGGGATTTTGGCAAGAAGTGACTCGTGGCCCAGTGGATCCCGCGTGTGTGCACATATCAAGGCATCCAATTTTTGCGGCAGACTGACGAGCAAAGAGGTTAAAGGTCGGGCAGAACAAGGAAGATCAATGGTGATCCAAGAGATCTAACGACAATCGCTATGTTGCAATAGAAAGAAGCTCTCCAGTTATCCCCATGACTTGGTGACAAAGCACGTGCAAAAAAGGTGAGCGGCTTAGGTGCTAAGGATCGAGCAATTTGAGGGTAGATCAATGACCATCACTATGCCGCAAGATAAAGATGCTCGCTGTTTATATCCTGCGACATAGCGACTGGCGAGGTAGAAGTTTAGGTGGTCGTCTAGGTGGGCTCAGAATGAATGTGGATGCGCCACATTGTAGAGAGTAGATGAAGAATCAATGCGGGCCCAAGTCTAGTGGTAGGTCCAAGTGGTGAGATAGGCGGATCTCATGAGCAAACTGCCACATGGTAACACCATGGCATAAGAGAGAGCCACTCAGAGAGGTTAACGGTTGAGCAAATTGATCAAATCGATAGTCGGGCAAAAAAGATTTGATGGCTGTTGCTAAGGCGCAATGGAAAGATGCAAGCCAGGTTTATCGCCGCGACTTGGCGACAAGGTGAGCTCAAGGAAAAAAGTGTGAAGTAATGGAAAAGGTGCGAAGCAATGCAGAAATCATCAAACATCAGGGTAACCCATGTTGATGTTACGCTAAAGGCTTGAAATAAAATGCAAAGTGGTGCAGGAGGTCATCGGGTATCGGCAACCTCATTCCGAGGTTATGCCAATAACTCGATAAAAGGTGCAAAGCAATGAGTGCCACCATCAGACATCGGGAGCCCCATGTTGATGCTATGCCGAAGGCCTAAAAGAAAATGCAAACCAGTGTGTGAGGCCATCAGACATCGAAGTAGGAGGTTTGAAGTTTCCCTGAAGACCCGATGGAAAGTGCAAAGTAGTGCAGAGAAAGTGCAAAGCGGTGAGGTCACCATCAAATATCAGTATCCCCATGATAAAGTTTCACCAAGAACCCAATAGGAAGTGCGACAAGTTGGTGTAGTCATCGGGTATCAGTAGCCTTGTTTGGATATTATCCTGATGTTCTGATGGAACCTGTCAAGCAGTTGATTCAAGAGAGGTTAACGCTCAAGCAAGTTGATAAAATCAAGCAGATCGGGTGATGATCGTAGACGATCCAATGGTGGTCGCTAATCCGCAATTGGAAGATGCACGACTTAAAATCATCACAGATCAGGGACAAAAAAGATACAAGGTCGGTCCAGGTTGAGATGGTAGTCTAGATGGTAGACAAAGTGGACCCACGAGTAAATCAGAGGCTGACACATGGCAAAGGTCTACAGATGAGCAGATGTTTTTTTTTTTAAGTCAACTTTGAACTTGAACTTTGAACCAGTTCAAAGTGGTTCAATAGTTCAAAGTGGTTCACTGGTTCAAAGTGGTTCAATGGTTCAAGGTTCTTTATCTTTGCTCATTCGTGTGGGCCCAAAATAAAAAGAGAAACATGAAAAATAAAAGTGAACAAGCAGAGATAAAAAGCAAGCAAATTCCTGACAGATCAGATGGTGGTCGCCATACCGTAGTGGAAAAATGCTCGATGGATAATCATGCGGACTTGGCGACAAATGGTGGGGCCCGCTAGAAAGTAAACAAAAAGTTAATGTAAGTGGCCATGGCTAATGCAGGCGATCCAGTGGATGACAATAAGAAAATTGCACGGTAGATTTAGAACTGGTTGTTTGCAAATGAGGAGTTGTTTTTTGCATGAAAGATTAATGGTTGACGGGTTATTCTTATTTGAATATGGAAGTGTTATATACCATTGGAAAGCTCACGAAACAAAGAGATCATTTTTTATAACCATTTAAAACAAAAGTTTTAACATGGAGAGTAGTTTCCAGGGAATGCAAAAGATATTTTCAATATGATTTCTTTTTAATATAGTCACAGTTCAATTCATCATGCATCTTTGACACGGGGATAGCTATTTTTCGCACATGGATATGAAGATTTTTAAATAGGGGTTTCTTTTTTTTCAATGGAGCTATTTTGGATGAGACCATCAATTCTTTATTCAGTAGTGAGAGTCTCTTTTCATGCAAGACTAGTGGCAGACCTTTTTCAGCATTAGATATTATTTTTACAGATTTATGCATGAGTTTTTATGCCATTTTTGGGTAGATTCACCCGAGGCTTTTCTCATGCAGTCTTTTTAGGGTTTTGGAGGAGATTCATCATGATATCTATATATTCTCTCTCCTTTTTACCCCTAGTTCTTTTCCTTTCCTTAGAATGATTGTACTTCTTATATTATCTAGTGAATGAATGATTTAATGATTTCGTATGATTTTTATCCTCTAATTTATCTCACTTAGTCAATTTGTGGTGCAAGGAGATACATGTTAGTTGCAGGTTCTAGTTTGTGTTAGTTGATTTTAATTGCTTGAAGTTGTGAAAACTTGTCATTTTCCTTCATGCATGTATTAAATTCATACCTTTCTAGGAAATGTTTATGCATCTACATGTTCAATTGAGTTGTGAGATTTAGGGTTATTTGTTGGAAGGTTTTTGTGAGTTCCGTGTTTACAGATTTCAGATTAAAAGAATTATTTGGTGCATCACCCTATTAGGATAGATTTTCAGTTACATGAAAGCTTTCTATCCCTTTTCATATCAAAAGTATTTGTAGGAGAATCATCAAATAGGAAGCCAACCTAATCTCTAGAGATTCACCTTCACTTTGAGCAACCCACAGACTCGAAGGTGTTTCCATGTGTAATAGGATTGCTTGTTTTTGAACTTAGCATCATAAGTGCAATCCTTAGTGACAACAAGTACATTGATGCAATATTTTGTACCACATTCTACCACTATGTTGTTTTGAGGCTTTTAGTTTGAGAAATAAGGCTAAACACGAAGACAATTCTATTCAAATTTTATAGGGGGAGATCAAGAAGGAAAGTTAGGGTTGACATTATGCTCACTATGATTAGTTCATAGTTTGTTCTAGGGTGTTCCAAATAAATGCACTAGAGTATTGCGCTATGCACTAGCTAGACAAAGTGTGTGGATGTTCATTAGACCAAGTATAGTGTGGGTTGGATGACATGTAGTTCATGTCCCCACTCTTGGAGTAATGTGTGGGTTTTAGGACCTAGTTGACTAGACATTGTGATTGATAAACTAACTTGTGGATGACTTGTAGATATTATGAATATTATCAATCTCTCTCTCTCTCTCTCTCTCTCTCTCTTCCTCTCTCTCTCTCTCTCAGATGTCTCCATCCCATTTTGTCCTTTCTCTCCCTATCCTCCCTTTCTCTTTCTCTCTCACATCTCTCTCTCTTTGCCTATTACTCTATTTCTGTCTCAAGTATCTCTATCCTTCCCTCTCTCCCTCTCTCCCTCTCTCTTTTCCTCTCTCTCTCTCTAGATTAAATTCATCCATTCATCTTTGATGAGTTCATTTTGTTGGTAGTAGTCCAGCGTCCCTCACGAGGATTCATGACATGGTTTTACAGCCTCCTGTAGATTCTATAAGTCTAGTGGTTGTATTGAGCATTGAAAGGTCGATCTTTTGGTGCAAAGACAACCATAGCTTGTAACAAGTGGTATCAGAGCTTGGTCATAGGTTCAAACCCCTCGCTTGCGCTAGAGAGGGGGAATTTTGCAAGGTGTACGTCCTTGGTCTCCTTGTGTTGTGTTACTACTTATCAAGTTGCCATTAGTTTTATGTTCAAAGTTATTCTATATACTTTAGTCAGTTATCTCTACCAAGATATTTAGTCGGTATGCACAGTCCAGTCGGTTATTGAAGAAAGTAGTCTCAGAACGTAGTGCACACCGAGCTGTCTACCGAGTATCATTTCATGTCTACCGAGCAGCAAAGATGACACATCGAGCTGATATACACTGAGTGAAATGTGTTACCAGATTCATTGAACCTAGACATACATATGAAAACATGTTACAAGATCGAGGAACATCTAACCGTTATCACATTGGAAATTGCACTTAAAGATTGTGTATGATTTTGAGGTCATCTAACCAATGAAATATTTTGCATGGTTATTCATTCAATAAAACATGTTTGTAAGATCGAATCAATGAATGGATCACCGACATAAGAGATTTACTTATACAACATGAGTTAAGAATTAAAAAGTGTGTGTGTGTGTGTGTGTGCATGAGTGTAAGAAGACTATTACAGAGACATAGAGGTCACCGAGAACATTTTCAGAGAACAATCAAAGAACAGAGTAAACAGAAGGGTTTACCGAGTTAATATATGGGTTACTGAGGTATGTTATAAGCAAGGTAATCTATTCTAAGCATATAGAGTCTGCTATAACATTCCAGATGTAAAGTTGCAGATATTTGTAATGATTTATTGTAATATTTTGAAGTTGTAAGAGAAACCTTTAACAGGGTAAAAGACTCTAATCAAGTCTATAAATTGTAAATCCTCTAAACAGGTGCAACATTTTAGTTTAAGTGTTGTAAAATCCTTTAGCAAGGTAGATCTAATAGATCTTGTTACTCCTAATAGGGTAAGCTATCAGAAATAGCTAAACATGTAGCTCTAACTGAGCACTCTTTATTATTGCAGTAGTGAAGTTGTGGGTGCCATCCCTAGCGTAGTTTTTCTCTCTAACCTAGAGTTTCTGCATAACCAAAATATATGTGTTATGGAGTGAATCATGTATGATTGTTATCTATTTGTTTTAGCTTTATATTATGTTACTGCACTATTCGGTTTATGCATAACAGTAAAGTTATTATTGAAGAAAATTTTTGAAGTACTGAGTCACCCCTCCCCTCTTAGTACATTAGCTTTCCATATTGGGCCTAACAATTGGTATTAGAGCTTCAATCTTGGAAAAGGGTTTAACTACCTAAAGGGAAAGATCTTATCAATGGAAGGCTATAAATAATCTAGGAGGTTTGTGTATCTACAAGATGAGCTAGACCATGCTAATCAAGTGATTGCAGACATGCAAAGGCAAATGCAAAAATCTTTGAAAGTAGAAGAAGATTCTTTGATGATTTGCAGGACTCTCAAGAGTTAGTGGAACAAATTGAGACATCATCTGAGAACAATATGTCTGAAGAGACTAAAGAATTGATTGGAGTATTGAAAGAAAAGAACAAAGCACCTGCTGATCAACTAAAAGCAATGAAAAGAGAACATGAACATTTCAGCACACAAATGACTGAAAATCTTGATGCATTAAGGATAGTCAAGGATAAAGTAAGAGATCTATAAAGAGAGAAACAACAACTTGAAGTATTAGTATCTGATAAGAATGATGAAATCACAATGTTGACTGGAATTCAACAAAATCTGTCAGATCAACTAGGTTATACACATCATGAAGCAATTCTGAAGGATGATGAGAATCAAGCATTGAAACTTGAAGTATCAAGGTTGGCCAATGAACTTGAAATAGAGAAGAAATCCAAAGAAACACTAAAGAAGAGTTATGAAGCATCAAAGATGTTGGATGAGCAACTGAATACAAGGAGACCCAACAAAGATGCAGGACTCAGTTACAAAGGAAAAGACTCTACCGAGAAGGGAATTCATACTACCAAGAGAGGAGAATCATCAAAGAAAGATGGAAAGAAGAACAACATCAAAGAAAGAAGCCTATTTGCAACTACTGTGGAAATCAAGGTCACACTGCCAACATGTGCCAAATTAGAAAAGGTAAGCAACTGAATGTCTCTAAGTCCAATGGTTATTGTTACAATTGCAATAAATATGGTCACACATCTAAACAGTGTAGGACAAAGTCTGTAAACAATTATCAAAAGGCAAAATTCAAAGGGTTTTGTAAAAACTGCAATAGATATGGACATAGTATCGAGAAGTGTTGGCTTAAGCAAAAGAACTATATGTGGTATGCACACCGAGCAAATGCTAGAGGTTACTGAACTCACACAAATCCTTACTGATAGTATTTTGCAGTTCCATGGGATTACAATACAAGGATATGGTGTGAATGTTGTGGAAGATATGGACATATAAGTGCCAACTATTTTATAAGGTTTGGGATGTACAATCGAAGATCATGGAGAAATCCTGGTATGGCATGTTTTCATTGTCACAAAGTTGGACACTTAGCTGGAGATTGCGGAGATCAACCTAGAAAAGACACTGAAGAAATAAAAGACAAATTAAAGATGATTTGGAAAAAGAAGGAAATTGTGTCAAATGAAGAAAGCACCTTACCTACCGAGTTAGGTGCTCCTATTCCAAATTAATCGGTAAGGGTATGAAGGGACTGCATTCTATCAAGGTTAAATCTTAACAGTTCCTATTTTATCATGTAATTAATTCAAATCTGCATAATTAAGATGTAATAGTAAGTTTGAAATTCTATCAAAATCTTTTGAAGTACTTTATAGGAAACCTACCAAGTCGGTGAATACAGGAAGCCTGTCAAGTCAGTGAATGAAGGAAGTTTGGTTACTTGGTTAAAGTAGAAAAAGGAAAGAATGTTTAGTGGAACCGAGTGCATTTAATGTTTTTGACCTAACCCACATGGAGCCAGATAAGGCATATTGTGTACTTAAAAGCATTTTCATGGTCATTTTCAACTCACCAATTTTTTGAGAGAGCAGAACAAAGCGAAACTAAGGCAATCAAACCTCCTACAAAGCAAATTCAAGGTATTTACATCAATCTTAACGCATTGTTAAGCTGGTTTATCGATCTTATCTAGTTGCTATTATTTGCTAAGTGTGAAGCGTCTGCCGTTTGAAATCCTGAAACCCTAAGGATCCTTTGTTAGCTTTTATCTGAAATCTAAAATGGCACCTAAGATCCAAGATCCCATTATTGTCAAGAATGTAGAGAAGCCCTCACTAAAATACTCTTTGACTCCCAAAGTTGCATTTGAACTGGATGAAAAAATTGCTTTTTCACTCATCCCGAATAAAGTGTTGTTAGTTGAGGATGTGAGATTCTTCACCAAATGTCATGTTGAAGAACTCGGTCATGTTGAAATTAAAGACACCTATGATGAATTATGCATAGATGGTAAATTAAATAGCAAGTATGAGCACATCAAGATCAAGGGATTAACTGAAGCCCTAGCCTATCCCCGTGTGTTCAAACCCCAGTGGGTCAAGTTTGTTCTAAGTAGAGTTCACGATGATTTCATGTGGCTAGAAGAGCAACCATTTAAGATTACCAAGGAAATCATTCATCTGATTACCAGTTACCCCATTTATGATCATGCCCAAGCCCAAAAGATGATATCATAGAAGGAACTGATCAGTTTAACCAGAGTGGAATCAGATTGCAGAGGATTGAAATTGAACAATGTCACAGATGAAGAACTAAAATTTGCCATTAGAGTTATAGGTTACTGTTTCTTCCAATTAGCAAGGGAAAACAGTGTACCCTGTACAACAATAGACCTAGCATACAAAATTGTGAAAAAGGGAATGAAAATTGATCTATGTGAGGTGTTGCTGAAAAACCTATTTATGAATCTGAACACCATTAGGAAGCCAAAGAAGAAAAAATTGGCAAATACACTAAAGTTTGGATCATTACTTGTATGCATGTTTTTCTATTTTGAAAAATTCTTTCCATCAGTCGGTAAAGTTGTTTGGGAACTACACTGACCAATCACCCATCAGATTAATGACTTCATCAAGAAGTTAGGTGATAATTTCAATGATATTATGGATGATTACTTCAGTAAATTTCAAGAAAAAATGCATAAAAGGTATAAGATTCCACCCCAGCTAGTGGAGAAATACAAAAATGACATATGTTTTGAAGTTGACACTGATTATAGTTATGTGAATGCTGTGGAACCAAGAACTCAATCTTTGTCACTGATGGGTTACGAGATTGATTTTTACATCACACAATAGCAAATTGATGTATTTCTTACATTGCCAAGACATGCTACCGAGCTGAGGTATGGAACCTATGAGGAAGTAAAGGAAAAAGTAAAAATGAGCATTGTAGTACCCAAAGCTACAAGAAAGGCAACAAAGATGATAAAGGCATTATTGGAGAAATTATGAGAAGACTCTTCCTCTACACCTGTCAAAGGCACCATTGCCATTACTGAAGAGGAATCTGAAGCCCAAGAGGCAGCTATAACACTGAGCACTGAATTGCCTAAGGGAAAAGTGTTGAAGAGAAAGAAACTGGGCACATCAAAGGCCTCACCGACTCCACCTCCAAAGCAACCTAACACTAGAGCATCTACAACTTCACCAAGTAAGAAAACAAAGAATGTTATTATTCCCAAGGTAAAAAAGACCTACAAGAAATCTACTCAGAGACTCATTTTGGCAAAAGAGTCTAGTGATACCGAATCAGAGGATGCAAGCAAATTTCAGATTGTCAAAAGAAAGAAGGTAAATGTACATAGTGTTGAAAACTTTGTGCTAATCTGAAAGATTGCAGAAAAGTTTTGAAGTACTGATTCACCCCTCCCCTCTCAGTACATTAGCTTTCCATATTGGGCCTAACAGTGTTGTGCAGCACATTGCTCAAATTTGTGACATGGCTCAACCACCTCCTGTGGATTCTATAAGTCTAGTGGTTGTATTGGGCATTAACAGGTCAATCTTTTGGTGCAATGGCAAGTGCACTTGTAATAAGTGGTATCAGAGCTTGGTCACAGGTTCAAACCCCTCGCTTGTGATGGGGAGGGGGAATTTTGCAAGGTGTACACCCTTGGTCTCCTTGTGTTGTGCAATGCAGTGCTCGGGTTTGTGACATGGCTTAACCACCTCCTATGGATTCTATAAGTCTAGTGGTTATATAGGGCATTAACAGGTCGATCTCTTGTTACAAGTGTGGTTACTGTTAGACCAAAAGATCAACCTATTAATGCTCAATACAACCACTAGACTTATAGAATCCACAGGAGGTGGTTAATCCATATCACAAACCCGAGCACAACACTCAAGTTTGTGACATGGCTTAACCACCTCCTATGGATTCTATAAGTCTAGTGGTTGTATCGGGCATTAAAAGGTTGATATTTTGGTGCAACAAAAACCACACTTGTAACAAGTAGTATCAAAGATTGGTCACAAGTTTGAATCACGCAGGCCACGATGAGTGATGCTGGGAGGGGGATTGTTGGCAGTGGTCCAGCGTCCCTCGCAGGGATTCACGACATGGTTTAACAACCTCCTGTGGATTCTATAAGTCTAGTGGTTGTATCGGGAATTGAAAGGTTGATCTTTTGGTGCAATGACAACCCTAGATTGTAACAAGTGGTATCAGAGCTTGTTCTTAGGTTCAAACCCCTCGCTTACATCGAGGAGGGGGAATGTTGCAAGGTGTGTGCCCTTGGTCTCCTTGTGTTGTGCAGCACAACGCTCAAGTTTGTGATATGGCTTAACCACCTCCTGTGGATTCTATAAGTCTAGTGGTTGTATCAGGCATTAACAGATCGATCTTTTGGTGCAATGACAACTGCACTTGTAACACATTTTAGATAAATTTAGTTAATTATATGCATTAGGGATATGCTTCAATTAGGATTCTTTCAATTAGATACTTTTGAGATGCAAAAAGGTGGTGATATGTCCTAGTAGGATAGAAAAATGAGGATGATGCCCCCTCTAGAGTGTAGTTGAATTAGATTAAGAGCATCATCTCCTCAAATTAGATTAAGAGCATACATACAAAATAGTATCAGGTGCATCATACATCATAATAAGAATCATTGTGTTATTGCATAACAAACCATTAAAAGGATTCATCCATTAATTTTTTCATAAATATCTTAGTAGGAAACACAACATGATGAAAATATTTGTAATGTAAAAATATAAATGAATTGACATGTAAAGATACATGTAAAGATAACCACAAAGTACAAGTCCTCCCACATAATCAGAACATTTAGATTTCACCAAAAAAATCAAGAAATCAATATCAAATAGATAATATACTAATCACATACCTCATACATTTAAATCATGTCATTGATCTTCTTCTTCATCCAACTCTTTGTCTGTATCATCCGATCCAGAATTGACATTGTAAGGATTGGTCATCATCATCATCATCATCATCATCATCATCATCATCATCATCATCATCATTGATATCATCATCATCATCTTCATGAACATTAACTCCTACATCATCATGATCTTGTTCCTCTTCTTCGACAACTTCATTAGGCACATCACTGACTAACTGTTGATCCTGATCATCATCTACATTATCTTCTAGTTCTTTTGTATCTTCTTCTTCCATAACATTATACTTTACCAGCCTTCCTCTAGGATCATGTCTAGTGACAAATGACCAACCCAGTTTATGTAGAACCTTTAAGTAAAATACTTGCTCACATTGGCTTGGAAGAACATAGGGCTCATTTCTAGCTCACTTAAACAACCTTGTATTAACCATTGTAAATCCATTATCATGTTCAATAATAGTTCTATTAGGATCATTTTCATTCAATCGTAGTCTGTATCATTGGACGATGAAAATAACTAATTTGAAGGACCTAAAGTCACACTCAAGTATATCATCCAAAATCCCATAGTATCAAATTTCTGAGACTTGAGGATGTATGTCGTTTCTAGAGGAAACATTAGTCACCTGAAATACTACAGTTATCCTAGAATCACAAGTTTTCTTCGTGTCATACAACTTTTGGATGCGAAATTTATGACCATTGCACCACATAGCCTTGTGGTGTTTCACCTACAATATGTCAAACATGTAAAAATTATTACATCGCTAGTTGATAAACATATTTATTCTTGGTTGAATGTATGCAAAAAACAACACACACACACATTTATATACATCATTACAATTGAAAAAAAATTAAATAATATCGGTGATTAATATATTTATACGTACCTGTTTATCTCTTAAACCATATGCTAAATCAAATTCCCTTGGTGTAACATTGGAATCTCCATTACGACGAGCTTCTTTAACCAATGAAGCCACACCTTCCCATGTTAATGCACAACCAAATTATTGACATCGTTCAATCCATACCATCATCCAATCAAAATTGTTTGTGACATACAAATGTAGTGCATCCCACTCTCGACAACTATATAAAAAATAACTAGAAATTTACAACTGATGTATATTGGAGATTAAGAATTAATTAACTATAATATATATAAAAACTAAATGTAAAATGTATTCATATTAATGTCCATGAACATCCAATAATTACCTCTCACTTTCCTCAATCTACCTTTCCCCATCGGGTACTTCCCTTCGAATTTGTTAATGCAGTTGGGATCCCAAATGTGATCTAAATGGATCTTTGCAGTGAACTTAGGAAGATATTCAGTAATGTACACCATAGTCTGGTATACCATATATCCCTTCACCATAAAACCCTCAGGATGTTCTCTTTTTCAAACCAAAGCCTTCAAAAATTTCAAGTGCCTCTCAACCATCCACATTGACCTTGTGTGTATAGGTCCACACAATTCAATCTCCTCAACTTGGTGTATGAGGTAGTGTTCTTGTGCATTGAAAAATGTCGAAGGTAGACACTTTTTCATTTCACACATTAGATGAGGAATTTTTCTCTTCCAATATTTTATCTTCTTTATGGATTTCTTTAGATGACAACCATCTACAAGTGATTCAAGACACAAATATATTAATGAGACTTAACAAAATAATATACAATATATTATATAACAAGTAAAACAAATGGCAAATATAATATCTATACAAGAAATTGAACAAATATAACTACTTATCTAATGTATTTTTCAAGATCATATATAACTTGCTTGACATTATCGTCGAAGTGGTCTGGGAGAGATAGAGGTAGAACGTACTGTAACAATTATAAAATGATCTTTTCATTGTTTTTCCAAAACTAGTAAACATAATACAATGAAAAGTATATGCAGTATACAAATATAAAGTAAATATACAAGAACATGAATTACCTTAATGAAGGTATGCCAATCATGTGTTTTCTTCCTTGGCCCAAATTCACTTTTCTTTGTTATGAGATTGTTTATGATAGCAACAAATCCTGTGGGAAAATGAATTTTGTATGACTTCTTTTATAGAATTGCTTTGCGGCTTCGTTAATAACCAAGGAAGGACACTTATATTAGTTTGGTCTCCATCACTATTTAATTGAATGACATTTTTCATTGCATGATTGGATTCTTGAATGTCACTACAAATTTTGACAATTTTTTCTTTGTCACGCCTTCCATCCAAAATTTCTGATAACTTTTCTGTTATATTCTTTCCAATATGTATAGTATCAAACAAATGCATAATTTGTAGCTTCTCATATTAGGGAAACCTACTAAATTGTCTAGGATAAGGTTTTAGTCCCTTTGGAAGGTGGTCATTAATGCCTTGATGACCTTCATGAAGCATATAAGTTTAAAAAGTTAACAACGACAATCATCGTCAATTATAGCATGAGTAAACAAAACACAATATAAAAATATAAATTCCAAATATATCATATATGATAGATAAACAATTAGATTGAATGACATTACCTTGACGATTAATTCTATTATATTCCAACTTCCATAGGAGAGGTGTCATTCTTCGTGGTTTTGATGTAGTCTTTTCTTTCCCATTGAAAATATATTTTTCAGTAGTTTGATACTTATGATTTTTGTGGAGGAAGTGCCTATACTCATCAAACACCTGCTTTCCTAAACTTGTTGAATGACGAGATTTCATCTTTGGACCACAAACCGGACATGCAAATTTTCCCTTTGTTTGAAGACCTACAAGATCATGTATAATTGGATTAAATATGCCAATTTTTATAATTATATCTATTGAATGGATTATTTAAAAAAATACATGATTTATACTTAAAAAATTAAACATTATTAAAGTGTGCAAGTTGAACATTATAACATATCACAAAAATGTGTTAGCCCCAGGGCATCATGAATTGTCCATACAAGCATTGAATGGAATTGAAATTGTCTGTCCTATTGGTCTAGAGATGTCATACATGGGTGCCTGCAAGAAGTTGTGTCCACTTTTTGGCCAAAAAGTGGAATTTTTTCTCTTTTTTTTTTGATTTTGTCTCGTTTGACCTAAATATTTGAGACACTTGAAGAATGATTCTTGAAAAAATTCAGTAATAGAAAATGTAGTGCTCGAAGTCTACTTTCCAAATATGTAATTTATTTTAATACCCGGATCTTAAAAGTTAAGTTTGAATAGGCATTAGTAAAACCTGTAGTTTAAAAGTCACTTTTTAGGACCATACCATGCCCGTGTAGGACAAGCATAATTTGATCTAAATGAAAGTATTTTTCTTTATCCTTTTGGGGAAAGATCTATAACTCACTCACCTTTGATGAGGATATTTTTTTGTAATTTGTTTTCCATATATATATTTTTTGTAATTTTTTAACTGGGCATAATCAGTGTTTTGAAAAATCCGCGTGTACGACAGGCATAATTTGACCTAAACTTAACATTTTTTAATTTTTTTTAAAAACTGTATAGATTCGTCTCTAGTTTGATGCCATATAATTATTTTTTCAAAAAATTTAAAGACAAAAAAGTTATTAAAATTTTAAAAAACCCTGTTATTTCAAGTTTATGGATCTCTTTCATTAGAAATTATTTTAAAATTAAAAATATTGATCCATTCTTTTAAAAAATTATATATTTGGAATCTAAACAGTGTGTACAATAATGAGTTTTTGTTGTTTAAAAAAATTCTGAAAATTAGGTGTTCAGATATATTTTTTAAGTCATTTTTTTGTATGAAGATTGATTTGGCCTTCAAGTTGCAGGTCAAACCAATTCCAAGCCTCAGGTTCAAATTTTCGAACCATTTTCCAAGCCAAATTCCAAACCATTTTCCAAGCCAAATTCCAAACCATTTTCCAAGCCAAATTCTGAACCTACAAGCGGGCCCCAAAAACATTTTTTTACAAATGAGATCTCCTATCTAAAACGGAATCCCGTATTGAAAACGAGATCCTGTTCTATTTTGCCAATTAATTAAAAATGCAAAAACAACACGGGATCCCTTTTTGAATTAAAATGAGATCCTGTGTTGAAAATGGGATCCCATTTTGTTTTGCATTAATTTTTTTTTTCAATTTGTATAAATAATAGATATTTTTACATAATAAATCATCTTCAAATGTGCGAGTTTTTACATAATATTTTATGATTTAGTTGTCCTTTGGATGCTCTTTTGTTGCAATTTTAGATCCATTTTTTGAAGGTAACATTTATGTTGTTTGTAACTAGGTAAAAATGGGTTCGGATTGCCTTAAGGCAACATCCGAACCCATATAGGACTGGGTCCTATCCTAAAGGGGTAACGTGCCCCCAAGTTGAGCCCAACTCTATACCTCCATGCCACCCTAAATAAATTGGCACCAAAAGAGGGAGGCCGACTTGGATTTAATAAAGGCTAAGGACTCATATAAATAAAGGTTAAATTGCAAATGCAAATACAATTCAGTTATCCATGAAATCAGTGAATTAGCTCTGCAAACAAGAGGTGCAAAATCACCAAAGAAGGTTCTGTGAATTTGTCCAAGGATTGGGCAAACTTATTCAATAGGATATAGGGCATTTTGTTGCAATCTTGAAGCATGCAAAAAGGGCAGATCTGGTATATAAAGATCAGATTCAGAAAAGCAAGCTAAGTATTGTATTTGTGCAATAAGAGTGAATACATAATCTGACCTGTGGGTCTTTAATGTTGGGTTTTTCCTCCTTGGAGGTTTTCCTAGGGTATTTCTATTTGTCTCTTGCTTCCTTGTTTCATTCTTGAATTTACTTGATTATAGTTTACTAAATTACAAATTTGATTAATAAACTAGGGCATGATTAAATGTTACAAATCTGATTACTGATCTTAGGCACGAATTTAACATGGTATCAGAGCTAAGGTTATACTAACCCTAAGATTTCAGTAAGCTCTTACCTTCAGGTTGTTGTTCATCTTTTATTAAGATAATGACAGGGGTGAAGTTAGAGGGCATCATCGGGTCCTCATCAAGGAGTCATTCTTTAATTCATTAAAGATTGTGGAGATTCGAGTGAAGAATCAGAGAAGGAAGTAACTGATATTTCTCCTTTTAGATTTTCAGATCTCTGGAATGCAAAGTGTATACTGTGGAGTTATTACCTTATTTAGACCTTTAGAGTTGTTGACTTTTATAATTGGTCTAAACCCTAGATTGGTATATATTTCATGATTCTTAACCCTTGACATGATCCGATCCAATTTTAATAATGATTGAATCTTTGATGGTATGGTAGATTTATTTTGCTACTAGACATGCAACTGCTATTTTGTATTGCTAACAAAATCAGTTGTATTCCCACCAATATTCAAACCCTAGCTGATTGTGCTAAGGCATATCAAGAGGAGATTGCGAATTATGGCCTTTTGAAGATAGACTGCAAAGATAGTTTCTTCTGGGGAAGCTTTTGATTCCAGTGTTAGTGATAGCTAAACATCAACAGGTGTATTTTTCTTAATTATTTATTAACTTTGTGATGAGAGACTTTATGATAATTGAAGGTTAAGTATTCCTATTGAATAACTTTGTCAATTTGTTTATATGGGGTTTCTTTGTCAAGTTGTAATAATAAGGGTTTCATTATCAATATTTGCTTGTTATGGGTTTGTGCTTACTTAGTTTTGTAAAAACCCCTATTGGGTTGTGTGAAAGGAAAATGATATTCTCTTTGAATTAACCCATGTTGGGCCAATCATGTTTTGAGGTTCCCTGTGTCAGGTGTTTATCCTTGTAGGTCTACAAGTAAGTTTGTGCCTGTGTTATCCCAAGTTACCATCCTTATATAATCCCTGTTGCATTCAAGCTCATGTCATTAAATGTTGTGACAAATGCAGTTTTATTATGTGCCAGTTATCTGTTAAAATAACTGCATGACAGGTTGCTTTCAGTTAATTGGTTATGATGATGCTCTTTCTTACATAGTAGAAGTTATAATGTATTGTTGTAAATAGCATATGTAGGAAGAGTGAAAGATGATCAAGTCAGTGGTCTCCTTCTGTGATTAGCATTGAGATCTCTTTAGGCTGAGGTAAGCATTTTAATCATTAACTTCTTCTACTTCCACCAAAGTTGAATATAATTAGGATCTTGTTCAACAAAGTATGAAGATTCTATTCTACTTGATATTTATCAATCATATGTATGTAGTCATACTATATCTTGTGATTGGGTTTATAAGAAATCTCAATTTCAGTTGTTCAGTTTGAAAGATGATTTGGATTATGTATTTTGCTTGCTTGAATAAGTATATAAGGATGCTTTCAGGCATGGTTATTTGGATGGGAACTAGGTTGTATCTCAGCCTCTTGGGGTTAAAGATGAAGGTTTTCTGAAAATTCACCTTGCAGAAGGTGAAAGTAAGAGAAAAGCAAGTAGCATCTTCAGTGTTATATTATTTCTGGTTCCTTTATTGATTCTTATTTGATTAAGGATTATGAGGGAGTCCTATCTTCAATAAAGACTTAGTATTTAAAGAATTGACAATCATTTGTTAAGTCTAGGGTTTTGTAAAGTTATAACTTCCTTTCTGAAAGTATTTTGGTTTTTGATGTGATGATTTAACTCTATTCCCATCATTGGAATATAAGGAATAATTAGTGCAAGGATCTAAATTTATTGTCTTCTAGGATTAGAAATATGTCAAGGATCTAACCAAATTATTCCAAGTCAAGTATACTTTTGATATTTAGAATAATGGATTGTAAACCTTTATGAAAAATAACATAAAGATTGAGGATGTCTATAGCAAAGTCTGATTTTGTAGATTCATATGAAGACAAGCAGATGATTGGTGGATGCCTCAGCTAATTCATGATCAAGGTTGAAGCATGTTGTTGCTGTCAAGCATATCTTGTTACATTTTGAAAATATCAAATGATTGTGAGCAGAAGACTGTAATCACCTCAGAAGGCTAACTCAAATTCTGAAGTGTCTCAGATAAGGGAAATCACTTCTATCTCTTGTTGTAACTTGGATACCCTATGATCTCTTAGGACTACAACAAAACAGTCCTTAGTCACACTGGGTATTGCTTAAGCTGAATTCATTGGAGCATGAACTGTATCAAGGAAATTGTGTGGTTTTTCAAATTCTTGTTGAATGCTTTCTTATAATTATTTATTATCAGAGTCGTATAGAGATACCTGAAAATTCAGTGTCTTATGGTAGGATAATCTTGTGTTGCAAATGTTCTCACCAAGTCTTTTGAAGCTTGAGTACTTCAGAAGATAGACTTGGAGTTGTGAAGAACACTACCTTGATTGAGAAGGAGTCTCAACCTCAATGATGCATTGTGTTTCATTAACTACCCTTTGCGGCTAATGTAAGGTGGTAGTGTAATCTTCTCAGGGAGAAGAGTAATTGTTACCATCCTTTGTGGGCAATGTAAGATGGTAGAAAAGATGGATTTTCATCCTATGCTTGTGTGTTGGATGGAAAGTGTACTAGAAAGAAGATTATGTTTATTCATTCTTTGCTTGTGTGCAAAATGGAGGACTATGGCTTATGTAACTTCATTCTATGCTTGTGAGCAAGATGAAAGATTATGATTTTCTGATGTTACATTTTTCTTTGGGAGAAGATTGAGGTAAAGATAATGCATTCTTCTCTGGGAGAAGATTAAGGAGAATACTCATGTGCAAATAAAGTTGGTGCTACAATCTTCTCTGAGAGAAAATTGAAATGGGAGCTCTTCATCAATCTTAGAAGGCAATGAATGGTGTATATGCATGATAGATATCATGAAAAGAGTCCATGATGAGCATAAATATACTTGTGTTTGTATTCATGTCTTGTAGGTGTACATGATAAAGTTCAAGATTCATCCTCTAAAAGAAAGGCAAGATGAATATTATAAAAGGATCCATGATGAGTTACCATTATGTGATTTGGTTACTTATTACTTATGGTTACTGGCTACTTGTTGTGATCCTCTCTAAGGAGTGTTGGCTGAGTTCAAATTACAGATTGCATAATGAATGTACCAGGAAAAGTACTTTGGGTATTTGCTTCAACTTGGGCTCTGCAGTGATCTCTTGGGCATGTAGAAAGCAATCTTTCATAGCATTGAACACTGCAGAAGTTGAGTACATTGCAGCATCTGTTGCATCCAGAGAAGTAGTGTGGCTTGGCAAACTCCTCGTTGGATTATTTGGTCAAGCTAGTGGTCCTACCACCATTCATTGTGATAATCAAAGATGTATAAAGATGTCAGTAAATCCTGTGTTCCATGATTGGTCTAAACATGTGGAAACACACTATCACTTCATTCGGGATATGGTGCAAAGAGGCGCCATTCAACTAAAGTACATTAGCACTGAAGAATAGGTTGCAGACATCCTTACCAAACCCTTATCCAGAGTGAAGTTTGAATACTTCAGAGACAGACTTGGTATTGTGGAAAATGAAACTCTGATTAAGAGGGACCTCCAATCTCAGTGACTCTATCTATAGCACTTTCATCATTCTTTGCTTGTGTGCAAGAATGAATTGTGTCCAATCTATGCTTGTGTGCTAGATGGAAAATTGTAATTATGTAAAGACCCACTTGTGTATTACACTTTCTATGCTTGTGTGCTAGAACCATCCTATGCTTGTGTGCTAGGTGGAAGACGTAATTCTATGCTTGTGTGCTAGATCCATTCTATTCTTGTGTGCTAGATGGAACTCTAAAGGTTCAGATTATGTATTCTCTTCTTCCCTAGTTAAGAGGGAGTGTTGTTTGTAACTAGGTAAAAATGGGTTCGGATTGCCTTAAGGCAACATCCGAACCCATATAGGACTGGGTCCTATCCTAAAGGGGTAACATGCCTCCAAGTTGAGCCTAACCATATACCTCCATGCCACCCTAAATACTCCACGCTACAATAAATAAATTGGCGCCAAAAGAGTGAGGCCGACTTGGATATAATAAAGGCTAAGGACTCATATAAATAAAAGTTAAATTTCAAATGCAAATACAATTTAGTTATCCATGAAATCAGCGAATTAGCTCTGCAAATAAGAGGTGTGAAATCACCAAAGAAGGTTGTGCGAATTTGTCCAAGGATTGGGCGAACTTATTCAAGAGGATATAGGGCATTTTGTTGCAGTTTTGAAGCATGCAAAAAGGGCAGATCTAGTATATAAAGATCAGATTCAGAAAAGAAAGTTAAGTATTGTATTTGTGTAATAAGAGTGAATACAATCTGACCTATGGGTCTTTAATACTGGGTTTTTCCTCCTTGGAGGTTTTCCCAGGGTATTTGTGTTTATCTCTTGGTTCCTTGTTTCATTATTGAATTTACTTGATTATAGTTTACTAAATTACAAATCTGATTAATAAACTAGGGCATGATTAAATGTTACAAATCTAATTACTGATCCAGGGCATGAAATTAACAGTTTATTGCATAATGTTTTAGTCATGGGGTCTAAACAATGTCAGAAGAAGAAACAAAGAAGGGTATTGACTGTGGAGGAAATTCAAGTAGAAAGAGAGGAGGCCAAATGGCAAAGAGATAAAAGAATGAGGATTCGACAAATGAATAATCCCGATACTTCTAGATCCATAACAATGGAAGAGACAAACATTCAAGATGATGCCTTGGGGGATCAGATGGACGTAGATGATGCAATTATGGATGATGTTGATGTTAATGAAACAATTATGAAGAATTTTTCAAGTACAACATCCTCAAATCCAGGTACATCTTCAAATTATCTAGGCACATCTTCAAATCGTTCTCTGGAAGACATGGATAATGTGATTATAGGTGATATTCATATTGATGATTTAGTAGAAGCTGGATATACCAATGTTGAGATTGATATAATTGTCCATGAAAATGAAAACCTTCATGTTGGTAAAGATGAAATTCTTTTGAATGTTGAAAGTGAAAATCCTTTTGAACATGGTGAAAATGAAAATACTCCAATTGTTGAAGATCAGGGAAACTTTTTTATAAAAATTGAAAAAAAGGTTTTGGATAATCTTCTTGGTAATATTTATTGGAGATAGATAAGAACATATGCCAATAGAATATACAAAGAATTTTTTTATTGAAAAAAACTTGCAATTCAATGTCAAATTATGATGCAATTGATGAGAATGTGGAAAATGAGAAAAGTGATGAAAAAAATAGGCATCTATGTGAAACCATAAAAAAAAGATGAATCCGTTAAGCATGCTATGTCTATTGTTGCAAGTGCCATCGAATCTATTGGTACAACGAGTTGATCTAAAGATAAGAATGTGGCACGATGAGCTATAACATCTGCCATAGTGAATAAAGAAACCTTGAATAAAAGGATTCCTCTTCAAGCCACGCGAACGAGAATGAGGAGAAGATCAACTCTACAAGACAAAAATGAAATTTTGCAAGAACAACACAATTCATGTGTAATTATAATTATATATATATATATATATATATTTAAAAACAATTTAAAAATTTCAACTATAAGTTCAATAGCACATACCTGTACATGAGTAGGCTCATCTCCTCTAGACTCCACTGAGGGCTATGCATCTCTAGGTGCTATAGGGGCAGTCAATGGCATTGGTATCTCATGCTATATATAGTACATACACATATATATAGATTGATCAATAATTTAAAATAGAAATTTAAATTAAATTTATATTTAAAATGTTCAATTTGAACTAGAGATAATTTAATGCTCATACGCATGTACTTGACTTAGATCATCTCCTCTACGCAATGTATCCTGGGTGACATCAAAAGGTCCACTATCAACAAGATCCTACAATATATTTAAAAAAGAGATGTGTGTCAATTATATGCATGCATGTACACACACACACACACACACACACACACACACACACACACACATATATATATATATATATATATATATATATATATATATATATATATATATATATATATATATATATATATATATATATATATATATATATATATATATGGCCCATCTGAATGTAAACTCATCCTGATGGTTGTGTCCACCTGTACAACAAAATTAATTAAATCTAGATATTAAATCAATTGTACATGTTTATTTATTTATTTAAAATATCATGTAAGTTTGATGAACAAAATTAATTAAATCTCTCTCTCTCTCTCTCTCTCTATATATATATATATATATATAAATTAAGTTAGAGTGTCAACGTACTGAATCTCTCTACTCATCCGCAACAACCGATGTTGAAAGAGTTGCACTCACCATAATGGTAGGTGGATAATCCAACATGGAGGCTAGTGTCGTAGTGGCCCCAAACATGGGCTGGAGACATACATGTGTAAATAGTGAAGACATATAGATAGAGATATCTATATAAATATAAATTTAAATATATATAGAAAACTGTATGCATTGGATCTACCCAAACCTGTTTACCACGTGAATCATGATCTATGGGATGATCATCGACACAAAGAAAATTGACATATGAACTAATATTATCATGATCAATGGATGCTCTCCATGGAGCTGAAGAGGATGGACCATGATGTGAACTCGAAGCAAGGTCTGGACCATCACAAGGCCCATAGCATAGTCGATGGCAACTCATACAAAAATGAGGTCCTGATGTACGTGGAATGGTTGTACTCATGTCAACATCATCCTCACCAGTGTCAATGTGGCCACGGTCCAACAAATCAGATGTTTGCAGACTAAGACTACTAGTGAGTGTGGTCAATGAGTCCAATGTGGAGATAACAGAACGCTGATGAACAATCATAGGTATAACAAGCATAGCCACAATGGCCTAGCAACGGGTAGGTTTGTTGGGGTTAGTAGGTTCCCCCAACCTATCCTGTGTAATGCCACCACCAACACCCTAGAATGCTCTAGTATCAAAATAATTGGGCTTTAAACCCCAACAAAAACTATATGTATAATTTTCTCAAGAAGTATAAAGGGCAATCTAAGTTGGCATGTGGTGGGGTGTCAAATACCATCTACCATCGATCCCAAAAATTATCGGCCATGCCCTGATGTGCACACCACCCCATGGATATGTGGGATTTGTTTGGTGGAAGGTGTTCACCTGTGATGGGGTTTGAAAAATATGGAACAAAGTGAGATTTGTCTATTCTTAAGTTCAAAATATCCCTATAGGAGAGGCCATCAGAATAAAACTAGCATCTCTCCTCTCTCCATGCTTAATGTGAATCAAGCTCTGTATGTATGTGGCTTAAGGGGATAGGCCTAATTAGGATGTATGTGGCTTAAGGGGAAGAAAATTTAAATAGGAGACACATGTGGCTTAAGGGGTATGGTCGTAATAATATACATGTTAAAAGAGGTACATGGTCGTAATTAGTTAATTTCATGTGTACTTAGAATACAAATTTCAAATTTAGCATCTACAAATTTTGTAATTAATCATTTAAGACATGTCTTAAAGGGATTGGCCTAATTAGGATGTATGTGGCTTAAGGGGATAGGCCTAAATTATAGGATGTAGGTGCATTTCCTAATTACATGTGTCTTAAGGGGACATGGTCGTAATTAAATTTAATTTGATCGTAATTACTTAATTTCATATATATTTAATAGGACCTATTATGCTATTTAATATATGACATTTAATGATATATATAGTTAATAGGTCCTAGTATGTTAAAAGGGGTATTGTCATAATAGTATTTTAAGAGGGGTATGGTTGTAATTAGTTAATTTCATGTACTTAGAATAGGAATTTCAAATTTAGCATCTACAAATTTTGTAATTAATCATTTAAGACACATGACTTAAAGTGATTGGCCTAATTAGGATGTTGTGGCTTAAGATGATAGGCCTAATTAGGATGTATGTGGCTTAAGGGGATAGGCCTAGATTATAGGATGTATGTGGTTTAAGGGGAAGAAGAACTACTTTAAATATAGGACACACATGTGGCTTAAGGGGATCATTTTAAATAAATAATTACGATTGGGATCCCCTTAAGACATGTGCATGTCCTAATTACATGTGTCTTAAGCGGACTTGGTCTTAATTAAATTAAATTTGATCGTAATTACTTAATTTCATATATAGTTAATAGGACCTATTATGCTATTTAATATATGACATTTAATAATATATATAGTTAATAGGTCCTAGTATGTTAAAAGGGGTATGGTTGTAATAGTATGTTTTAAGAGGGGTATAGTCGTAATTAGTTAATTTCATGTACTTAGAATAGGAATTTTAAATTTAACATCTACAAATTTTGTAATTAATCATTTAAGACACAAGACTTAAGGGGATGGTCATACAATTAGGACATAATATGAGATCTTATGTGGTCAAGTTGGGTCATAAGGGGTAAATGTTGTATACATAAATGTTAAAAAGGTGGCATTGTGTCCTAAGGGGCTAGACGCATGTGTTTAAACTAGATATATATGTCTTAAGGGGATGCAGGGCTAATTGGGACATGTGGTACTTGAAAGGGGATCAAACTATTTATTAGGACATGTGGCTTAAAAGGGGAATGAGACATAGCTTAAGGGGACACACATACATGTTCTAATGTACATGCATGACCCCTTAGGACCACATAATGTGACCTCTTAGGACACCATGTGATCCTATGGGGTCATACATGTACATGGTCCTAGAAGGGGTTTAATGCATGAGTTAGAGCGCGTGCATGTGTGTGATGGGCCTTTAGGACCACATTGTTTTCTAAGGGGTCATATGTGATCCTAAGGGGTCACGCATGTTTTCTAACACATTCGTGACCCCTTAGGACCACATATGAGCCCCTTTAACATCCTATACTTAGTTTATACAATATACCCCAACTACTAGGATGGTAAAAGGGGTCATATGTGGTCCTAAGGGGTCACACATGTGTTCTAACACATGCGTGACCCCTTAGGACCACATTATGACCCCTTAGAACACAATGTGGTCCTAGTAAAGGCCCGTCACACACATGCACGCATTCTAACTCATGGTATAATATGGACATGGAACAAACTAAATTATAGGACACATGTGGCTTAAAAGGGGAATGAATGTGAAAATAGGAGATGGCTTAAGGGGACATGTGCATGTGTTCTATAATGTACATGCATGACCCCTTAGGACCACATATGACACAAGATTAGAACACAATGTGGTCCTAAAGACCTGTCACACACATACACACATTCTAACTCATGGTATAATATGGACATGGCTTAAAAGGGGATGCAGGCCTAATTGGGAGATGTGGCAAGAAAGGGCATCAAACTAAATTATAGTCCACATGTGGCTTAAAAGGGGAATGCATTTGAAAGTAGGAGATGGATTAAGGGGATACACGCATGTTTTCTACAATGTACATGTGTGACCCCTTAGGACCACATATGACCCCTTTGGGCCAACTTGTGATCTTATGGGGTCATACACATATACATGGTCATAGAAGGGGTTGAATGCATGAGTTAGTTCACATGTGCATGTGTGATGGGCCTTTAGGACCACATTATGTTCTAAGGGACTATCATATATGTGATCCTAAGGGATCTCACACATGTGTTAGAACACATGCATGACCACTTAGGACTATATATGAGCCCTATTAACATCCTAGTAGTTGGGGTATAACCACATATGAGCCCTATTAACATCCTAGTAGTTAGGGTATAATTGTATACCCCAACTACTAGGATGTTAATAGGGCTCATATGTGGTCCTAAGCATTCATGCATGTGTTCTAACACATGCATGATCCCTTAGGATCACATATATGACCCCTTAGAACACAATGTGGTCCTAAAGTCCCGTCACACATGCGTTCAACCCCTTAGGACCATGTACATGTATGACCCCATAGGATCGTGCATAGTGTCCTAAGGGGTCATGTATGTGGTCCTAAGGGGTCACACATGTATATTAGAATGTGCATGCATGACCCCTTAGGACCACATACATGACCCCTTTGGACACTATGGCTAATCCTATGGGGTCATATGTGTTCGTCAGGGGTTGGATGTGATGTGATCCTATGTGGTCATAGGGGGTATGTTGCATACAATAGATGTTAACAAGGGTCATATGTGGTCCTAAGGGGTCACATGCACACATGTTAAAAAGAACATGCATGACCCCTTAGGACCAAATATGATCCCTTAGGACATGATGTGATCCTATATGATCATATGTGGTCCTAAGCGATCGCGCATGTGTTAGAACACATGTGTGACTTCTTAGGACTACATATGACCCCTTACGTTCCACTGTGCTCCTATATGGTCATATATTAGGTCATATAGGTCAAATGGTCATGTATGTGATCCTATAAGTTTTGGTTTTTCATCATTTTCATTTTATTTTAAGAAAAGGTTTTGGTTTTTGTTTTTCTATGTTTTAGTTAAATTTCTATGTTTTGATTTTTCGTTTTGGTAAATTTTAACAATGTTTTAAAAATTTTCATTTTTGTTGTAATTTTTTGGTTTTGGTTTTCATTTTCATTTTTGTTTTGTTCTTGTATTAAATGTTTTAGTTTTGACTTTTTTGGGGGTTTTGGTTTTGTTTCAAGGTTTTCAACATTTTTATTAAATTGATTCATTTAAAAAAAAAAATCCTAATTTAATCAATTCATAAAAAAAGTTCATTATCAATAATTAAAAAAATAAATTTCAAACTAAATTTAACTAATTTTTATACTAAAAACATACTTTTCTATTGAAAGTTTTTTTTATTAAACTAAAAATCAATTTTTTTAATAATTTTTTTTAATAATTTTTTTTAAAAAAACTAAAAGTCTAATTTTTTAACTAAAAAATTAATTTAAATATGAATTATTGAAAAAAAATGGGTGTTGGGCATACTTGCAAGACTTGCAGGCAGCTTGCTGACACTTTCTGGGAGGGCTCCACTCCTTCAATCGGATCCCGTATGGAAAAAATGAACCCTACTTTGTTTAAAAAAAAAATTATATATTCAAAATGGGATCCCTTGTTGAAATGAAATGGGATCATCCCATTTCATTTTAACATGGGATCCTGTTTCATTTTAATACGAGATCTCGTTTGGGGTTCTAGGCTCAGGATCTCGGGTCCCACAGGATCTCGTTTATTTTTCAGCTCGGGATCCCGATCATAGACGAGATCCCGATTTGTCTCCTATTGACTCTACCCAATTTGCACTTTTTAACTAAGTCCAAAACTTCCACATTAAGTGGACACAACTTCTTGCACTTACCCACATAGTGACACCATTCCATAACTCCAGCAACTCGTCGATAAGAGGCTCGATATGTACATTCGTATCTTTAACTTGGTACTTACCTAGTTGAATGAACAAAAACATTACATAATTATTATAACCATTTTATTGAATTATATATAATTTAATGTACATGACTATTAAATGAAAAAAATACCTGGAACAATCATTGCCAACATTATGTGCTCCCTCTTTATTGACATCCATGGAGGAATGTTATTGTTGATAACTAAAACATGCCACACTGAGTAAATAGATCTCAACTCTCCAAATGGATTGACATCGTCCATTGCCAATGAAAGTTTGAGATTACGAGGTTCTTCTTTAAAGTGTGGCCATTTTTCCTCTATGTCTGTAAATGTACAACCATCCACAGACATTCAAAGAATGTCATCTCGACTTCTATTGCATGAATGGTAATGCATAAATTGTGCCAAGATTTCACACCTAAATAATCATTGCAAACGTGGAATAATGAGAATATAACAAAGAACCTTGCGAGCCACCTTTTTTGTTAGTTGATATGTTTGATATCTACTCATATGACATTCAGGATGTCCTTTTGAAAATTCATGTTGTTTATGATATATAATATGATCATTGGGAAATGCATCTATTGCTTGATACTCCAATCCAATATCTTTCATAATGACAGATAATTCTCGGTATGAGCAAGGTAGAATATTTGATGGTGGTAACAAAAAATCACCTGTCAATCTAGAACAAAAAAAATAATCTGTTAATATAAAAATATTAATGGTACGTATTTCACCTTTTATTTACTAGTAATGAAATAACAACAAAAATAGATGAAAAAAGTTGACATTTATGACATACCTTAACATACGTGCGATTGTTATGTTGGATAAATCATTCATAACCTTCAAGTTCACCAATAACAATACAACGAAGAGAAGAGTTGTTTGGGAGCTTTCGTAAAGGGGCTCGTATGCCTTCTCAAGTATAGGTAAATCATGAACAACATCAAAGTCATCTTGATCATCATGATGAGCTGTGCTAGTACTAAATGTGTCATGGGTCAATGCATTTGTACCATCATCTTCAACTGTGTTTTCTAGTGCATGATAATCTTCTTCCATAGGATCATTATCTTCAACTTCGATATTCACACCTCCATGTTGCTCCACTTGGAAAACCACATTCTTTGGGTTGTGGTAGTCCATATCATGTGCCCTAGGGCAGCCCACCTATATAAAAAATGATCAACATAAATAAACCATGATCATGATCTTATCATCAAGTGGTTTTTAATGTATATAAATTGTTGAAATAATATAAACATTTACAAATGCAATCAATATAAACACATATAATGAACAACTTACCAATGGACGATAATCATGCCCCCCTTCAATGTGACCATGCTGCCGACAATGTTTCTCAGCTATTGTGATTAAAAGTCTTCTAGTCTTTAAGCCCTTCCAATTTTTGTAGGGACAATAACATTTCCCATCACCTTTTCTTTTCAAGCTAGACCACAATCTAGCAATTGTCTCCTTATTTTGTTCTTCGCTAATATTATCTGACATGATTTTTCTTCATAGGCAAAAAAATTAGGCTATGGAAAATTCTGTCTATAACCTTCACAAACCAAGCAAAACGATGTCACAAGTACGGAAAACACTATCCGCGCTATTTTTTATATTATTTACTTGACTAACCCTAAGGTTTTTTTCTTCTTTTTCACTATTTTGTTTTTTGTCGGAATTCCGATGAACATCCATTGTAATTCCGATGATGAGTACTTTCATCACAATTCCAACGAACGTCGGGAAAGATTTAAATTTTTTTTTTTGACACAAATTGCCTCATAAGATCCGACAAAACAAAAAAAATCCCATAGTTCATAAAAAATTTTAGTTGGAAAATGCACCCAAATGAGTTAGTGGGGTTGTTGAAACATCAAATGGCTATGAAGTTGCTAACTACTGGTTCCACTTGATGCTAAAAAGTATGCAAATTATGTGCTGACATTTGTTTATGTCGAGGAAAAAGGATTAGTGAATCCCTGATTCAAACTATGACCACTGTAATTTGATCCTAGGGAGACTGACACCGCTATTTGTGTGGTATATGTTGGTATTGAAATCTGAGAGGTGCAAGTCAGACTCTGAGTGGATGTATTTGAGATATTCTTAGTTGTTTGAAATGTGACATTGGCATACGATTGCGATGTTACATTAAGACCTGAGGATGTTGTACCTAAAGTTGAACTACTAATGGCAGCCACAATAGCTTGTGTCAATGTTGTTTGCATGTTTTGGTTTATACCATGGGTGGAACTCAAGGACACATGATGTGTTTGAGATGAACTTGGTGCTGGATTTGTGTTTTGATGTAAGGTGATTCTAGGAGGTAAGATCGTTGTGACATCAAAGTTAAATAGTAGTCTAGCCCCATTTTGTAGTAGTAGTGAAAGATATCTATCTTTTTCATGGTTAATAATGGGCATTAAGGATCACAAGGACATGTGGATCTTGTTGGGACACCTCAATCTCTTTTGTTGTCAAATTGTGTTGTAATTCGGTCATTGGAGGTAAACTATCTTGGTTTGTTGATAAAGGGGGCAGGGTTGCCCCTCCTTGATATTATCCTTTGAGTGTGTAGATATGTTCATTATGCTTGTTGGATTAAATTTAGGGTCACTATTATGATCCATTTGACTCTTGGCTTCCTATGATTGAGTAATGGGCATTAAGAATGACCTAAGGATGTAATGCAAACTCTAGGACAGGTTATGACACTCTAAAGACTTGGATGTAAGACTCAACTAAGGATAATCAACTGAGTATGCAAGATAACTAGACACTCTACTAGGGATTAAGACAAGGAGGTTGTTGTTATTGCAGCCTAATTCTCTCAAGTATTTGCCGAAGGATTTCTCTCTTAGCTTGGATCTCAATTTGACAGGATTTTTGTATCTCTTCCTCCAAAACAAAAGTAACTCTTATATACTGGGGTGCACTCTTTTTTAGTTTCCAAGAAAGGTTATTAAAATCAAAGATGATATCTTATTGAACATCATTTGGTCCTAAATTAGGTTGTAAGAATGGGAAGAGATCCTCATTAGGTAACACCATCTATTACAAGGATGCACTAAATGGACTAGACACAATTGAGTTTATGCAATCTATATGATCGTAAGTATGATATAGATATGGAACTTATGGAAATCTAGGGATTATTAAGAAACACAACCTAAGAAACTTAGGGATGGCTAAGGATATGCAATCTATATGGAAACCTGGGGACAACTAAAGACATGAAAGATGTAAGAATATTAGGGACAATAAAGGACATGAAAACAATGAGAACCTTGTTGGAAAGAGACATTGCATTGTTGTTTAGATGTTGTCATTGATGGCAACTTGAGTTTGATATCCAATTCGTAGCTCATGATTCATTCATACCAGAAGAGAGATTGAGGTCTAGTGAGAAGAATAGGATACCCGATAGAGTGTATAGTATTTTGATTGGTAGATCATTTGTGTTGAGTATTTGGTGTTGTAGATCTTAGAGATGCATTGAGGTCATGTAATATGCCTTATCCCAGGTTTGTGTGCTTCAATGTTGAGTATTGAGTGAGATGGAAGATCCAGTAGATAGGTTTTCAGTTAGAACAGTGCTCATCAGTCGTAAGGTGTGGATATTGTAAACTGAAAAATTGGAGGCTTAGCAAATTCGCCAATTGGAAGGGGAGATTTACTAAGCTCAATTTTCACTTGAGGAAACTTTACATTCAAAAGAGGGGGATGAATCTAGTATATCTAATCCCAAAGGATACAAGGATTGAATACTAAGTAGATTGATTATGTTTGAAATATAGTTAACCCTCTTTTGTAAGCTGAATAAGTAAAGTGCTGAAATTGAAGACAAATTAGGCAAAAAAAATGATCTATAGTTTCAAGATCTAGTCATGCACTTGGATCTAAGAAGTTTGAGATGATTTAGAGCTGCTCTGCGAAATCGGGCAAAATTTGCAGGGACTGTGTGTCTGGATAGGGGCTCCCTCCCATTGGTCCTCCGGAATTTTGCATGTCCAAAAGGGTTTTTCCGTCTCTAGGAATAAAGCTTAATTCTAGAAGTACAACTATGCACCTGCGTCTTGTACATAGAAAGAAGAAGAAAGGGGTTGGGGATAGGGGTTTTCCTCAGTCAAACCTTGGTTTGGAATCAACCTTGAATGAAATACTGCAAATTCTTGAAATAAATAATGGAAAGGTATACCTTCAAATCTGCAATAGATGATAATGATCCTTTGCTTCTTAGATGTAATCACATATGTTGTATGAAATGACATGAACATGACAAAACCATAACACACACACATGCTTGCAAATGAATGATGTAATGTTGTTCCAATGGAAAGATGAAGAATATGAAACCTTGAGGAATGCTAGATGATGAATGCTTGATGCTTAAATGCTTGAGATCGTATTCTGCATTCATGAATTTATGATTATATCATTATCGTGTGTTATGCTAAATGAGAGGGGAAGACCTCCTTATATACTTGATTGTCATTAATTGTTTAATTTTATGACAAAGGCCGACATAGGGGATTATTTCTTGCTCACATTTGAGATAGGTTCAAGGGAGAGGGGCCAAGATAGGTCCCCTTTAGGGGATCCCAGGATGCCACACCCTAGTCCTAGTGGGGATCAAGGTACTACGCCCTTGTCTTGCCCTATTTTGGGGTAGGATCAAGGTGGCCATGCAAATGAAGTATGGTTGCATAGGGGAGGCATAAATAGGTCCCGATAAAGAATGAGGGAGAGATCAGTAAGGTGAGGACCTAGAATGCCATCAAAATTGCAAGGGGTGCAATTTTAGGATGCTATAGATATTCATTGCGCAGATCATGTAGAGTAATTTTGGCAATTTTTTGTGTTTTCGAGGATATTAAGACAACATATGGGAAGCATGTGGACAATTTATTTTGGTCCTCATGATTTTTTTGGATTGGATTGAGCCGACAAGGGTAACACATTTCATTTGTGTGTTATGTGTTTTTGGGCCGACATGAGATGGATCTAATTTGATGTTACAGATATATATGAGTGATTGATATGGTCATTTTTTATGGTGGTAGATATATGTGAAGTGTATGAGTGTTTGTGCGCAATTTCATGTGCATGGTTGAAGGATTTGTGCTCCGAAATGTAGCAAAACATCAGAACAGAGCAATGTTGTAGAACATAGTATTTTGTGCTTAGCCAGAACTATTTTTGGCATTTATAGATGTTGTTTATCAGTTTAGACATTCCAATTACTATATGTAATCATTTGTAAGGCAGTGAGACTTTCGAGGTTGTAGCCCTTATTGTATTTGAGCAGTGAGCTCTAGGCAGTGTGCCTAAATGCATGTGCATTCCCCTCATGTAATATTATTTTTTATTTTATTTTATTTTCAGTAAAAAGGCCTTAGCCATATTTTATTGATAGAAAATGTTACAATCTTTGCTCAGTGCGGGTGCTGGTAGGAAAGAGTGGAGAGGAGAAAACCTCTAGCCTTTCCCAGGACCATTGGTCTAGTTAAATTAACAACCTATAAATTACAAATGAACTTTTATAGGTTCTACAATCAGGCTTGTAAAAAAAGCCCTTCACATGGAGAAACTGTGCTTGGTATGGGATGGTGTATTTTTGTCAACCTTTCCCAGTTCCCTTTTGTCATCCTAGTCCCTTCTTCTTATCCTCCAAAAACAAAAAAAAACCTTCTCCTGCAAAATAGATTTCAATCCTTTCTTCTGCAAAACCACTATATTAACTGTTAGATTCAAAAAAAGAATAAAGCCAATATTATTTTAGTAGCCTCTCCCTTGTTGATATTCTAGACTAGGTTTCTTTCGAAATAGGTCAACATTAGAGATTGTTGTTCCTACTTTGAAAGATTACCCAGTATACAATACTTCCCAGAAGTGAAAGCACTAGACAACCCTCATGTATTATTATTATTATACTTCTAACAAGGTATATTAATATTGTGGGTCTCAATCCCACCATGATTTTTCTCTCAACTGGGTTTCAACGTAAAAATCTTGGTGTTATGGTGTTTTGATTATTTGCTCTGTGTTTCTGCAATCTACTTTTATTCATTTTCATTAAATGCTTTAAAAGATAGATTAAGAATGTTAAAATTTGTAGAACACTAATTCACCCCTCCCTCTCAGTGTTCCTTAATTCCAACAAACCTAAGGGAAATCAAGGACATACAAACTATGAGAACCTAAGGGAAATGAAGAACATGCAACCTATATGCACCTAAAGACAATGAATCACATGAAAACTATGGGAACCTAAGGATAATGAAGGACAAGTAAACTATAGGATCCTAAAGACTCTAGACAATTTTTTCAATCACAAAAAAAATGGGAGCTAGTATGAATCTTCACGGTTATCCTGAAAATTTTTCTAACTGAGGATTGAATGTTCTTCTAGACAAATACGATAGGGTAAACTTACGAATGTGAAATATTGATAAAACAATTGCGAAATACTAATAGGATGAATACAAAATACTATTTAGATGGATGCAAAACCCTAACTGAGCCAATGCAAAATTTTGGGTTTTCAATGATGTTTTTATTGTTTAGATAATTCTCAGTTTTTTGTGACAACATAAGTTTTTATATGTCTCAGTGAAATGTGAAGTTATAGACAATATGGCTGAAATAAAATCAAAAGCAGACAAGCACAATTCCTATGGTTGGCCAGGATAATACTTTCTAGTTCCCATTGTGGATAAATCCGAGCCGCATTTATTCAGAGTGGACAACTTAGGAATTTGGTAGCATTAGCTCCCCTCCACGACACTCACTTCTTGGGCACACCAAATTCTGAATTCCCAGAGATTCAAAGACCTAAAGGAACTACTATCTCTACTAAGAACCTCTACAAGTAGGTTGGGGATATTATGAAGGTCGATCAGGAAGTAGGGAATCCTAATCTAACCAACAAGACCACCAAACTAAGGTAAACATGCAAAATAAATCTCTAAGAAACAAGGCCACCAAAAAGAAAAATAAAATAAGAATAAAACCATCATTTCCATGTTCCTTTGGTGAAGCCTCATTGCTTCTTTCTTTTCTAATGGTGGTAGGTCTCTCTTATGATGCAAGATACACAAATGTAAATGAAAGCAATTGTGATACTGCAAAATACTAGAAGTTTGATTATCAAATTAGTAGAATGACAAAAGTAATGATTGATTCCTAAATTATTTTGACATAATGACGATACTTAGAGTAAATTGCTATACTATTTTGACAGAGTAAGGATGCTAAAACCGATTGATTGCTAGATAGTTTGACAAAATAATAATGATAAAACTAGATGATTAGAATGATAAAAGTATCAATTTATTGAAAATCAAGACTCGACACATGGCCAAGATCAAAATGATTTTTGGGACGATGAATGGACCAGATCTAATGCATGATAAAGCTACCATTAGGAGATTGATGAAAATGGAAAAAAGCCAAGGATAAGATATCTAGGGTAGATAATAAATAAAATCTTTAATTATCTCCTCATAAAAAACAAATTAGCAGGTTGGAGATATTATGGAGATTTTAATAATTAAATCGAAAGAACTGGCTAAATTTGGATTTTCTACAAAATGGTGCAAATGGATACTTTCCTACTTATCAGGTGCATATTTTTCTATCATAATAAATGACTCTCCATCATGATTTTTTAGAGCATCTCAAGGGGTAAGGTAAGGTGAACCTTTTTCACCTTTTCTTTTTATAATCATGGCAGAGGCATTAAGTAGAACAATAAAGGATAACATCAACAATGTCTATGGCAAGGCATCCTGATTCCTAATATAAACAGTATTGCTACTTGATTCTTTGATTGATTCTATTCTAAAGTGCAATTACAATTATATATATGATCCAAAGGATCCAGTCGGCCCAAAAAGGGATTAAAATTCAAAGAACAAGACCTAACGTGTAAAATTAACAAGGTCGGCCTCTGTAGATCACAGAAAAAGGTCGGCCACATGCCAAGGAACATCGAAATAAATTCCCAAGGCTCCACAAGCTTTGAAAGGAGGTTCCGATAGATCACCAAAATAGGTCCAGGCAACTGATAACAAGAATTGTCAACTGGTAACAGGAAACTGATAGCGATAACTTGCCGAAAAATGATCCAAATGCAATGCGGTATGGAAATGAGAAAGATGATCAAGTCTTCAAGTAGAATCCAAATCCACAAGATCCGTTGAGCCAAAACTAAGACACAAAAAAAGAAAAGCTGAAACTACAAACAGAAAGAAAAACAAAATGAAAATGTTTTTGGTTGATGCAAGATTTCTATGAATCGGGGATGCTTCTGCATCATCTTGAGTGCTCGTTTAGGTTGAAGATGAGGTGTGGAAGGCATGGAATGAAAAAAACAACTACCTTGTCCTCATGAAAGGTTTGTTGGGTCCGCATGAGTCTTGTATGGGGGATGGGGGTCGAGAGAGGTTGCCAAGATAACCTAGGATAGGGGTCGAAGCTTATGGAGACCTGCTAGGATAACCCATAGAAAACTATGCGATGACACTCTCCCCTTGTGGGCTCTGGTGTTTTGCATTTGTGTTGTAGCCTCTGGAGTACTCCTATTTAGAGTTTTGTCTATGTGTAACTTTCTTGTGGTTTACCCAATGGAAGTGTGTTTGGTTCATGTGCTGTATTCCTTTATTTATTTGCTTAAGGGCCTTATGTCTATCTCCTATCATGAGGGGTGTACCTTTTGGATCCACACGGTCAAGTGGTAGTTGCCTTCTTCCATCAGGGATTTTAAACTTGTTTATTACATGGACTGACTTCATACTTGTTCCAACTTGCTTTCTTGGATTTGTCAGATCAGTGTTTCAGATGGTGACTTTATGTATCTGTCAATTGTATTATGTGTATCAGATGTAACCTATGTATATACATGACTTAATGGCAATGATGTAAATATGATGTAATTAAGATTTATTGATGATGTAATCTTATGTTAGTGGATGAGACTTAGGTGGTAGGATTTTATATCTGATAATGAAAACATTGTTCTCAAGCTATTAAATATGTCCATGCTCATAATTAATTACTTATGTATTATAATTAACCGTAGTTATTGGTTTTCAATGAATATAGTTTTGGGATGTATTTATGTTATGTGATGTAAATGTATGAATCACTATTTTTCTTAAATGGAACACTTGGATTACTTTAGTCATTTAATTTTCTGAAGTACATATTGCATTAAATGTTATTTCTTATTAGATTATTTCATTAATGATGAATGGGTAGATTAAGTAACCACATTGAGAAATCTTAGGGGAAAAGTTAGTAGTTGTCTTCCGCTTGTACAAGTTAACTCAATCTTATCTTTTTAAATGCTCAAGGATTCATTTAATGTTTAAAAAAATTTATTTCGCTCTTATTGTATATGTTTAGTTAGATCCTCTAGGGTTTCTTGGCAGGGTGTTACATATTAAATAATTATTTAATTAATAAAGAGGAATAATTAGCATGTTAGTAAAGCGACATTTTTAGGTGTCTATAGTTGCTTGATTGTCCTTGTTGCATGTTGGTATTAATTCACAATGTGGAAGTTGGAATGCCAACTTGTGGCATCACAATTGCTTCTTTAGATTGGTGGAATTGTATTTGCATATGGCTCGATTGGACATTTGTGGTTGATTTTGAAGAGGTCATTTGCAAAAGGGAAGCACTCTATTGGCTTTTTTTTGTTTTTGTCCAAGGGTGGTATGTATGGAATTCCCATTGTATATGTAAACACATCTTGGGCCACTGTTGTTGTTGACCTACTTGAGGAACATTTGACCTATTGGGTTGAAATGTGCTAGCCAATATTCCTATTGTTACTTGTGACATTGGTACCATATATGGTTCAAGTTGGGGTATTGATGAGATGGTAATAAACAAAGGGTTGCCAAATTTTTTGAATGAATATTTCGAGGGAATTTCAAACGTTAATTTCTTGTGAGGTCTTTTCTCTAAAGTTGCCTATGTAGTTTCTTGTGTTATCATGGGTCTTAGGATTTGACTCGCTTGTTCTAGTTGCGGGATTATATTTTTTTGAATGGTTTGCTAGACGAGGCATGTTTGTTCATGCATACCGAGTTGAAACTCTGATTCACCTAGTAGGGCTTAATATTCAAGAGTCGATGCCAATTTTTCTTTAGGACGATTGAAGTATTGCATGGGATCTTTGAAGTTTGATTTGTCCAAAGTTTCAACAATTTAGGGATCATTTATGGTTTTGTCAAAAAAAAAATTTGAGACACATTGGTTAAGGAGAAATGACTCTCTGTACATTTATGTTCATAAGTGTCTCAGGTGGAACATAGCCAAAGTCAGGTTGAAAAATTTGTTCTACTCTTGATGACTATCCTTTTTGGACATAGTCCTGAGCTAATGAACCTAAGTCAAGACTTGGTGGCACATTTTTTGATGTTGTCAGCAAAATATTGACATCTCCTAGGTTTCTTGATTGAGAATTAATTCCTAACCCTAATTGAGTTGTATCATGTTATGGTTGTGTTGTTATGATTGGGCCCATCTCTAGATTGGAACTTGGTTGCATGACATGACCTTGTTGTTTTGGATTTGATTGGGGTCATCTCAATAGTGTCTCTTCCATTGATTCTTGTTTCTTCCTAGAAACTTGGGATCATGTTTCAACCATATGTGCTTTAGACTATATGAATTATTTAGTTTGTTTTTGGAAACTATAAAATGAAAATTCTAGATGAAATGCAATTAAGGGATGCAATATATGTTTTTGATGTTTTCAAGATTTTGGGAGAAAATATTGACAAATGCACCTATTTTTTTGGAATTTTAGAAAATGGACAAATGACGGATGCACCTAATTTTTTTTAGACTTTTGGAGACTTTGGAAAATCATTTTGATCACAAGTCAAAAGGTATAACCCTAAGAAATTGGTATGAAGTCGAGACCTTTGAAGGACAAAAGGAAAAACTAATGATTAAGGATAAAGTATCACCTATCATTATACTAATGAGATAGGGTTTTGAATTGATAGTGATTGATAGGGGATGAATTTCTTGATAAGGTATATAATTCCTGACAATAATGTAGGGTTTAATCTAAGGCCTCATATTTTTGGAATTTTCAAAAACTTGATTTATAATCCAAATTTGATATGGGGATGACCTAAAATGAGAAATTTAAGATGATGTAAGCTAAGATGATAATGATCTTATGACTTAGGACTAGAATGATTTTTGGATAATGGAAAATATAAACCTAAATGTAAGAGGGATTATGATTATTCTTATCCTAAGATAACTTGAGATATGACATGGAAAAGGAACTTAAGACTTAGGATAATGAAAATTATGCAACAACTAATATAATGATGATGATTTTGATATGATATGAAATGAAATGGACCTAAAAATTAGGATAGGGATGATTATGAAAAAATTTAACCTAAGTTGATTTGATATAATATGAAACATACCTAAAACTTAGGATAGGGATGATTATGCAAAACTAACCTAAGGTGATTTGATATGATGCATAAATGTACCTAAAACTTTGAATAGGGATGATTATGCAAATCTAACCTAAAATGGGACCTAGGTTGAAACATATTAGGTTTCCCATGTTCTAAAGTTGTGAGACTACCATGTTTGACACTATTCTAGATTTGGGAACGAGGTTTTTGGTTGTTTGGAATGTCTTAATTTTTTGGGACAAGATTTTGGTTTTTTGGAATGTCTGAAGTTTGATTGAGATTTTGATTTTGATTTTGATTTGGAAAATGTTTTTAAAAAACATTCATAAAACATATTAGACATAAATGGTTGTTTGATTTGCTTGACTCTAAAATAAAATCACAGTTATGACTGAAAGGGGCCTATATTAGCCTAGATTTAACATTAATGGTTTCAACAGTTGAAATCACTTAGAAGTATGTACAAATTAGTCTGGATAGAGGATAATAATCAATAATTAACTTCCTATAAATAACAATACCTCATAAAAAGTGGATATGCAGAGATTTGGTGACACTGGCTCCCCCATCATGACATAGACACACCAGATCTCATTCCCCAAAGGTTCATAAACCTTTTGAACCAAGGAATTTCATACCTCACAATGAAGGGTATGTATAAAGGGTTAACTTTGCAATATGATCCACATTCCTTGAGTTAGTGGTTTTGGGTTTTCTACAATACACTGGATCTAGTTTCCCAAAGTTTCATAAACCTTTTGAATCGAGGAATTTCATACCTCACAAGAAAGGGTATGTATGAAGTGTTAACTTGGGGTACAATTTTCATTCCTTGAGTTAGTGGTTTTGGGTTTTGTACAACAATGGTTCATATTTATTCTTTGAGGAACAATTATGATGAGTATATTTGTGAAGTGAGCTACTTAAAGCTCTAACAACCCTTATCAAAAGACCCAAATTTAGATTGCACCTTGGCTGCAAACAACCTTTTGGCAAATCCTTTTATATAGCAACCCAAAGGGAAATATTGCTCAAAAATCACTATGAGGCGATGAGATCCCCAAAGCTATTATAATTTTAAAAATATACCATGAGGTGATGAAATCCCCAAAGATATTTCCTTAATAAAAGAAAACTTAGGTGTTGTTATCACCTTTATCTTTCACCCAAGATCTTGAAGGTGAGGTAAGACGATACTTAATACAACAGTGGGTCCACCCTATAGAATGAGCAAGCACTCCAAACACAGAAAACACAAATTCATTCCCTTTTAAAAAATTATATATTTTCTAACCTACAAAAAACAAACATACAATTTGTTTGGGGTTTTACAATGTCTTTGACAATTGTCCTATACCAAATATGTTAGTAGTTTGTTTTTTTATTCTTCGTCCCATGAATGCAAAGGATGCTGCACAAACCATTAATATCACATAAAATATTATGCTAAAGAGAATAAAAAATCTTGAAAATCCGATTGGAAAACCCCAACCTGAAATCAACTTATACCTATCAACTACAGGGACAAAGAGTCAACTATGCAAAATAGAGGCCTAAATGTAGAACAAGATGCTTCAACTGTGTAGTAGGAGTCTTCAATTGCATAATAAGATACTCCAATTGTGCAGTAGGAGCTTCCAATTATGAAACTCTAGTCTCCACTTGCAAAATAGAGAGCAAATCAAGTCAATTTGGCAAATTGATGACATGAAACCTTCAATTGAGTAGAAAAAAATTAAAATTAAACAAAAATAGAGCCTCAGTTCTATCTAGATTGTGGAGGAGGTGGCCGAAAAGTTTGATTTCTTTCTTTCTCTCATTTTCATTTTCATTGTCATTCTTATTCTTGTTCTTTGTGTAGGGCTTCTTCAAGACGTTGTGCTCTTTCTTCCTCTCCATCTAAGACAAGGTTCGTATGCATATCCTTTGTGAAGCTAGTTTTTGTGTTCCAAGCGATGGTATTCAACTAAAAATAATGCCTTCATGCTTGTCTTGGAAGCCTAGGTTGGGTTGGAGGACTAGGGTCATGTTATTCATTATTTTACACTCTAATAAGGTTGAATGTCCTAAATGCAAAGCAATGTCTTGATTATACTAGATGAGGGTCTATTTTAACAACTTGTGAGATGAAATGAGAATTTTGAAAATGAATTGAAATTATAATCAACTAGATTGAGTTCCTTTTAACAACTTGCAAAATTATTTAATGAGAGGTTGTTTGCAAATTGCAGCCTATTCATGCTATGTGATGGTTTTTGTTCATTTTATTTTACTTGTGAAACAAAATGAGGAATTGAAATAAATTTAAACTCCTAATTAGCTATATGAGGGTTAATTTTAATAATTTTGTAAGTTGAAACATGAAATTGATTCCAAAATTGAACCCTAATTAAACTAGGTGATGGTTGATTCAACTCCTACTTAGACTATGTGAAATTTGTGATTCATTTTAAGCTAGATTAGTTCAAGATTTGATCATAAAATACTATCATGAAACTAAAAACCTGCATTCAACATGTTAGTTCTTAAAAAAATTTCATGTGAGAAACTCAATCATATTTTTTTTCAATGTAATCAAGCTAACCCTAAAAAACCTTGCATGTGAGTACTGACCAATAAAAATCAACTGTCCTAATCAATTGCATAGGAATCTCAATCAAATGCACTAAAAACCTGATCAATTGCACTGAAAAACTTAAACAGATGCATTGAAAATAAATCAAATGCACTAAAAACTCAATCAAATACATCGAAAACTCAATCAAATGTACTAAAAACTCAATCAAATGCACAAAAAACTCAATCAAATACACATAAATCTCAATCAAAATAACTAAAAACTTGATCAACTGCACATGAATTGACACCAAATGTGTAGTTCTAGGCTCCAAAATAGAGCCCAATTGAGCAATTCTAGTCTCCAATTGCATAAGTCTGGTCTTAGACTACTCAAGAGATGAAATTTCCACTTGTTGATACCTAGACGCAATCAGAAACTCAAACCAACATCAAATTGGATGCATGTTCATGTCGGGCTCACCAAAATGTCGATCAAGAAATTGGGCTTAAGATAAACCAAAGCATGAAAGACAAACTAAGCTAATCACAAAACTTAATCAAACATGCTAAACTACCTAATCTAACTAACAAAATAATTGAAACAAAGCATAAATAAAAACATGATTCAACCATCATTCTGCACTCCTTCAATTAAACTGTACTGTTTCTCCTTTCCTCTATAATGGTTTTATGTTTCTCTCTATATGCAGGGTGCATGAAATAGATGAAATAAAAGTAGTATGATGGCTATATTGGTTAGGAATGTGATTATGCAAATTAAATTGACAAAGTGATGATGTTAAAATGAAATTGCTAATTGATTGTTTCGATAGAGTAAGGATGCTAAAAACTAGACTAATGCTAGATAATTGGATAGAGTAAGGATGCCAAAAATGAATGATTTTATAGAGAAATGATGTTTCAATTTATAGAAAATAGAGACTCGATGGATGTTCAGGATCAAAATGATTTTTGGGACATTGAACAAACACGATTGAGTGCATGAAAAAGATGCCATCGAGGAGGAGGATGAAAATGGAAAAAATTTGAGGAGAAGATATCCAAGATAAATAGAAAAATTAAATCTTTAATTATCTCCTCATAAAACCAAATTAGTGGTGTTTCGGTGAATAAAATTAGGGTTTCGACCATAGAAGGAAGAAACCACTAATTTGATTACCTAGGGACCATCACATTAAAAAGAGGGTTCCAATCCAATAGATTGAGTCACAAACCGACAAGGATTAGGATTGAAAGTTTTGATTGGATTGAGGTTTTGATGATGTGAATTAATAAAACCTCTTTTGTAAATTGAATTGCTAAAATTAGGGTAAAAGTGCTGGAAATCGAAGTAGAAATGCATAAACAGTAAGCTACAATTGTAGGATTGAGCCATGAACCTGGATCTAAGCAATGTAAGAGTATTTCAACCTTCTCCCAAAAAGAGCCCCTAGAATGTCTAGACTATGGTGGTGGTCACCTTGGTCCTCCTATCTTCTTGCACTCCAATGGGGGATTGATTCATCATTATAAATAATGCTTATTTTGAAGATCACAACTCTATACATGTTTCTTACACACAAAAAGAAGGGGAAGTAGGTTGGGAATAGGGGCTCACCTAGGTCAAAGATTAGTTTTGGAATTAACCATGAAATAGAAATGAAAGATAATTGAATTGCAGTAATGGAAAGGTTCTCCTTTTGAGGGAGATGTTGAATAATGACTGAAACACAAAATGATATACCTCCTTATGAAGTTTTGTTTGTATCCACATGGAATTAGGGTTTCATGAAGTCTTCATCAACATAGAACATGAATGTCAACTCCACTTCTTGAATCTTTACTCTATCTCTGCTCTAATTCTTGAATAAAGGTTGATTGCTTGCTTGCACTAGAATGCTCTATTGCTTGATGTCGAATTGAATTGCAAATGTGTGTCTTATCAAATGAGAGGGGTAGACCTCTTTTTATACTTTCTCATAAAAAAATAAGCTAACATTTTGACATGAACCAACACAAAGATGGGTTTCCTGCTTACATTTTAAGACCATTAAGGGGCCCAGATTTGGGCCCTAGTTGGGAGGACCAGGGCATGGCACCATGGTCCTAATAGGGGACCAAGGTGTGGTGACTTGGTCTTGCCTAATCAATCTCCAAATTTTAAGGGCAAGATGATGTATATAGTGAAAATAATGATAAATATGCAAAGAAAGAGCATAATCAAGTCCTATTTAGACCTCAGAGTGTGAACGCTAAGGTGAGGGCTCAAATATTGTCCAAAATGTAAGGGAGTTCAATTTAGGATGCTAATTTTAGCCCCCACTTTAGTGGGAGTATGAGACTAAGCATACTCTCAGTAAAGTACAAAGGTTCACATTGAAAGGATTTCATCAAGATGCTAAGGAGGCAAGAGACATCAAGCCCCCAGTGGACTTTAGGTATCTTACGACTTCAAGATAAAGATAAAAGGGACATCATAAGAAAGGGAAAGGAAACCATGACTACAAGCCCAGTAAGGTTCACTTATGATGAGGCATGAAAAGAAAATATCAAAATTACAAAGGAAAAGGGTTAATGTAGCGTCGTAAATTGTACACCCTTAATTGGGTGGTACAATTTCATGCTTAGGTTAACACCCACCTTAGTGAGTTGAATTTTAAATTCCTTTTAATAATTTAATTAATCAACTTAATTAAATCTAAAGTCCTATTTTATTAGTCCACACATCATAAAATTGGGACCTTAACCCTAAGTATGCCCCTTTTTATTTTATCCTTTTAATCAATTAATTCATCAAAGACCTAATTAGGTCCTGTTTTGACCTTCAAGGCATGATTTTGCATATATAAACACCTTGAATTGTCACACCAACTTGGGATTTTATTTTTAATCATGATACCTTGCATCCCTAAAAATTTGGAAAAAGTTGACCAGACCGGTGTGAACCACACTGGTCCCGACTTTTTCTCCCCAAATTTCGGGATCATGCTTTGGCGGTATTATAATGTTTAAATCCATATTTTTGTGAAAAAATATCAATTCTGGGTCGGCCTTTGATCAAAAAAAGTGTTAGGGTTTCATATATAAAGCCTTTCCTTTCCTCATTTAAAAGATCCAACAACTCTAGCAATTGAAGGAGCCTCCCGTGAAGTGAAAGTGCAGGTTATGTGAAGTCTTCAATCAACAAGTCAAACATTCATCAAGTCTAAATTAACCATTATGGAGAAAATTACAACATTCATATGCAAGCATGTGTGTGTGATTAGGGTTTTTTCATGTTCATGTCATTTAATACAACATATGTGATTATATTCAGTAGGCAAAGTATCATTATCAATCATTCCAAATCTGAGGTATACCTTTCCATCATTTATTTTAGTATTTGCAATATTTCTATCAAGGTTAATTACTAAACCAGGGTTTGACTTAGGAAAACCTCTATTCCCAGCCTATTTCCCTTCCCTTCTATGTGCAAGAAACAGGTACAAAGATGTATCTTTATACCTATTTGCTTGATTAGATTCATTCGTGTCGTAGATCCTAGATGGGGAGGTGGATGACTTGCTTGATGAGATGAATTAACTCTCTTTGGTGTGTGAAAAAGTAGGAGGACTAGGGAAATGAGCACGTGCCAGTCATGAAATTTTTGGAGCTTTTTGGGGGATCAGGTTTGAATCTTTATATACTACTTAGATCCAGGTGCATACAAAAATTTGATGATTGTAGCTCATTATTTCTGCATTTTTACCTTCATTTCCAATACTTTTCCCAAATTTCAGCATTTCAACTCACAAAAGAGGGAAAATCAATTCACACCCCCTTGAATCTAATTAGTATCCAGTCCTTATCATTACTGATTTGTGATTGAATCTATTGGATCCACCCCTCTTTTGAATGTAATGGTAAATTAGTGGTTTTCATACATCCAATGGTGAAAACCCTAATTTTTTCACCTTTACACTAAGTTCGCTAAGTAACTTGAGTATTGAGATGTGCAAAGAGAGAAACATTGAGTGGAGTGTATACCCCATGTTAAAGTGATTGTGCATGCCTTATCAGGTGCAATTACTTTAAGGTAGTATACATACATCCAAAAAGAAAAAAACACATTATCAAGATGATATGCCCCCAAGAAGGAACAAATCAAATGATAATGATCACCTAACACCAAACACATAAGGGTTATACTTAACTCTGGGGTTAGTATGCTCTTATGATAAATAATGTATATCATGTATATGTTTGCATTGAATTATCCTCATCCCCCAAGGAAAGTAGAACCATTATAGAAGAAGGGCACATGTGTCTTTTGAGTCAACATAGGAGAGACCAAAATATATCTCAATGCTTTGCATTATACTCAAGTAGACAACACTAGGGACAACAAATAGAAGAAGGTTAAGAACAAGAAAGAGAGAGAGAGACGATCTACAACACGAATGAATCTAATCAAGCAAGTCATCCACCTCCCCATCTCATTGAACATTGTTTTGGGAAGGTGGACATTATGCAAGAGAAGAAACTTTGTGCACAATAGATGGAGCTATCACAGGTTACAAACAAGGATCATGCCCTAACAACAGATCACTTTGTATGTTATTAGGAGCTAGGATTAATGCTTGTAAAAATTGGTTAGATAAATCATTGTCAACATCAACATATTAATATTCATCACTTGAATCACCATTTCTAGTTTGAACATCATTTTCATCCATCTCTTCATCAAGATTAATTAAAATAGGATCTTTAATTGGAATAGAACATGAACCATCATTTTTCTTAAGCATTTTATGTCTTGGAGATTTAGGTTTAACTTCCTCCCTAGGGTTAGGGGAAGGCTGGACAAATGGGATCATGTCAACATTTGGAGTCTTCAAGGAGGAAACAGGTTGAGAAGAAAGTTCATGAGCTCTAGCATGACATCTCCATCATTGTTCTCTTGCACAATGATTTCTTTTAGTTTTAGCTGAAAATTGTGAAGGTTTGGGATCAACAAGAATAGGCTTCTTCTCTTCCTTAAAAGAAGGATGCAAAGGAGAAGGTTTTTTAGGTTGAAATATAGGAGATGGCGGGCGGTTTCCTTTGTAAGATGTAGGAGGTGGAGCCACAACATATAAAGGAGGAGTAGAAGGTGTAGGAAGAAGATTGGGTCCACCATGAGGGGGAGGAATAGGTTTATCATGAAGAGTGGAATGGGATTAGGATCTCTAGGCTTGGTCAAGGATAGGATCATCTCATTCTTCCATCTTTGATAATATTGAAAAAGAGAATCACTTCAAGGCTTAAGAGGTGCAAATTGTTTAGACCAAAAGTAATCAAGATTAACATACAATTTCCTCATCGTGGGTTGGTATATACTATTATTTTGTCATCAAGAGGAAATTTCAAGAACTTATGAATAGTAGAATGGAACACTTTCATGGAAGAGAGCCAAAGATGTCCCAATTCACACAAAATTATTTCGATGTAAGAATAATAGAAAAATTAACATCTAAAGATTTAGTACCAACCTCAATGGGAAGGGTAATAGAGACAATATAAGGACAAGAGAAACCATCAAAGATCTTAATTATCACATCAAATTTATCATATGTCACTTGATGCAATTGGAAGGTATAAAGATATTCTTCAGTTATCACATTCATTGTGCACACATGATCAATGAGCATGCCTCCCGAGAGCATATTTTTGATCCTCACAATGGTGTATAATGGGCCATTGGATGCTTCAATAGTCTCATTAGGATCAAATGTAATACATAGGTCCTTAGGAGGTGTAGGTTTATCAATAAGATTCACCAAATTATTAGACTCAAGGCCAAGATCATTAGGAGAAAAGGCAATTAGATGCTCACACTCAATCACATTAGTAGAATGAGAAGGCAAAGGATTGGTAAAGTTTGGGAGATTTTAATTAGGAGTAGCTACGGATTTTTTTCCTTTGTCATTCATACCAGCTACAAATACGGTATTGTTACCAATAAGGTCTTGAATCTTACTTTTTTAGGGAATAACACTTTTCGATGTCATGACCGGGTTGATAATGATATTGGCAAAAGTCTTTGGCATCATAATAATGTGGCAAAGGTTTAGTTGTGTCAATTTGTTTGATGGGAGGAAGTTTAAACGCATTCTTTTGTATCAATTATTTCATAATGCTATGCAAAGATTGAGAAAGAGTAGTAAATTCTTTTCTAAAATACTTGGATAAAGGAGGCACACCTAGTCTCAATTGCTACCTGGGTATTGTTGTTGTAATTGAACTTGATGTATCCTTTATTTGGTTTAAACTTCACAAAATGTTGTTGAGCATTCTCATTCTTATCAACCAGAGCCATTGAAGGAGATGATTCAAATTGACTCACTTGAAGCTAATAATTATGAAGTATTGTGCACAACTGCGTAAAGGAAGTAAACTCAGAAAAGAGAAGCGTATCCCTAATGTATTTTTGCAAATTAGAAATAAAAATTCTTTGAACATCTTGATAAGGCATTTGATAAGAAATTTGTGATTAAAAATTCTTATACCTACCAATAAAATCAATCACTTTTTCTTTAACACTTTGCTTACAATGCATTAAATTAGTCAAAGTAATCTTTTGACCAATATTATAATGAAATTGTTGAATGAAAGAATTAGATAATTGTTGAAATTATGTAATAGAATAAGGAGGTAAAGAACAATACCATTTCAAAGGTTTATCTCTAAATGTTCTAGTAAACAATTTAGCCAGAAGTTTTTGATCATAAGAAAAATCACTACACAAAGTTTAAAATGTTTTCACATGAGTCATCATATCACCGTTTCCATTATAAAGCTCCAACTGAGGGAATTCTATATGTTTATGGGGGACAATGCGAACAATATCATTTGATAATGGGCTCGCTACATCAAATGTGGGCACATTATACTTTCATTGTTTCATGGAAGCTATTTGTTGTTGCAAGGATGAAATGGTTTGAGCTAGGCTATTAATGGTTTCTTTAGTGGATGGGTTGAAATTCAACATGTTTGATTGGGATGGAGGAGTAACATTTTTAAATGAAGGAGAAGGTTGGGAATAAGAAGGTGGGACACTATGATAAGTAGGTATTGGTGATGCTTGGGTAACAAATAGAAGACTCATAGAAGGAGTTATGAAAGAGTTTTGATTAGCAATGTTGGCTCCTTGACTAATATGTGTAGGAATAATATTTTATGTGGAAGTAGCCATGATGTTGGATGTGAAAGTAGGCACACTAGGTATAGAAGTAGGCATAGGAATAGAATGATTAATTGCAGTAGGAGGTTGAGTGTAACCAAGGGATTCAACACAAATTTTCAAAGGCATGATCCTCTGGAAGAAGCTTAACCGCTTGAGGAGATCCAGGATGGCAACTAGAAGTGGAAGTGTTATCTTTAAGAAGGAGATTTCGAGATTTGATGGTGCTAACTATGTTATATGGAAGAACCAGATGGAAGTGCACTTGAGATGTCTTGGAGAAGATTACTGGAAGATTACAAACAATGCCTATTCTGCTCCTTTGAATGGACTAGATATTGTTGATGAGATCAAGGAAGATAAACATAATATTAGATAAAAGGAAGCATTGCTGAGTGCCTTAATTGATTCAAAAATCATAAATGTAATGGGACTTCAGACCACACATGAGATTTGGGAGAAGCTTGAGACCCTGTATGAAGGAGATAAACAAGTGAAAGTTGCTAAGTTGCAAAGTTTGAAAGGAAAATATGAGATGTTGAAGATGGGATGAGATGAGAATATAAATACCTTTATGGCTAAGATGAATGACCTTGTCCTAGGTATAAGATGTACCTGTGGAACCCTTCAAGAAGATGAAATTGTTGCTAAAGAATTGAGATATTTGCCTCCTTATAAACATAAGGTAGCCGCTATTGATGAGATCCAGAGTGTGACTACTGTTACAAGAGATATGTTGGTTGGAAAGATTGCTGCTTTTGAGCTGAGCGAATTTGGTGAATCACATGGAAAGTTTGAAACAACATTTAGAACATTTGTATCCAGTAAAAAAAAGTATGAACCCGAAGAATGCAAAATATCCAGGAGAAATGAGAGAGATGGAAGAGCAAGAAAGAGAACTAGATGAGATTGAAGAATTGATTGCCCGAAAATTGCCTAAAGGAGCTGATAAGTATGATGGAAAATTGCCCTTGAAATATTTCTCTTGCAATAAGGTAGGACATTTTTCTTCTAGGTGCTCAGAGAGAATGACTAAGTATGATAGGCATGATAAATTTGATAAGAATGACAAAAATGATAGATATGAGAAGCATGGGAAGTATGATAAGCCTTACAAGTCTAACCAGAAGTATAGGAATCAGAAGAACTGCTATTATGTTGTTGATGAAGGTGTTACAGATGAAGAATCAGAAGGATATGAAGTTGTTTTTCTTTCCATTAAAGAAGATGGATCGGTACCTATTGATCCCACTAGCTGCACTATTGAGGAAAAAACTTTAGCTGCTAAAGTTGAGGAAAAAGATGAATGGGTAATAGATAGGGGTTGTTCACATCATATGATCAGTGATAAAAGAAAATTTATAAGTATGGAAAGGTATGATGGTGGAATAGTGAGATTTGGAGATGAAAAAGCCTATGTGATCCATGGCAAAGCTTCTATTTCTTTTGATGGTAAGCATAATACTGACAATTTCTATATGTTGAAGGTTTGAAGCATAATATTTTGAGTTTTGGACAGATGGTTGAAAAAGGTTAGTGGTGCAGAGCACCTAGCTCAAAGTTGTCTTTTCTTGCATTTTAGAATTTTTGTGTGATTTAAAGTTATTTTATGTTTTAATAAGGTGGAATATATCCTATTATTCTTTTTGAAGCCATAGTTTGGTTGTCCACACTTTTGTTGTGCTCAGGATCCAAAATTGTCATTATCCTGAAATATTATCAAAATGTCAATTTTTGGTTTGTACCAGGTGGATGCCTAGAAACTTGATAGAATGTTTGGAAATGGTTTAAATCCATTGTAGGATTCCATTTGAGTTATTTTTAAGGCCTGGAGAACCTTGGAGTGTGTTTTTGCACTCATAGGTAAAAGTTGTCAAAATTGTCATGACAACTTTTGCATTTTTAGGCAAAAGTTGTCCATGAAGGAAATGGCATTGGAAGTTGGTTGGAACCAACTTGAAATTGTGTATAAAACCTTCTAAAAATCTTCAATACAAGGTTAATCAACTTTTGGTTTGCATTCAATTCATTTGCCAAGGTTTTCCTATGCTTTTTCTCACATTTGGACTGTTTTTGCTTTGAATTTCTGATTTTGTACAACTTGTATGGTCTAGTACAGTGCTCATAGTAGCATAGGAAGTTAGAATTTTTTTTTACCATTCCAACAAGTATAATATGAAGGTTTTAAGTGCTTTGAATCAAAAGTTATCACTGTTTTTGTAATAGTTGGTCACAAACCCTTGAAATTTGGGGTTTTGATTGTAAAAATGCATTTTACCTGAGCATCCATGAATGGCAGAAGTTTCAATATATTGGATGGATTGGGTAGGATCTATAAATATTTTCAGAGTAGGAATTTTGTGTTTTTTCAGGCCACAAGGAGGAGAATGGGTGAGATGAACAACACACAAGCCTGTAGCTAGTGTGTGGGGGCAACAAAGATCGCTCATTTTCAGAGCCATGGAGAACTGATACCTTAGCAATCCATAGTGTTTTGGAAAGGTATATGGGTGTAAAAAAATTATCCAAGATTTTTTTGGTTGTAGATTTTGACTGGTGAAGAGTTTGAAGCACATCTTCCAAAACTGCCTGGAAGCCCTAAACCCCTTTAAAATAGCTCATTTTTAGTTACCATAGTTGTACAACAAACCCAGATGGTAAAATTTGTAATATTTTTTAACATCCAAATGGGTATCTAAATATGTAAAAATATCTAGGGGTTGTTAGGAAATTTTGGGGGAAAAGACCAAAAAATAGTCCCATAAGGGCTAGTCATTTAGGCCTAATAGCAGCCGGTAGAAGGAAGTTGAAATCCTATTGCTTGGGAGGAAGGTGCAGACCTTTATAATGAATAAAATTACCTTGAAAATACCTACAAAAATAACCACAAACTTTAAACATGGTTAGAGTGAAGATCCTTGGCGGAGGTCTTTGAACCCTAGTTGGAATTTTGGTAAACTAGTAGGAGACCATCTCAAAATCAGAGATTTGGGTCAAAACCAACAAGAAATATCAAGAGGCTATACCTAGGAGGAAAACCAATAGATTTTAGGCCTTGGAGGTCTAAGGAGTGTACCCTAACAAGTTACCTTGGAGGATCTTGAGTAGAAGGGTGAGTTGAGGAGTTGGGGTGAGTAAGGGTGAATTAGAGAGCTAGGCACAAGATCTCTGCATCAGAGTGGTATCAGAGCCATTCTTTGAAAGATTTGGTGTATGTTAGATTGTGAAGAATCAGAAGCAATTTCAATTCCTCCAAAGACAATGACTCCAGAAGCCATCCGGTAGATGGTGGCAGAGATGATAGAAGGATTGAAGGATACAGAAGGAAGAAGAGGAACCAAAGAGATAAAGAAGGAGAAGGGAAAGGTTAAGATAGAATGGGGTGATGAGACTGATGAAGAAGTGGAAGATGGAGAGGAACCAATAGCAGTAGCTATGCCTCAAGACCAAAAGTTATTCCTAGATGCAGTCAAATCCATTTCTAAGGACAATCTGGATGGATTACCCACATATGGAGGAAACTTCAATGGAGAAGAGTTGATAGATTGGATAGAAGCTCTTAATAATCACTTTGATTACAAAGAGTTAGCAGAAGAGAAAAGAGTTAATGTGGCCAAATCAAGAATGAGAGGATCATCATTGGTTTGGTGGAATATGATGTAAGAAGAAAGGATACAAGAAGGCAAAAAGAAGATAACTTCATGGGAGCGTATGAAGATTAGACTTAAGGCACAATTCCTTCTAGGAGATTATGAGGTTCAAATTCATAAAAGACTACAAAATCTGAAAAAAAGGGAGCTAGATGTCAATGCTTACATGGAGGAATTCCATAAACTAAGCCTTAGAGCTAAGAAGCATGAGAATGAGGTGGAGAAATTGGCTAGATACATGAATGGATTGAGACAAATATACAAGATGAAATCAGTATCCTTACTCCTGATACCATTCATAAGTGTTTTCAGTTAGCATTAAGGGCAAAAGACAAAATCAAGAGGAGGAGTGAACAAAATCAAAAGTTTAGAGGTGGTAGATCCTTTAGAGGAAGGGGCACTTTTAGTAGAGGACAGCAAACATCAAGGAATGAAGAAAACTCCAAGCAAGAAGGTGGTGGAGACTCTTCAAGGGGGGCATTTAGAGTATCTTTCAGAGGAAGAAACAATTCTAGGGGTAGATTTGGAAGCTCGGGAAGAGGAAATTTAGTTTTCACTAGTAGATGTGACAATTATAATCAAGTTGGCCACACAATGGGAAGGTGTTCGGAGAAAGCAACTAGCTCTTCAAACTCATACATGGGTGAGAGAAGAACACAATTAGTGTAGGAAGAAGACAATCAAAGTGTGTCTTCCCCTCTCAACAAGGTAGGCCCAGTGATAGATGGTGAAAGTTTAATGCTAAGAAGGTATTTGTTGAAGATTCCTCAAGCTCAAGAGCGACCACAAAGGAAGAGTTTGTTTAGAACAACTTGTAAGTAACAAGGCAAGATTTGCAAAGTGATTGTAGACTCAGGTTCAACTGAGAATATAGTTTCAACTGAAATGGTGGATAAACTCAAGTTAAAAAGGCTGCCACATCTCACTCCCTACAAGGTGTGATGGCTCAACTGGGTCCAACATGTCTTAGTTGATGAGCAAGCATGGATAGACTGAGATTGGTGATTATAAGGACAAGATTTTATGTGATATATTGCCTATGGATGCTTGCCATTTTCTATTGGGACGTCCATGACAATTTGATGTAAAGGCTCAGCATGATGGAGAAAAGAATAGCTATATCATTATCAAGAATGGTAAGAGGTATCAAATGGATCTATTACCTCATCCAAAAGAGGAAAAACAAGTGGGATCAAGTCTGATGATGATGAGTGGGAAAGAGTTTCTTAAGGTGATGAAACAAGAAGGAGATCAAGGATATGCTATTGTGCTCAAACCTAGTGAAGAAGGTAAGGTAGATCCAATGGAAGAAGTGCCACAAGAGGTGAAGGGTCTACTCAAACAATATGAAGAAGTAATAGGAGAAGATCTACTTGATTATTTTCCACCAATGAGGGATGTAAATCACCAAATAGATCTGATTCCAGGGGCAAGTTTTCCTAACAAGGCTGCCTACAAAATGACACCTAGTCAAAATGAAGAAATTGCCAAACAAGTGCAGGAGCTCTTGGACAAATGATTCATCAAAAAGAGTTTGAGTCCATGTGTTGTACCTACTGTCTTAGGACCCAAGAAAGGGGGAAAATGGAGAATGTGTACAGATTCCAGAGCAATCAATAAGATCACTATAAAGTACCCGTTCCTTATGCCAAGGATAGAAGACTTGTTGGACAATCTTATGGGTGCAAGCTACTTCACAAAGGTGGATTTAAAATTAGGTTATCATCAGATAAGAATCAGACTAGGGGATGAATGGAAGATAGCCTTTAGGACCAATGCCAGCCTCTATGAGTGGTTGGTCATGCTATTTGGCCTTACCAATGCACCTAGCACCTTTTAAAGGCTCATGAATGAAGTTTTGGTTGAGTTCATAGGTAAATTTGTGATTGTATATCTTGATGATATTATAATATTTAGCAGGTCCAAAGAAGAACATCTCAAGGATGTGGAGATGGTCTTGAAGAAGCTAAAATAGGCACAACTCAAAATCAACCTTGAAAAGTGTGAGTTTCTCAAGACTGAACTTGTATATCTTGGTTTTGTCATTTCACAAGGTTGTCTAAAAATGGATCCTAGTAAGGTTGAGGCAATCCTTAGTTGGCCTACACCTAAAAATATCAGTAATGTTAGGAGATTTCATGGGTTAGCATCCTTTTATAGGAAGTTTGTAAGAAAATTTAGTCATGTTTGTGCTCCTGTGCTCAATACTATCAAAGGAGGAGTCAAGTGTCAGTTTAGGTGGATAGAGGAGGCCCAAAAGGGATTTGAGTTATTGAAAAAGAAGATAGTTGAGTTACCTACCCTTAGGTTACCTAATTTCAATTGGCTATTTACAGTTGAGTGTGATGCTTGTCAAAGAGCAATAGGGGTTGTTTTGAGTCAAGAAGGTCTTCCCATAGCCTTTTTCTCTGAAAAAGTTGAATGAAGCAAAACAAAAGTTCTCTATGTATGACTTGGAGTTGTATGCCATGGTGCAAGCCTTGAAGAAGTGGCATCATTACTTGCTGCCCAAAGAGTTTGTGGTCTATATTGACAACCATGCCCTTATTTTTCTTAATGGACAAGAGAAGTTGAATCAGAATCACCTCAAGTGGGTAGAATACTGTAATGCCCATACCCTAGTCGGACTTGTAAAAACTCGTTTGACCTTGATTGAATTCCTATGTGGCATTCTTGAATGGTAGGTTAACCATGATGCAATGTGTAGTTTAGATAATATAAATAACTGTGCATACTTATTATTGTGCTTTTGCATCGATTCTCGTGTAAATGTAATTATTCCTAACCCTTGTGATAAATCTTGAGCTAACGCCTTCATTGAATATGTATATGTATATGCATGCTTGTATGAATTCATGGGTGCAGGAGATTGCAGGTACAACACCGCTTAGGGCAAGGTTCATCTCCTTTGGGATTTGCAAGGTTGAGTATGCCTCCTTCATCTTTAGAATTCGGATTTGGTGGTCATATAACTCTCGTCTTGCCTTAGCCATGGTTAGGTGAGCATCGTGTGTGGATTCGTGGGGCTTGCTTTTCATTGGGATGCATGTCGAGAGATTTGGAGGACTTCCTCAATTTGCGTGCCTTGCACGAGGTAAGTGGAGTTGTTATCCTAAGTATTAAATTCAATTTAATGAGTAAACATACACATTAGTGATATAGAAATTTAAATAGGTAGTTTCTTCTATACGAGTAATCGTTAATTTAAAGGGATTGCTTTAATTATTATTGTATCAAGCTTAAGGTATTTAACTTGGGTTAGTGTGCTCATTTACGCATTTGTAACATTTACGTATTTGTAGTTGAGAAATTAGAATAAATAAGACTCTTGCATTAGATTAGTCATTTATTTAAAAAGGTCGCTTTATTATGTTATAGCGAGTTAATTTAATAAGCTAATTTTAAAATAACGAATTTAATGAGTTATGCGTTTTAGAAAGGAAAGATTTAAAGTCATTTGGGAAATAGAAATAAATTAATCATATTCGCATTTGGAAGAGAAAAGGGTAAATTTTATTATTTAAAAGAAATTATTTCCTTTTTACTTGTATAGTTGATATAGTATAAAAAGATTGATTTTTAGAAAATTAAATTAATCAAAACGCCTTACCCGGTCAATAGTTCCGAAATATAAATGTAGGCCTAAATCGATATTGAGAGATTAAAATTAGAAATTAAATAAGAAACAGAAGCGTGTTAATTTTAATTAGAATAAAACAAGTAGATTTATTGAGTAATGGAAAATAATGATTTCCATTCTCATGTTTCTTTTATTTTCAAAAAAAAATATAATTGCCTAAATTCGAAATTGAAAATTAGGGCAAAAATAGGGTTTCTCATTTAACCTAGTTTGGAAATGTTTTTGGGGGTTCTCTCTTTTGGGGGGGGGAAAAGAAATGTGGAAGAAAAAAAAAATGGAGTTCTCTTGCTTAGAGTTGCAGGTGGAGCTCTCCTTCAAATTCATGCCAGGAATGCTAATGGGAGGTAGGTCCCTTGTTATCTTTTATTTCATTTTGAACCAAAAGAAATATGTTTGATTCTTCCTAAAAAAAATAAAAAAAATAAATCTGAGTTCTAGTTTGAAATAATGGTGGTCATTGGATCAAGATTTTTGTTATTGCTTTATGAGTTAGTAAATCTTACCTATCCAAGAGTTTTTTTTGTATTTTTGTTGTGTTTGGGGGAAAGTCATGAACTGTTATTTGGAAATCTTTTCCCAATCTGATATTTTGGTCATTCTGAAAACAAAAAAAGAGGGAAGAAACGACTGGGACTGTGTATGCTCTTTCCTTTCATTATTCTCATACAGAGACGTTTTAGTTTGATACTGTGAAAGTATACAAAAACAAATTTTGGATTGAACAAAAAAAAAAATATAAAAAATAAAAAATAAAAAAAAATTTAGGGTTTTCGGGGGGGGGAGCCGAAGCTCAACCCGCCCCTCCCCCGCGGCGCCGTTGTGGCTTGCAGTCTACCTGCGACCACAGTGTGGGCCGCAAGGAACCCCGTGTCCACAACGTGGGCCACAGGGAACCCTGTGTCCACACTGTGGGCCGCAGGGAGACTTGCGACCACAGTGTGGATGCAGGGTTCCCTGCGGCCCACGTTGTGGACACAGGGTTCCCTACCGCAGGGAGACCTGCGACCACAGTGTGGCTCGCAGGAACCTGCGTCCGTGCTGTGGGCTGCAGGGAACCTGCATCCACAGTGTGGCTTCGCAGGAACCTGCGTCCACGCTGTGGGCCCGCAGGTAGGTTTAGCATAAAATAAAATAAAAAAAAATTGTTTTATGATATTTTTTTTATAATTCGTTTTAAACAAAAAAATATATTATAATATTTGCCATGGGAATGTATAAAAAGGATTTTGTAGTATAATGTGAAAAGGTTTATTTTATTTGAAATTAGTTTCTAATTGCTAAATATTGTTTATATATATATATATATTAAACACGAAGTTTGAGTACATATGAATTTGTTGATTTATTTAAGTAAATAAAAATTCATTAGTCATGTATTGTTAAATTTATATTGGTTACATTTAATTTTGGAATCAAATCTAATAGGGAAGTATACTTGGAGAAGAGATCCGATATTGTCTGTATTTGAAGACCTTTGAAATAAAACACCATCGCTAACGTCATGAAATATATTTTAACAAGACGTTGTTCTTCTTTTAAATAAGCATCGTCTTTCGAATTGAATGATTAAGATCTCTCGATAATTTTACAAATGAAAACTAAAGTATAGGAGAGTATGAAATTTGAGTCTAAATTATCTTCGTATATTTTGTTATTACTTCATCGGTATGTTAGTAGAACGCATGTAAATTTGATATCGTATCGATATAAAAAGAAAATGTTATAAGTTTAAGTACCGTATTTGCCTTGTTTGGGGTGGCGGCATACCTTGGTGTATTTGTTTCAGACCCTGTTACCTAGTTAATTGTGTCGGTCATAGCCGAATTTCGCCCCTAGTCAAAGTATCATCAGTCATTAGAACCTGTATTTGCTTTGATGTATTTGGTAGGATCCGTTTCAAATGGGATCATTATGTAATTAACTTCCGAGGTGGCTGTTGAATATTGGTTGTATTTGCCTAAGTGGCAAGGATGTAAAGGACTTATAAATTATGTATTCCTAACTATATTAAATGCCAGAGGGGTCTTGCAGTTGAGCAGACCTGGAGATGTAGCCCTTAGGGGTGAACTCCGAGATCATACCTGTGTTATGCGGTGTTTTAGTTTCCTTTGTTTCATGCTTTAAGTTATCATGTATGGTTGTTATCTTGTATAAGTGTATGATGGAAAATTAATGAATTTAAATCAAATGCACAAAATCAGACATCTTGAGGAAAGTAGTAAATCAGATTCATAAGACATTGTAAATTATGATTATGGCAAGGTATTTAAAATATGTTAATTAAAGTTGTAATAGTGGAAAGAATCTTGCTAGATTACATCGTTGGATTAACTTGTTATTAAGCATGTAAATTGAACAATTGGGTAGGGGAAATAAAGATAGAAATAATGATATAATTTCTAAGTTGGAATCTAAAGGATGATCAACATATAGGTAATTACTTTTATCTTCTTAAATGAGCAACGCCATGTTAATTATATTCCACTATATTGGATGAATATATTTAGTTATTTATGTTGTAATTATAACCAATAATCCTCACCAGATTAATTTGATAATTGTGTGGACTCAACTAGATATCCATGTTATAACCCTTATAAAAAAAAGAATCCCTTACGATTGCTAAAATTGAACTAAAATGGGAAATAATTGATTAGTTGTTTATACATTAAATCTTAGTAAAAGTATCTCTCTCATATTAACTTCATTTAACAAAAAAAAAAGAGTGATATGCAATAAGATAATTGTATTTCAATCCTAATAGAAGAACGTCACTATGATCTTATTATTCTAATCTTGAAATGATGAATGTCATCTAGCTAACGATATTTCAATTTAAAGGATGCTCTTGTGTGTCCTAATGCATATCCACCTTAATGAAATTAGTCCATTTATTTGCATTATCAAAACTTCAAAATGAATTCTACAACTACTCACATTTTACCTATCTTAAAAGAACTACAACTCATTAGTTGGCTATGCATGAAATCAAATGAAGGGACCTCACTCTGTTAATTGTAGTTAATCCTTAATGAATGAATCTCGTCTGATTAACCATACTTTTAATATTTAAGAAAGATATCAATTGTGGGTGGATACCTCAAACCCAATTGAATGAACTTCATTATATTAAACGCATGAACCTTTTTGGAGGCCTCACAATGTAATTATGAATTAAAGTGCAATGAATAACTAACCTCTCAATGGCCTCCTAACCACCCAAAGTAAATGAACGCTTCCTAAAATTATAAGATGTCAAACCATTGAACACATATATAATCAAGATCTATGCGTTATCTCGTAATTAAGATATCCAGTTTAATGGATCTAATGACGCAAGTTGAGTTAGGTGTAAGATTATGTAATCGCGTTGGGAAACTCCTTAGGATCGTTTTAGCCTTCCGCTGTGTTATCTAGTTAGAGATAACTTTGAGATAACTTCAATATATCTTAATATTGTAATTTTTCATTAACGCTCTTAATTATTATTTAAAAAAAAAAAATATTTACACTCTAATTGAGTGTTTTTAACTTAAACCCTTAGGGGTTTCCTGGCGGGGTATTACAAATACCTACAATCTTATACCTTCACTATAAAACATAAGAAGGGAACCTCAAATAAAATTTATGATGCACTTAGTAGGAGAGTCATGACCGTACAAGAGATTAAATTTCACATTGTGGGGTTGGAGGAGTTGAGAGACCTCTACAAAGAAGACAAAGATCTGGCTGATATATATGCTACATGTTTTGATTTTTCTAACACTTCTCATGTTTCCTACTTAGAGTATATGCTACAGGAAGGTTTGTTGTTTAAAGGAAATCTCCTTTGTATATCCCAATGCTCTATGAGACAAAACATCATTCAAGAGAAACATCAAGGGGGTTGAGGAGGTCATTTTGGCAATGATAAAACAATGGAGTAGCTTAGTCAGTTCTACTATTGGCCCAAGTTGCAATCAGAAGTAAGGAGATTTGTTGAACAATATGCCATATGTTAGAGAGAAAAAGGATCAGCAAGTAATGCAGGTTTATATCAGCCCTTAGTCATACCCCAAAGGCCTTGGGAATGTTTGAGCATGGACTTTGTGTTGAGTTTACCAAGAACACCAAGAGGATTTGATAGTGTTTATGTGGTGGTAGATAGGTTTAGAAAAATGGCTCACTTCATCCCTTGTAATAGTTCCAATGATGCCACCTATATTGCAGGTCTTTTCTTCAAAGAAATACTAAGAATCCATGGACTTCCAGTTAGCATTGTGAGTGATAGGGATGTTAAGTTTTTGAGTCAGTTTTGGAGAACCTTATGGAAGAAGTTGGGTACTAGACTCTCATTTTCATCTGCCTACCATCCACAATTAGATGGTCAGACTGAGGTGGTCAGTAGGTCCTTAGGTAATCTCCTAAGGTGTCTCACTAAATAGCATGGTCAGACTTGGGATTTGGTGATCAACCAAGCAGAGTATGCATACAACGATTCAGTCAACCGGAGCACAGGTAGAAGTCCTTTTGAAATTGTTTATGGAATGCATCCTAGAGGTGTCTTAGAACTTAGTGATATCAGTACAATGAACCAAAAGAGTGCTCAAGGAGAGAGTTTTACTGAAGGTATTAAGGAAATTCATGACAAAATACAATAGTCCTTGCAACAAAAATAAAAAAAATATAAGGAACAAGCTGATCAATCAAGGAGGAACTTGCAATTTAAGGTTGGAGACTTAGTTTTGGCTTATCTCAGAAAGGAAAGACTTCCAAAAGGACAGCCAACCAAGTTGATGATGAAGAAGATTGGGCCACTCAAGATTGTGCATAAGTTTGGCCAAAATGCCTATGAGTTTGAACTACCTCCTTCTTTGGCCATATCTCCTATTTTCAATATTTTTGACTTGTATCCCTATAAAGGAGAATCTTAGACCTCTCAGATGGATACCACATTGCAATTTGAAGAGGATTGGGTGAAGGATTTACCAATTAGTCAACTGGTTCAGTTGGAAAGCATCTTGGATACCAAGGTGATCAAGAAGACAAGAAAGGGCATCTACAAACATTATCTTGTGAAGTGGGCAGGTCTACCTGATTCAAAGGCTATGTGGATGTCATAAGATGACATAATTCATCATGGAGTGCAACTAACAGACTTGATAACTCAAGGGACTTGAGTTCCTTGCCCCAGGGGAGTATGGTGCAGAGCACCTAGCTCAAAGTTGTCTTTTCTTGCATTTTAGAATTTTTGTGTGATTTCAAGTTATTTTATGTTGTAATAAGGTGGAATAAATCCTATGATGCTTTTTGAAGCCATATTTTGGTTGTCCACACTTTTGTTGTGCTTAGGATCCAAAATTGTCATTATCCTGAAATATTGTCAAAATATCAATTTTTGGTTTGTACCAGGTGGATGTCTAGAAAATTTCTAGAATGTTTGGAAATGGTTTAAATCCATTGTAGGATACCATTTGAGTTATTTTTAAGGCCTTGAGAGCCTTGGAGTGTGTTTTTGCACTCATAGGTAAAAGTTGTCAAAATTGTCATGACAACTTTTGCATTTTTAGGCAAAAGTTGTCCATGAAGGAAATGGCATTGGAAGTTGGTTGGAACCAACTTTAAATTGTGTATAAAACCTTATAAACATATCAAATATGGGGTTAATCAACTTTTGGTTTGCATTCAATTCATTTGCCAAGGGTTTCCTATGCTTTTTCTCACATTTGGACTATTTTTGCTTTGAATTTTTGATTTTGTATGACTTGTATGGTCTGGTATGGTTCTCATAGTAGCATAGGAAGTTATAAATTTGTCTTACCATTCCAACAAGTATATTATGAATTTCTCAAGTGCTTTGAATCAAAAGTTATCACTATTTTTGTAATAGTTGGTCACAAACCCTTGAAATTTGGGGTTTTGATTATAAAAATGCATTTTACTTGAGCATCCATGAATGGCACAAGTTTCAATCTATTGGATGGCTTGGGAAGGCTCTATAAATAGTTTTCAAGTAGGAATTTTGTGTTTTTCCAGGCGACAAGGAGGAGAATGGGTAAGATGAACAACACACAAGCCTGTAGCTAGTGTGTGGGGGCAGCAGAGATTGCTCATTTTCAAAGCCATGGAGAACTGATACCTTAACAACCCATAGTGTTTTGTAAATTTATATGGGTTTACCAAAAGTATCCAAGATTTTTCTGGTTGTATATTTTGACTAGTGAAGAGTTTGGAGCACATCTTCCAAAACAACCTGGAAGCCCTAAACCCCTTAAAAATAACTCATTTTTAGTTACCATAGTTGTACGATAAACCCAGATGGGAAAATTTGTTCTCTTGTTTAGCTTCCAAATGGGTATCTAAATATGTAAAAATATCTAGGGGTTAGGAAATTTTTGGGGAAAAGACCAAAAACCAGTCCCAGAAGGGCTAGTCATTTAGGCCTAATAGCAGCCGGTAGAAGCAAGTTGAAAGCCTAGGGCTTGGGAGGAAGGCAAAAACCTTTATAATGAATAAAATGACCTTGAAAATACCTGCAAAACATAACCATAAACTTTAAACATGGTTAGAGTGAAGATCCTTGGCGGAGGTCTTTGGAGCCTAGCTGGAAGCTAGTTGGAGTTTTGGTAAACTAGTAGGAGACCATCACAAAATTAGAGATTTGGGTCAAAAACAACAAGAAACATTAAGAGGCTATACCTAGGAGGAAATACAATAGATTTTAGGCCTTGGAGGTCTAAGGAGTGTACCCTAATAAGTTACCTTGGAGGAGCTTGAGCAGAAGGGTGAGTTGAGGAGTTGGGGTGAGTAAGGGTGAATTGGAGAGCTAGGCACAAGATCTCTACATCAGTTATGATTTACAATTCAAGAATGGTAAATGCAAGATTCTAAATGCCTTTGGTATAGAGATTTCATCTGGAACTAAGACTGAAGATAATATTTTTCATTTGAATGTTGGTGAGAAAAGTTGCCTGATTGCTCAGATTGATGAAAGTTGGTTGTGGCATAGGAGAATGTGTCATGTTAACTTTGATTCTATGATTAAGATCAATTCTATTCAAGTTGTTAGAGATCTACCTAATATTGTTAAGCCTGCTAATCGAGTATGTAAGGAATGTCAATTGGGTAAGAAAACAAGGATTTATTTCAAGAGAAAATAATATACATCTGATGGATTGCTATACCTTGTGCATACTGACCTATGTGGACCTACAAAATGTTAGAAGTGTGCAGGAAGACATATATTTTATGTTGCTAATTGATGATATTCTAGGATGATGTGGGTTGTCTTTTTGAAGGAGAAATTTGAAGCATTAGACAAGTTCAAGATATTCAAAGAAAAGGTTGAGACTGAGTCAGGATTGAAAGTGAAATGTTTGAGATCTGATAGAGATGGAGAATTATGTTCTGGTGAATTTGATTCATTCTGTGAGAAGCATTGGATTAGAAGAAAATTATTTTCTCCTAAAGCCCCTCAATAGAATGGAGTTGTTGACAGAATGAACATGATTGTCTTGGATGCTATAAGGACTATGCTGATTGAAGGAAATATTCTGAAGATCTATTGGAGAGAAGCTATTAGCACTGTTGTTTACACATTCAACTGAGTTCATATTAAAGGTGATATGAGTAAGATGCCTTATGAGCTATGGTTTGGTTATGTTCCTACTATGAGATATTTTAGAGTATTTGGTAGCAAGTGTTATATCAAGAGAGATGAGGACATATGTGTAAAGCGGAAAAATCGCGATCGAACCCTAGTTGCTCTCCCCTCTTCCAACTCCAAGGAGAGAGAAGGGAGGTTCGCTAGGATTCGATGGTTTTCACTTAGGGGGGAGACTTTACATTCAAAAGAGGGGTTGAAACCCACAAGATCCAATCCCACGCAATGCAAGATTGGATGCTAAATGAGTTTCAAGGGTTAAGATAGCAAGGCTACCCTCTTTTGTAAAGAATGTGCATAGAAGAATTGAGCTAGGAATGCATAGAAAGTGACAAATATTCGCTTATAAACTGAGATAGGAATACAGTATGAAGCTGCGGACCTAGAATTAGCAGTAAAATGTCGATACGGCGATGTCTTGCAAATTTGAGCAAAAGTTGTCAGGACGATGGCGCCCGGCGCCACGGTCCTCCAAAAAATCCGCGAAACGAAGGGGGATCTGTTTGTCTCTGCACAAGGATTCTAGATCTTCAATTTCAGCCGTGTACCTGCAACCTACACACAGAAAAGCGAAGATGATTGGGGGGTTAGGGATTAGGGGTTTGCCTTTAGGTCAAACCCCGGTTTTGGAATTAACCAAGAAATGAGCAAGAGCTGTAAATGTAAATGACTGTAAAACAAGTACTAATACCTTGTTCTAAGGATGTTGGTATCCTTATGTACGAAGGTTTAGATGTTGTATGTTGTATGTTGTAATAGTATGTAGTAAGTGATCTCCTCTTCAATGGTTGAATCCTTGTCTTGAATGCAACACTTAGCCTTGAATGGAGACTTAGAAGGAATTCTTGAATGCTTGAATGCTTGAGTATAGTTTCCACGCCTTGTACACATATCCTCTTCCATATCCGAAATGAGAGAGAAAAATGTAGTTTATATACTTGTCAATTAGGGCTAATAGACTGATTTTCCCGACCTTAGGCCGACCAGGAAAGTTAATTTCCAAATTGCAAACAAAAAGACCCGAGACCCCTTAGGAGACCGGGCCCAAAATAGGACCCAGGGACCAGGGCGCTAGGCACCATGGTCTTGGGGACCAGGGCGCTGGGCGCCCTGGTCCTGAGGGACTAGGGCGCTGGGCGCTCTGGTCCCACCTCCCGGGACATCAGGGTGCAAGGAGGTTCAGGCCAGGGTACTTGAAAAATGCAGTTTTTGGTGTCGTGAGAAAGCTTCAGGGTCTCCATTCAGGTTGCGTGTTGCGTTGCCATCGTGAAGACCGAAATGCAGTTGAAATTGCAAGTGTCGCAATTTTAGGACGCTACATTTAGCCCCCACTTTAGCGGGAGTATGTATGCTCATACTTCCGGTAAAGTACAAGGAAACAACATTGAAAGACTTTCACCATGTCAAGGAGGCAAGACACACCAAGCCCCCAGTGGACTAAGGATCTTACGACTTTGATTGACAAAGTAAAAGGGAAGATCACGAGGGAGAACCATGACTGTCAGTAGTAAGGTTCCCTCACTATGAGTCATGCAAGAAAGATATCAAGAATTTTCAAGGCAAAGATAAATTTGCCAAGAAATTCTCAAGTATCTTGAAAAGATATGAACGGGATGTATGCCCCCCTACGTTAAAGCGATCGTACACGCCTCACCGGGGGTGATTGTTTTAACGTAGTGATACACATAAGAATGAGAAAGGAAAGGAGCACGTTATCGCAAGGATTTAGCCCCCAAGTGTGAGATAAGCCCAAGGATAATAGACACAAAACACAAAGCATGAGGTGACTTCGCTTTCCTTGGGGTCAGTATGCTGTATGATAAGTCATGTATATATCATATGTATGTATGCATAATTGTTCTTCATTCCCCAATCAAGGAAGGTCACCTAGAAGAAGAGAACACATCTGTCTTTTGAGTCAACATGAGAGAGATCGAGAGATCTCAATGCTTTGCATCGTCCTCAAGTAGACAACACTAAGGACAACAAATAGAAGAATGAGAATAAAATATAGAAGAAGTAACACAAGAGAGGAGGAGAGAATCTGCTATGCTAATGTAACTAGTCTAGCACGTCATCTACCCCCCGATCTTGCTGATCAATGTTTCGGGAAGGCAGGGAACACGCTAGAGGAGGAACATTCAACATAGCAGATGGAGCTATCACAAGATCCAAACAAGGGCTATGTTCATGTTCCGAGCCACATTGTTCTTGTCTAGGAGCTAGGATGAGTGCTTTAGAAAATTCATTAGATAAATGGTTATCAACATCAACAAGTTCATATTCACTATCAGAAGCAAGAGAAGTAATATTTTCATCATGAATAACATTTTCATCTATATCATCATCAAGATTTATAAAAATAGGATCTTTAACTCGCATAGGATCAAGACCATCATGCATCTTATGTTTAGGAGATTTAGGCTCAATGTTCGGCTGAGGAGAAAATGGAATAATGCTTGTTGAAGGTGTTTTTGGAGATGGCAAAGTTTGAGAAGCAGCTGCTTGAGCTCTAAGACGATGCTTTCATCGGCGTTCACGTGCAGAACGATTTCGTCTAGTCTTAGTAGGAAGTGAAGAAGATTGAGGAGGAGGAATGTTCTCATCCCTATCACTTGGGTGTTTAGGTTGTGGTCTCTTAGGTTGAATAATAGGAGAAGAAGAAGGTCTCTTCTCTCTATAAAAGGAAGGAGGAGGAACTGCTCCATATAAAGGAGGAATTTTTGGTTTAGGAAGGAGACCAAGTCCATCATGACGAGGAGGAATAGGTCTACTTTTAGGAAGTTTATTAGACATAGACATAGTCACATCCATAGGGATGGGTTGGGAATCTTCTTGAGGAAAGACATTAGTTCTATCTTTCAAAGGAAGAACTTCCTTCTCAAGAATGATAGGAATGTCAAGTTTAGGTGTTCTAGGTTCACTTAAAGATAGGATCATATCTGTTTTCCACTTTTGATAAGATTTGAAAAGATGATCACTTCGCGGAGGAAGGGATTGGAATTGTTTAGGCCAAAAGTAATCAAGAGGAACACTAGAGGTTCTTTTAGCTGGTTTAAAGAGGCTATGATTGACAGTAACAACTTCACCATTTTGGGGAAATTTCAAACACTTATGAATAGGAGAAGCAATAGCTTTCATGGAAGATAGCCAAGGATAGCCAAGCTTCACACGAAATTGTTCGGAAGATGGAATAATAGCAAAGTTCACATCAAGGGATTTGTTATAGACCTCAATAGGCAATGTAATAGAACCAATTGCAGGAGAAGAAAATGCATCAAATAGTTTCACAATCACATCTGTTTTGTCATAAATCACTTGATTCAATTGCAAAGTAAAAAGAAATTCTTCAGTAATAACATTAACCATGCACGAAGGATCAATAAGCACTCCACGGCAAGGTGTATTTTTGACTTTTGCAACTATGTATAAAGGACCATCAGGTGCCCTAATGGTTTCACTGGAATCAAATGTGATGGAAGGTTCTTTAGGGTTTTCTTGCTGCTCTACAAAGTTAATCACATTTGGAGTCATAGACACAAGACCATCAGATGAAAGAGAGGAATCATTAGTGTCAACCGCATTAGAGGTATAAGAAGGTAATGGATCAGTGAAAATTTGAAGATTTTGATTAGGAGGAGCTATAGATGTATTGCCTTTATCATTCACTCCAGAAACAGAAATAGTATTATTATCAATCAAATCTTGAATTTTACCCTTTAAAGAAAAACATTTTTCAGTATCATGCCCAGGCTGACGATGAAATTGACAAAAGGCTTTGTTATCAAAATAAGGTGAAGTAATCTTTGCAGGATCAATTTGTCTTATAGGAGGAAGAGTAAGCACATTTTGTTCCAATAATTTATTCATAATACTATGCAATGATTCATTCAAAGGAGTATACTTTCTTTCTTTCTTGAAAAATTTAGAAATAGGAGGCACACCTGATGCTGCATTCACATTGTTGTTGATGATGTTTTCATTGAATTTGATGGAGTCTCTGTTTGGTTTAAACTTCCCAAATGGTTGTTGACTGCTATCACCCTTATCACTCGGAGCCATAGGATGTGATTGTTCCATTTGACTCACAGTTAGTTGATAATTGTGAAGAGTTGCACACAACTGTTGGAAAGAAGTAAACTCAAAAAATAGAAGTTTGTCTCGAATATCTTTTTGTAAATTAGAAATAAAGATTCTTTGAATATCATTGTCAGGCAATGGAAAAGAAATTTGAGCATACAAATGCTTATATCTACCAATGAAATCAGTCACTTTTTCTTTAACACCTTGTTTACAATACATTAAATCAATCAAAGTAACTTTAGGACTTATATTGTTTTGAAATTGTTGAATGAAAGCATTTGCAAGTTGTTCGAAAGAAGTAATAGAATAGGAAGGCAACGAGCAATACCATTGTAGGGCTTTGTCTCTTAATGTTCTAGTGAATAGTTTTGCAAGCAACCTTTGGTCATAAGCAAAATCATTACAAATTGTTTGAAAAGTCTTAACATGTGTTAGAGGATCTCCTTTACCATTATAAAGTTCCAAATGTGGAATTTCAACATGTTTAGGGGGAATAGCTCGAACAATGTCAAGAGAAAGTGGGCTCGCAACATCAAATGTGGGCACACTAAACTTAGATTGATTCATAGAGGCAATTTGTTGCTGTAAAGAAGAGACAGTTTGTGCAAGATTGTTAATGGTCACTTCAGTCGAAGAGTTCATATTAGATGTGTTAGATTGAGATGGAGGTGTTATGTTATTGAAAGAAGGTAAAGAGTAAGGTGGTGGGACCCTATGATAATTAGTCATAGGAGATGATTGGATAGGAGGAACACTACAAGGAGGAATGGAATGATTAAATGAATTGCCCCCTTGCGTCATGTTCATTTGTGAAGATGTAATAGGAACACTCATTGAAGGAGTGAATGAAGAAGTCAGATTGAATGAAGGAAGAGGGTTAATTGAAAAGGAAGGATTGCCCCCATGACTAGTGATCACAGGAGGAATGTTTTGTGTAGAAGTAGCCATTATGTTTGATGTAAAGGTAGGTATGCTAGCAATAGAAGTCATCAAAGGAATAGGATGATTGACTTGTGTAGGAGGTTGTGTATAACCTAAAGTTTCGGCACAACTCTTCATAGGCATCACGTTCGAATTCACAATGTGTGAAATACCACGCAAAATATCAATTCCATTCTTATCACTTTGAAGCATACGTTTTAGACCCTCAATTAAAGGAAGAGCTTGACTATCAGGGTACTCATGAGACATCCATTGGTGAAAATCGTCAAATTGGTTATCCAATTTCGAAATTTGTTCTTCAGAAACCTCATGGAGAGCTTCTTCATCATTAGGAGGATTAGAGGAATTACCCATGTCCTCATTAAAAAGGCTATTCAAATTAGGTTCCATCTCCTCAGTAGTTAAACCTCGGAAAGACTTAATTCTACGGCTTCGTCTAACGGGAATAGTGTAAGTAGGACTTATTGTTGTAAAACTCATGCACTAGAGAAGGAGAGAAAATTTTGATTTTAGAGGTAGCAATTTTCAGTAAAATCAGCCAATCTTCTGGATTTAAGCTGTTAAATGCAATCACGACAGTCTCCCGAAATTTTGGAAAAAATGTCCGGGACCGTGGCGCTCGGAGTGCAACACGGTCCTTGCAACTTTTTTCGAAATTTGCAGGGATGAAAGGTATGATGATTTTAGAGCTAATCTGAAAAAATTGAGTGATTTTACGATCTGTAGATAGGCCAAATTAGAGTTGCAATCTCAAAATTGAACCCTACCTAGATTGTCAAAAAATGCAAAATTTGAATTTTGAAAAAGAGAGGGAAACTGAAATTTTGAATTTTATGATTTTAGAGGGAATGTCAAGAGCAATGCAAATTTTGAAATTCAGAAAATTGACTCAATTTCACGCAAAATTCAATTTTGAAAGCGGAAATCAAAGTTGTTGTAATTAAGCACTTAATTTCAAAAGTCACAAAATGCAAGAATTTGAATAAAGCACTGAAATTTTTAATGAATGTTAACGTACTTTTCAGATTTAGGATAGTAAGGACATAATTTTGACACAAAATTTCAGTTTCAATGATTTTTGAATGTTTAAAAGCCTTAATCCAAGCAATCACAAGACCAACTTTGACTGTAATTTTGAAGGTGTTAAAATTGATAAAATCAGCCAAAATTTTGGATTTTAGCAGAAAAATACAGTAAGATCTCGCTCCCGAAATTTCGGAAAAAATGTTGGGGACGATGGCGCTCGGCGCCACGGTCCTCGCAACTTTTTTCCAAATTTTCAGGGATGAAAGATATTGTGATTTTATTGCGAAATCCAAAGTTACAGCTGATTTGGAGATGTTTTGATCAGTGAAATTGTCGAACAAAGGTTGAATCAAGAGGGTTTCAAAAATTAGGGTTTTGACACTTAACCACTTAATTTTCAAAATTAAAGCATAGATATGAATTGATAATTTGTAATAGAAGGACAGATCTGAAACAAGCATTAACAATTAAATATTTCACAAGTTTAATTACTAAAAAGAAATTTTAGGGTTTTTATGCAATCACCTCTAAAATTTTGCAAAAGATCAAACATGGAAATGTAATCAATTTTTTCAGATCTAAGCATGAAAAATCAGAAAGGATGTTCACGTCGAGTTCACCAAAATGTAAAGCGGAAAAATCGCGATCGAACCCTAGTTGCTCTCCCCTCTTCCAACTCCAAGGAGAGAGAAGGGAGGTTCGCTAGGATTCGATGGTTTTCACTTAGAGGGGAGACTTTAAATTCAAAAGAGGGGTTGAAACCCACAAGATCCAATCCCACGCAATGCAAGATTGGATGCTAAATGAGTTTCAAGGGTTAAGACAGCAAGGCTACCCTCTTTTGTAAAGAATGTGCATAGAAGAATTGAGCTAGGAATGCATAGAAAGTGACAAATATTCGCTTATAAACTGAGATAGGAATACAGTATGAAGCTGCGGACCTGGAATTAGCAGTAAAATGTCGATACGGCGATGTCCTGCAAATTTGAGCAAAAGTTGTCGGGACGATGGCGCCCGACGCCACGGTCCTTCGAAAAATCCGCGAAACGAAGGGGGATCTGTTCGTCTCTGCACAAGGATTCCAGATCTTCAATTTCAGCCGCGTACCTGCAACCTACACACAGAAAAGCGAAGACGATTGGGGGGTTAGGGATTAGGGGTTTGCCTTTAGGTCAAACCCCGGTTTTGGAATTAACCAAGAAATGAGCAAGAGCTGTAAATGTAAATGACTGTAAAACAAGTACTAATACCTTGTTCTAAGGATGTTGGTATCCTTATGTGCGAAGGTTTAGATGTTGTATGTTGTATGTTGTAATAGTATGTAGTAAGTGATCTCCTCTTCAATGGTTGAATCCTTGTCTTGAATGCAACACTTAGCCTTGAATGGAGACTTAGAAGGAATGCTTGAATGCTTGAATGCTTGAGTATAGTTTCCACGCCTTGTACACATATCCTCTTCCATATCCGAAATGAGAGAGAAAAATGTAGTTTATATACTTGTCAATTAGGGCTGATAGACTGATTTTCCCGACCTTAGGCCGACCAGGAAAGTTAATTTCTAAATTGCAAACAAAAAGACCCGAGACCCCTTAGGAGACTGGGCCCAAAATAGGACCCAGGGACCAGGGCGCTGGGCGCTCTGGTCCCACCTCCCGGGACATCAGGGTGCAAGGAGGTTCAGGCTAGGGTACTTGAAAAATGCAGTTTTTGGTGTTGTGAGCAAGCTTCGGGGTCTCCATTCAGGTTGCGTGTTGCGTTGCCATAGTGAAGACCGAAATGCAATCGAAATTGCAGGTGTCTCAATTTTAGGACGCTACAATATGGAAGTAGGATGCATGAAGTGATGAAGGAATTTTCTTGGGTTATTTTGCTAAGAGAAAAGCCTACCTATTATACAATAAGATATTGAGAAAGATAGTAGAGAGTGCAAATGTGAAGGTTAATGATAACTTTTGTAGTACCCCTCCTTGATCAGACTCTTTTTGTATGTTTTGATTGACTTCAGTGGAATATTATTGTATATTGATTCGGATTTTATGCGATGTTATTTCATGTTTTATCTAGATTTATGGTGTATGCTTTCATGCAACATCTCAGTGCTTATGATTAATGCTATTTTATAGATCATTATCATGGACTGACACTCTTACCTTATATGTGCGATGCGTTATTTATAAGTTGCATGTTTGCAAGTGTGTTGGGATACGAGGGGATGATTTTCCTTCACTCACTCTGGTGAGACAGGGAACGTCACGATTCTCCTTCATCAGTGTGCGTGTCACGTTTGTATTTATATATCTATCTATATGCATGTGTGGTTCTTTGGTCCAGGACATTGTAGGTACAAGTACTAGGTAGGTACGAGGTATTGACTCCACTTGGCTTCACAGGTCTAAGCATGCCTTATATGTCCAATGGGAGTGGAGGAGATAGTTGTTGGACCCTAACTTGACCCGCATATACACTCGTGTGAGTGTTGTTAGTCGGTTGTCTTTCCCGTCTGGCTGGTATGCGAGTCAAAGTGCTTTGGTTTGGTCATTTGTGAGTCGTCATTTGATCATTCTTCATTTTGTGCACTTTCATTCATCTGAATGGTTATTTAATTGAATGGATGATGCTATCTTATGTTGTTGTAATTAGTTAATTATTATGCTATGAGATTATTGATTTAATTAAATTAATGATTTGCTAGATTAAATGGTTAAAGGGCTTATTTTATTATGTAAAGTTGCATTAATATATGTTGTGGAAGGAAATAAATAATTGCGTAGCCATTTAAATGTTAAATGCTCATGTTGAAATAAAGTATTTTGGAAATAGAAAATTAATAAAATGTTTTCCTTTTTACCTTTCCTTTTGAACTTTGTATTTTTTTTTAGAAAAGAATTGTTTTTGGAAAAGAGTAAATCTGATTGCTTTTTACTTTTTAAATAATTTAATCTGATTGGTGGAGAAAACTTTGAACCTAGAAAGTTTATGTTGAAATTATTTTTCCCATATATTCTTGGAAATTCAAGGGAATGGGAGGGCAGAAAATTTGGAAGAGAAATTTGGAAAACCATTATGAAAGAGGAGCTGGAAGTTGATTTGGTTTGCAAGGATTGGGATTCTTCCATCATTTTGCTTGCTAATTTTCTTCAAGGTTGGATAATCTCTTCTTGTTTGAAATTTAAGTTTGAACTTTTCAGTTGCTTCCTATGAGTTAAAAAAATGCAAATCTCTTTGTAGATTCTTGTGGAATGATTGGAATAGAAAAAAGAGTGCCTGTTATTGTTGATTTTGTGAAGCTTATATCATATGATTTCTTATAGGAAAGAAATGGTTCATTTCTCTATTTGCTGTATGTTTTTGTTCTTGAAAATAAACTCCTTGAATTACCTCTTCTATTTGGAATAGAATGAATTAGATTTAGTTTGTTGCATGCTTTATAGTATCTAATTGCCCAAGATTGGGGGTTCTTGTGTGATTTTATTTCACCATTTACCTTATTGGTAAATATCCCTTGGAAATTTGGATTTGGCACTGTGTATGTGTGCTCATGAAATAAACCGAAGATGAATTATGTTCATGTTTAAACGGTTTTAAATACTTTGGAAGCATGTGTTTATTTGTTTTGTAGACCTTACCTTACCCTGTGGTGGGCTAGTCCCACCACATGGGTCGGTAGTGTTTGCTACCCGTAGGCAGTAGTACTATCAGTCGGTAGTACTGCTACGTGGTAGCAGCACTACCAGTTGGATGTACTGCTACGCGGTAGAAGCACTATTGGTTGGTAGGACTGCCACTGGACGGTAGCAGTACTACCAATCGATAGAACTGCTACCAATTGGTAGCAATGCTACCAGTCAGTAGAGGCTACTACCAATGGTAGCAGCTCTATCGGTGGGTAGCGGCTGCTACCGATGGGTAATGGGTGCTACCGGTTGGTAGGCCTACTACCATCAGTAGCAGTACTACTGGCAGGTAGTGTCTGCTGCCTCGACAACAACACTACCATGGGTTGGCCTTGACCTTTGCTTGACCTTGTACCCTTAGTGGTACAAATTTTTATGTGCTATGAATTAATTTTTTTATTAAATGGAATATTTAATAGTGTTTTTTATGTTAAATAAAATAGTAATTTTCAAGTGATTTTCATTATGTGGATTAATGAATCTATCTATGGAAATCAAGGCATGAATTAGTAATTCAAATTGGTAAATTTATATCTATTATGGAAATGGATTAAATGCCTATTAGGAATTCATGTTTTATTGGGTTGAATATTTAATGTGAATATTATTCTTGATAGAATATTGATTTGGAAATTGAATAGATGTGAATGTCGTATAAGAGTGTTTTATTTAATTTTCAATCAATGAATTTGCAAGTGCTTATGATGCTGATTTTCTCAAAGATTGTCTGAGTGCAAACTTAGTGAAATTAGCTTTCCTTGCAAGAGTTATATTGTGTTATTTCTGGTTTGTGGTTTAGTCATCCTGTGGTGGCATATTTGGTACCTTTGACCAAGTGATATATGATGAATTCATTGTCTTAACCATGTAGTGTCTTTGCCTTATGGTTAACCAAGAGTTAGTATGTCCCTGTTTGACTACTTATTTTTGGATAGTAGTGTTATGGCTGTCTTCTTCGTCATAGGGTTGTCATGGAGTGACCATGTTTGTTTAGTGTCCTTTGAGAGAGTGGCTTTTGAGTGGGGGCTGTGCTCAAAGTGGATGGCAGGATAACCCATCGAAATTCAGATAATAAGTGATAATCTAATTATATGATTAGGTGGGCAGTTCATAACATTAAATAAGATATTGTACCTCACACATAGGTGAGTGCTTGTATAGGGCTCATAATGTAGTGAGAAGGTCTAGAATGGCAAACCGACCACCTTGTCTACACGAAAGGCTAGTAGGGTCCGCATGAGACTTAGTTGGAGCCGAAGGTTTGGGAAAGGTTACTAGGGTAACCTAGGATGGGGGTCGGGACCTATGGAGGCCGACCATGGTAACCACATAAGCTATGCGATGACACTCTCTCTTTAGGTTCACTTGTGTATTTGTGATGTTGAGTCACCTCGATATTGTGGAGTCATATTGTGCTGTCATGGAGTCGTATTGTTCTGTCAACCATGTCATGCTTATGCTTGTTTGAGGGTCCTTTGCTATCTCCTAGCACGGTGGGGTGATTCCATTCTGGGAATTATATGGTCGGGTGGTAGTGCCACTTCCCATCAGATGTTCTTGTTCGTACCTTCATGTGAGGATTGGCTTCGTAGGTGTTCCCGTGGTTTGTGGTTCATGCTTCATCTCATGTTTGGGGATTATTGTTATTTGGAGACCTATGTGGTCATTGTATCATTGAACTTTTGCAACCTTGTATTTGGTTAAGTTGTAACTTTATATGTATATTGAGAACCATGTATTGGAAGAGAAATGTAGTCCTATGTTTGGGATGTTATTTATCAGTTTCCTTTATGATATGTGAATATGCTTATTGAAGAGAAATTATTTTGTATCCTTTCAATCTTTCAATGGTGTATTTGTTATTGCATATGGCTTCTTGGGATAATCAAATTAATGATGGATTATTGGATTAATCATTATTGTGGAATTTAATTTATGGTTTTAATTCTTCGTTGGTAACCCTTAAGGAATTCTGGTGTTAGTCTTCCGCTTGTGTTATCATGCATGTTGTGTTTAATGCACTTATTATGTTCATACTTTTATTTTATTTTTTTGTTTCACCCTTGTTGTTTGTTTTCCTTTGGGGTTCCTGGTGGGGCATTACATTTGGTATCAAAGCTCATGTTTTAACACTGGATACTCTAGGTTTGTAGTGAGCCCATTCGCCTTGACCTTTTGTGTGGGTCTTAGTTGTGTGACTTCCTTGCTTCTTTCCTTGCCTTTGAACTGAACCTTTTTCTCTTGTGCAGTGTTAGGTCATGGCTAGGAAGGCCAAGGGAGGTGGCCATGTTGGTGGCCGCACCAGAGGAAGAGGAGGAGGGTGGGGTCAAGGTTCTGACCACCATAGTCCTTCACCACCACCCACTCATGAGAGTGTGGATCGAGATCAGTCTGTTCATGAAGAGGAACAACATTAAGGAGGGCATATTACCAAAAGGGAAGAGCTACAATAGATGTTTCAGGAGGTGCTAGCTAGACTAGGGCCCAGACCTGAGGTGGATCAGCCCATCCATGGTTAGATAGAGGAGTCACTTCAACAGATTTTGGAGAGAGAGAGAGAGAGAGAGAGGTCCCAGTGGATCAGGATCCAACTATCATGGGGCACATGAGGGAATTGATGAGGTCCAATCCTCCTCTCTTTGATGGTAAAGGTACCGGTCTCGAGGTAGAGACCTGGCTTATCAATTTAGATTGGTGTTTTGCCATGTATCCATATGGTAGCAACACTAAGGCGAGATGCATGATCATGCATCTCAAGAGCTTCGTATCTATTTGGTGGTGATTAGAGGATGAGAGGATTGGTGTGAGCATTAACACCGCATCATGGGAGATCTTCTTGGAGAGGTTCAAGGCATGATTTCTCTCACCCTAGTGGAGGCAGTCACGAGCAGACGAGTTCTATGCTTTGCACTAGTTTGGGTTGTCAGTGGATCAGTTTGAGTAGAGGTTCTATGAGCTTAAACAGTACACCGAGATCGGTAATGATGAGGCTATGCTTTTGCAACACTTCTTAAGGGTCTTAATGACTGCATCAGTGGAGGAGTGAGAGTTTTTGAGCCTGCTATAGTAGAGGTAGCTGTGATGAAATTTAGGCTGGTAGAGTAGAACCTTAGCCATGCTCATAGCGGCCATTCTGGAGTTTAGTTAGGGAGTGATCATTTTAGTGGGTCTAGAGGAAGAGGGAATCAATACCAGACTGCTGCACCTCTTAGGAGTAGCACCTAAGACCAAAGCAGTCTCAGGGCCAGCTGGGTGGCAACTCTCAGTTTTGGAAGAGCAAGAGCTGGCAGAGGAATAGGTAGACCTTTCCAGGATAGTCCTCTTAGGGTGCATCTTAGGCCCCTATTGGGGAATTCTTTTAGTAGTCCAGTGGGTCATCTGGGAGTAGAGGACCTGTTAGAGGAGCTTGCTTCACTTGTGGTCAGTTTGACCACAAAGCCACTTAGTGCCCTCAGTGTTGACACCAAATGGGTAGTCAGAGGCCAGCCACATCAGAGCCAACAGTGGGGGATGCAGGTACATCCAATAGAGTATTTGCAGCAGTGGATGACTGCCAGGCTAAGCATCAGAGTACTATGATTGAGATCATAGGTGTGTTGTGTGGTATACCTATCTCTATACTTTTTGATTTTGGTGCTTTAGATTCTTTTATTTCTTCATCCATTGTAGAGCAGTGCGGGCTCATGTTTGCTAAGCAGATGGATAGGTGGCAAGTAGAGTTGGCTACCAGTGTGCGAGTGTTTGTAGATGCCTTCGTTCCCAGCTGTGAGTTGGACCTAGGACCCTTTGTCACTTTAGTTGACCTTTGATTCATTCTTTTGTGGTCCTATGGAGTTGTGTTGGGGATGGATTGGTTATCATCTCATAGCGCTCATGTAGACTATCGTCTGAAGATAGTAGAGTGTTTAGATGACCATGGCAGGAGAGTGGGGATCGTTGGAGTTCAACGATTGATATCCTTACGTATGATTTCCGCTATGCAACTTAGGCAGTGCATGCACCAAGGGTGTCAAATTTTTGCAGTTTCTCTTGAGGATGTGGATGAGGGAGAGAGTCAAGAAATCGCTCTTGATGGGCACCCTATTCTTCGAGAGTATGCTGATGTGTTTCCTTTGGATATTCCCAGTATGTCTCTGAAGCAAGACATAGACTTTCGCATTGACTTGGTTCCTGGTGCAGAACCTATTTTGAGAGATCCATATCGGATGACTACTTAGGAGTTGGGTGAGTTGAAGTTGCAGGTTGAGGAATTGTTGGCCAAGGGGTTCATTCGTTCCTTGGGGTGCACTGATTATCTTTGTTAAAAATAAGAATTGTTCTCTTTGGTTATGCATTGATTACCGACAACTGAATAAGGTGACCATCCAAAATCGATATCCATTGCCTCAGATTGATGATCTTTTGGATCAGGTGAAGGGAGTTAAGATGTTCTCTAAGATAGACCTAAAATCTAGGTATCATTAGTTGTGCATTCATGATGTAGACATTCATAGGATGGTGTTTCATACTCGTTATGGTTAGTATGAGTTCATAGTGGTGCCATTTGGGTTGACAAACGTGCCTTCAGTGTTTACGAGTCTTATGAATGGGGTTTTTTGCACCTACCTTGAGCATTCTGTCCTTGTGTTCTTCAATGACATATTGATTTTTCCTAGATCTATGGAAGAGCATGAGGGTCACTTACGTTAGGTATTGCAGTGCTTTAGGGAGAATCAACTTTTTGTGAATTTGGCGAAGTGTGATTTCTTCTAGTCAGAGGTGAGCTATCTTGGTCATATAGTCTCGGGAGAAGGTGTATCCGTGGATCCTTCTAAGACCCAAGCCATTGTTGATTGGCCAGTGCCGACCAATGTTTCTAAGGTTCAAAGTTTCATGGGTTTGGCCAGATATTACCGTCACTTTGTTCAGAGTTTTTCTCAGATAGGCCACCTGATTACTTCTCTTCAGAGGAAAGGAAAGAAGTTTGTTTGGTCAGAGCAGTGCAAATTGGCTTTTCATACCTTGAAGGAACTCCTTGTTAGTGCTCTGATTTTAGCAGTTCTCGATCCATCCGGAGATTTCATGGTATGCATAGATGCCTCTTTAGAAGGTATAGGTTCCGTGCTTATGCAGGATGGATGTGTGGTTTCCTACGAGTCTCACAAACTCAAGGATCATGAGTTGAAATATCCAGTTCATGACTTGGAGCTGGCAACTGTAGTGTATGCATTGGCTAGATGGAGACATTTCTTGTTGGGGTGTCGGTTTGAGCTACATAGTGATCAACGCAGTTTATAGTATATTTTCACATAGCCAAACTTGAATGCTTAAGAGCGAAGATGGATGGAATTCCTCTGCAAGTATGATTTTGAGGTTCGTTAAATTTAGGGGAAAGAGAATATAGTGGCAGATGCTTTGAGTTGTAGGTGGCATGAGGTTGCAGCATTGTCCCTTGGTGTGGACTTGAGTGAGAGAATTCTTGGAGTTCTTCCTCAGGACACCTGGTATTAGGATTTTAGAGCCGTGGTGGAGTCTGGAGGACCATTGGAGGGTAGATATTTTGGATATACTCTTGAGTCAGATGGTCTTCTTCAACATCATGGATGGATCTATGTACCTCCTTTTGAGGGTCTTCGCATTTTGATCATGACTGAGGCCCATCGTGCACCTTATTCAACACACCTTGGTGTCAAGAAGATGCACGCAGATCTTAGATAGATATATCATTGGGTTGGTATGAAACGTGACATTGCTGATTTTGTATCCAAGTGCTTAGAATGTTAGTGGGTGAAGGTGGAGCACCAGCACCCTGTAGGGCTTTTACAACCTAATTTGATACCGGATTGGAAATGGGATATCATTTCCATGGATTTCATAGTAGGGTTGCCTATTTCTTCATGTTGCCATGAAGCCATCATGGTCATTGTTGATAGATTGACCAAAGTTGCTCATTTTGTTCCTATTCGATCTTCTCATACAATAGCAGTGCTGGCACGAGTCTTGTTGGAAGATGTGGTGAGGTTGCATGGGATCCCAAGGTGGATCATTTCTGATAGAGACCCTATCTTTACTTCAGCCTTATGGACCTCACTTCGGCATGCTTTGGGAACCCAGTTGAACTTTAGTTTGACTTACAACCTAGAGACCGATGGTCAGACTAAGCGTGTGAATTGGGTCTTGGAGGACATGCTTCACATGTATGTTATGAATCAATAGTTGCACTAGGAGGAATATCTTTTCCTTGTGGAGTTTGTTTATAACAACGGATATCATAGCTGTATAGGCATGTCTCCCTTCTAGGCACTGTATGGTCATCCTTACCATACTCCTTTGAGTTAGGATCAGTTGGAGGATAGTGTGTGTTTAGGACCAGATTTTCTTCGTGAGATGAAGCAATGGGTTGAGTAGATTCATGGGCATTTGGTTGCTACTCAGGATAGGTAGAAGAAGTATGTTGATGCCCATATAATCGATCGCCATTTTTTAGTTGGCGACCATGTGTTCTTGAGAGTACATCCGTGGAAAAGTCCGATCCCTTATGGAAAGGGTTCTAAGTTGGCACCTCATATTGTAGGCCCTTTCGAGATCCTTGTGAGGATAGGACCTCTTGCCTACCATCTTGCCTTACCGTTGAGTCTATCCCGCATCCACGATGTTTTTCATGTTTCTATTCTTCGACCTTATCATCCTGATGTGACCCATGTTCTTGATTGGAATGCTTTGTAGGTCGAGGATGGGTAACTTTCCATGGAACCTGTGTGCATTCTTCAGCATCAAGACTTGACCTTCAGGGGTCATACCATCGAGTAGGGAAGGGTCCTATGGGACCCAAGTGATGAGACCTCAGTGACATGGGAAGATGCAACGAAGATGAGAGAGCTTTATTCTTATCTATTTTAGGCTTCCAAGAGTAAGCCTAGGCTTGGGGGGGAGGATGTAGTACCCCACCTTGATCAAACTCTTTTTGTATGTTTTGATTGACTTCAATGGAACATTGTTGTATTTTGAATCAAATTTTATACGATGTTATTTCATGTTTTATCTAGATTTATGGCATATTCTTTCATGCAATATCTCAGTGCTTATGATTAATGTTATTTTATGGATAATTATCATGGACTAACACTCTTACCTTATATGTGTGATGTGTTATTTATATGTTGCATGTTTGCAAGTGTATTGGGATACAAGGGGATGATTTTACTTCACTCACTCTAGCGAGACAAGGAACATCACGATTCTCCTTCATCGGTGTGCATGCCGTGTCTGTATTTATATATTTGTCTATATGCATGTGTGGTTCTTTGGTGTAGCACATTGTAGGTACAAGTACCAAGTAGGTACAAGGTATTGACTCCACGTAGCTTCATAGGTTTGAGCATGTCTTATATGTTTGATGGGAGTGGAGGAGATAGCTTTTGGACCCTAACTTGACCTACAATTATACTCCTGTGAGTTTTGTCAGTTAGTTGTCTTTCCCATCTGGCTGGTATGTGAGTCATAGTGCTTTGGTTTGGTCATTTGTGAGTCATTACTTGATCATTCTTCATTTTGCATGCTTTCGTTCATCTGAATGGTTATTTAACTGAATGGATGATGCTATCTTATGTCGGCATAATTAGTTAATTATTATGCTATGAGATTATTGATTTAATTAAATTAATGACTTGCTAGATTAAATAGTTAAATGACTTATTTTATTGTGTAAAGTTGCATTAATATATGTGTGGAAGGAAATAAATAATTGCCTAGCCATTTAAATGTTAAATTCTCATGTTGAAAGAAAGTATTTTGGAAATAGAAAATTAATAAAATCTTTTCCTTTTTACCTTTCCATTTGACTTTTAGATTTTGTTTTTTAGAAAAGAATTATTTTTGGAAAAGAGTAAATCTGATTGCTTTTAACTTTTTAAATAATTTAATCTGATTGGTGGAGAAAACTTTGAACCTAGAAAGTTTAGGTTGAAATTATTTTTCCCATATGTTCCTGGAAATTCATGGGAATGGGAGGGCAGAAAATTTGGAAGAGAAATTTGGAAGACCATTCTGAAGGAGGAGCTGGAAGTTGAATTGGTTTGCAAGGATTGGGATTCTTCCATCATTTTGCTTGCTAGTTTGCTTCAAGGTTGGATAATATCTTCTTGTTTGAAATTTAATTTTGAACTTTTCAGTTGCTTCCTATGAGTTAAAAAAATGCATATCTCTTTGTAGATTCTTGTGGAATGATTGGAATAGAAGAAAGAGTGTCTGTAAATGTTGATTTTGTGAAGCTTATATCATATGATTGCTTATAGGAAAGAAATGGTTCATTTCTCTATTTGCTGTATGTTTTTGATCTTGAAAATCAACTTCTTGAAATACCTCTTCTATTTGGAATAGAATGAATTAGATTTAGTTTTCTATGTGCTTCCTAGTATCTAATTGCTTAGGATTGGGGGTTCTTGTGTGATTTTATTTCACCATTTACCTTATTGGTAAATATCCCTTGGAAATTTGGATTTGGCACTGTGTATGTGTGTGCCCGTGAAATGAACCGGAGATGAATCATGTTCATGTTTAAACAGTTTTAAATGCTGTGGAAGCATGTTTTTATTTGTTTTGTAGACCCTACCTTACCCCGTGGTGGGCTAGTCCCACCATGCGGGTCGGTAGTGTTTGTTACCCGTAGGCAGCAGTACTACCGGTCGACAGTACTGCTACGTGGTAGCAACACTACTGGTTGACATTACTGCTATGTGGTTGTAGCACTACTGGTTGGCAGTACTACTACAAGGTAGCAACACTACCAGTTGGTAGGACTACCACTGGACTATAGCAGTACTACCGGTCGGTAGGACTGCTACTGGTTGGTAGCAATGCTACCGATCGGTAGTGACTGTAGAACTATTGGTCGGTATCGAGTGCTACCGGTCGGTAGGCCTGCTACCAGCAGTAGGAGTACTACCGATAGGTAGTGTCTGCTGCCTTGGCAACAACACTATCGTGGGTTGGCCTTGAACCCCGCTTGACCTTGTACCCTTAGCGCTACAAATTTTTTTGTGCTATGAATTTATTTTTTTATTAAATGGAATATTTTATAGTGGTTTTTATGTTAAATAAAATAGTAATTCTCAAGTGATTTTTGTTATGTGGATTAATAAATTTATCTATAGAAATCAAGGCATGAATTAGTAATTCAAATTGGTAAATTGGATATATTCTGGAAATGGATTAAATGCCTATTAGGAATTCATGTTTTATTTGGTTGAATATTTAATATGAATTTTATTCTTGATGGAATATTGATTTGGAAATTGAATAGATGTTAATGTCATATAAGAGTGTTTTATTTAATTTTCAATCAATGAAGTTGCAAGTGCTTATGATGCTAATTTTCTCAAAGATTGTCTGAGTGCGGACTTAGTGAAATTAGCTTTCCTTGTAAGAGTTATATTGTGCTATTTCTAGTCTATGGTTCACTCATCCTGTGGTGGCATATTTGGTACCTTTGACCAAGTGATATATGATGACTTCGTTGTCTTATACATGTAGTGTCTTTGCCTTATGGTTAACCAAGAGTCAGTATGTCCCTGTTTGACCACTTGTTTTTGGATAGTGGTGTTATGGCTGTCTGCTTCGCCATAGGGTCCTCGTGGAGTGACCATGTTTGTTTAGTGTTCTTTGAGAGAGTGGCTTTTGAGTGGGGGCTACGCTTAAAGTGGATGGCAGGATAACCCATTGAAAGTCAGATAATAAGTGATAATTTAATTATATGATTAGGTGGGTAGTTCATAACATTAAATAAGATATTGTACCTCATGCATAGGTGAGTGCTTGTACAGGGCTCATAATGTAGTGAGAAGGTCTAGAATGGCAAACTGACCACCTTGTCTACATGAAAGGCTCGTACGATCTGCATGAGACTTAGCTCGAGCTGGAGGTTCGGGAAAGGTTACTAGGGTAAACCAAGATGGGAGCCGGGACCTATGGAGGCCGACCATGGTAACCATCATAAGCTATGCGATGACACTCTCTCTTTAGGTTCACTTGTGTATTTATGATGTTGAGTCACCTGGATATTGTGGAGTCATATTGTGTTGTCATGGAGTCGTATTGTTCTGTCGATCATGTCATGCTTATTCTTGTTTGAGGGTCCTCTGCTATCTTCTAGCGCGTTAGGGTGATTCCATTATGGGAATTACATGGTTGAGTGGTAGTGCCACTTCCCATTGGATGTTCTTGTTCATACCTTCATGCAAGGATTGACTTCGTAGGTGTTCCTGTGGTTTGTGGATCATGCTTCATCTCATGTTTGGGGATTATTGTTATTTGGAGACCTATGTGGTCATTGTAACATTGAAATTTTGTAACCTTGTATTTGGTTAAATTGTAACTTTACATGTATATTGAGAGCCATGTATTGGAAGAGAAATGTAATCCTATGTTTGGGATGTTATTTATCAGTTTTCTTTATGATATGTGTATATGCTTATTAAAGAGAAATTATATTGTATCCTTTCAATCTTCCAATGGTGTATCTGTTATTGCATATAGCTTCTTGTGATCATTGAGTTAATGATGAATTATTGGACTAATCATTTTTGTGGAATTTAACTTATGGTTTTAATTGTTCGTTGGTAACCCTTAAGGAATTCTGGTGTTAGTCTTTCACTTGTGTTTTCATGCATGTTGTGTTTAATGTACTTATTATGTTTATACTTTGAAAAATAAAAATTGTTTCACCCTTGTCGTGGGTTTTCCTTTGGGGTTCCTAGAGGGGCATTACAACCTTGGAAAAGATATTAGAGCATGCAGATATGATGATGGTCAACACATTGTTCTAAATCCTATTCGGACTGAAAAATTGAATCAGAATGATCCGGTAGAGATAGTTAATTTGGATGTTGCTCCTACCACTGCAGAGGTGCAGGAACCTAAAAATTAGAACAATCAAAAGACTTTGAGGTATGTAAGATTGAATTATTCAGAAAATTAGATTATTGGTGATAAAAGTAAAGGTATGGTGACTAGAAGAAGGCTAGCTGCTGAAGATGTATGTTTGATATCTAAAGTTGAACCTAAAGATGTTGTTGAGGCTTGTAAAGATGAAAATTAGATGAGAGATATAGAAGAAGAATTAGATCAGATTGAAAAAAATAACACATGGGAGCTTGTGCCTAGACCTAAAGATAAGAATGTTATTGGTACTAAATGGGTATTCAGGAATAAATTGAATGAAGCCATTGAAGTTGTCAAAAATAAAGAAAGAGTGGTATGGAAAGGATATTCATAGAAAGAAGGAATTATTATGAGGAGACCTTTTCTCTGGTAGCTAGACTTGAAGATGTTAGATTTTTGCTTGCAGATGCTGCTTATAAAGATTTCAAGGTATATCAGATAGATGTCAAATCTTCCTTTTTGAATGGTGATCTTGAGGAAGAAGTCTACATTGAGCAATGTGATGGATTTTCATTATTAGATAATGAAGACATGGTATGTAAAGTGAAGAAAGCTCTTTATGGATTGAAACAAACCCCTAAAGACTGGTATTTTAGATTATACAAGTATTTGCTAAAATTGGGATTTAACAAAGGGACTGCTAATAGTTATCTGTACTTTAAGATTGAAAATAATAAGATCTTGATTGTTGAAGTCTTTGTTGATGATATTATCTTTGGAGGTGATGATAACTTGACAATGAAGTTTGTCGGTGATATGAAAAAAGAATATGAGATGTTTATGATAGGTGAGATGAATTTTTTTTTAGGTTTGCAGATTTCATTGATTGGAAAAGGTATTTTTATATCTCAAACTAAATATGTGAAGGAATTGCTGAAGAAGTTTGGGTTAGATGACTCCAAACTAGTTGGAATTCTTATGGTGACTGGTTGAAAATTATCTAAGAATGATGAATCTCCAAAAGCTAATAAGAGTTTGTACAGGTCTATGGTTGGTGAACTGCTATATCTTACTCAGACTAGGCCAGATATTATGCATGTTGTGTGCATGGCTACTAGATATTAGGTTGACCCGAAAGAGATTCATGTCATTGTTGTGAAGAGAATATTTAGTTACTTGAAGGGAACTGTGGATTATGGTTTGCGGTATCCAAATAATGATGATTTCATGTTATGCATTTACACTGATGCTGATTGGGCTGGTGATGTTTATGACCGGAAGAGTACCTCTGGTGGTGCATTCTTTTTAGTTAAGAAACTGGTTTCATGGAATAGCAAGAAACAAGATTCAATATCCTTATCTATTGCTGAAGCTTAGTACATTGTTACTACTGGTAGTTGCACTTAGGTGGTTTGGATGAAGCAAATGTTGAAGGATATCAGAGTTATCTATGATGATCCTACTATCACGTATTGTGATAATTCCAGTGCTATTAACATGTCAAAGAATCCGGTGCAACATTCAAAGACTAAACATGTGTCAATCAAATATCATTACTTGAGAGAAAAAGTCTGTGAAGAGGAAGTTAAGCTGGAGTATGTATCTACAAAGGAACAAATCATTGATATTTTCACTAAATCTTTGCCTTAAGATACATTTGTCTATTTGATTGACAAGTTAGGGGTATCCACCCCTCCTAATGAAAACTAGATGCATTGAGTTGCATCAATCCAGTGGACTTCACAGTCTTATCTCTTTATCTGGATTGATGGCTTTGTGATTCTCCTCTGGTGGAGTAGTTTGGTTATGTTTTTTAGGGGGAGAGATTCATGAGGATGAGTTTTGGGGAGAAAAGAATAATCTATATTTTGTCTTTGGCATTGCTGTCAAAGGGGGAGAGAAGCATGTGAAAAACTGTTTTATCTGCTTGATCTTAGGGGGAGTTTGTTGGACTTAATTTCTTTCTTTGCATTGATTGTTTTTCACATTCATATGTTGCCATCAATGCCAATGGGGTAGATTGTTGGACATTTCTTCTACTAGGATATGTTGTTGTCATTGATGTGAACATATTCCTGCTCTGATGATTTTAGATTGGTTTATGGTTTGGTGTATGGAGTATTTCTTATATTCTTTTGTATTAGTTTTGGTGATCTGGGAAGCCTAATTGATCATATCAGATGATCTAGTTTTGCAGATTGTTTATCTAATCAGTGCTTTGTAGAGTTCAATATTTCCTCCAATATATTTCAGTGTGATTAGATATTGAGATGACTTTTCAGGATATTGTTAGGGATGGTCTTTTGTATCTTCATTTCAGATGGTTCATGATTTGATGCTCCACAAGTTATCTTTCTTTGTGATAGTTGTTGTTGTTTGAGTGTTCTTGAGGTTCAGATGTTGATCGATGAAGATTTGATAAGTGGTGTTGGTGTTGGTGTTGTTGATGATTCTAATGTGCTTGTTGGTGTTTCCTAATTATTTCCTATTTATTTTGATGATCCACATTGATCATAGTGCGAGTTCTTGGTGATGTTTTTGAACTAGTGATGTTCTTCATGTTATACGGTTTTCCTAGTGGTGTAGCATGTTACAGTTGATCTTGGCATGATTTTCGGTGGTGTTGCATGTTTGTATATTTGGTTTAGGACCATGTTATGTCATGTAAATCATTGTATTGGTCTGGTGATCGCTCTTTGTATCGTGTGATGCAATTTTGTAATTGTGAGTTGAGGGTTTAGCCGACCCTGTTGTCAAGGTTGATGAATTGTATAAATAGGTGATATTGTCATGTAATTTAGGTGTCAAGGTTGTGTCTGCATTATCAGAGAGTCGTGTATGTATGATCAAGTGATTCATCCTACAAAATTGTGATTGAGCAGAGTTTGGTGTTGCAGAGCAGACATTGTGCTTAACTGAAATTGTCATCAGGCATTTGGAGATGCTCTTATTGTTGTTCGTTCCTTCCAAATTGTAGTCCAAATCTTGTTGTAAGACAGTGAGACTTCCCTGAGGGTTGTAGCCTTTTGGTTCATTATCGTTTGCGCAGTGAGCTCTAGGCAGTGTGCCTGAATGCATGTGCATTCCCCATTGTAATATTTTCATATACTATTGCAGAGTATAATCTTACTGTGGGTAGGTTCCCACCTGTGTTTTTTCCATTAACCAAGTTTTCCATGTCAAAATCTTGGTGTTGTGTGTTGTGTTATCGTCTTGCTTATTTTTGTTATTGTTGCAGTTTATCAGATCTATTTTTGTGATTAAGTTTATAGATTCGGTGAAAACTGATTCACCCCCTCCCTCTTAGTTCTCCCTCATTGTTGTTGCCAACAACACATACACATACACATACACATACACATACACATACACATACACATACACATACACATACGCATACGCATATGCATACACATACACATACACATACACATATACATACATGTATACATATACATATACGTACATATACATATACATACATATACATAGACATACATATGCATATATATACATATACATATACATATACACACACATACACACACACATATACATATACATATACATATACATATACAACACATATGCATATGCATACACATACACATACACATATACATACACATATACATACATATAATAGACATACATATACATATATATATACATATACATATACATACATATATGTATACACACACACATACACACACACACACATACATACATACATACATACATACATACATACACACACACACACACATATATATATATATCTATGTATGTATGTATGTATGTATGTATGTATGTATACATACACATATATATATGTATATATATATCTCTCTCTGTGTGTATGTATTTATATTTATATGTATATGTATGTATATGTATATGTATATTGTAGATACCTAAAATTATCCTGTCTAATTAAATAAATATTTTTATTTATTTAATTATTTTAAGTCTAATTCTTCTATTAATTAAATAAATATTTATTTATTTAATTAATTCATTTATCCTCTTCTAGCCTTTTTCCTAATTTAAATAAATAGATTTATTTATTTAAATTATCCTTTTTCTTAAATTAAATAAATACTTTTATTTATTTAATTGATCCCATTTCTTCTATTAATTAAATAAATGTTTATTTATTTAATTAATTCATTAGCCTTTTCTACCCATGACACATGTCATTCATCTCTTAATTCCTACACTACCTACCCTCTTATTATGTTCTTATTTTCTCTACCTACACTCTAATCCTAGCCGACCATCTATCTTTACACTTTTTAATCTTATCCTTCCATTTCCTACAGTGTCTTCTATATAAGGAGATTCTTCCTTCATTACCAACCCTCAATGACACATTCAAACTTTCTTATGAAATCAAGCCTACTTGCAACCACATTTCCATTCTTTGTTGAGATCTTGTGCACACATAAATCTAAGAGAAAATATATCAAGCAAGATCATTGGAGATAGGAAGAATGAAGATTCAAACCCTAGTGGACATGTGATGGTATTATCTTTGTGATTTTGTGGATTTACATTGTCTTAGGTAATCTTCATATGTTATGGTGGATCTTTGTTGTTGTTAGGCTAGGGTTTTGTGGTTGAATTCATTTAGTCTTTCAATATTGTTCTTTCCATTTTTACCATAAACATTTTGGCATGCTCGGTGGGACTCTTGTCCCTTTTGCATTTAACATCATTTTTTGCAGATTTTGTATTTTTGAAGTTGTAGATTTGACATTTTTCGACAACATTTTAACTTTTCACGTCTGCGCATTTTGGAATCACATTTTTGTTTCTCAACTGCATCTGCGCGCCCTTTAATCGCATCTGTGTTTGGTTTTGCATTTTTTGGTTTTTGTTTCGTCATTTCGGGTTTTATTTATATTAGATCTAGTTTATTCGAGCTAATATCTTGTGATCTAGCTAACAAATTGGTGCAACTTGTCTTTGAAGCGAATTGCATTGTTTAAGGCCCCTATTTCACAAAGTCTTTTGGATCTAAAATTTACCTAACTTGTTTGCTTGCAGGAAGAAGTAATCATTTGAAACAATCTAAACTACTAACAAATCTTTGTTGCAGGATCTTGGCAAGGGTTTTTCTTTTGATTTTCATTGAGTGCCTTGTTTTCATGGACTAGAAAACACTTCAATTGGTGCACTAAAATTGAACAGTGTCTTTTGTGTTTTAGGCAATAGGCTCTTTGTGTTTAATCTTTAGAGGGTCTGCCTCTCCGTGTGGTCATTAGGAATACTAGTGAGGAGGGAACGACCTAAGTGGTAGCGAAGAAAACCCACCTCTTTCGAACTACTATAAATAAGTGTATCCATGGTGAAATCCATGGGAAATGTGTGCTGATTAGTTCATATCAACACTATGTCTCCGCATAAACCCGTTTGATCAAATTTATTTGATCAATAGTAGGGCATAACCCCTACCGACTGGGAGCCTTCTATATTTATAGAGCTGAAAGTGCCACATGTATGGCCACACGAGTGGATTCCCTTACTAGAACCTTTTTGTTTTAGAAAGCCAAAATACTTCTAGTTGTTGGGGCAGAAGGCTAGACCTCTGGAGCGGCCCACACACATATGGTTCTTAGTAGAGATACAAAGTTCACCACCAGGAGTGGTCCTTGGCTGCCCCGAAGAAGTGAGTGCCGAGGGTGGAGCCAGTGGAGTCAAGAATCTAAGTATCTGCTTTGAATAGCATAGCTTCGGGGGAAACCCCACGTGGGATCAACAACTGTTGTCCTATCCAACCATAAGAATTGTGCTTGTCTTCTTTTAAATTTTCAAACATTCAAGATCAAACATCAAAACATTGTGTCTTTTGTGTCTTCAAGTGTATGCAAAACATTTTTACATAAAAAAAAACACTTTCTTTTGAGTCATTTTGAGTCTAAAACACTTGCAAACATAGAGTCCTCATCAACATTATGTCCTCTTGTCATGAAAAATGGTCAAAAATTCAGATTTGGTCACAACAACAACTTTACAAATTGAAAAAATTGCACTCAAATTCTAGAAATGTATTTGTGTCTAACATAAACACGTTTGTGTCCTGTAATCGCATCTGTGTAGGATAGAAATGCGTCTATGTGATCATAGAAAATTGAATTCACAAAATCTTAGAACCACATCCGTGTAGTGTCTAATCACATCTCTGTTGGGTAACCGCGTCTATGATGTATACATGCATGTTTGTGTTTAGTATTGGAAAAAACTTGCAGTCCAGCAAACAAGAGCAATTAGTTTCAGAATTATTGAGCTTCCTAGGTTATTTCTCTCGGTTTTTCATCTAGAATTCAACCTATTTATGGGTCTTACAAAATTCATCATTGCTTTACACCTTGCATTACATTCATATTTGTCTAAACTTGAGTCAAAAGGTCACTTGCTTGCCCTCATCTTTCTTTGTCAACATAATACATACAACAACATTTTGCTAAGTGGTCCCTCATCAAGGTCTATCACCTTTGGGTCTCATTTGGTCTTACTTGGAGTCAAGATCAACTTACCTCATACAAAGATCTATCATCTCTTTGGAAGTCACACCTATTCTACTATATGCATACTTGGTCTTACACTTTGGACATTGAAAGTACACCTCAGATTCATTTACATTCTATCCAACTCTTGGTCTTCCATACTCTTTTCATTTTCATCTAGTCTCACATATCTTGGTCAAGACCTAGTTCATGATTGAAACCCGTTCCCAAAAATCTAGGAGAGAAGATAAAGAGGATCAAGAGTCTGCAAACATGAGTGGCTATGAGTACGACAACAATATGTTTTTTAATTTTGATCATACCACATTACTTGACATGAACATCTATAGAAACATTCAAATAATCGAGAACATGGATGATACAAACAACAATGATGCACAAAATGACAACGTGGACAATATTTCAGTACATTCAATAGAAATGGAAGACTCTATCATGGATCCCCATTTTAATAGATTGGTTGAAGAGATCACGAGAAGAGATAGACAATATTTCCTACAAGTGATGGCACAAAGTGGAGCTAAAATACCTCATGATTTTGACATGTCCCAAATAGTAGAAAATTGACCTATTCAAGAAAGTCAACTTAACATGGATCAAAGAAGACCTAATACTGGAGGTACTAGAGGACCACATTTTGTGCTTGAGGTCCCAAATATACATGGTCAAGCTTATGATACTCATGAAATGACATCGCATGAAAAACTTCGTCTATGTAGACTCTTCTAGAAATCTTAAGCAGATAAATACACTCAATCACATACCAATACTAAGGACCCAACTCAAAAGCTATTGGATATTTAGAGGCATGCTCAAAATTTGGAGACAAGAAAACCCCGTGTCAAATTTAGGGGCAACACACAAGAGAAAACTCATGATAGGCCTTATGACCCCATATCAAGTGGTCCCTACATGCATTATCATTAGAGACCTCCTCCATATGAGCATGTTTATGATTAATACCATCCATATATGCAATATCCTCTTCCTCTACCCAGTGGCTTAGGCATGGGATATGGTCCAAGAAGTCAGTCTCCACCCAAAAACAATTTGGAACAATAGATAAAGGACTTACAAAAGAAGATGGAGGACATCAATACACCAAAACTAGATTACACCATGAGAAATATATGTCCCTATCCATTTGATAAATGCATTCCAATGCCTTCATTTCCTACACACTTTGTAACACCAAAGTTTGATAAATACAAAGGCAAAGGAGACCCTAAGGCACATATAAGACACTTTTTCATAGCTTGCATTGAGGTAGCAATAGAAGAAACATACTTGATGAGATTGTTCCCACAAAGATTAGGTGAACAAGCTATGGAATGGTTCTCCCAGCTTCCACCTAGAATTAAGTCATGGGGTGACTTAGAATAAGCTTTCATACAAAATTTCTCATATAAACATAGAGACAGACATATCAGTTACCACTTTGTGCAACACCAAACCGAAAGATGGGGAGTCATTTTCATCATTCTTGCAAAGATGGAGGAATTTAGCCAACATATGCTTTTGTGAAATTCCACAAAAACAAATGGTAGATATTTTTACATAGAATGTCAACAGAGAAATTGGTTATGACTTGAGGAAAGCTTGTTTGTCCACTTTCAAGGACGTCATTGAGAAGGGTTTAGCAATAGAGAAGGTCTTAATTGAGAAAGGAATCATCGAGATATTCAAAGAAAATAAAGAGGATTTTAAAGGAGAGGACAAGCCACGATTTTGGAACAAGAACAAGAACATAGTAAATGATGGCATTGTTGATGCTAACATAGTGAGACCAAAAATCATTTTTTCAGGATCAAGTTATTCTACAAACAACCAAGTAAATGATAGACTTATAAAGAACTGAGAGGGGGGGGGGGTGTGAATCAATGACACCAAAAACAATACTACTTTAAATACTGACCGACTTAACAAGTTTACTCAACACTATGCATGTAATCCAAAATGATATTAAAGAATCCACAATAAGTAAAAAATCCACCATAACACAAGTTTTTATACGTGGAAAACCCAAATGGGAAAAACCACGGTGAGATGAGACTCACAAGTTTACTATCTACAATAATAGATAACTGGCCGGTTAAGGTCTACAAAAATGCTCTGCTAGGAGCGAATCTTGTTAAAGATCACAAAGTTTTGTTAGGAGATATACCATGTTAAAGGTAGTACCCTATTAGGAGTAACCTTGGTAGAGGATTTCTAAATCCAAACTAATGGATCACCTGGTTAGGGGATTTGTAGAATGAAGCTTTTTAGAGATTACCCAGATAGGGGATTTGTCTGTTGTAGTGATTAGAAAACAACAAGTGGTGTGATCTAGAAGTACCACAACTTTCTTGAATAGATCCTCTTCTGTGCACTCAAAAATACATAACCAACATACTTTGCAATGCTCTCAACAACTTAACAGTTCTATCTTCACATCAAATCATCTCATATCATATCTCATCATATGTATAAAATAGTTAATCATAATGTCATTATATAGACATTTAGATTTCATGTCAGCCTTAGGAATTATATCACAATTTCCTAGGTGCAGTGTATTTGGACAATTAAACATAACTCATCACAAATTACTGCCAAAATTTGTCGGTTAGGATAACTCATCACGACTGGTGATAACTCATCACACAATCAATTAATGCCAGTTGGAACATTAATACTAGTTGGAGTTAACCATATCCACATGTAAATTGATTGTCCTTCATTTCTTCTTTGATAATCTCTGCTAGATCTTTAGGTTGGTGTCGAGTCATTCCCATATATACCGGTTGTCGCCATGTACCGGTTTGGCACCATCATAAGTAAAACTTATAATACCGGTAGCAATATAATACAAATAACTTTGAAGTAACCCCAGTAGACAAACATGTGTGTGTGTACATGTTCCATCAATGAAAACATATGAAGTCATTCATTATAATCATCATCAAGCCAACAATCTCCCCCTTTGGCATTGATGGCAACACTTAGAAAATTTTATAGCTATACAACTAAGCGTGCTTACAAAAATTGTACACATATATTTCTACTTCTACTCCCCCTTAACAATACATAATTTTTTTTCACAACACACATACATATTTCTCCTCCCTCTTTGACAACAATGCCAAATTGTAAAGTAAAATACATATATATATATATATATATATATATAGCAAAATTTGTATCAAAATGTTTACATATACAGAAACTTGAAAAATCTGAATCAAGGATTGTTCATTGCAATTCTCAAAAAAATGTCACTAAAAGTACACTTCAATTGAGAAAAATCATTTTCCCAAGTCTCCAACAAGGTTTCAATGAGCTCAATTGTAGTCATGACCTGTGTACATAATTCTTCCATTGCATTAAGTGTACACATCTCTAGAGTAGCCAAAATTGCTTCTGCATTCTTGTATTATGTTTGTAACATGTCCACTTTTGGTCTAAGTAAATTCTTCAACTCCTTCAGGGATCCGAGTCTTTTTGCATGTTCACAATCATAGATATCTAACTTGTTTTGCAAATTATCAACCATTTTACCAAAAAATAAGGCAGAATCTTGCAAAGGTATGTAAGCACTACATATCTTTTCTAGTTCTTGCTCAGTCTTTGTTCACCTTTGATTGATATTAGCATAAAAGAATGAAACATTAGATGTAGATGCAAGAATTTTTCCTCCTGTTTCAATAGATTTTTTTAACAGGTCTTTATTCAGGGATAGGGCAATTCTCCCTGTATCAATATCCTTCACGATTTGTTCTCCTCCCTTCTTCCTGTAGCTCTTCTCTGCATAGGTCTGTGCTTGTTCCTCAAGGGAATTAAGTTGGTCAGAGGCATCAAAAACCAACTATCCAAGCTTGCTAATGGGAGTTGATAAGTTCCCTATAGCAGTTTCTGATAGAAGGCTTGACTGAATATCTGCAACATTTTGAATGGTTTCTGCTTCCATTCTTTGTTCCTTAAGCTTCTTCTTCTGAGCTCTCGATTGCATCACATTTGCAAACTCTAGTAATTATGATGCACTCATATTATCAACATTTATTGGACCTTTGATGCCAAATGAGTCATCATCATCATCATGTCGTTGTTTGACTAATGCCTTCTCCAGTTCAGTAGATGTCTCCTTATTAGTCTTCTCTTCCTCTTGTCCTTTCTCCTTTCCCTTTTCAGCAGTCTGTTTATCAACTTTTTTAGGAGGTTCCACTTGAGTAGCCTATGAAACCAGTGGGAGGTGGGGTTTTACTTGTTGATCATTTACCGGTGGGGGTGGAATATCCACACTTGATTGAGTTGCTAGTATCTTTATTGTATTGACCTATGAAAGAGTTATTTCAGGTGGCTGCATATCTAGTGCAATGATGTTTCCAGATAGATCTATTGTATCCTATATATCATCAATGAAAATTACCAGTTGGGAAGTAGTGTCATCCTTCTTCTTGATAGGATAGACAATATCAGCTTGCACTATTTCTTCCTCATCCATTTTTGGTAAATCAACAGTAGCTTACTCATTATCCTATTGGGACTCTATCAGTTTACACATGTTCTAAATTTCCTTCACTATCTGATGAGTATCAACTTCAACAAGTTTCTCCTTCCCACTAAATAGCTTCAATCTTCTTGACTTAAAAGAGAATTAAGCTTTGTGTTTATCAAGTAATGCAATTAACTCATCTTTTGACAAATCAGGAAAATATTGCACAAACACATCATCAATATTTTTTTTTCTTAACAGCTTCTTCCCATTTATTCAAAATAATAGTATATAAAGAATCAGAAATATCCTTCTCAAGACCATGAGGTAATTGATTGTAATGGAACAAATAGCTGATTACCTATTGAACAATTTGTTCCTTTTGATCTTCATCAAATGAATTAAAATATTCTTTGACATTATCAAATCTATTTCTTCCCAATGTCTTTACCATTCTCTCAAAATTAGTCATAGGCTTGTAAGACAAAGCATTAATGGGAGTAGTCTACTAAGAGGTGGCTTCAACTAGTTTGGACTTCTTGCCAGTTGCCTTTACCTTCTTTGGTTCTTCCTCAGTACCGGTATCATCAAATTCTGCTTGAAGAATCAGTTGCTAACCTCTTTTCTTTGTTGCAGTCTGCTTCTTTATGTATACTTTAGGTGCCAGTTCCTTTTTAGTTTGGACACTTCATGTCACTCTAGTACTTTTTGTCACTGGAGGCACTTTCTCAACCTTTTTTTTCTTTCCTTTACCACTACTGGTTGGAGCACTGCGGGTTTCATCTTTTTCATTTTTCTCCTCAACAGTATCTAGTCTTTTCTTCTTCTTGTCCACTAGAGATGCCAACAGGTTATTGGCATAACCAATCAATAAGTCATAATTGACTTCATAGCTCATGTCTTCCATTTCATCTTCTCTCGGTTCAGTAGCTTCCATTAGATAGAAATCAGTGGTGACTGTGAAAATGATGTCCTTAGCAAATTTTTTCACCACATCTTTAGGTAGCCTTACCCTCATACTCATTTTCTTTTGAAACTCATTTAAATATTTATTCATTGCAGCCAAAAAGGTGTTCTTAATAGCCTTAATATTGTTCTTAATTTTGGCAGTTACTAGTAGGTCTTTAGACCATTCAAGATCACCAATTCTCGGTAGGTTTTTAGACCATTCAAGATCACCAATTCTCGGTACGAAATTCTAAAAGTAAAAGAATAGACCAATCAATAACTGACTGTAATGCCCCGCCAGGAAACCCCTAAGGGTTTAAGTTAAAAACACTCAAATAGAGTGTAAAATTTTTTATTTTTTTTATAATAATTAAGAGCGTTAATGAAAAAGTTACAATATTAAGATAGATTGAAGTTAACTCAATTCATAATTAGGCACGGCATTAAAATACATTGGAGTTATCTGTCAACCTAGATATCACAGCGGAAGGTTCAAACAATCCTAAGGAGTTTCCTAACGCGATTACATAACCTTACACCCAACTCATCTTGCGTCATTAGATCCATTTATCATGTTCCTCTCAGGATACTCGCCGTAAGCCAGAGGTATACATGGCTAAGGTCTACCCACAAGTCTACCAACACTAGTTAGTTGGCAACTTATGTAAGAAAATAACACGCCTCTCATGAAGACAAGGCAACAAATGCTCCAATGGAATCCAATAATATGCTCAAAAACTGTCATATATATGCTCAAGATAAAGGATAGGAATAAGGCTGGCACACATGAACCTCGTAAATCGGTTCATCACAAGGGGAAGTATTGAGTACACCTATGTTATAGTTTCGTTACAAACCATACTTTTCCTCGAAATAGGGAAGCTAAAGTCGCTTCGCGTCGACATTACTCGTACGCTGTTCATGCTATTCAAGGAATGGTGACTTCTACTACTACCCCTTCACATACTGACTTATCAACAACCCGTGGGTTGGCACTCAGTAAGGAAACAAATAAGCAACATCACATAGATAGGTATGGTTTCCCATACTCATAAACAAACATATTCCCCATGGTTGATTACTTCACCATCCCATGGGCACACAAAACATGTACAGGTTTTCTCACAACACACACAGAATAGCACTATTACTGGTTTAGTCACATTTACGGGGAGTACTTTACATTATGCTAACATATACTTAAGGGAAGTTTCAATTATGCTTTACACATGAATCACCAAATGAAGTTTACTCTAGATCCACATTTTGAAATTTTTCATCAATTCAATTTTACACAAAGAAATAACATCATTCTGGTATCTTTCTCAATCTTCCCTAAGCATTTTCATTCACATTATTAACTATGCAATTTCCCTTTTCAAGATGAAAAACTTTCCCCTTTCAATTAGAAGCCAAGGCTAACATACAATTTCATATGCGTTATAACAAAATTTCTTCTTAAATCACTGCATTCCCAATAGTATTTCAAAGACAACAATTCCTGTATTCTACACAAGAGGAGGAAGAGAGTTTGAAAATCAGCTATTTCCTACGAATACACAAGAATTTCAAAATCACACCATATGCTTGGATATAAGTTTATCATTTGAGTTGCACGGTTTTCATTTTGCTATCTTTTAGGAAGGTTCCAAAACATCCTAACATGACATTTCTAATCATTATTGCTACACTATAATGTTCTAGTTTTCCGAACAAGAATTCAAAATAACCAAATTTTCTTTTTGTAATACAAGTCTTCTAGAGCACAATCACTATTCGTAATACAATACAATACAATAATACATCAAATCTAACATTGGAAATTCATAATATAACAAGGAGGTACATGAAGAGCTATCTCCTAGACTTTTACACATTTAATGCATTCAAATCAGCAAGTCTTTTATTTACTCCTTTCGAAACATAATAAGGCAGTTATCTAAATCCAAAACAAGTTAAATGGTGCGTCATTTAATAGGTCCTAAATCACACTAGTTTAATGAGCACATAAAACAATCTTTTGAGGAGCACATTACTTCACTCTTGAAGCTAATACAACATGTCCCCTTTTGGTTTTCCTTCCACATCAAGCAATTTTCACAAAATCAACTTTACGCATTTTGAAGCACCTTACTTAAGATGAAATTTAATTATATTACTCCTACCAAGCACATGGAGCACCCTTTAATGCAACCATACAATTTTCTATCATTAACCAAAAATTAACTCCTAAATCAATCCTTTTCACAATCTAAAGCACAAAAACGTTATGAAGCTCACACAAGGCTCAAGAAATATCATCCTTTCTCATGCAATTAGAAAACTTAACTAAGAGGTAACTACACATATCAATTCATTTTAATTTACTTAGAGAAAGAGAAAAGAAGATGAGTCATAATCACTCAATGTACTACATGATAAGCATTAACATTTGTCATACTAGTCCTTAAAGTGGACAATCATTAAAATAGAGCCAAATCCACAAACAACACATTTCGTACTTTTAGGTTCAAGATATTAACAACCAACTTAGATGGATTAGTCAAAGAGGAAAATAAATCGAAAATGAAGGTACATACGACTCCCTTTTGAAGTAAGAGAAATCGTAGACCAAGACCTCATTAAGCAGACAAAACACCTATAATTATTCCCAAAACACCCACATCATTGAGGTGAAAACAAAGTGTGAACACACACGTTACACACAAGTACGGTTTGTTAAATCACACCCTCACATCAAGGTGGGAAAGCATACATCCTAAGGTAGATACACACACACCAACTAAGAGCACAAGTGAAACCAGAGATCCCAGTGTTGCAACATGGGCTCTGATACCAAGTGTAATGCCCCGCCAGGAAACCCCTAAGGGTTTAAGTTAAAAACACTCAAATAGAGTGTAAATTTTTTTATTTTTTTATAATAATTAAGAGCGTTAATGAAAAAGTTACAATATTAAGATAGATTGAAGTTAACTCAATTCATAATTAGGCACGACATTAAAATACATTGGAGTTATCTGTCAACCTAGATATCACAGCGGAAGGTTCAAACAATCCTAAGGAGTTTCCTAACGCGATTACATAACCTTACACCCAACTCATCTTGCGTCATTAGATCCATTTATCTGGATATCTTAATTATGGGATAATGCATAGATCTTGATTATATATATGTGTTCAATGGTTTAACACCTTATATCTTTAGGAAGCGTTCATTTACTTTGGTGGTTAGGAGGCCTTTGGGGAGTTATTTATTCAATGCACTTAAATTCATAATTTTCATTAAGAGGTCTCCAAAAAGGATCATGCGTTTAATATATTGAAGTTCATTCCTTGGGTTTGTGGTACCCATTCACAATTGATTTCATCCTTTTAAAAAAAAATATGCCTAAAGAGATTCATTCATTTGAGGTTAATCTACGATTAATAAAATGAGGATTCCTTCATTTGATTTTAAAGTATTCACTCACATTTGATATATAGTTTTTTTAAACATTAAAAAGTATGGCTAACAGGAAGAATTCATTCCTTAAGGATTATCTACTATTAATAGAGTGAGGTCCCTTTATTTGATTCCATGCGTAGCCAACTAATGAATTGAAGTTCTTTTATGAAAGGTAAAATATGAGTAGCCATGGAAATTCATTTGAAGTTTTAATAATACTACTAGATGGCTAAAATCATTACGTTGAAAATGTGTTAGAGCCACATGAGTTCATCCTTTAACTTTAAGATATAGTTAGCAAGATAATATTTACCATTTCAAGATTAGAGTATAAGTTCCAAGAGATGTTCTTCCATTAGGATTGGAATACAATTATCTTATTGCACATCACTCTTCTTTTTTTTTTTGTTAAATGAAATAATATGCGAGGGATGCTTTTACTAAGATTTAATGTATAACCCACCAATCAATTACTTTCCCATTTTAGATTAATTTTAGCAATCATGAGGGATTCCATTTATAAGGATTAAAATATGGATATCTAATTGAGTTTCACCCAATTATAAGTTAATCCGGTGAGGATTATTGTTAAGATTAAAACGTGATATAACTTAACAAATTCGTCCAATGCAATGAAACGTAATTGACATGGCGTGATTCATTTTCTAAGGTAAAAAGATAGTTATTTATATGATGTTCATCTTCTAGATTTCAATCTACGAATTTGTGACATAAATTATAACTTTGTTTCCTTTTTACATTCATTCCATTTATATACTTAATATCAAGTTAATCCAATAAAGTATTCCAGCAAGATTCTTTCCACTATTACGAGCTAATTTAACGTTATCAAAATTACTTTTTCCACAACTTTAATTTTCAATATTTAAATACTTTGCCATATTCATAATTTACAACGTTTTATGAACTTAAACAACTACATTTATCCATATGAATAATGTTATGCACTTAAATTTGAATTCATTAAATTTTCACCATACACTTATGCAAGAATACAACCATTCGTGGTAATTTAAAACATAAAACAAAGCACGCTATAAACATCGCATAACACAGATATGATCTCGGAGTTCACCCCGGATGGGCTACATCTTCGGGTCTGCTCAACTGCAAGACCCCTTTGGTATTATATTGTTAGGAATACATAGTTTATAGGTCTTTTACATGTTTGCCACTTAGACAAATTACAAACAATATACAACAGGCACCTTGGTAAGAATTCACATAATGGATCCCTCCTACAGCGGATTCCAACTGACCACTACAAACAAATTACAAGTTCTAATGACTGACGATATTTTGACTAGGGCATATTTCGGCTATGTCCGACACAATTATCTAGATAACAAGGTCTGAAAACAAATACACCAAGGTATGTTGCCACCCCAAACAAGGCAAATATGGAACTTATACTTACAACATTTTCCTTTTATATCAATACGAAATCCAATTTACATGCGTACTACTAGCATACCAATGAAGAAATACAAGATATACAAGGATAATTTCGATTCAAATTTCATACTCTCCTATACTTTAGTTTTCATTTGTAAAATTATCGGGAGATCTGAATCATTAAATTCGATAGACGATGCTTATTTAAAAGGAGAACAACTTCTTGTTAAAATATATTCCATGACGTTAGCAATGGGGTTTTATTTCAAAGGTCTTCAAATCCGACAATATTTGGTCTCTTCTCCAAGTTTACTTCCCTTCTAGGTTTGGTTCCAAAATTATACGTGATCAATATAAATTTAACATTACATGTCTAATGATATGTTAAAACCAACAAACCTATATACATACACAAACTTCGTGTTTGATATATATATATATATATATATATATATATATAACAATATTTAGCGAATTAAAAATTAAATAAAACTAATTTTCAATAAAATGAACTTTTCCACCAAAATACCCCTTTATTTTTTTAATAACCCAAATATTACTACACATATTGCTTTGCATTTTATTATTTTTTAATACTAAATCGATTTTTAATAACTAACATGAAATAATACAAAAAGCACTTAAAATATCCAAAGAAAAGGAAGGGTGATGCCTTTAGGGTTCGCGCAGGGTGTTCCCTGCGAACCACGGTGGGACGCAGGGTTTCCCTGTGGCCCACTGTGGGCATAGGGGAAACCCTGCGTGGCCACGGGAGCACAGGGGGGGGGCGATATGGTAGTTTCATTTTATTATTTTTTTTTTGTTTTATTTTCTTTTTAAAATTTTGCTGTTAAAATTGCAACAATAGCCACAGTCCAAGCTGCCATAAAAAAAAATGCAGTGAGGTTTTCATTTATTGGATCTATGTATATATATATTTTAAAAAAAATTTAAAATCAGTAAACAAAAACAAATAACAGGTTCCCAAAGCACACCATGCAGCCTGAGACAGGGATTTAAAACCTTAACCAGCATTCCCCCATTTTTGAAAGAAAACCCCAGCCCATATATCTTCCAGAAATCTCCCATTTTGTATTTACTATTATCTTTTTTTCTTTTTGTTCACTTCTTATTCACAGCCCCATTCTTTTATCAGATTTTTCCAAAGAAGAAGACTTCATTGTGGGAAAACTATATTTCCTCATCAAGTTTAAACACAAGGTCTATTAAGAACGAATCTTCACTCTAAACCAACCAAGCTTGAAAGAATCAGCTGCAACTATTCTTCAAAGAAAACACATTCATGAGTAATATTCTCTCTCTTTTTTTTTTAAACAAGAAGTAGAAAGGTAGATTCAAATCCTACCTCATAGTGCAATTCCAGGCATGAATCTTGATGTAGAGTTTCCCCAATCTATTGCTCCAATGCAAATCTCCCCCCATTTTTCCAAAAAAAACTCCCAAGCCAAAGAACCCCCAAAAATGCTTACAAAACTAGGTTAAAAAGAGAACCCTAATTTTGCCCTAATTTTTAATTTCGAATTTAGGCATTTTATTTTAAAAATAAAATAGATGAAAATCAAAATAGGAGTCATTCATTTCAATTCTCTCTTACATCTTATTTGTTTTCCTTATTAAAATTAAAGTGCTTCTATTTCTTTTTGAGTTTTAAATTTTTAATTCCTCAATATTAATTTGAGGCCTACTTCTTTTTTTTTGAACCCATTGACCGGGTAAAGCATTTGATTAATTTAATTTTCTAAAATAATCAACTTTTATACTATATCGACTTAACAAGTAAAATGGAACTAATTTCTTTTAAATAATAAATTTTACCCTTTTTCCCCCAACAAGCGAAAACGATTAATTTATTTCTATTTCACAATTGACTTTTAAATTTTTCCTTTCCAAAACGCATAATTTATTAAAATTAACTATTAAATTAACTCGCTACAACAAAATAAAGCGACATTTTAAAATAAATGACCGATCTAATGCAAGAGTCTTATTTATTCTAATTTCCCAACTACATATGCGTAAATGTTTCAACTGTGTAAATGAGCACGCTAATCCCCAGTTAATTACCTTAAGCTTGCTACAATAATAATTTAAAGAAATCTCTTAAATTAATGATTAATCATATAAAAGAAGCTACCTATTTAAATTTCTAAATTTCTAATGTGCTCGTCTACTCATAAATTTTGAATTTAATACTTAGGATAACAAACCTCGCTTACCTCGCGCAAGGCACGCAAATCGAGGAAGTCCTCCAAATCTCTCGACCCGCATCCCAATGAAAAGCAAGCCCCACGAATCCACACACGATGCTCACCTAACCATGGCTAAGGCAAGACGAGAGTTATATGACCACTAAATCCGAATTCAAAAGATGAAGGAGCATTCTCAACCTTGCAAATTCCAAAGGAGGTGAACCTTGCCCTAAGCGGTGTTGTACCTGCAATCTCCTGCACCCATGAACTCATAAAAGCATGCATATACATATACATATTCAATGAAGGCATTAGCTCAAGATTTATCTCAAGGGTTAGGAAACAATTACATTTACACGAAAATCGATGCAAAAGCACAATAATAAGTATGCACAATTTATTTATATTATCTAAACTACACATTGCATATCGGTTAATCTACCATTCAAGAATGCCACATAGGAAGTCAATCAAGGTTAAATGGGTTTTAAAAGTCTGACTAGGGTATGGGCATTACACTGACCAAACTTGAACTTCTGACTGCTGTCCTTCTTGATTCACTATAGATTCAACATCAATTGACTCCTTATGGCCTCACAAAGGTCATAATTAGGATTCTCAACAATCATTTTATAGGCAGTATGCACTGCTATAGATGGTACACTATTCATTCTATTATAATATAATATCCAGTAGCCTATAACTATAGTATCTAGTTTAACTGCTAGGTCCTTAATGTTATTTACAAAATAAGTGCACCCATCAGAGGTTGACGAGGTTAAAGTGGTTACTGTCTCCTTAGAAATTTTCCTCAGCTTAGGCACTTCACTGGTTGACCAAAAGCTAGTCACAACTTGAATAGCCTCCTTGGTTATAGTGTGTGTTCTTTCCAAATACATATTCTCACCATGAACATGACTCAAAATGATTCGGATATGTTCCTCTTCAAAATCCTCAAGAAAATAAGCTGCATTATGAAAACCCTTCTCATAAACCCTAATATACTCGGGCTGAATCTTTCTGCTCTTATCGCAAAGGGATTTCAACTGAGAGTAAATTGACAATGATCCTAAATCTTCAATTTTACAATCAATGTAGCTAGACAAATCACCTTTTACAATGACTCTGTCAGGAACTTGAGACAAAGCATTATAAGACACAATTTGTTCCGATTCTACAACCTCCATAGGTTTTGATGTGATCATTAACCTCTCTACTTGCTTAGATGATGAAGCCATTTCAGATAAACTAGATTTGAAATGGGATTTACAAAGAAATACCTCATTTCACATGCGCTGCCTCAGTTACTAGTTGATTTCTCAAGTGTACACCAGTTCAGCCTTCACTAACCTTTGAATCAGCTTCAATCACGTAAATCACGACACAAATTTGACTAAAACTAGCTAGCAATTCTCTCTCTGCTCTGCAAGTGCTCAAGAATTCTCTCTCGAATGCATTTAGGGTAAAAATAATAAAGTAAAACTTTGCTTTTATCCTTTTTACCTACTACATTAAATGATCAACCACTAGGGTTACAAACCCTAATACACTGCTTAACGATGCATACAATATTAACAGGTGTAAAACTGGTTGATGAAATTTTGAAAAAACGTTTGACAAAAGACATCAAGATTTCACACATAACAACTCAAAATTCAAATTTTCTTACCACTCATCTATCAAGGGGTCTAGAAGTAGATTTACTGCTATGCTCCCCTTAGCCCTGTTGAAAGGCTCAATTCACCAATGCAGGAATCTCCACACTGGGTGAAGGATTAGGTTCATCTACAGGTGTATCATCACTCTTTTTTTTCTAGATTTGGTTCATCTCTTCTCTAGTTTCATCAACATTTATCTTATGATTAACTGGTTTGTTCTTTTTGGATTGACAGAAATTCACCATGTGTCCCAGTTTATGACAATAATAGCAGGCCATTCCAGATGATCTCCAAGGTCCTGCATTGCCTCTTCCAATTCTCCTTCTGCAATTCATAGCCACATGACCATAATTGTTACAAATGGTGCAAATGACATTAGTTACCTTTTCCATATCAAATAGACAAAACCAGTTGACATAGGGTCTTTGCCAGTTCATGTTACCCCAGTTATCATAGGCTCTCATCGAGTTGCCATTAGGTCTTGGATTTATGTGAAGTATTGGATTATTTTCTCCTTATCTACATTCAATTGATCTATGTCCATACATTTTGCATGTGAAACAATGACCTTCAAATCTTTTAGATGCATACCTAGTATTTGCATTGTAGCTTGTATTTCCATTGGGTTTGTTTCTACACACATTTGCAGTATGTCCAGGCTTATGACAGACAAAGAAAACAGGTTAAAAAAATTTCATACCAGTAGGCTTGTTAGCCTTAGGAGCTATTTTGTCCTTATGAATGTTGCTTTTGGTTCTAGAAGACTCTCCTTTCTCAGATGTGTTAAAACCAAGTCCAAAAGTATCACCTTTCAACCTTTGTGATTAAATATGCTCATCCAGCATGGTAGAATTTTTGTTGAACTTTTCCAGTTTCCCATTAGCTTCAGTGAGTTCTCTGGTAAGATCTTCATTGTGTTTTGAAAGGGTCTCTTTCAGAGATGATGCCATTTCAAGATCTACCTGCAAGGCCTCTTTTTATTCTTTCTCTACATTCCAATGCTCATGCAAAGTAGCATTCTCTCATTTGATCTTGGCAATCTCATGATCTCTCTCTTTGACAAGGTCTTCAGCTACCCTCCTAGCTTTTAGCTCTTGACTCATGCGGATAGTTAGGGCTTCTAACTCTCTTCTCAGATCAAGATTTTCACCATTCAATTTTTCAAGTTCTTCGGTTAATGCATCAATGTTAGCTTCATCTGAAGAACTATTATAAGATATTTCCAATAGTTGTTTAGTTAGCTCTCTCCTTTTGACTTGTGAAGCTTTAAATTTGACCCTTAGGGTTTCAAGCTCATCCTTGGTAGCTTGAATAACTCTAGCCATCACAAAGTAGCTCATATCCCCCATGGTGGCTTTAGGGCTTCCTTCCAAGTGATTAAGCCTTAAAGAAGTTAGGGTTTGATACCAATTGATAGACTTATAAAGCACTAAGAGGGGGGGGGTGAATCAGTGACACCAAAAATAATACTACTTTAAACATTGACCGATAGAAATACTTAACAAGTTTACTCAACACTATGCAAGAAATCCAAAATGATATTAAAGTATCCACAATAAGTAAAACATCCACCATAACACAAGTGTTTATACGTGGAAAACCTAAATGGGAAAAACCATGGTGAGTTGAGACTCACAAGTTAACTATCTGCAGTAATAGATAACTGACCGGTTAAGGTCTGCAAAAATGCTCTGCTAGGAGCGAATCCTATTAAAGATCCCAAAGCTCTATTAGGAGCTATACCCTGTTAAATGTAGTACCCTATTAGTAGTAACCTCGGTAGAGGATTTCTACATCCAAACTAATGGATCACCTGGTTTAGAGGATTTTTACAATGAAGCTTGTTAGAGCTTTATTGGTTAGGGGATTTGACTATTGTAGTGATTAGAAAACATTCGGTGGTGTGATCTAGAAGTAGCACAACTTGCTTGAATAGATCCTCTTCTACGCACTCAAAACTGCATAACCAACATACTCTGCAATTCTCTCAACACATTAACAATTCTATCTTCACATCAAATAATCTCATATCATATCTCATCATATGTATAAAATAGTTCATCATAATGTCATTATATAGACATTTAGATTTCATGTCACCCTTAGGAATTATATCACAAATTCCTAGGTGTAGTTTATTTGGACAATCAAACATAACTCATCACAAATTACTGTCAAAATTTGTCGGTTAGGATAACTCATCATGACCAGTGATAACTCATCACACAATCAATGAATGTCAGTTGGAAAATTAAAACTGGTTGAAGTTGACCATATCCACATGTAAAATGATTGTCCTTCATTTCTTCTTTGATAATCTCTGCTAGATCTTCAAGTTGGTGTCGAGTCATTCATGTATATAGTTGTCGCCATGTACTGGTTTGACACCATCATAAGAAAAACTTCTAATATCGGTAGCAATATAATACAAATAACTTTGAAGTAACACCAGTAGACAAGCATATGTGTGTGTGTACATGTTCCATCAATGACAATATATGAAGTCATTCATTACAATCATCATCAAGCCAATAGTAAATACTCAATAAACTTCAAAACCACGAAAGACATACACCCCATTGGGAGAACCACTTGAGTCAGATTTTAGGAAGCTAGTGGCAAACAAGATAATAACAATTCCTAACAATCCTCCATATGAGCCAAAAATCAAACCAAATTGGTGGAATGATGATGAGTATTGTGAATATCACAAGAGAAAAGGACATAAAATGAAAATTACCATCACTTGAAGAAAATTATATAGGATCTTATTGATAGAGGTGATATTTAGATCGAGGGACATACATCTAATCAAGAACATGAAATGTTTAAAGAACCATTCCCTAAACATGACAAGGGAAAAGTCAAAGACACAGATGAGCAAGACAACTATACCAAAGTATCCTATGATTGTGATTCAATCGTTAACCATATTTTGATGGACAACTATGTTTCTACTATTAGTATAAAGGACAAAACGCATGAAAGTTCTACTGAAAGAGACAAATTGTTTTTGAAAGGCATTGGAACTTCTTCTGAATCTACCTCCGAATGTAATGTCACAACTCTTCGAGGTAAGGTTACCTTGCAAGGTGCTCCTGCTAAAATCATCACTTCCTCATCAACCAAACCTGAGTATGATTGAGTAGAATAGTTAGGGAGGACACCCGTGCTTATCTCAATCCTAGAACTGTTGTGTATCTCTCCTTCACATAAAGCCATACTTAAAAAGGTCCTTAGAGAAAATTTTGTCCCTACTGATATGAATGTGGACCAGTTTCAAGCCATGGTGGGATACCTTTCCGTTCCACATTTGCTTACATTCACCAAAGCTAACGCTGCCTCCGTAAGTCAATCGCATAATGCACTTTTACACATTGAAGCCTTCCTATAAAAAACTGAATAAAACGAGTCCTGATAGATGGAGGAGCTGGTCTCAATATATGTACTTTGAACAAAATAATACAGTTGGGATATTTAGATAAAGTTGTGAATGCTATGAACAAAATTACCATCAAGGCATATGATGATGAAGAGCATTCATCCAAGGGCACCATCACCTTACTTCTTAGAGTAGGGCCGGTTACAAAGGATGTGGTTTGTCAAGTCCTAGGCCTCAATCTCACATACAACATATTGCTAGGACATCTGTGGATTCCTGAGATGAGAGAAGTCCGATCTACATACCATCAATGCATTAAGTTTCCTCATAATGGAGTTGAAGTAACAGTTAATGGTGATCCTAATCCATTTATATACTGCAATAATTTGAGGTCAAAAGATGAGATAATAATTCCAATTATTAGAGAGGCTATCCCATCATCTGCATATATTGACCTTGAATCATTAAAACCTTCAACATCAAAGCAAGGTGAGCTTAAATGGAAATATCATGATAAAGGCATGGGTGAATACACTCTAAATCAAACCGTGTGCTTGCGGCAAGTTATGAATTCACCAAAAGAATATGGACGACCACATCCTTCTAAATGGGTATCTATCATTATGCTAAAATGGGATCCTACTATATTCCAAAAGTGGGGTGAAATGGAAGAAAAAGACTTATACAAAATGCTTTACAGAGACCCTAAAGATGATACACAAGATCACATCAAGATACCATGTGAAAAATATGGCAAAGGATTCAAGATCCTACAAAAGTTTGTGTACGATGGTAAAAGTCCTCTTGGTTTAAGAAAATAAGGTATCACTCAACCTTTACAACCAGAATTGACATTTAAAAATCAGCACTCCAAGGAGCTTGGTTTCATACCTTCTAGGGAAAACACTCAAAAATTAGAAGAAGCATTGCAAATAACAAATTCCAATGATCAACAAGAGAGCCGCTATTCCACCGACTCCAATGAATGGGAATGGGGTTCAGACAAATCATCCAGTGATTATGAACTCACCGAGACATTCAGAGAACCAGGTGAACCCACAAGAGAAGAGGAATTTTATAGAAAATTTAGAGTTGGTCAAGAAATAACCCCTGAGGATCGCACACAGTCTTTGTTTTTAGGTTCTAGGTCAAAATCATGAAGAATGAGGACACCCATTCCTAAATACACTTTTAGTGATGACAATTTGGACTTGTTCACAATTGAGATGAATGAGAAGAGTGCCAATGATGACCTTGACAACTACCTTGATATACTTGAATATAACTGTATCTTTACCCTTACTCCCATTGACTATGAAAATATTGAAGGCCTTCCCCTTGTTCACCACCAACTTATTGATTGGGACCATGAAGGACCTGTACAATTTGACACATTCCAAAATGATGAGGCCTTCATCGACTATTTAGGCATACGAGATGATCTTTTTCTTGGGGACCATAAGGTGGGATACACTATAAAACTCAACATTGTGGCATATTTTGGTGAGGATGTTGGGCCTTCTAGTCACAAAAATGTAAAAATAAAAAAAAATCATGGGTTTTACAATGAAAACCATATTGTGGCACTGTCAAACTCTAAAAAAGTAAAAAAAAGGACGTGTTTGAGGGTGAAAACCTCTCTAAGGCACCCGGAGATGGAAGGCTCGACATTCTCCCGACATCATATGAAGAAAAATCATCCATGTTAGTAGAGGAGACTATCAAAATCAACATTGATACAAAAGAGATTCCACATAACATATTCCTGGCACAATCTTTGACAAAGAGAGAAAGACCAAAGTTCATAAGTTTCTTCATAGAATGACAAATCAATTTTGCATGGCCATATGCCAATATGCCTAGACTCGATCCTGATCTAGTAATGCATCAATGACAGTTAAGCCTTGAGAAAAACCAGTAAAATAGAAAGTAAGAAAGATGCATCCACAAGTGGCATTATTAGTAAAGGTGGAGCTTGAAAAATTGTTGGATGTCGAATTCATATGACCAATTGATTATCCTGAATGGATCTCCAACTTAGTACCAGTCAGTAAGCCAGATCACAACATCAGAATATGTACAGATTTATGAGACATCAACAAAGCTTATCCTAAGGATGACTTTCCATTGCTAAACATAGACCTGATAGTGGATCTCACAATAGGTCATGTGATGTTATCTTTGATGGACAAATTTTCTAGCTATAACCAAATAAAAATTGCACTTGAGGACCAGCACAAAACAACGTTTACTTGTCCCTGGGGAAATTTTTGCTAGAATGTCATGCCCTTTGGGCTCAAGAATGTAGGCCCTACATACCAAAGAGCTATGACTATTATTTTTCATGACCTTATGCATGTAACTGTATAAGATTATGTTGATGACCTCTTGGGAAAATCATTAGAGAGAGACAAACATTTGGACATCCTTTCAATCACTTTTGATTGGTTAGAAAAATACAATGTGAGACTCAATCCCAAGAAGTGTGTCTTTGGAGCAACCTTTGGGAAGTTCCTTGGATACATTGTTTCAAAAAGAGGAATTGAAGTCGATACAACAAAATTTAGACCTATATTAGAAATGCCACCACCAAGGAATATCAGGAAACTTCGATCTTTATAGGGAAGACTTTAGTCTATATGAAGATTCATAGCACAACTTGCAGATAAATGTCATCCTTTTTGACACTTGCTACACAAAAAAATCAAATTCAAATGGGATGATAACTATCAATAGGATTTTTAGATACTCAAAGATTATCTTCTGAATCCACTAGTCTTGATGCCACTGGTTCCAGAACAACCCCTATTACTCTACATATCAACTACACAAACAACACTGGGGGTACTCTTGGCACAACAAGATGCTGAAGGCAAAGAAAAAGAAGTATATTACATCAATCATACTTTGGTTGGTTATGAGCTTAAATACACACCAATTGAGTGTGTGTTTCTTGCTATGGTTTTTGCTTCACAGAAATTATGACATTACATGCTAACTCATAACACTAAGTTGGTCAAAAGGATAGATCCATTGAAGTATCTCTTCAATAAGGCAATGCTTATTGGTAGACTAGCCAAAAGGGTGATGATTTTGAGTGAATTCAACATTGAATATTTGGTCAGAAAAAAAATAAAGGGAGAAGATATCGTAGATCAGTTGGCAGATGCACCCATGATAGATGTTTCCCCTCTAACTTCAGAGTTTCTAGATGAATCCATCTTGACGGTATCACACACAAATCCTTGGCAATTGTACTTTGATGACTCATACACCCAACATGGTGCAGGAGCTAGAATCCTCTTTATCACACCTCAAGGGGATCCCATTCCAAAATCATACTGATTGTCATTTCCTTGCACTAATAATATAGCAGAATATGAGGCATTAACAACTGGATTACGAATTGCAGTTCAGTGGAAGATCTAGGAACTTCATGTTTTTGGGGACTCTCAACTTGTAATTCATCAAGCAACCAATGACTACCAAACAAAGGATGCAAAATTAATGCCCTACAAGAAAATGATAGATGACTTCAAGAAATATTTCATAAAGATAACCTTTGAGCAGATACCAAGAGAACAAAATTGAGCTGCAGATGCCATGGCTACTATTGCCTCATTGATTGATCTACTGCAACTCGCTATGAGTTCTTGGTGGATAACCTTTTGGTTCCCTTGTATGAGATCACTCGGACTGAGATGATATGTGTCATTGGTCCCGATTCCCATTTATATGGTTCTATTTTCTCATACCTTCATAACAATATCCTTCCTCCTAACTTATCCAATAGTCAATGCTATACTTTCATTCACCAATCTTCCCGATATGTCATTTTAGCCAATATCCTATACCGTTGAGGTCTAGATGGCACTCTTCTTATATGTTTAGAAGGGGATGAAACTCAGATTGCATTACATGAAGTTCATGAAGGTATATGTGGTACACATTCTAGTGGTCCTACCTTAGCCAAGAAAATCATCACGATTGGATATTATTGGCCCAGTATGGAAAAATATTCATATCGGTTTGTCAAGAAATGTAACCAATGTCAAATTTATGGAGACCTTATTCATGCGCTAGCACAAGAAATTCAATCGATTGCGACTCCTTGGTCCTTTTGTTAGTGGGGACTCTTTCTCATAGGGAAGATTCACCCTCCTTCCAATGGCCATAAATCCATTATCACTGCCACATAGTATTTCACAAAATGGATTGAAGTCGTGCCTCTTACATAGGTCAATAGAAAATAAATTGCTACATTCATTCTTAACTATATCATTTTTCGGTATGGTATTCCTCTTTCGATCATCACCGATAACGGACGTCCCTTCAAGAACCAGGATGTTCATGAACTTTGTGATCGCTTCCATATTACCCATCATTTCTCCATTCCATACTACCCCCAATGTAATGGTCAAGATGAGGAATCTAATAAAACCATTCTTAAAACCCTCAAAAAGATAGTTGATGACGCTGGCTGAAATTGGCACATCCAACTTAATCCCACACTTTGGGCTTATTGCACAAGTGTTCACACACCTACAGGAGCCACACCTTATTCACTTGTTTATGGTGCTAAATCTATATTTCTTATTGAGGTCAAGTTACCATATTTGCAAGTCTCTTCGCATAACATTATCAGTGATGAAGACTACAGGGTCTCTTGCTTACAAGAACTAGAACTATTGGATGAACGAAGACAAACTGTTTTTAATCACCTCAAGGCTTATCAACAAAGAATGAGTCATAGTTACAATCATAAGGTTAAGCCTCATCTATTTGAGGTAGGTGACTTAGTTTTCAAAAATCCCAAAAATCAGCAAGGTAGAGAGAAGAAGGACAAGTTTGAACCGAATTGGCTTGGTCCTTACATCATCTCAACAGTTTATGGATCTGGTGCATATCAGTGTTCAACACCAGAGGGAGAACCTTTGGAGGATCCTATCAACAACATGCACCTTTGCAAGTTTTACACATAGCTCTTCAGCATATCCTAATTAAAAAATACAAAAAAAGAAAATAAAAAATACAATAAAAATCATAAAAATAAAAAAAATCGTTACTTTGTGAAAACCTGGCGAACAGGTGCCTTGTGACACCAAAAAAAAAAGTAAAGAGAAATAAATTCATCCAACGGTGAAAACCACTTCTGTGGCACCCTGGGCAAGTACCATGGTGAAAACTGAGTTACCGACGCCATGAGTAGAGATATTGTTCCTCCCTCCTCTAGGATTCAATCTCATCCTTCACTTTGCACACACTCACAGCCTATCCATCCATATAAACTTACCCATTCCCATCATGACTTGTTATTGATCTACCTAAGATTGGTTAGCCAGTCAAAATAATCCTTCCTTTTCACCCCTTTCCATCCATAATAAATCAGCTCCTATCTATGGCTAACGCGAATCATAAGTCTAGTGATGGGTGTGGAACTAAGAGCATCACACATTCTAAAGAGTATAGTTTCTTCCAGTTTTCTTTAGTCTATCCGTGCACAATCCACAATAAAGCAACACTTGCATCATAGATCTGCAATAAAGTTTTGTCTTCTCTGCAATAAAGTATCAGTTTCATGGATTCAGTCAGTTTTAGATGAGACACAATAACAATGGGATTCAATAAATCAAATCTTTCAAAAAACTCATACAACATTATGGTTCAATGCTATCTATCCTTTTGTGAATGAAAACATTGTGACCACAAATAAAATAGACTTGTACAAGTGACAAGAGACACTAAACTTGAGGACTACAGTGAATGTTGGTGTCGAGTATTGATTTTCTTTTGATTTTATCTTTTTTGGTGAGATGTCTTTTAGCTTTTCTAGGATGTCTCTGACTAGAGATTTTATCTCCAGGATGTCTTTGACTAGAAAGACGAGGATGGGATATATTCACCTACTATTTTGCTATTTGTGGATTGTCTCTTAGTAATGCTATGAATTGTCCAAGGATATGAGGACACTATGAGTCTAGTGTGAACTGGGGCATTCCTTGTTTGCAACTATATGATCTCCATGGAAACAGGTACAATGACTTTCTAGGTCGAACATATATCTAGATTATCATAATAATAAAGCTCAATGATGATAAAGCACAAGATGCTCTTTCACTTCCATATCTTCTATCTTTCATCCCCCTTTCGTGATTGACCTCCATAGTCCTTCTTGAGTTCATGCGGTGCGCTATTACATGACTGAGTATAATGACATGCCAAAAATATTTGCATTTCATGTAGTTTGCACCTGCATTACCACATATTCGCATTTCATACATACATATAGATATCACAATTACATCACATTATGCACACACCATTGATTAGTATATCATATACATCATGCATCTCATCTTGTGCATTATCATATTCATCTGCATTTCATACCTTCACATTCACATAAGCCTAACATATTAAAAACATAAAAGAATAAAAACATTGCATTTCATCATGTATATATATGCATCCATATCATAAGCATCATAGATACATGTATCTCATAAGAATGACATAAGGTACACATGCATATAGCTACCACAAGGATGAATCATCTCATATACATATCTCAAAATAATAGTGTTATGATACAATGCTATCAAAATCATATGGCTACAATCACTCGAAGGTGTCTACATCGTCATATAAAAATGGTACAAAAAATGATACATAGGGAACCCTCTAAGGCTATGATGAACTCCCTCCCTCGGAGCCAACCGAGCTCAATGGAGTTTGAGCCCTCAAAGTCCCTACTACAGAATCATCTCTCCTACCCCCTCTATCCGATGGTGGTGGAGGACCCATGAACCCACCACTAGATGCCTATCTCCTGTCTCTCCCTCAAGTAGTCGTCGTAGTTTGTGATGGTCTTCGAAAGCTGCTAGCTCGTTAATCTGGTGGTATAACTCCATAATACAAGTCTCTCTAGTAGGATATCTCCTCGCCTACCTGTAGAACATAGGCATATCTGGCCCTTGTGTCCTCTGCTATCTTCTTGCCTACCCTTAGTGTTGTCTTAGCCTCCGTCTAGTGTTGAATAGCCTGATCTCTCTCCTGCTTAGTGTCTCTCAGCTGTCTCCTGAGCCTAGCCACATCCCTCTCTAGGTCTTGAATCTCATTTGCATGTCCTTGGAAGATCTCTCTCAAGGATAGTAGCTCATCCTCCTCTCCTCCCACCTCCCCCTATCCCTATGGCTACTCCTGTGGATGTCGCTATCCCTGTCCCTATCTGGGAACTTGTGCTTCTAGCACCTGTAAAGGCAATCCACCTCTACCCCTAACTACATGAGCTTGCCTCTCCTCTCCGCTATCTCTCCTCCGAGCCACCCTCCTCTCTGCTACTGCCCATTGCCTCTGCCGCCAACCTCTACCTCCACCATCCCCACTATCATCTCCACCATCTCCACCATCACCCTCTATCAGCTCTCCTAGATCTATCAACCATGGAAATGGATGTTGTGCCCATTGTACTTTGCATCCATCCTTGCATGCTCCACATTTGTCCAAATATCCCAAGGCATGGGAACCATCTCCTGCATCTGTGCCACTACCTGATCATAAGATAGTAATGGACCTAAATGAGCTTGATCCCTGAACCCCATGGAATCCGTTGTATCTTGCCAAATTGCCTGCATACTCTATCAATCAACTACCACCCAATAACATATGGTGTCCTCCCAATCAGATACCTACTCCTGAACACATATGGAAGCTCCACTATGCCATCCTCCCACTCCTCACAATCTTGATAAGACCTCCATACCACACTATCTACCTCATCAATCACTCGACGCCAATACTCTAGCCTCCCAATTCGTGGCTGGGAAGTAATCACATCATACAGATGCACATAGATGTGCCCATGTCCCCTGCCTCTAAAATGTATCAGTTGTGTAACCAGAAGATGCTTATATGCCCAAAGCCATAGTAATGTCACTCCACACCCCAATCCTGCTGATCCATAATACACAAATTGATACAAATCATAATACACATGTGCTAGTAGACATGGCCCCCATACAAACTTGGTGTTCTCAGTCACCAATATCTCCAGAGTCCTCCCCCATCCCACAACCAACCCTCATGTCGCCCTATCTGGATAGAGGAACCCACTGATAAATCCTGCCAGCACCGTCGCTAGAGCCAATCTTGTACCTGTCATGGTGTCCCAAGCCATATGTACTACCCTCATCTCCAGTCCTGAATCCTGGTACTCTCATATCAGTGCATCCCTATCTCCCTTTCAATCGTAGGGAACCAACTCCGCATCGATTAGTATCCGCAGTATCATGTACACATCCTCTAAGGTGACTGTTACCTCACCCATCGACAAATGAAAAGTGCATGTCTCTGAGTGCCATCTCCCAGCTAATGCAGTCAACAACCCCATGTTTGCCCAAAAATTAGGAATATACATAATGTATCTCAAGTCCATGGCCTCAACTACTGCTTTATGCTCCAATGTCAACTCTGGTCGTAACCCCTGAGTTGAAGGGAATCTCTCCCATGACTCTAGCATAGGTAGGTACTCTTGTAGTCAAGCAAATCACTTGTGTCAATCCTAGTAGTACTCCTTGTTCATCAGAAAGTGTTTCTTTTTATCCTAGTGCTTATATCTATCATATGGAAATCTATTCTAGTAGTACTCCTTGTTCATCACAAAGTGCTTCTTTTTATCTTAGTGCTTATATCTATCATATGACACTATATTCTAGTAGTACTCCCTATTCATCACAAAGTGTTTCTTTTATCTATCTTTTAGGGCACCTACTTGAGTTTATCCTCTTGAGTAGCTTATCCAATTGACAATGTATGTTCTATCACAAAATTGTCAATTTCAGCCTAATCCAATTGACAACATATGTTCTATCACAAAATTGTTAATTTCTATGGTATTCCATGTTCATCACATAGTGCCTCGCTATATCCCGATGCTCTACAAAAAGGATTAGAAAATCTGTTTGATGGCAACACACACAAGAGCACAAAAAAAAAAAAACGTTAGTGTGAGCAACAAAAGATTATCCTAAACAGGCATATCAAGAGAGATATGAAGCATGAAATAAAAAGCATATAAACATAGAATAAAATAGCTAATTAAGATGCTCATAGTTGCTCCTCCCTTGTTCCTCTCCTCTCCAAGTCCCAAATGAGTGTAGCTCTCAGCTTTTAGCACTAGCCATGGATGCCATATGGAGATTCAAGATGGTTGAATATGATAAGCAAATACTATGCAAGAGTAGATAGTGATGCTATGAAAAAGCTCTATGCTAATGCCAGTATAACAACAATACTCTAAAATGCTTCCTCCTTTTTGCTTGAGGAGAAGGGTTCTATTTATAGAAGAAATGGGGAAATGAAGAGTTAAGATTGAATGGTTTAATCAAGGGCCAAGTTTGAAAGTTGGGGATCCATGTGCACAATTGGCACCAATAAAATAGTGACAAGTGTCAACATAGGATTGGGTTGAGAGAAGAGGTTGGAGGCATTAAAGGCCTGAGAAGACCTCAAGGTTATCTAGAAGGTAAGGGTCAAGTCTAAATTAAGATTACCCATTGGATTAAGAGTTAATCCAAGGATAAACCTTTGTGCAAATGTTTAAGAGATAATCATGGTCAAAGCATCAATGGCCTGATGAGACCTTTGGGTTGGGTAGAGGTTGAGTCAAAACAAATGTTTTAACCATGTGGGAGGGTTTGAGGTAACCATTAATGGTTATTGGAGACTTTGGGGATTAAGTGGTTGAAGGTTGAAAGCCTTCAATGGTTATCAAAGACTTTGAGGGTTAATTTGTTGAACACACAAAGCATTAATTGCTTTTCAAAGATTTTGGAGTCTTTGAGAAGTGACTCCCATTTGCTTAGGAATGTGACAATATTTAGGGGATGGATTAGGCTCATTAGGAAGGGTTTAGAAGAATCTAGAAGGGGTTTAGGCATACAAGTGGATTTTGTAGGAAAATGCAAGTGGGAGAAATTTTGGTATTTTCAATTAAAATAAAATCATTTATTTCAATTAAATGGTGTAATTTGCATTTGGATAAATATTCAAATAAATATTAATTTATTTAAATGAGAAAAATGAAGATAAAGCATTAAAATGCTTGAAGACTTTGAGGGAAACCATTAAAGGCTTGAAGACTTTAAGGAAAACCATTAAAGTCTTAAGAAGATTATAGAAGGAAGCCATCAAGTTTGAAGACTTTAAAGCCATCAAGTTTGACTACTTTAAGGGAAACCATTAAAGGTTTCAAGTGGGTGAGGATAAATAGGATTTTAAATAAATAATTTATTTAAAATAGTTGTGCAACTTGCTTTTGTAGGAAAATACAAGTGGGTGGAGGATAAAGGTGATTTAAATAAATTATTTATTTAAAATAATTGTGCAACTTGCATTTGTAGGAAAATGCAAGTGGGTGGAGGATAAAGGTGATTTAAATAAATGATTTATTTATTTAAATGTGAGAGGTGGGATTTTGGGGGTTTTAAATAAATATTAATTTATTTAAATGTGAGAGAAGATTTAATTAAATAAATATGATTTATTTATTTAATTAATGGTCTAAATTTGGTTAAGTGAATTAAATCAAATAAATTGAATAATTTATTTAATTAATAGAAGAATAGGGTTAAGATGAATTAATTAAATATTAATTTAATTAATTATTAATTGATGGTTAAATAATCAAATAAATACTGAGTATTCATTTAATTAAGTGGACAGATTTATGTGACTACATTTGCCCCTCTTTGAGACGGTGCGGTTTATCGCGTCATTTCAAAGAAAGAAAAATAGGTGTGAAGAAATGCCCCATAAAATGTAAATTTAATGGGTGGTATGCCCCCTTGAGAGATGGGCCGATTTTTTTTGAAAAATCGGGCGATCTCTCGAAAAAGAATGAAAAGTGGAGGGGAGGTAGAATAGAAGAAATTAGAACTAATGATGAAAGAATGGGAGAAAATGGAGTGAATATGAAGAAACAACAAGCCAACAAGTACCTTGAGGTCATGCAAGAGATACATAGCAGATGTAGTGTGGGGTTTGGATTGATGCTATACAATTGATCAAAATTGGCTGGACAATCTGGTGCAATCGGTTGAATTGCCCCGGTCAAGTCAAAGCGTGACAGTTGATGTCAGTTGGTCGCTTGAACATGATAAAGTCTGAGTAAGTGAATCAAAGTGACCTAATGGTGACTTAGACAATTGATGTAATTGCCCGATGAAGTCAATGTATATGAAGCAAAATACTCGTTGAGACATAGACAATTGATGTAATTGTCCATTGGATTGTGTTTGATTGGGTGATCAATTGATAGTGTGTGCGTGTGATGGATGGTTGTGGGGAATCATGGCAGCCCCGTTGAGACTAGGTCATTATGATAAATGCCTGATGTAGTCTAGGATTACCATAATCGATTACCTGTGGAGACCCGAAGATACTTGATCAGAGTATCTGTTGATAGTCTAGGTGTGTGGGAGTCGATGTATCTGTGTAGATAGAGTAACTGGCTTAATTTTTTGGATGAGTGAGGATGGGAAGCGATGAAGGGATTAGGATGATGTTGATGATCAAGATAGGGAGGGTGAGGGGGGATTTGATGTTAGATAGAAGATATGGAGGACTAGGACCGAGTCCTATGGAAGAAGATGAGTAAAATAGAGTATGCATTATTATGACTACGTATGCATGATATGCAGCTATTATGAATGTATGGATGGATGGAATGCAACGAAATGCAATATATACAAATGAGATGGAATGATGATCCATGGTGCTTTATTTTTCATCATTGAGCTTTAAAATGTTGTAAGAAAATACAAGCAACTTGACATAAAGATTCAAGATGACCAGAGTATTTCTTACATGGATTTTATATAGCAAGTTAATACAAGCAACTTGATATAATGGATCAAGTTGACCTGAGTATTGCTTGCGGAATAGATAAGGATTATCTCCTTTCATGCATGACTTGGAACATCCTCCTTGATCTTAGGCTGATCATATCCTGAGACAAGTGCATACTGTAATAAGAGATAAAATCTTTATCCAGTTTGGATGAGGTAGGAGGAACCAAAGAAAGAGCATTGTACCTACAAACAAATAGTATATACATAAAGAATAAAGAATATGGATCCTTGGTAATGGTTCATGCTCAGATGGTCGAGGTATACACTGTAGTCAACAAGCTGTAGTGATCTATGACTGCATTTTTGCATAAGATCACGTAGCTTGGTGAACTTCCCACGTAGACACCATTAGTACATGTCCCAGCACTTCATCGGAAGTAATGCGCAAATGATACAAAACAATGCTGCAAGATCCTGATACAGATAAACAAATGATTGTACTCACAAATCAACCAAGTATTTGATAGCTTAACATAATTTTCTTGTCAAAGAAAACATCACTTTTGTCTTTGTTTTGGTAAGGATTGATGCATCCTTGTTGAAGACAGTTTGATTGTTGATGTTGATTGGTTTGATTGATAAATGGTCATTTTGTTAAGTATGTCGCAATGTTTGTTTTGTATCTGATCGGATGAATATGTACAAGGTGTTGTCATGTTTTTGGGTGATTTTCAATGGTTTTTCGATGTTTTTGGATTTTGTGTAATAGTTTTTGAATGTTTGTGGATTTTGTGAGTCATTTTTGAATGTTTTTGATATTTTCTGGGACATTTTTGAATGTTTTTGATATTTTTGATGATTGCCTGAATGAAGAGCGTAATGACACATAAGATAATGTAGAATCCACTTCCATCAATAGGTTAAGGGTATTGCCCCCAGTTTTTAGATCTGACTATGAAAAGGTGGGATGCTAGACACATGGAGTACTTTCTTAATGATAGATGAATAACAAGCCATGGCTTTGGATGGATGGATGTATGTATGAAGTAAATGTGATCGCAACAAGTCTGAAAAGATAATGGAGCCATAGCCCTTACGAGTGGCGCCTATTTGCCAGGTTTTCACCATCGTACTTACCCAAGGTGCCACCAGAGTGGTTGTTCACCGTTTGGATGCATGATTTTTCTTTACTTTTTTGAATGTTTTTGTATTTTCTTCAGGACATTTTTTTTGAATGTTTTTGGTATTTTCTGATATGTAGGGGAGCCTGATGCTTTGTATACCTTAGGTATAAAACCGTTTGAGGTGCATGCTATTGATTGGATCTGCGAGCGGTTCTCCGTCTGATGTAGCCAACTGATATGCCCCGGACCCGAATACAGCAGTGACAACATATGGGCCCAACCAGTTTGATTCAAACTTGCCTTGATGTTCTCTGTTTGGTTGGTTGCGAGGATTTTCTCGAAGAACAAGATCACCTACCTCAAATGTACGAGATCTAACTCGGTGATTGTAGCTTCTACTCATGCGCTGCTGATAGGCTTTGAGGTGATTGTATGCAGCTTGTCGCTTCTCATCTAGTAACTCTAAGTCCTAAAGATGAGATACTCTGTATGCTTCATCATCGATGAGATTGTGCAAGGAAACTTGTAATGATGGTATCTCGACCTCAATAGGTAAGATAGCTTCAGCACCATAGACCAATGAATAAGGAGTTGCACCTGTAGGGGTCTGAATGCTAGTTCGATATGCCCATAGCGCTGGATTCAATTGAACATGCCAATCACGGCCGGCATCATTGACTGTCTTCTTTAGGATTCTCAATATGTTTTTATTGGATGCTTCGGCCTAACCATTGCCTTGTGGGTAATAGGGAGTGGAAAAGCGGTGTTGGATATGAAATTTCTCACAAAGTTCACAGACATCCTGATTTTTGAAAGGAAGACCGTTATCTATGACAATGGACATGGGCACACCATACCGGCAGATGATGTAATTGAGGATGAATGAGGTGATCTGCTTGCCGGTGACTTGGGTAAGTGGAACAGCTTCGATCCACTTGGTGAAATATTCGGTGGCGGTAATAATGAATTTATGGTCATTGGATGAAGATGGATGAATCTTACCCACAAGGTCAAGGCCCCATTGATAGAAAGGCCATGGTGTCGTGATTGGTTGCAGTTCCTGGGCCGGTGCATGTATCAGGTCGCCATGAACTTGACATTTCTTGCATTTTCTGACAAAGTAGTAGGAATCCTTTTCCATAGATGGCCAATAATATCGAGCTCGCATGAGTTTCTTGGCTAGTGACGGACCACTTGAGTGAGTCCTGCAAATTCCTTCATGTACCTCTTCCAAAGCCTTTGTTATCTCACCTTGTTCTAGACATCGAAGGAGAGTACCATCAAGATTGCGTCGGTATAGGGTTTCAGCAATAATGGTATATCGAGCAGTTTGGCGAATGAAGGTTTTATGTTGGTTATTTGATTGGTTGGGAGGAAGGGTGTGATCGCGGAGATAGGTGTAGAACTCACCATACCATGGGGATTCAGAACCAACAAGGCAACATATCATTTCAGATTCGGGGATATCATAAGCGGGGATCCAAAGTTGTTCTACCAAGAACTCGTAGCGTGTTGAATTCTGTGGAAGATCTAGTAGAGATGCGATGGTAGCCATAGCGTCAGTAGCTCGATTCTGATCTCTTGGTATCTACTCAAAAGTGATAGTAATAAATGATGTCTTTAGATTGTCCACCATTTGCTTGTATGGCATGAGTTTATCATCTTTGGTCTGATACTCATATGTTGCTTGTCGAATGACTAGTTGGGAATTGCCATATACTTGCAGTTTTTTTAATTTCCATTGTATGGCTAATCTAAGTCCTGTGATCAAGGCCTCATACTCTGCTATGTTGTTTGTGCATGGAAATGTGAGCCTGTAAGACTTTGGGATGCTATCACCTTGAGGTGTGATAAATAGAATGCCTGCCCCCGAGCCGTGCCTAGTGTATGAACCATCAAAGTATAATTTCCATGACTGTGCTTCTGTAATCATGAATATCTCTTCATCTGGAAAATTGGAAATGAGAGGATGATCACCTATGAGAGGTGCATCGGCCAACTGATCTGCAATAACATGACCTTTGATAGCTTTACGGTCCACATACTCAATATCAAATTCACTTAGAATCATCACCCATTTGGCTAAGCGACCTATCAATGCTGCTTTGCTAAGTAAATACTTGAGTGGATCAATCTTTGTGATGAGTTGTACCTTGTGTGTTAATAGATAGTGCCGCAATTTAGTGGCTGCCAGGATTACTGCTAGGCAAGCTCGCTCAATAGGTGTGTAATTGAGTTCATAGCCAACCAGTGTACGAGAGATGTAGTATACAACACACTCTTTGCCTTCTGCATTATGTTGTGCCAGTAATACACCTAATGCTGTACTTGTCGCTGAGATATAAAGTAACAACGGTCTACTTGGATCTGGTGGCATCAACAATGGTGGATTCATGAGATAGTCTTTAAGTGCCTGAAATGCTTGCTGGCATCTGTCATCCCACTGAAAGCGGATGTTCTTGTGTAGCAGGTGTGTGAATGGGTGACACTTATCAGCCAATTGTGCAATGAATCTACGGATGGATTGAAGCCGTCCTTGTAGTGTCCTTAGCTGACTGATATTCTTTGGTGGTGGCATGTCCATGATTGCTTTAACCTTTGCTGGATCGACCTCAATGCCTTTGCTTGAGACAATGTATCCTAGAAGCTTCCCAGAGGTCACTCCGAAGACACATTTCTTTGGGTTGAGTCGAACATGGTATTGTTCCAGTCTATCAAAGATTTTATCTAAGATGTGAAGATGTCCTTCTCTAGTAAGTGATTTTGCTAGTAAATCATCCACATAATCTTCCATCATAGTATGCATCATGTCATGGAAGATGGTGGTCATTGCTCTTTGATAGGTCGCTCCTGCATTCTTTAGACCAAAAGGCATTACATTCCAACAGTATGTGCCCCATGGACATGTGAAGGCTGTCTTATGTTGGTCCTCTGGTGCGATCTTTATTTGATTGTATCCTGAAAAGCCGTCCATGAGTGAAAGCATGGCATGTCCTGCTGTCAAATCTACTATGATGTCGATATTTGGTAGAGGGAAGTCATCCTTAGGACATGCCTTATTCAGATCTCTGAAGTCTGTACAAATGCGGATACCCCCTTTTGGTTTGCCAACTGGTACAATGTTGGAGATCCATTCTGCATAATCAATTGGTCTAATGAAACCAACATCCAGGAGTTTCTTGAGTTCTGTTTTGACTAGCACGGCAATTTGAGGATGCATCTTACGAAGCTTCTGCTTGACAGGTTTGGTTCCTTTTGCTACTGTGAGATGATGCATGACTAAATCAGGATCAAGCCCAGGCATGTCTGCATATGACCATGCAAAGTTGATCTGGCGCTGCTGGAAGAACTCGATAAATTGACGCTGTTCCTCTGGAGTGAGAAGAGATGCCAGATGTATGATATGAGGGTTTTCAGGAGTCCCCACATTGTATTCTTTGGTCTCCTCAATGAGGATCGTTGATCATTCTTGTTGTGTATTAGCAGGGAGAATGTCAAACCCTTCATCCCCAGGTGCCTCAGAGAGGTTTTCACCGTTGGATACGCTCTTTCTTTTTACTTTTGTTGGATCAAACAGTGCCACAGTGTGGTTTTCACTGGAAGATCCATGTTTTAATGTTATATTTTTGCAGCTGAAGGGTTTGGCATCCGCCCCAAAGTATGCTGCGCTATTAAGCTCAATGGCGAATCCAGCTTTGTGATCCCCGCTTGGTAGATTATCCCTTAATTCCAAAAAGTCAATGATAGCCTCATCGTTTTGGAAGAGGTCAAGACATGGGGGATTTGATTGGTTCCATTCGATGAGTTCAGGGTGGATAATGGGCATTACTTCATCGATTAGGTTAAGTACAGGAGATGTATTTGTGAGGGTTAAGACAGTGTGGTGAAGGTCGTTGATGGTACTCTCCCTATTAGAATCAGGCGTAGGATGAGACGTAGGGTCTGTGGAAGATGTTTCCAGCTCAGGTACCCAAGTGGTCTTTATCTGTGCTTCTCCATAAACAGGGATGTCTTTGCATGGTGGAGGTGGTGATGTGTCTTCCTCATCTGAAGTGTTAAGCTGTACAGAATCAAATTCCCACTCATGTGAGTTGGTCTCTGAATCACTTTCCAGCATACGATTGCTATACCATACTGGGATGTCACTGGAGTTGAATACTGCAGGCGTGATTGGTTTATGTACCTTTGTGGTGATCGGTGCTGTAGGAACCATGATGGGGATTAAAGGATTTGTCACTGGAAGTATCGACAGTGTTGATTTAGTGGCTTCTATTGGAACGACTGGTGCCATAGATGCTGCTACGGGTTCCAATATAGTTGCTGCTATGAATGGTTTTATTGATGTGATGACTGCTGTGGATGGGATTACTAGTTCGATTGGTGGGATTTTTGGCACTGATGACGGTTGCGGTGGGTTTGTGAGCCTCGATGGGGCAGTGACAATATTGCTTGATGGTGCTTTGATTATGAAAGGTGTCCTCTTTACAGTAGGTGGGCAAAATGGTTTGCTAGGTTTTCCTTTAAATCTGAGTTTAGGAAGGATCTCTTTTTCAAAGCCTAGGCCTGTATTACCTTTGGGCTTGAATTCTGGTAGTAGAGGTTTGTGTCATCCTTGTTGGCAGGATCCCAAAGCACTCTGACCATCATATCCCATTCTTTGCATAATGAGGAGGCCTTTACCATACTGTTCCATAGGAAGTGTAACTTGCGGTTTGTCAGTGGTGATGGGATCTTTATAGATCCAGTCCGCTAGGTCCTCATCTTGTGTTTCTTCCTCTTGACTCTTTCCAAGGACAAAAGGCGTCCAAGCACATGCTGGCGTGATTAGTCGTTGCTGGAGTAACTGTTGTGGTTTACCATGTGTTCTAGGAGAAGTGGGCATTTGTCCCACACAAAAGAGTTGACTTAAGTTATATTCCCCGGGACCTTCCTCTGCGACTTTCATTTTAAGCTTTTCTTGCTTGGGTATAGGGGTGTTCGAACTGGCAAGAGAGGTGGGACTTACATATGATGTAGAGGAAATGGCTTCCCTATTATTAGGAACAGTAATTTCTGGTTGATGGCTGATATTATGGCAAAATGCAAAGGGATTTGCATCGCCCAAGATTGTGATCTCTGTACCATTATGTGAGAACTTGATACATTGATGGTAGGTAGATGGAACGGCTTGCATGGCATGTATCCAAGGTCTTCCTAAAAATAGATTATATGGCAGAGGAAGGTCCAGAACCTGACAAATTATGTGTTTTACCATAGGGCCCACTCGGATTGGTAGCACCACCGCTCCTTTGGATGAACGCTCTGCATCATCATAGGCATTGATGGTGATCTTCTTGCGAGGATCCACTGATTCTATTGCATATCCCAATGCTGTGACCAATTGTAGTGTACAAATGTTTAGGCCTGCTACATTATCTATCAAGACTCGCTTGATCCTGTGTTGGTTGATAAAGCCTTCAATGTGGAGTGAGGCGTTATGCGGTTGTTGGAAGGAGGAGTTGTCACTTTCAGAAAAAGTGAGACAAGGTGATGACTTTAGATTTCCAACCATGGCTTGAAACTGGTCTGTGTTCAGGTTTGCAGGGACTGACGCCTCTTGGAGTGCTTGATCCAAGATAGTTTTATGAGATGGTGATAGGCGTAATAGCTCTAAAATGGATATGAGTGCAGGGGTTTTGTCTAATTGTTCCACAAGGTTATATTGCTTTGGGATGGAGGTGGTGCCTTGTGGAGCTGCCTTTATGGTAACTTTGCCGTGATGCGTAACAACATTGCAATTGGAGTTGGGATTTTTGAAGGTTATAGTTGCAACTTGTTCACTGGAATCATATAGGTGATTTACAGTGTAGTTATACGCAGCCTGCATATAGTCAGTGGTATCAGTGCCTCACCGGGAAGTGGAAGGACCCCTTTGATCTTGTGAGGGAAGTGGATTCTTGAACATCTGATGATCATTATTTGTCATTTTTGGATCATGTCCTTCAATCTCAATTTCTCCTCGATCAATAAGATCTTGAATGAGATCCTTCAATCGGTGACAATTACTTGTCTTGTGTCCTCGTCCTTGATGGAACTCACAGTGTTCAGTATCTCTCCACCATGCTGGTTTGACCTGAGGCTCATAGTTGGATAGTTTAGGTAGAGTGACCAAATTCTGAGAAAGGAGTTGTCGCAACACTGTTTCAATGGGTTCCCCTAAGGGAGTGTATGTGCGTTTTTGTTTTTGTGGATGAGGTCTTGGTTCATCATGAGATGTGATGCGACCTTGATTAGGAGGAACATTTGTGTTATTCTGAGGTGGAGGATTTTGTCCTGCAAACCGAACCACAGGTTGTGCATTTTGGATAGTTTGAGCATCCACAACCCCATCGTTGATGATATTTTTATTCTTGTTCCAGAAGTTTGGTTTATCACTATTGAAGCGTGGGCGAGGACCATCTTTTGGTTCATTAAAGATTTTGATGAGTCCTTTCTTGATGAGTGCCCTTTCACATTTTATACCCTTGGTGATCATATCGTTAAAGGAGTCTGTGTCTTTGACATCCAGGTGAAATTCCATTTCTTTGTTTAAGTTGGAAATGAAAATTTCCACTAGTTCTTGTTCAGGTAACTGAAGAGAACGTCTGCTAGACATTTGGCGCCATCGTTGTAGGAATACTGAGAATAATTCACCTAGTTTTTGTTTGGTGTTGCATAGATCAGCCATGGTGATGTCGCGTTCAATGTTATGAGAGTAATGAGATAGGAACTTCTGGATGAGTTCCTCAAATGTTCTAATGCCACCTGGTAGTCGGGAAAACCATGATGTGGTGGTTCCTCCCAAGCTTTGGGGAAAAAGGCGCATTAGGTATGTGTCCTCATAAGCCACTTCAAGACAAGCGGAATGAAATTCTCGGACATGATCACGGGGATCCCCCTTTCCTCTATATTTTTCAAATTTGGGTGTTTCGAACCCATGTGGAAAGGGTGGCATATAAAGATTCCTATCAAAAGGATAGGGACAGATGTCGTTAAGTGAGAATTGATTGGTCTTAACACCACTATGAAGTTGTTGGGCGAGATTCTCGACTTGTTGCCGCAACATCTCTATTTCATTTGGAGGAGGAGGTGGTGGGTTACCTCGAGGAATGTTATATCTGATGTGATTTCTACCCCTTTCCTCCTCATGGCGACTTTGTCTTTCTGATGCTTGTCTTAATTGGGCAAGATCAAAGTCCGAGGGGAGTTTGGCTCCTTCTTGAGCGAGTTTTAAGAAGTGAGCATCCGCATTGCTCCTTAATATTTCATCAAATAATCTATTGAAGTGAGGGTTATGCTGAGCCCTTTCGATTGTTGAAGGAGTGGGAGTACTTGGGTTTTCATCAGTTACAGTTCCTCCAAGTGCTTCTTGAAATTCATTGAGGTTGTCTTCTTCTTCCTCAATTTCTATTTCTCGTTGCCTTGATCGCGATCGGGTTTGAGCCATTTTGTTTGTAAGTTTGTGTTGAAGTTGATTGAAGATGATGATGAGTTATTGATGAAAGATTGATGATTGGTGATTTGTATTGTATGGGGATCTCTAGCACGTTAAGGTAGATGTAACCGAAATTCCTTCTTTGAATTGCTTGTTTGTTTTGAGGAGTTTGGATGTGATAAGGTGTAGAGAAATCTGAGATGTGTTACAGATTTTGACTACCTAGCAATGAGAGGATTCACTCATGAACTAGTTTTAACCTGCGTAGATGTGTCTCTTAGGATGAGCTTATCCTAGATGTAGAAACAATCTAAAAGTGATGTGATGTGTTTGATTTCAAGCAATATCTAAAAGAGAACTTGGGACAAGAACCTCTTAATGTTTTGAGAGTTTTGGGATGAATTGATGATGGAATAATGATGTATGAATGAGATGATGGATGTTTTGTTTTCAACTTCAATAAAAACTTTGTGTTACAAATGGAACAAACTCTACTTCTTCCCTTTCAGGCGTTGGTGGCACTTCTCGAGCTGTGTTGTAGGTGATACAGATGTTTGGGAAGAAGTTGGGATTAATCTTTCCTCCTTGATTTTTGTGATAACTCAGAGCTCTATATTGCATAAAAGCTCTGCGGTTCAATGATTCGGAATCAAATTCGTTTGTTTTACCTTGAAGATAGAGACGCATGCGATGTAGAAAGGCTCTATGTGAGACAAAGATTTGTCTATTGAGATAGAAGAATTTCCTCCTTTTGATCAAAGCCTTTGAGCTTAATGGTCTTCTTTTCAAGGTAATATTCTAATGACACTTCTTCTTTTGCAAGATGTGAAAAATGGTCATAAATTTTGTCTCTTTGTTGTTTGTACTTTGTTTTTGGTATTTTTGTTTGTTTTTGAGAAATGTTGGATGAATACTTTGTTTTTGGGATTGATTTTTTTGATTTTTCTTTGACAAGAAAACAAAGCAAGCACACAAACACAAGAATGTTGCCTAAAAGGTACAAATGAGTATGGGTCTAGATCAACCCAATCCTTGGACTTGTATATGACCCTTCCTTTAGATGTATTTTAAGGAGTATTTCCAAAGCCTGAAGTCGGCTCAATTTGTACTTGGTCTTTAAAACGAACACACTTCAAACACTTTTTATCCCTAAGGTCAAATGGCCAGTTGTGATAAATTTAGCCCACATCTTGATATTTCTTCGACTTTGGTACTACATACCTTATGAATCCCGCCTTGGCAGGTAAGGATGTGATATACTAAGTCTTGCACGAGTATAACAAATAGATGATCCCTATGATGGGGGAGTCACCACTTTTATCAGGCCACAAGTGACTTTTCAAAAAGCTATGTTTCTACTCAAGGAAATATGTATGGTGAGTATCTTGGGAGCAAAACCATCTATGCTCTTGCACTAAATTATATCTCAAATATCCTCAATCAATAGAACGGGTGGGCTACTACTTAAAGGTGTTTAGTCATGTTCGATGGCTTTGGACATAAGTTCATTCTGCAGTGACTCACTTAAGAGCCTTGTAACTGGTGGTGGGGCCCATTTGTCCTTTCGGCCAGTTACACTGTAGGAACAGCTATACCCAAGGCTACAACTTTCGCTCTCACCTGATTTCTATAGTAGCTCAAAGGATTTACCGCTCAAGGTCGTTCCCAAGAGTGATGTGTCTCTTGGCAGGCCTCTCTTAAAAAGATAAAATTTTGAGTGTTACTAACACTTTTCTCTTGCACCTAGGACCACAAAAGCCAAGGGAGAGGATAGTGTGTGTTAGAAGTAGGACCACTCGACCAACTCTTTGCACAAGTGTGCCAAGCACGAAAAACACTTGTTCTTTTTAATCTATCATTGCAATGTGATCTAACTATTTGGAGATGTTGCTCCAACAATCATGGTGTTCTTTTTAATTCTCAAAGGCAATTGTTTGAGTAAACTAGAATTTGAAAATCCTGGTCAACTTAATGAAAAACACGTTTGCATGAAGTAAAATTGCTTTGAAAATGAGACAAGTTGATTGTGAATTTTATTTGCACCAAAAATGGAAGTGTGGATTGTGAGTTTTATCTTGATGCAAGAAATAAAATTTGCCTTGTTGATTTTAAGCACCAAAACGAAGTTTGTTTCCTAACTTGCAAAAAAAAATAAAGTTGTTTTTGTATAAGTTTATGGTTCTTTTTACCTTTGAACAATGAAATTCTTTTTAAGAGCCCCAAACAAATGTGTGATTCTTTTTCAAAAGCCCAAATTTGAAATGTGAAGTTAATTTTAAACCAAAATAAAAAGTGAATTCATTTTTAAAACCAACTTCAAAAACAAGTTAGTAAAAAATATAAATCTACTTTTTAATCTAATTTAAATCTGCACAAAAGAGAAAAATAGTTAGTAAAATCCGCCTATTTGGTGGGCTTCTACAAGCCTAATTTTTTTTTTGGTTACAAGGTGATTTGTACAACGTTTTGTTAGAATAACGCTAGTCTGCGTTTTGAATAGAGGCACTATTTAACACAAACGTACTAAAAGAAAGGGAAAGACAGAGAAGGGAAAAGCACTGAAACAGGGTGAATAGCGCCAAAATAATGCCAAACGCACCAAAACAATGTCAAAATCGCAACCTGTGTGACATTTTCAACATTCAAACATGTTATTGGTTAAAAAAAAAAAATTGATCTTTTTGGTGTTTGGATTCACGTCGGGTTCACCAAATGATGCTCTGCAAAAAGGATTAGAAAATTTGTTTGATGGCAACACACACAAGAGCACAAAAAAAAAAAAAACGTTAGTGTTAGCAACAAAAGATTATCCTAAACAGGCATATCAAGAGAGATATGAAGCATGAAATAAAAAACATATAAACATAGAATAAAATAGCTAATCAAGATGCTCATAGTTGCTCCTCCCTTGTTCCTCTCCTCTCCAAGTCCCAAATGAGTGTAGCTCCCAGCTTTTAGCACTAGCCATGGATGCCATATGGAGATTCAAGATGGTTGAATATGATAAGCAAATACTATGCAAGAGTAGATAGTGATGCTATGAAAAAGCTCTATGCTAATGCCAGTATAACAACAATACTCTAAAATGCTTCCTCCTTTTTGCTTGAGGAGAAGGGTTCTATTTATAGAAGAAATGGGGAAATGAAGGGTTAAGATTGAATGGTTTAATCAAGGGCCAAGTTTGAAAGTTGGGGATCCATGTGCACAATTGGCACCAATAAAATAGTGACAAGTGTCAACATAGGATTGGGTTGAGAGAAGAGGTTGGAGGCATTAAAGGCCTGAGAAGACCTCAAGGTTATCTAGAAGGTAAGGGTCAAGTCTAAATTAAGATTACCCATTGGATTAAGAGTTAATCCAAGGATAAACCTTTGTGCAAATGTTTAAGAGATAATCATGGTCAAAGCATTAATGGCCTGATGAGACCTTTGGGTTGGGTAGAGGTTGAGTCAAAACAAATGTTTTAACCATGTGGGAGGGTTTGAGGTAACTATTAATGGTTATTGGAGACTTTGGGGATTAAGTGGTTGAAGGTTGAAAGCCTTCAATGGTTATCAAAGACTTTGAGCCATTTAGTGGTTGAAGGTTGAAAGCCTTTAATGGTTATCAAAGACTTTGAGGGTTTGAGAAGTGACTTCCCTTTTGCTTAGGAATGTGACAAAGTTTAGAGAAGGGGTTAGGTTATTTAGAAGTGATTAGAAAATTCTAGAAGGGGTTTAGGCATGCAAGTGGATTTTGTAGGAAAATGCAAGTGGGAGAAATTTTGGTATTTTCAATTAAAATAAAATCATTTATTTCAATTAAATTGTGTAATTTGCATTTGGATAAATATTCAAATAAATATTAATTTATTTAAATGAGAAAAATGAAGATAAAGCATTAAAATGCTTGAAGACTTTGAGGGAAACCATTAAAGGCTTGAAGACTTTAAGGAAAACCATTAAAGTCTTAAGAAGACTATAGAAGGAAGCCATCAAGTTTGAAGACTTTAAAGCCATCAAGTTTGAATACTTTAAGGGAAACCATTAAAGGTTTCAAGTGGGTGAGGATAAATAGGATTTTAAATAAATAATTTATTTAAAATAGTTGTGCAACTTGCTTTTGTAGGAAAATACAAGTGGGTGGAGGATAAAGGTGATTTTAAATAAATTATTTATTTAAAATAATTGTGCAACTTGCATTTGTAGGAAAATACAAGTGGGTGGAGGATAAAGGTGATTTAAATAAATTGTTTATTTAAAATAATTGTGCAACTTGCATTTGTAGGAAAATACAAGTGGGTGGAGGATAAAGGTGATTTAAATAAATGTTAATTTATTTAAATGTGAGAGGTGGGATTTTGGGGGATTTAAATAAATATTAATTTATTTAAATGTGAGAGAAGATTTAATTAAACAAATATGATTTATTTATTTAATTAATGGTCTGAATTTGGTTAAGTGAATTAAATCAAATAAATTGAATAATTTATTTAATTAATAGGAGAAGAGGGTTAAGATGAATTAATTAAATATTAATTTAATTAATTCATTAATTGATGGTTAAATAATCAAATAAATACTAAGTATTCATTTAATTAAGTGGACAGATTTATGTGACTACATTTGCCCCTCTTTGAGATGGTGCGGTTTATTGCGTCATTTCAAAGAAAGAAAAATAGGTGTGAAGAAATGCCCCATAAAATGTAAATTTAATGGGTGGTATGCCCCCTCGAGAGATGGGCTGAATTTTTTTTGGAAAAATCCGGCGATCTCTCGAAAAAGAATGAAAAGTGGAGGGGAGGTAGAATAGAAGAAATTAGAACTAATGATAAAAGAATGGGAGAAAATGGAGTGAATATGAAGAAACAACAAGCCAGCGAGTACCCTGAGGTCATGCAAGAGGTACATAGAAGATGTAGTGTGGGGTTTGGATTGATGCTATACAATTGATCAAAATTGGTTGGACAATCTGGTGCAATTGGTTTAATTGCCCCGGTAAAGTCAAAGCGTGACAGTTAATGTCAGTTGGTCGCTTGGACATGATAAAGTCTGAGTAAGTGAATCAAAGTGACCTGATGTGACTTAGACAATTGATGTAATTGCCCGATGAAGTCAAGGTATATGAAGCAAAATACTCGTTGAGACATAGACAATTGATGTAATTGTCCGATGTGATTGTGTTTGATTGGTTGATCAATTGATAGTGTGTGCGTGTGATGGATGGTTGTGGGGAATCATGGCAGTCCCGTTGAGACTAGGTCATTATGATAAATGCCTGTTGTAGTTTAGGTTTGCCATAATCGATTACCTGTTGAGACCCAAAGATACTTGATCAGAGTATCTGTTGATAGTCTAGGTGTGTGTGAGTCGATGTATCTGTGTAGATAGAGTAACTTTCTTGACTTATTGGATGACTTAGGATAGGAAACACAATCCCTCCTATTTAGAGATGGATGGTGATGTACGTGGCTTGATTGGGTTGATTGAGAAACGATGTAGGGTATGTGATGGTGATTATCGAGATGGGGAGGGTGGGGAGGGGTTCAATGTTAGATAGAAGAAATGGAGGACCTATTACATTCCTATGTAAGAAGAGGAAAATAGAGTATCCATTGTCATTACTATGTATGAATGATATGCAGCTATTATGAATGTATGGATGGGTGGAATGCAACGAAATGCAATATATACAGATGAGATGGAATGATGATCCATGGTGCTTTATTTTTCATCATTGAGCTTTAAAATGTTGTAAGAAAATACAAGCAACTTGACATAAAGATTCAAGATGACCTGAGTATTTCTTACATGGATTTTATATAGCAAGTTAATACAAGCAACTTGATATAATGGATCAAGTTGACCTGAGTATTGCTTGCAAATTACACGTCAGGTTCACCAAATGATGCTCTGCAAAAAGGATTAGAAAATCTGTTTGATGGCAACATACACAAGAGCACAAAAAAAAACAAACGTTAGTGTTAGCAACAAAAGATTATCCTAAACAGGCATATCAAGAGAGATATGAAGCATGAAATAAAAAGCATATAAACATAGAATAAAATAGCTAATCAAGATGCTCATAGTTGCTCCTCCCTTGTTCCTCTCCTCTCCAAGTCCCAAATGAGTGTAGCTCCTAGCTTTTAGCACTAGCCATGGATGCCATATGGAGATTCAAGATGGTTGAATATGATAAGCAAATACTATGCAAGAGTAGATAGTGATGCTATGAAAAAGCTCTATGCTAATGCCAGTATAACAACAATACTCTAAAATGCTTCCTCCTTTTTGCTTGAGGAGAAGGGTTCTATTTATAGAAGAAATGGGGAAATGAAGGGTTAAGATTGAATGGTTTAATCAAGGGCCAAGTTTGAAAGTTGGGGATCCATGTGCACAATTGGCACCAATAAAATAGTGACAAGTGTCAACATAGGATTGGGTTGAGAGAAGAGGTTGGAGGCATTAAAGGCCTGAGAAGACCTCAAGGTTATCTAGAAGGTAAGGGTCAAGTCTAAATTAAGATTACCCATTGGATTAAGAGTTAATCCAAGGATAAACCTTTGTGCAAATGATTAAGAGATAATCATGGTCAAAGCATTAAAGGCTTGATGAGACCTTTGGGTTTGGTAGAGGTTGAGTCAAAACAAATGTTTTAACCATGTGGGAGGGTTTGAGGTAACCATTAATGGTTATTGGAGACTTTGGGGATTAAGTGGTTGAAGGTTGAAAGCCTTCAATGGTTATCAAAGACTTTGAGGGTTAATTTGTTGAACACACAAAGCATTAATTGCTTTTCAAAGATTTTGGAGTCTTTGAGAAGTGACTCCAATTTGCTTAGGAATGTGACAATATTTAGGGGATGGATTAGGCTAATTAGGAAGGGTTTAGAAGAATCTAGAAGGGGTTTAGGCATACAAGTGGATTTTGTAGGAAAATGCAAGTGGGAGAAATTTTGGTATTTTCAATTAAAATAAAATCATTTATTTCAATTAAATGGTGTAATTTGCATTTGGATAAATATTCAAATAAATATTAATTTATTTAAATGAGAAAAATGAAGATAAAGCATTAAAATGCTTGAAGACTTTGAGGGAAACCATTAAAGGCTTGAAGACTTTAAGGAAAACCATTAAAGTCTTAAGAAGACTATAGAAGGAAGCCATCAAGTTTGAAGACTTTAAAGCCATCAAGTTTGACTACTTTAAGGGAAACCATTAAAGGTTTCAAGTGGGTGAGGATAAATAGGATTTTAAATAAATAATTTATTTAAAATACTTGTGCAACTTGCTTTTGTAGGAAAATACAAGTGGGTGGAGGATAAAGGTGATTTAAATAAATTATTTATTTAAAATAATTGTGCAACTTGCATTTGTAGGAAAATGCAAGTGGGTGGAGGATAAAGGTGATTTAAATAAATGATTTATTTATTTAAATGTGAGAGGTGGGATTTTGGGGGTTTTAAATAAATATTAATTTATTTAAATGTGAGAGAAGATTTAATTAAATAAATATGATTTATTTATTTACTTAATGGTCTGAATTTGGTTAAGTGAATTAAATCAAATAAATTGAATAATTTATTTAATTAATAGAAGAATAGGGTTAAGATGAATTAATTAAATATTAATTTAATTAATTATTAATTGATGGTTAAATAATCAAATAAATACTAAGTATTCATTTAATTAAGTGGATAGATTTATGTGACTACATATCCTATCCTAGGGAATGTTCTTGAGTGTGTCCTCTTGAGTAGTTTCCTGATTGGTAATGTATGTTCTATCACAAAATTGTCAATCCCAGCCCTATCTATTATCCTAGTCTTCCCTACAAGACTTGCTTGAGTATATCCTCTCAGCAGCTTATCCAATCGACAATGTGTGTTTATTACAAAACTATTGATTTGAACTTGAAGACATACATGTGCAATCATGACACAAACACACTTACATACTTCACAAACATTTTTGCATTTCACAGATGCGCCTGAAACACATAAACGTGCCTGCCCTGCATAGACGCACCTGCATTTCACAAATGCACTTGCATTTGACATAGACACCTTTGAAACCATAGACGCATTTCAATTCAACATAGATGCATTTCAATTCAACATAGACGCACCTAACCCCCCTAGACACACCTGACACCAACACAGACACACCTTAACATTTTTCCCCCCACTTGACATTTTTTTTATTAACCTACCTAACATGTATTTATGACAACAATTAATGCAACAAGGTACAAGGAGGTTTTGTGGTACTCACTGGTTCTCCTACATCTGCTGGCCTCTGATATCGGTGAACACAATCGAATCTATGCACCAATGCCATCGCTGTTGACTTCTCTCTGCTCTTTCTGCACTTTGATCTCTTAGATGTGTGGATGAAAATGAGGATGTTTTCCCTCGTAGTCTATCTTATAGACTACCCGAGCCCTAGTCTCTCGTGCCAGTTTTCTTTATCCCGTGACTTTGTCACTCTATCCTATCTTGTTAGTCCTTTCTAGCCTTTCTTTCTTATTGAGAGATTGTCTGCGATCTTTTCAAACATTTTCATCCAATCTCTCGAGGGGGCATATCATTCTTGTCTTGGGGCAACTTTGTATCAGTTTATCTTATCTTCTTTGAAATAGCATGACAAGCTGCATTGTCTCAAAGAGGGGCAAAATGTAGACACCTAAAATTGTCATGTCTAATTAAATAAATATTTTTATTTATTTAATTATTTTAAGCCTAATTCTTCTATTAATTAAATAAATCTTTATTTATTTAATTAATTCAATTATCCTCTTCTACCCTTTTTCCTCATTTAAATAAATACATTTATTTATTTAAATTATCCTTTTTCCTAAATTAAATAAATACTTTCATTTATTTAATTGATTCCATTTCTTCTATTAATTAAATAAATCTTCATTTATTTAATTAATTCATTAGCCTTTTCTATCCATGACACATGAAATTTATCTCTTAATTCCTACACTACCTATCCTCTCATTATTTTCTTATTTTCTCTACATACCCTCTAATCCTAGCCGACCATCTATCTTTTACACTTCTTAACCTTATCCCTCTATTTCCTACAATGTCTTCTATATAAGGAGATACTTCCTTCATTATCAACCCTCAACGATGCATTCAAACTTTCTTATGCAATCAAGCCTACTTGCAACCACATTTCCGTTTTATGTTGAGTTCTTGTTCACACATAAAATCTAAGAGCAAATATATCAAGCAAGATCAATGGAGATAGTGTTGGTATTATGGATTTATTGCATTAGTTTTGTCATTGATGTCAACACTTATCTTTCTAGAGATCTAAGATTATATTGGTTATGTTGAATCAACACATTGTGTTCACCGACATGTTTAGTGACTTATGCACAGTTACCGGTATATTGTTCACCGACACTTATGATGACTTGTTATCATCTGGAGATCAATTGGTTATGTCAAAGACATGGTTTGGATACCTGATTTTGGTGTTTTGGTTATTGGTCTAATAGGGTTGACATATTTGCTGTTATCGACAAATTGGTCTAGGTTATGGACCAACATGCATTATCTATTCCAGATCAACATGTCACATTATGGAGATGATTTATTAATTGGATATTATTGTAAATGTATTGAGCCAACATGATGCATCGCATCTTGATTCATTTGTAATATATTTAATTGTAATATTCTTAGTGAGGCGACCTAGACATTTGGTCTTTGGTTTTGGTATATATGTAAGATCTCATTTGTGAGATGAAATATGGAATGAGCAGAGAAGAAAAGGTTATGGTATTATAACATGGTATGTGCAAATATTGAAGATCATATGAACAGACCATAGAGAAGGTTCAAGGAAGGTTTGAAAGTGATTATCAGAGCTTAACCGGTACTGAATCCAACATTGAAGATGTTACTTAAAAAAATACATTATCATTGGATTTAACCATCCAATTGTAGTCAGTGTGACTCCTATTTTGTGATTGAGCAGTGAGCTCTAGGCGGTTGGCCTTTCTACATGTGCAGACCCTATTTGTATACACATACTATCTGCAGTAGTATCATCTAATTGTGGGTAAGGTTTCCCACCATGGTTTTTCCCCTTACAGGGTTTTCATGTACAAATCTCTATGTTATGTGTTGTGGATGTTGTTTCTCTTTCTATTTCATGCATTAAGTTTCACGGGTATTGATATTAACTATTAATCTGCTAACCGACATTATGTTTGGTTTACCGGTATCATGCATCAAGTTTGATTAAGTTATATTTGGGTTGAAATTAATAGACAACTGATTCACGCCCCCTCTCTATTGCCTTTGGGTCTTAACAATTGGTATCAGAGCTAAGTACTCTTTTTGCAGAAGTCTAACAACTTGAGGAGATTCTATGGCAACAATTTTTTTTAGGAAGGACAGTCTGAAATTTGATGGAACTTACTACGGTATATGGAAGATCAGAATGGAGACACATCTGAATTGCATTGGAAGAGACATATGGGATGTTACAAAGAAAGAATATGTTGGTCCTACACCGAATCAACCTAATCCACCAAAATTGGGTAAAGATCAACAAATCATGGGATTATCAGACCGATCTACTGCTAAAGCTATTTCGGATAAATTGGAGACATTTAATGAAGGAGATACCACTGTCAAAATTACTAAATTGGAATGCTTCTGCGTCAGGTATAAAAATCTGAAAATGGAAGAAGATGAAAGAATTTTTTCTTTTATGGAAAGGGTTAATGAAATTGTTCTAGGAATACAATGTTGTGGAGGATCCTTAAGTGAAGATGAGATTTTTTGTAACTTTTTAAGAGCATTGCCACCAGCATACAAAATGAAAGTAACTGCTATTAATGAGTTAAGAACAATGCCTAATACATCAGTATCTGGAGATGCCTTGGTTGGAAAACTTTCAGCATTTGAGCTTGAGGAATTTGGTCTTGTTGCTACAATTAAGATATATTTAGCTTTCAAAGTATCAATATCTAGAGCATCATCATAATCATCTGATAAATTTGTCTGGAAATCACTTTATGCAAAAGAACTTGAAGATATTAGAAGGGAAAATGAAGAATTGGAAAAACTTGAAGCACTATTTGCAAGGAAAATGCCTAAAGGTCCAGTTGGAAGTAAGTATGAAGGTAAAGCACCATTTAAATGTTTTAACTGCAATAAAGTTGGTCAGATGGCATCTAGATGTCTTGATAGAAATGCAAGATTGCAAGAAAAAGCTAAAAGAACATATAAGCCTAAGTCTAAATATCAGAGATACAGATTTAAGAAGAATAGAGATAAACCATGTTACTATACTGATGATTCTGATGAAGAACCGATAGATAATGGATGAGATTTTGTTGCAATAAAAGAAGATCAACCAACACCTACTATTCCACTAGTAGAGCAGGCCCTGGTAGCTAAAATTGAAGAAAAGGATGAATGGATCATTGATTCAGGATGTTCACATCATATGACTGGTGATAAAGTAAATTCTTATCTTTTCAGGAATATAATGGAGGTCTAGTAACATTTGGGGATGATAAAGGTTGTTTGATCAGAGGAAAAGGCACTATATCTTTTGATGGTAAGAACAATACTGACAACGTTTATTATGTTGAAGGTTTGAAGCATAATATTTTGAGTGTTGGTCAATTAGTTGAAAAGGGATTTCAATTACAATTCAAGAATGGTAAATGCAAAATCATGAATAAAACTGGTTTGGAGATTGCAACTGGTAATCAGACTAGAAGTAATATCGTTCATTTGAATAATAGTGAAAAGACATGCTTGATTGCACATATTGATGAAAGTAAGTTATGGCATAAGAGACTTTGTCATGTAAATTTTGATTGCATTATAAAGATCAGTTCAACTAAGGCAGTAAGGGATTTACCTAAGATTGTAAAACCTCATAATCCGGTATGTAAGGAATGTCAAATGGGAAAGCAAGTTAGAACAACTTTTAAGAGTATTTCTATGAAATCCGAAAATGTTCTTGATTTAATTCATACAGACTTGTGTGGTCCAACAAGAACTAGAAGTCTACAGGGAGATAGATACTTTATGTTAATTACTGATGATTATTCTAGAATGTGTTGGGTTACTTTTCTCAGAGAGAAATCAGAAGCTTTTGGAAAATTCAAACTATTCAAGGCAATGGTAGAGAATGAAACCAGTAAGAAAATAAAATGTTTCAGATCATATCAAGGAGGAGAATTTACATCTAAGGAGTTTAATACATTCTATTAAGAAAATGGAATCAAAAGACAACTATCAGCACTTTAGACACCTTAGTAGAATGGAGTTGTGGAAAGAAAGAACAAAACTATTTTGGATGCAACTAGAAGCATGATATTGGAAGAAAACCTACCTCATGTGTACTGGAGAGAAGTAGTGAATATAACGGTTTACACATTCAACAGAGTTCACATCAAAGGTGAAACTGGTAAAACCCCTTATGAATTATGGTTTGGTAATATTCCTACTCTTAAATACCTTAGAATATTTGGAAGCAAATGTTATATTAGGAGAGATGATTATGTTGGCAAATTTGATTCTAGAAGCGATGAAAAAATATTTCTTGGTTATTCATCTAAGAGAAAGGCATATAGATATTTTAATAAAAGATTGTAGAAGATCATTGAGATTGTAAATGTGAAGATAGATGAACAGTTTAGAGGAAATTCAAGGTCTGTAGATTCTAAACCGATAGCTGAGATGATCATAAATGAACCTATACAGAGTGCATTGATACAGAATGTGGATCCAGTCACACCAATATCATAAGAGAATTCCATAGTGACTGAAGAACAACAACAAGTGAATAAACCTAGGTATGTAAGACTGAACCACTCTGAAAGTCAGATAATTGGAAATAAGTATCAAGGTGTTATGATAAGAGGAAGACTGACAAATTAAGAGGTATGTTTAATTTCTCAAATTGAACCAGCATTTGTTATTGAGGCATGTAAAGACAAACATTGGATTAAAGCTATGGAAGATGAATTAGAATAAATTGAAAAGAACAATACATGGACATTGGTTCCCCGGTCTAAAGACAAAAATGCAATTGGAACTAAATGGGTATTCAGAAATAAACTTAATGAAGATGGTGAGGTAATCAGAAACAAAGCAAGATTAGTGTGTAAAGGATATTCACAAAAAGAGGGAATTGATTATAATGAAACCTTTACACTGGTAGCTAGAATTGAGGCAGTCAGATTATTTCTTGCATTTGCAACTTATAGGAACTATAAAGTATATCAAATGGATGTTAAATGTGCATTTCTGAATGGTGATCTTGAAGAGGAAGTTTACATTGAACAATCTGATGGATTTTCTTTGACTAATGATAAAGATATGGTTTGCAGATTAAGGAAAGCTTTATATGGATTGAAGCAAGCTCCTAGAGCTTGGTATGCTAGATTAGAGAAATATCTTTTGAAGCTTGGTTACACTAAAGGTAATGCTAACAACAACTTATATTTCAAAGTAACTAATGATGACATCTTGGTTATTGAATTTTTTGTTGATGATATCATTTTTGGAGGAGAAGATGGATTGTGTAAGGATTTTGCTACCAAGATGTAGCAAGAATTTGAAATGTCTATGATTGGGGAGATAAATTCTTTTTAGGATTGCAGATTTCACAAACTGATAAAGGTATACTCATATGTCAAAAAAAGTACTTGAAGGAACTACTAAAGAAATTTGGTATGGAAAACTCTCAACCGGTAAGTACTCCTATGACTACAACTGACAAATTGACATTGAAGATTAATTCAGACCCTATTAATCCGACAAGATACAAATCTATGATTGGAGGTTTACTGTATTTGACACAAACAAGACCTGATATAATGAATGTAGTATGTATTGTTTCAAGATTTCAAAGTAATCCTAAAGAAAAACATGAATCAACACTGAAAAGAATTTTCTAGTATCTACAAGGCATAACAAATCTTAGCTTATGGTATCCTAAAGATGAAAATTTTGATTTATGTGCATACACCGATGCAAATTGGGCAGGAGATGTAGATGAAAAAAAGAGCACCAATGGAGGAGCATTCTTTCTTAGTAGCAGATTGATTTCATGGTTGAGAAAGAAGCAGAGTTGTACATCATTATCAACAACAGAATCAGAATATGTTGTAGCAACAACTAATTGTACTCAGGTATTATGGATCAAGCAAATGTTGAAGGACATAAAGGTAAAATGCAAAGAACCTATAATCATTTATTATGATATTTCAATAGCAATTGATATATCAAAGAATCCGGTATTTCACTCTAAGACTAAACATGTTTCTATCAAATATAATTTTCTCAAAGAGAATGTTGAAGCAAAAGAATTAACATTGGTTTATGTGAATACTAAAGAGCAGATTGCAGATATCTTTACAAAACCTTTGCCTAAGGAAAACTTTGAATATCTCAGAGAGAAGCTTGGGGTGAACCCCTCACTGGTAGAGACTTAGATAGTTGGAGATTGGCACCAAACTGATAGAACCTAACAGAGAAACCTTTTTCTGGCTTTGATGGAGGAGAGCTACTTCTCAGGGGGAGTAGTTGGTTATAACAATTGGTTACTATAATTGGTTGTATGTTCTAGTATTTGTATTTCTTTGGCATTTGATGTCTTCTCAGGGGGAGTAGTTGGTTATAACAATTGGTTACTATAATTGGTTGTATGTTCTAGTATTTGTATTTCTTTGGCATTTGATGTCAAAGGGGGAGAGATATCTATAGAAAAAAATTGTCCTATGGGGAGATATTATTCATTGGGGGAGAGATATATACTCTCTGCATTTATATTTTAATTTCTGGTAATTGATCTCTTCTGGAGATTGTTGGTTTTTGGTTTTTGGAATTATATTTTTGGCACTTAGATGTCTTTCCATCTTGGGTTGCCTTCAATGCCAAAGGGGAAGATTGTTGGTATTATGGATGTGTTGCACTAGTTTTGTCATTGATGTCAACACTTATCTTTCTGGAGATCTATGATTGTATTTGTTATGTTGAACCGACACATTGTGTTCACCGACATGTTTAGTGACTTATGCACAGTCACCGATATATTGTTCATTGACAGGTTATATCATTCACCGATACTGATGATGACTTGTTATCATCTAGAGATCAATTGGTTATGTCAAAGACATGGTTTGGATACTTGGTTTTGATGTTTTGGTTATTGGTCTAATAGGGTTGACATATTTGCTGTTGTAGGCAAATTGGTCTAGGTTATGGACCAGCATGCATTATCTATTCCACATCAGCACGACACGTTATGGAGATGATTTATTAATTGGATATTATTGTAAATGTATTGAACTGACATGATGCATCGCATCTTGATTCATTTGTAATTGATTTAATTGTAATATTCTTAGTGAGCCGACCTACACATTTGGTCTTTGGTTTTGGTATATATGTAAGATCTCATTTGTTAGATGAAATATGGAATGAGAAGAGAAGAAAAGGTTATGGTATTATAACATGGTATGTACGAATATTGAAGATCATATGAACAGACCATAGAGAAGGTTCAAGGAAGGTTTGAAATTGATTATCAAACCGATACTAAATATAGCATTGAAGATGCTACTTAGAGCAGTACATTATCATTGGATTTAACCATCCAATTGTAGTCAGTGTGACTCCTATTTTGTGATTGAGTAGTGAGCTCTAGGCGGTTGGCCTTTCTGCATGTGTAGACCCCATTTGTATACACATACTATCTATAGTAGTATCATCTGATTGTGGGTAAGGTTTCCCACCATGGTTTTGCCCTTTATAAGGTTTCCACGTACAAATCTCTATGTTATGTGTTGCGGATGTTGTTTCTCTTCCTATTTCATGCATTAAGTTTCACCAGTATTGATATTAACTATTAATCTGCTAACCGACATTATGTTTGGTTTACCTATATCATGCATCAAGTTTGATTAACTTATATTTGGGTTGAAATTAATAGACAACTGATTCACCCCCCCCCCCTCTCAGTTGCCTCCAGGTCCTAACAGATAGGAATAATGGAGATTCAAACCCTAGTTGACATGTGACGTTATAATCTTTGTGATTTTGTTGATTTACATTGTCTTAGGTAATCTTCATATGTTATGGTGGATCTTTTTTGTTGACAATGATACCAATTTGTGTGTGTTTTGGGTATGAAAGTAAAAAATTAAGAGGAACACAAGGACTAACTAAAGAAATGTTAGTAAGAGACAAAAACAGATGGAGAAAACTTAGTAATGGTGAAACCTTGCCTTCATAAGTGTACTGTAGTATGTCTTTTCTCGATCAAAGTTTTAGACTCATATTTGACTTCTATTGACTTTTTAAGTGGATACATTACCGTGATATTTTACTTAGATATTATGCAGTATGGTGATATGCTTTAATTTGATTTTTAGTATATGTTTTTCATGCAGTATTTACTTATGGATGTTAAATGTGATTTTTATTGGATTACTGACATGGACTGATACATTTAATTTATACGTACAATGCATTATATTCATGTTTTGTGTTTGTAAGTGTATGGGGTGCAAGGGGATGATTTTCATTCACTCACTTTGATGAGACAGGGAACATCATGATTCTCTTTCATCAGTGTGTGTGCCATGTCTTTTATATATATCTATATGCACGTGTGGCTCTTTGATGCAAGGCATTGCAGGTATAAGTATCGGGTAGGTATGGGATATCGACTCCACCTAGTTTCATAGGTCTAAGCGTAACTTATTTGTCTGATGGGAGTGGAGGAGATAGTTGTTAGACCCTAAAATTGACCTGTAGTTACAATCATGTGAGTGTCGTCAATTGGTCCTCATTTCCCATTTGACCAGTATGCAAGTCATGGTTCTTTGACACTTTCATTTAGTGAGGCATCATGTGGTTATTTCTCATTTTACGTACTTCCAGTTAGTTAGAAAAGTTAGTTTGAATGAATAGTATTATTTTATGTTTGTGTATTTGAATTAAATTAACATGCCTTTGTTATTTAATGTTGGTGTATTGAAATTAAATTAATATGCCTTTGTGATTATTGATTTAATTAAATAAATTGAGTTATTGAATTTAAATTAATAAAGTGCATGTTATATTTAAAACTAATTGTATTTAGTTGAAAAAAAAAAGGAAATAAAGTTAAATTACATGCTATTGGAATTTTTAGATATTATGTTGAGTTAATTTCAAATAAGAAAAAAGAAAAAGAAAATATCTCGATTGACTTTTATAGGAGATTATATTTTTACTTTTTTGGAAAATTGCTATTGGTTGAATGAAACTTTAACCTAAAAGTTTTTAGGTTAAATTTTTTCATATACTTACCTGAGAGTTCATGGGAAGAGGGAGAGGAAATTTTTGAAGCCAACTTTTGAAACAAAAATTGGAGGTGGGATTTTGGATTGAAGATTTTGGTGTGTAGGTTGAGGCTCATCCCAAATTTTCTTCCAGGAGTGCATTTACAAGTTGGATAGATTTTATCTTTCATTTTGTTAATTTTTTTTTTAAATGGTTTGAAAACTTCCTGTGTGTGTTTGGAATTCATGAAATTCTTATTGGAAGCTTTAAATTTAGTTTTAGTTGTGGGATTGGAGTGATTTATATTTAAGTTAATCCCTTCCCAAATTAGTTTTGTTAATTTTGAAGAAATTGAATTTTAGAACCATAAATTTGGTTTTTTTTGTGCATGTTTTCAAGTTGAGCAATTTGTTTTAAATCCTTCCATTTCAAGTTTGGGAGTAAAAGATTTATTTCCTATTGGTTTGGAGATTTTAAGATTGTTTAAAAACAAAGGTTATGCTAGCCAAATTTTCACAAATTGACCTCCCTATGTGTGTTCTTGATTTTTTTTCCATTTGTGAAGAACAATGGAAATTTGAATTAAATCCTCTCTATTTTGTTTAAATTTCTCATGAATTTTTCCCAAAATAATTTGATTTGGGTCTTATATGTATCTATTTGTAAACACAATTTTTAATAAAAAATTTTAATTCAATAAAAAATTCTGAGTATACTTTGTTTTATAGAGTTACATTTTTTGTGGAGAAGGAATTTTATCAGAAATTTTATTAAAATTTTTTTATAAAAATAAAAATAAATTATGACCCACGTGGCAAGGGACCCACCTCTCCCCACCATGTGGTATGGTAGCTGCACTACCATAGGGTAGCAACACGCTACCATATGGTAGTAGAGATACCAATGATAGTTGCTACAACCAAATGGTAGCAGTGCTACCAAACTGCTAACAATAGTCCGTAGTCTTAATAAACACTGCCTGTTAAATGTTTTTGCCAATCATCTTTCCAGTGTTTGAAAAAAATAAAAAATGTTTCGCAAGTAAATTTTATTGCAGATTTTATTTATAATATATACATATATATATATATACATATATGTATATGTATATGTATATGTATATGTATATATGTTTACATATGTATGTATATATATACATATATGTATATTATATATATAATATACATATATATAATATACATATATATATATATACATATATACACATATATGTATATATACACATATACATACATACATATATGTATATATATACATATATATACATATATGTGTACATATGTATATATATATATGTGTATATATACATATATATGTGTGTGTGTGTATATATACATACACACACACACACACACACACACACACACACACACACACACACACACACACACACACACACACACACACACACACACATATATATATATATTCCTTTATGATTGTTGTTGGTCATTTTTGATTTATCCATAAATTTAAGTTAATTTTTAGATATGATATGTGTATATAAGTATATATTCGTTGAATATATAATTATATACATATATTTATATTATTATATATATTTAATGTGATGTTTTGTTATTTTTAGAAATTGCATTATTTGGGATATTAAATTAAATGATGCTTATGTGAAAGATGAATTATTTTAATATGGGATGTTTTATTGATTAAGTTATTATGATTTTTGCTTGTTCAAAAATAAAAGGCGGAATTTGGTTATTTGAGGTTAGTTTAAATTCTAGCCTTATTAGATTAACAGTGACTTTGAATTTCTTTTAAACAAGAGTGGTTGTGTTTTCTTAAATTTTAAATGTTGAATTGCGAGTATATAATGATTTAATTATTTTTAAAATATTGTTTGAATTATGATCTTTACTGAATTTGGTATTTCTTAGCAAAGAGCTTGATTTTGTTGCAATTCTTGTAAATGTTTAGTCGTCATGTTGTAGTGGTTGTTGTACCCTCTTGATCAGGTGTTGTCTTGATAACCTTGTTGATGTAAACCATGTTGTGTTATGTTCCATATGGTTAACCAAAGGTTAGTAAGATTGTGCTTTCCTCACCTGTGTTTTGTCATGGTTATATGGCTATCAGTATTGCCATAGGGTTCTCGTAGAAAGACCATTTTTGTATAGTTACATATGGGAGAGTGGCTTTCAAGTGAGGGTCACGCCCAAAGTGGTTGGCTAGATAACCCCTTGAAAGTGAGTTAATAAGTGATAACCTAATAATTGATTAGGGGGTGGGTAGTTCTAAACATTAAGTAATATATTGTACCTCGTGCATGGTTGAGTGCTCATAAAGACTCAAGATGTAGTGGGAAAGCCTGGAATGGAAAACCAACCACCTTGTCTTCATGAAGGGTTGGTAGGGTCCATATGAGTCTTGGATGGAATTGGGGGTTTGGGAAAGGTTACCAGGATAACCCAGGTTGGGGGTCAGGATCCATGGAGGCCTACCTAGGGTAGCCATCACAAGCTATGTGGTGAAACTCTCTCTTTAGGGTCACTAGTGTATTGTGATGTTGAGTTCACCTAGAATATTGTGGAGTCACACTTGTATTGTCGACCATTTTTTGCCTGTGCTTGCTTGAGGGTCTTCTTCTATCTCCTAGCACAGCGGGGTGATTCCATTTTGGGATCACATGGTTAGGTGATAGTGAAACTTCCCAACAGATGTTTATGTTTGTGCGTTCATGCAAGGATTGGCTTCACAGATATTCTCGTGGTTCATGATTTTTGGATCATCTCATATGGGAGATTTTCGTACCTTTGAGACCTATGTGGTCATTTGTATCAGTAGATTATGTTACCTTGGCATTTGGTAAAGATGTAAATTCATATGTATTATTGGAATCCATGTAATAGTTGATAAATATAATCTTAGTTTATTGGATGTTTATTATATCAGTTATCTTTATTCAATGTGCAAATGATTTCTTGAAAAGAAATGTATTCTAATACTTTCAATCTTCCAAATGATGAAATATGTTGTATGAATATGATTTAACTGTGTTCCATAGGTAATGATGGTAATTGTATGTATTTGAGTATTGTAGGATGGATAATTGGATTAACCTTAATACTGAAATTTAACCTTTCAAATAATTCTTCATTGGTAACCCTTTAGGAATTCTTTGTGTTAAACTTCTGCTTGTGTAATAAACATGCAATGTAGTAATTAAAGCACTTTATGTGGATTAAATGTAAATTTTTAATTTATTTCACCCCTAGTTGGATAGTTTGTGTGGTTTTTCCTTTAGGGTTCCTGGCGGGGCATTGCATTGGTATCAGAGCCCATGTTTCAATACTGGGTACTCTCATTTTAAATTGAGCCCATTCAACTTGATCTTTTGATTAGGTCTTAGTGTTTGTGTTTCCCTTGTTAGTATCCTTGCTGAAGATATAGAATTTTTCTCTTGTGCAATGATAGGTTTATGGCTAGGAAAGCCAAAGGTGGTGGTCGTGTTGGTGGCCGCAATCGAGGTAGAGATGGGGGACATGGCTGAGGTTCAGGTCGTCATAGTCCTTCCCCACAACACACTCAGGAGAGTGTAGAGCAGTATCAGTCTATTCATCAGAATGAGCAGCACGCAACAAAGCAAGCTCCCAAAAGGGAAGATATAAGGTAGATGTTCCAGGAGGTGTTAGCTAGACTAGGCCCTAGACCTAAGGCCGAACAACCTATACATGATTAGGTGGGAGATTTGGATCAACAAAATCTTGAGGAGAGGGAGAGAGAGAGAGAGGTCCCAGTGGACTAGGACTCAGTTACTTTGGGGTACATGAGAGACTTGATGAGATCCCATCCCCCATCCTTTGACGGTTTGGGTATCGGTCTTGAGGCAAAGACTTGGTTGATTAGTTTGGATAGGTGTTTTTCCATGCATCCATATGGTAGTAATACCAAGGTGAGATGCACCATCATGCATCTCGAGAGGTTTGCTTCTATTTGGTGATGGTTGGAGGAAGATAGGATTGGTTTAAACATTAACACCATGTCTTGGGAGATTTTTTAGGAGAGATTTAGGGCACTCTTTCTCTCAGCTCAGTGGAGATAGTCTCAAGAAGATGAGTTTTACGCATTACGCCAGTTTAGCATGTCTATGGATTAGTTTGAGCATAGGTTTTATGAGCTCAAACAATATGCTGGTATTGGGAATGACGAGGCAACGCTAGTCCAACACTTCTTGAGAGGTCTAAATCACCACATTAGTGGAGGAGTGAGAGTGTTTGAGCCTTTTTTGTTGAATAATGATGAACAGTAAATACCCAACAGATACTAAGAGGGGGGGTGAATCAGTATGGACAAAAGCTTCTTCAACAACTTAAACTGCAAAGACTGCACTAACTGGTAAACAATATCACCAATCCAAATCAAGGCACTACCAGTAAAACATAGTATAAGTGTAAAAGATAGAAACCGATAACATCTAGATCTTCTCAAAACCTAATATCTCATCTCAACTTCACCTATATGCTTAAAAAAGTAATACATCAAAAATACAATGACCATTGGATCATCTTGCATTATCGCTTAACAGAAAACATGAAAATATCATATGAAAAAGCATCACACATAACACACAAATTTTTCATGTTGAAACCCAACAGGGAAAAACCATGGTGGAGATGAATACCCACAAGTTGTTCTTGAACTCTTCTGAAGTCCGCTCTGTTAGGAGCCTAGTCTGGTTAAAGACTTTACAACTAGTTCTGCTATGAATCGATCCTGCTAGGAATCACCTGGTTGAGGGATGGCTAAAAACCTGATTAGAGGTTAAAACCCTGTTAAAGGTTACCTTGTAATAGGATTTAAAGAACTTAATGATTTTAAGTCACCCTATTAAAGGATTTACAAAAAGCCTGTTAAAGCTACCCGGTAAAGGGATTTTCCATCTGCTGAAATGGTTAGAAGTCAACAGGTAACACACTAATTTGATAATAACACTTAATGCCAAGGAAGATCCACTTCAGTTCCTTTACATCTGCAATCACACTCTAAAAATTTCTACTCACTTCTCCGAAAATCACACTCTATAGATCTCTACTCACTTCTCTAGTTTGGCAAGAATCACTTCACATACATTCATTTGCCAACAACTTCAAATGAAAATCATCATCAACCTTATAGACAACAATTAGGTTGGTGGCCAAAACCTAAAACCCTAAACATCTAGGTTAACAATACAGTCGGTCCAATCCTGGCCGTTTAAACTCATTACATAGGGTAAAACAATCTTGAACAAATCTCAAGACATTCTCCATCGTCCGTTCTTCACCGCTTCTAGAAGCTGATAACCCGTCATGCACTCTCCACCATTTACTAAGATTTTACAGATTCCCGAGGTAGATAGAATCAATCTTCTTCATGCAAGATCCTCAAGTAAATTCTTCATGCACACAAGGCTGATGTGGCAACGTGATCTAATCTTCATTTCAATGCTAACTTATCATAGGATGTCGTTGGTTGAATCAAACAGACTTGGAATGCATCAACCGAAAACCCTGAAGCTGAGACTACCAACTGGTAGTCATATCAAATGAAACCCCGATACAAACTTTTCATATACTGGTTCACATTCCACCATACCGGTTCACTTTGCATATGCCGGTTCATACCATCATACCGGTTCACTTTCCAGTTTGCTTACTTTAATATACCAGTTCATACTTTAGCATATTGACATCAATGACAACATACAATCCCATGATGTCATCAAACTCTGCACATATGCCAACAATGTCCCCCTTTGGCATTGATGGCAATAGACAAAGATATCTCTACATATTCTTCCATAGAATATGTCTTCATTACTAGAAATATCTCTCTACTTCACATCTTCTCCCCCTTTGACAACAATGCTAAAGTGGAGGCACAAACATCCATGATCTACTATGCTACTCCCCTTGAGGAGTAGCATCCTTAAACACATCAATCCTAAAAAGATTTGACAATGAAATACCTGACTGATGTGGAGCACATACCTTTAGTTCACCTCTTGAAGGGTCAACACCCCTAATTCACTTCTTAAATAGGTAAATGTAGCCTTCGATAGAGGCTTGGTGAATATATTTGCTAATTGCTCCTTATTGGAAACATGTTCCAATACAACCTCTTTGTTCTGAACTTTCTCCCTCAAGAAATGATACTTGAACTCGAAGTGCTTGGTTCTAGCATACAATACCAGATTCTTGAAAATATTAATTGCACTTGTGTTATCACAAAATATACTCACTGGTTCAGATACAAGGACTTTGAAACCACTTAATACATGCTTCATCCAAATTGTCTGAGTGTAGTTCATAAATGCTACTACATATTCTACTTCTACTATAGACTGAGAGATACAACTCCGCTTTTTGCTCATCCATGAGACTAGTCTACCACCAAGAAATAATGCACCACCAGTTGTGCTCTTTCGATTGTCCACATTACTAGCCCAATCGACATCAGTAAACACCTTGAGATTGAAATCATTATTGTATGGATACCACAATCCATAATCTATAGTTCCCTTTAGATATCTAAGAATCTACTTGACTGCTACCAAGTGGGATTCTCTTGGACTTTTCTAAAAATGTGCAACAATGCCCATTGCATGTGCAATGTCTGGTCTGCTATGTACTACATAGTGCAACTTACCAATGATTGACCGGTATTCCTTCCCATTCACCAATGCTAAGTCATCTTTTTTTGACAATTTACAACTAGTCATGATCGGTGTACCAACTGGTTAGATGTCTTCCATGCCAAAGGTCTTCAACACCTCTTTGACATACTTTGGCTGAGTTATAAAGATACCATATTTCATTTGTTGAATCTGTAGTCCAATGAAGAACTTAATCTCTCCAATTAGTGACATCTCGAATTCCTTGTTCATTTCATCTACAAACGCATGGCTTATCTTGTCATCTCCACCAAAAATTATGTCATCAACAAACACTTCAAAAATCAAAATTTGATCTCCTTCTATCTTCAGATAGATATTGCTATCTTCATTTGTTCTTTCAAATCCAATCTTCACAAGATGGGAGTGTAAACGTTCATACCATGCTCTAGGTGCTTGCTTCAAACCATACAAGGCTTTATGTAGCCTACACACCATATCACTGTCTTCTGATAGGGAAAACCCATCTGGCTGCTATATATACACTTCCTCTTCAAGTATTCCATTCAGGAATGCAGATTTTACATCCATCTGATATACTTTGAATCCCTTGAAGGCCACATATGCAAGTAGCATTCAAACTCCTTCCAATCTATCTATTGGAGCAAAGGTTTCTCCATAGTCTTCTCCTTCTTCTTGAGCATATCCCTTACATACCAATCTTGCTTTGTTTCTTACCACTATGCCATCTTCATTCATCTTGTTTCTAAAAACCCATTTGGTGCCAATAAATTTTTTGTGCTCAGGTCTGGGTACCAAAGACCATGTACCATTATTTTATATTTGGTTAAGTTCCTCTTCCATAGCCTTAATCCAGTCTTCATCTTTTTGTGTCTCTTTAAATGTTTTGGGCTCAAATTCAGAAATCATGCAATAATTCTCTATGACCTTTCTTCTTGTAAGTATTCTTGCATCCTTATCCCCTATAATCTGCTTTGGATCATGATGCAACTTTACATACCTAAGAATGATCTTAACTGATTCCTTTTTCTTTTCCTCTTCATCCTCATCTTCATCATCATCTACTAGTGTAGGAGCACTGTTACTTGTACTTGGTTGTTTTGCAACTGGTTCCTAGAAGGTTACATCCAGTTCATCTACCGCTTGCTCATTGCTAGTTTCCTCAGGTTTCTCAGAGGTTTCATCAACTCTAACATTGATACTTTCAACAATTCTCTGAGTCCAATTGTTAAAACACTTGAGAGCTTTTCACTTGGTGGAATACCCTAGGAATATTCCCTCATCACATTTTGCATCAAAATTACTCTGGTATTCACTTCTCTTGATATAACACTTGCTACCAAACACTCTAAAGTAGCTTACTACTAGAGTCTTACCAATCCAATACTCATAAGGAGTTTTGTCCTTACCTTTCTTGATGAGTACCTGGTTCATAGTGTAGACTGCAGTGCTCACCGCTTCTTTCCAAAAAGTGTGAGCATCCTTCCCTTGAATCAGGGGACAGATAGTTGCCTCTTGATGCCATTCTCTTCATAGTACTTATTGAATTCACCAGAAGTGAACTCTCTTACCACTTTCCTTTTCAACTAGTTCTTCGAAGGCTTTAAAATTTCCAAAAGCTTCAGACTTGTCTTTCAAGAATGTGACCCACATCATTCTTGAGCAATCATCTATGAGAATCATAAAGTACCTATCTCCCTGAACACTCCTAGTTTTCATAGGACCACACAAATTAGTATGCACAAGATCAGGTAAATTATTTGTTGTGAAAGATTTACCTTTTAGGTTGAGGAAGACATTTTCCCCAGTTGACATTCTCTACACAAAGGATTCTCTGATTTTTTCAGCACAGGCAATCCTCTAACTACCTTGATCTTACTGGCCTTCACAATATTATCAAAATTTACATGGCAGAGTCTCCCATGCCATATCCAACTGTCATCAAACTTAGCCATTAGATATTAACTGATAGTTGTATTTAACTGAAATAAGTTACCTTTGGTCTGCATACCGATGGTCATCAATTCACCACTCTTTCCTTTTATTTTGCACACTTCATCTTTGAATTCCAGAGTTAGTCCTTTATCATTCAGCTGGGCAACACTCAAAAGGTTATGCCTGAGACCTTCTACCCAATACACATTATTAGCACTGCTTTTTCCATTTAGAGAGATGGACCCTTTGCCTTTTACCATACATGGTGCATCATTACCAAATCAGACTACACCTCCATTATAATTTTCCAAGGATAGAAAGTTCCTCCAGTCACCAGTCATGTGGTGAGAACATCCACTATCAATAATCCACTCATTAGAATTATCAAAGCGGGAGACAAGAGCCTTCTTGTCTGACACATCTTCCTTAATGGCTAAAAACACTATGTCTTCGCTTTCTTCATCTTATGATTCATCATCAGTGACACCTTCATCGACTGCAACAAGACAGTTTCTCCTATTTCCTCCTTTGAACTTTTTAAACTTCTCCGGTTTGTCCTTATTATCACTACTGGGACAGTTGACAACAATGTGTCCTATCCTTGCAAGAAAAACATTTCAAAGGGAGTTTACCTTTGTATTTTCTAGTTCCTTTAGGAATTCTCTTGGAAAGAAGAGCTTCAAACTCCATCAGGATCTCCTCATCATCCATATCTCTATTTTGTCTGGGTTCACAGCTAGTACCAGCTTCTTTTCCCTTTCTAGATAGTGAAGCAGATGCCCTAAATGCTGATTCAGTCTTCTGAACACTGCCATCATAATTGTTTAGCTCATATGCAGTCAACTTAGCAATGATGGAGTCAAGGGATACCTTTGTCTTGTCAATAGATCTCAACTTCCGAATAGCAGCAACCCTTATTGCATAGACCGGTAATAAGGATCTCAAAAATTTTCTAACAACGGTGGAATTATCCATTGTACCTCCTACACTCTTGATGTCTCCAACAACAGTTTTAATTCTTATCCCATATTGTTGAATGGTCTCTCCTTAAACCATCTGCATGTCTTCAAATTTTCCCCTAAGACTCTCTTCCTTAGCTTACTTCACATGCTCATCACCACCATATATAGTCTCTAGAGTATCCCATACATCTTTGGGATTATCTTTATCCTGAACATCTATAAACTCAATATCAAATAGACTACTGATAAGAGCTTCCATGACTTGGCCATTCTCCTAAATTTCTCTTCTTTGATCATTGGTGAGAGTACTGGTAGGGAAAACATAAGTATTCTCAACATAGTTCCAATGTTGAGAACCCATTATTTTAATGTAGATCTTCATTCCATCATTCCATATCTAAAAGTTATCTCTATTGAACTTAGGACCTTCCCTCTTCATTATTAGAATAGGATCTTTTCCTCAAGTGGTTAAGCTTATAACACAAAGGACCTAGAGGACACTCTGATACCAATTGATGAATAATGATGAACACTAAATACCCAATAGATACTGAGAGGGGGGGGGGGGGTGAATCAGTATGGACAAAAAAATCTTCAACAACTTAAACTGCAAAGACTGCACTAACTGGCAAAAAATATCACCAATCCAAATCAAAGCACTATCGGTAAAACATAGTATGATTGTAAAAGACATAAACCAGTAACATCTAGATCTTTTCAAAACCTAATATCTCATCTCAAATTCACCCACATGCTTAAGCAAGTAATAAATCAGAAACACAATGACCATTAGATCAGCTTGCATTACTGCTTAACAAAAAACACTAAAACATCACATGAAAAAGCATCACACATAAGACACTGATTTTTCATGTGGAAACTTGACTGGGAAAAACCATGGTGGCGATGAATACCCACAAGTTGTTCTTGAACTCTTCTGAAGTCCACTCTGTTAGGAACCTAGTCCGGTTAAAGATTTTACAACTGGTTCTGCTAGGAACCAATCCTGCTAGGGATCACCCGGTTAAGGGATGGCTAAATACCCAGTTGGAGGTTAAAACCCTGTTAAAGGTTACTTTGTAAGAGGATTTGAAGAACTCAATGATTTTGAGTCACCTTGTTAAAGGATTTACAAAAAGCTTGTTAAAGCTACCCGGTAAAGGGATTTTCCATCTATTGAAATGGTTAGAAGTCAATAAGTAACACACTGATATGATAACAACACTTAATGCCAAGGCAGATCCACCTCAATTCCTTTTCATCTACAATCACACTCTATAGATCTCTACTCACTTCTCCGGTCTAGCAAGAATCACTTCACATACATTCATTTGCCAACAACTTCAAATGAAAATCATCATCGACCTTATAGACAACAATTAGGTCAGTGGCCAAAACCTAAAACCCTAAGCATCTAGGCTAACAATACAGTTGGTCCAATCCTGGCCATTTAAACTCATCACATAGGGTAAAACAATCTTGAACAAATTTCAAGACGTTCTCCATCATCTGTTCTTCACTGGTTCTGGAAGCTGATAACCCATCACGTGCTCTCCATCGTTTATTAAGATTTTGCACATTCCCGAGGTAGATAGAATCAATCGTCTTCATGCAAGATCCTCAAGGAAATTCTTCATGTGCACAAGGCTGACGTGGCAACGTGATCTAATCTTCATTTCAATGCTAACTCATCACAAGATATCATCGGTCGAATCATATAGACTTGGAATGCATCAACTAGAAACCCTAAAGCTAAGACTACCAACCGGTAGTCATATCAAATGAAACCCCGATACAAAATTTGCATATACTAGTTCACATTTCAACATATCAGTTCACTTTGCATATACTGATTCATACCATCATACCGGTTTACTTGCCAGTTTTCTTACTTCAATATATCGGTTCATACTTCAGCATATTGACATCAATGACAACATACAATCCCATCATGTCATCAAACTCTGCACATATGCCAACATGTTTCAGTAGAGATAGTCATGGCGAAAGCTAGGATGGTAGAGTAGAATCTTGGTCGTGCTCATGGTGGTCAGTCTGGAGTACAGAATAAGAGTTTTCCTTATAGTGGTTCCAAAGTTAGAGGGAATCAGTCCTAGACTGCTATACCTTTTAGGAGTTTTTAGGCACCCGCTAAGGGTGGGCAACAACAACAGCAAAGTTTTTAGTCAAGGTCGAAGCACTTTTAGGGCCAGTAGGGTGGCAACTCTCATCCTAAGAAGAATAGGAATTGGCAGAGTTTTCCAAGGCATTCCTCTTAGGGTAAGTTTCCAGTGGTCTAGTGGGTCGTCTAGAGGTAGAGGACCTAGTAAGGGAGCTTGCTTCTCCTGTGGTAAGTTTGGCAACATAGCCACTCAGTGTCCTCAACCTTCTCATCAGATAAGTAGTTAGATTCTAGCAACATCGGAGTTAATAGTGGGGCATGCAGGTAGATCCCATAGAGTTTTTATGGTGGTTGATGACCACCAAGCCGAGCACCAGGGTAGAGTGATTAAGACTGTAGGTGTGTTGGGTGGTATTCCTATCTCTATAATTTTTGACTTAGGTGCTTCTGATTATTTTATTTCTTCCTCCATTGTGGAGCAACATGGGCTCGTGTCTGCTAGGTAGGCAGATAGGTGGCAAGTAGAGTTGACTACCAATTTGTGTATGTTCGTAGATACCTTGATTCCTAGTTGTGAGTTGGACCTATGACCCTTTGTTACTTTAGTTGACCTTCGAGTCATTCATTTGGTATCTTATGGATTTATGTTGGGGATGGATTGGTAAGCATCTCACAATGCTCATGTAGACTATTGTCAGAAGACAATGGAGTGTTTAGATAATCATGATAGAGAAGTGGGGATCATTGGGGTTCAAAGATTGATATCCATACATATGATTTCTGCTATACAACTTAAGCGGTGTATGCATCAAATATCAGCTTTTTGTAGTTTCTCTTGAGGATGTGGATGAGGAAGAGAGTCAAGAAATCACTCTTGATGGTCACCCTATTCTTCGAGAGCATGCTGATGTGTTTCCTATGGATATTCCCGGTATGCCCCCGAAGTGGGACATAAACTTTTGCATTGACTTGGTTCCTGGTACAAAACCTATTTTGAGAGAACCATATCAGATGACTACTTAGGAGTTGAGTGAGTCGAAGCTACAGATGGAGGAATTGATGGCCAAGGGGTTCATTCATCTTAGTGTTTCTCCTTGGGGTGCGCCAGTTATCTTCGTTAAGAAGAAGGATGGTTCTCTTCAGTTATGCATTGATTACTAACAGTTGAATAAGGTAACCATCAAGAATCAATATCCATTGCCTCAAATAGATGATATTTTTGATTAGGTAAAGGGAGCCAAGGTGTTCTTTAAGATTGATATGAAGTTTGGGTATCATCAGTTGTGCATTCATGATGCAGATATTCATAGAATGACTTTTCATACCCCTTATGGTCACTATGAGTTCACAGTGGTGCCATTCAGGTTGACGAACATGCCTTTAGTTTTCATGAGCCTCATGAATGGGTTTTCCGCACCTACCTTGATCCTTTTGTACTTGTGTTCTTAGATGACATTTTGATTTATTCTAGATCTATAAAAGAGCATGAGGGCCACTTGTGACGGGTATTGTAGTGCTTGAGGGAGAATCAACTTTATGCCAACTTGGTGAAGTGTGATTTCTTCCAATCATAGGTGAACTATCTTGGTCATGTATTTTTGGGAGAAGGTGTATCCACAGATCCTTCTAAGATCCAAGCCATTGTAGATTGGTCAATGCCGACCAATGTTTCTGAGGTTTGAAGTTTTATTGGTTTGATCGGATATTACTGTCGCTTTGTTCAGAGTTTTTCCTAGATAGGTCACTCGATCACTTCTCTTCAGAGGAAAGGGAAGAAATTTGTTTGTCCAAAGAAGTGCGAGTCATCTTTTCATACCTTAAAGGAAATCTTTGTTAGTGCTCCAATTTTGGTAGTTCCTGATCCATCCAGAGATTTTATGGTTTGCACGAATGCCTCTTTAGAAGGTATAAGAGCAGTGATCATGCAGGATGGTCGTAAGGTATCCTATGAGTCTCGTAAACTCAAGGACCACGAGCTGAACTATCTAGTTCATGACTTGGAGTTGGCAGCTGTAGTTAATGCTTTAGTTAGGTGGCGATATTTTCTATTGGGGCATCGGTTTGAGGTGCATAGTGATCACTATAGTTTGTAGTATATTTTCACACAGCTGAACTTGAATGCTTGACAATGAAGATGGATGGAATTCCTCTGTGAGTATGATTTTGAGGTTCAATATATTTAGGGGAAAGAGAATGTAGTGGCAGATTCTTTGAGTTGTAGGTGACATGAAGTTGCAACATTGCCCCTTGGGGTGGACTTGAGAGAGAGAATTCTTGGGATCCTTCCTTAGGACACCTAGTATCAAGATGTTAGAGCCGTGACTGAGACTAGAAAGCCATTAGAGGGTAGATATTATGGATATAACCTTGAGGCAGATGGTCTTCTTCAACATCTTGGATAGATCTATGTACCTCCTTTGGATGGACTTCATATTTTGATCATGACTGAGGTCCATTGTGCACCTTATTCGGCACATCCTAGTGTCAAGAAGATGCACGCAGATCTTAGATAGATATATCATTGGGCTAGTATGAAATGTGACATTGCTGATTTTGTGTCAAAGTGTTTAGAATGTCAGTGGGTAAAGGCGAAGCATCAACACCCTGCAGGGCTTTTACAACCTAATTTGGTACTAGATTGGAAATGATATATCATTTCCATGGATTTCATAGTGGGGTTGCCTATTTCTTTGTGTCATCATGATGCCATCATGGCCATTGTTGATAGATTGACCAAAGTTTCTCATTTTGTTCCTATTCAATCTTCTTATACAGTAGCAGTGGTGGCATGAGTTTTCCTGGAGGATGTGGTGAGGTTGCATGGGATTCCTAGGCGGATCATTTCAAATAGAGATCTTGTCTTTACTTCAACATTGTGGACCTCACTTCAGCATGCTTTGGGGACCCAGTTGAACTTCAGTTCATCTTATCACCTAGAGATTGATGGTCATACCAAGCGTGTGAATTAGGTCTTGGAGGAAATTCTTCACATGTATGTTATGGACCAACAATCATGCTGGGAGGAATATCTATACCTTGTGGAGTTTTCTTATAACAATGGATATCATAGTTCCATAGGCATGTCTCCCTTCTAGGCATTGTATGGTCATCCTTGCCGTACTCCTTTGAGTTGGGACTAGTTAGAGGATAGGGTGTGTTTAGGACCCAATATGCTTTGAGAGATGGAGCAGCAGGTTGAGAAGATTCGAGGGCATTTGGTAGCTGCTTAGGATAGGAAGAAGAAGTATGTCGATTCTTGTAGAATGGATCATCAGTTTTCTGTTGGCAATTGTGTGTTCTTGAGAGTGTGTCCACGGAAGAGTCCGATCCATTATGGAAAGGGTTCTAAGTTGACACCTCATTTTGTTGGCCCTTTTGAGATCCTTGAGAGGATAGGACCTATTGCCTACCGCGTTGCCGCCAAGTCTATCTTGCATCCATAATGTTTTTCATGTTTCTGTTCTTAGACCTTATCATCCTGATGTGACCCATGTTATTGATTGGAATGCTTTGTAGGTCAAGGACGAACAACTTTCCATAAATCCTGTGCGAATTCTTCAATGTCGGGATTTGACCCTAAGGGGTCGTACCATCAACTAGGTAAGGGTCCTATGGGACCCAAATGATGAGACCTTGGTGACATGGGAGGATGCAGCGAAGATGAGAGAGCTTTATTCTTATCTGTTTTAGGCTTCCAGGAGTAAGCCTAGTTTTGGGGGGGAGAATGAAGTACCCCTTTTCTCGATCAGAGTTTTACACTCATGTTTGACTTCTGTTGACTTTTTCAGTGGATACATTATTGTGATATTTTACTTAGACATTATGCAGTATGGTGATATGTTTTAATTTGATTACAGTATATGTTTTTCATGCAGTATTTCCTTATGGATGTTAAATATGATTTTTATTGGATTAGTGACATAGACTAACACATTTACTTTATACGTGCAATGCATTATATTCATGTTTCATGTTTGTAAGTGTATGGGGTGCGAGGGGATGATTTTCCTTCACTCACTTCGGTGAGATAGGGAACATCATGATTCTCCTTCATCAGTGTGTGTGTTGTGTCTTTTATATATATCTATATGCACATGTGGTTCTTTGATGCAGGGCATTATAGGTACAAGTATTAGGTAGGTATGGGGTATCGACTCCAACTAGTTTCACAGGTCTGAGCGTACCTTATTTGTCCAATGGGAGTGGAGGAGATAGTTGTTAGACCCTAAAATTGACCCGCAGTTACACTCATGTGAGTATTGTTAGTCGGTCGTCATTTCCAGTTTGACCGGTATGCGAGTCATGGTTCTTTGGCACTTTCATTTTGTGAGTCGTCGTGTGGTTATTTCTTATTTTGCATGCTTCTAGTTAGTTTTGATTGAATAGTATTATTCCATGTTGGTATATTTGAATTAAATTTATATGCCTTTTTTATTTCATGTTGGTGTATTTAAATTAAATTAATATGCCTTTGTGATTATTGATTTAATTAAATAAATTGAGTTATTGAATTTAAATTAAAAAAGTGCATGTTATATTTAAAACTAATTTTATTTAATTGAGAAAAAAAGGAAATAAAGTTAAATTACATGCTATTGGAATTTATATATATTATATTGAGTTTATTTCAAATAAGAAAAAAGAAAAAGAAAATATCTCCATTGACTTTTAGAGGAGATTAGATTTTTACTTTTTTGGAAAATTGCAATTGGTTGAATAGAACTTTAACCTAAAAGTTTTTTAGGTTAAATTTTTTCATATATTTACCTAAGAGCTCATAGGAAGAGGGAGAGGAAATTTTTGAAGCTAAGTTTTGAAACAAAAATTGGAGGTTGGATTGAAGATTGAAGATTTTGGTGTGCAGGTTGAGGATTGTCCCAAATTTTCTTCTAGGAGTGCATTTACATGTTGGATAGATTTTATCTTTCATTTTGTTAAAAAAATAAATTAAAATTGTTTGAAAACTTCTTGTGTGTGTTTGGAATTCATGAAATTCTTATTGGAAGCTTTAAATTTAGTTTTAGTTGTGGAAATGGAGTGATTTATATTTGAGTTAATCTCTTCCCAAATTAGTTTTGTTAATTTTGAAGAAATTGAATTTTAGAACCAAAAATTTGGTTTTTTCTGTGTATGTTTTCAAGTCGAGCAATTTGTTTTAAATCCTTCCATTTCAAGTTTGGGAGTAAAAGATTTATTTTCTGTTGGTTTGGAGATTTTTAGATTGTTTGAAAATAGAGGTTATGTTGGCAAAATTTTTACAAGTTGACCTCCCTGTGTGTGTTCTTGATTTTTTTTCCATTTGTGAAGAACAATGGAAATTTGAATTAAATCCTCTCTATTTTGTTTAAATTTCTCATGAATTTTGCCCAAAATCATTTGATTTGGGTCTTATATGTATCTATTTGTACACAGAATTTTTAATCAAAAATTGTAATTCAAATTTTTTTTTCCGAGTATACTCTGTTTTATAGAGTTACATTTTTTGTGCAGAAAGAATTTTATTAGAAATTTTATTTAAAAAATAAAATAAATTATGACCCACATGGCAGGGGACCTACCTCCCCCCACCACGTGGGATGGTAGCTGCACTACCATAGGGTAGCAGCGTGCTACCATATGATAGGCGCTGCTACCATGTGGTAGCAGTGCTACCAAACTGCTAACAACAATCCACAGTGTTAATAAACACCACCTATTAAATGTTTTCGCCGGTCATCTTTCCAGCGTTTGAAAAAGAAATGTTTCGCTAGTAAATTTTATTGTGGATAATATATATATCTGTGTGTGTGTGTGTGTGTTATTTTATATGTATTTTCCTTTATGATTGTTGTTGGTAATTTTAGCTTTGTCCGTAAATTTAAATTAATTTTTAGATATGATATATATACATAATATGATATGTGTATACAATTATATATTCGATGAATATATAATTATATACATATATTTATATTATTATATATATATATATTTAATGTGATTTTTTTATTATTTTTAGAAATTGCATTATTTGGGGTATTAAATTAAATGATGCTTATGTGAAAGATGAATTATTTTAATATGGGATGTTTTATTCATTAAGTTATTATGATTTTTGCTTGTTAAAAAATAAAAGGGGGAAATTGGTTATTTGAGGTTAGTTTAAATTCTAGCCTTATTAGATTAATGACGGTTTTGAATTTCTTTTAAAAAGGAGTGGTTGTGTTTTCTTAAATTTTAAATGTTGAATTGTGAGTATATAATGATTTAATTATTCTCAAAAGATTATTTGAATTATGATCTTTAGTGAATTTCGTGTTTCTTAGGAAAGAGCTTGATTTCGTTGCAATTCTTGTAAATGTTTAGTCGTCATGTTGTAGTGGTTGTTGTACCCCCTATTGATCAGGTGTTGTCCTTATAACCTTGTTGATGTAAAACTTGTTGTGTTATGTTCCATATGGTTAACCAAGGGTTAGTAAGATTGTGTTTTCGTCACCTATATTTTGTCATGGTTATATGGCTATCAGTATCACCATAGGGTTCTCGTAGAGAGACCGTGATTGTATAGTGTCCTAGGGAGAGTGGATTTCTAGTGGGGATCATGCCCAAAGTGGTTGGCTGGATAACCCCTCAAAAGTGAGTTAATAAGTGATAACCTAATAATTGATTAGGAGGTGGGTAGTTCTAAACATTAAGGTACCTCGTGCATGGTTGAGTGCTCGTATAGACTCAAGATGTAGTGGGAAGGCCTGGAATGAAAAACCGACCACCTTGTTTTCACGAAGGGTTGGTAGGGTCTGCATAAGTCTTGGATGGAACTAGGGGTTCAAGAAAGGTTACTAGGATAACCCAGGTTGGGGGCTAGGACCTATGGAGGCCTATCTAGGGTAACCATCACAAGCTATGCGATGACACTCTCTGTTTAGGGTCACTAGTGTATTGTGATGTTGAGTTCATCTGGAGTATTGTGGAGTCACACTTGTATTGTCAACCATGTTTTGCTTGTGCTTGCTTGATGGTCTTCTGCTATCTCCTAGCACGGTGGGGTGATTATGTTTTAGGATCACATGGTCGTGTGGTACTACCACTTCCCATCGGATGTTTATGTTTGTGCCTTCATGCGAGGATTGGCTTCGTAGATATTCTCGTGGTTCGTGATTTTTGGGACATCTCATGTTGGGGATTTTTGTACCTTTGAGACCTACGTGGTCATTTGTATCATTAAATTATGTTACCTTGGCATATGGTAAAGATGTAAATTCATATGTATTTTTGGAAGCCATGTAATAGTTGATCAATGTAATCTTAGTTTATTGGATGTTTATTATATTAGTTATCTTTATTCAATGTGCAAATTCTTTCTTGAAAAGAAATATATTGTAATACTTTCAATCTTCCAAATGATGAAATCTATTGTATGAGTATGATTTAATTGTGTTCCATAGGTAATGATGGCAATTGTATGTATTTGAGTATCCTAGGATGGATAATTGGATTAACCTTATTAATGAAATTTAACCTTTCGAATAATTCTTTGTTGGTAACCCTTTAGGAATCCTTTGTGTTAGACTTCCGCTTGTGTAATAAACGTGCAATGTAGTAATTAAAGAACTTTATGTGGATTAAATTTTTAAAAAAAATATTTCACCCCTAGTTGGTTAGTTTGTGTGGTTTTTCCTTTAGGGTTCTTGGCGGGGCATTACATGTACCTTTAGCAATATAGAACTTTATTTAATATGGCAAGTGGATACATTGTGTCATGACATATGAGGTCAAAGCGATAATGTGATCCCATTGTAGAAAAATAGACATATTCTAGACAAGGAACATTTTCATTCTATTCTGAAATGTTTGTGTATGATTGATTGTATTAGCGAGTGTTGCCATCAATGAAAAAGGGGGAGATTGTTGGTAACTATGGTGTATTGTGGTTTTGTCATTTATGTCAACCCTTAGTGTTGTAAAGAGTGTTGTAGATTGTTCTCATTGACATCTCTTGCAATCAAGGTGTTGTTGTATGTAGAGTGCTGATGAGTACTAAGGAGATCTAGTGAATGCAGTTGATGATTGTTCTATCAGATGTGTGTTATCCTTGATGTTCTTGGTTGGATGTCAAACCTCATGGTGTTGATTTCCATACTTGTGTGTTGGTGTAGAAATGTGTTATGTTTAAGATATGATGATGTGGAAGAATGATAATCATGTAGTTCCTGATTATGGTTGCCTCTTGGTCAGTAGAGATATTATTGTGATGATATCATATTAAGATGAGGATGAGAAGCATTAAGTTGATTAGAAGCATTAAGATGAGGATTAGAAGTATTAAGATGAGGATTAGAAGAATGGTGATGAAGTGCATATGGTGTTGATGTCTTGTGCATGCCAAAATCTATTGTTTTATGTCTCTTGGTGTTCTTGAGTGAGAAAATCGTGTTTTGATCTTTGCAGGTTCATAAAGTATGAAATTACATTAAGGTAATTTGAAGACTATTTGGGAGAATTCTCTACATCCCTCCATGATTGATGCTATGGTCTTATGGTTCTAGAGATAACATGTATATTCTGTGGATGTTGCACTCTAATCCCTTTAGGTACTTGATGTTGCCACAAATGGTTTTTGGTGAATGCAGTATGTTGGCAATTTGGTTGGTTATTAGGATTGGTCCAAATAATGCTCTATATTTATATTTATGCTCATGTGGCTTGGTGCATGTTCTTATTATTCTTATGCAGTGTCCTTGTTCAATTTTCAAGTGATGAAGTGCACTGCAAGTATGTTTGACATTAGTTTTGTTTCATCATGACTATGTGGTCTAGGCATTTGAGTATGAAGAATTCTATAGATTAGTTTGGTTGCAACAACTTGTTTTAGAAGGATAGTTTGAAAGAATTGTATGGGGATATTGTTGAGGGTTTATGGAATTCCTATATGTGGTCAGATGATAATGGTTTATGTTTTTAGTGCCACATATTTTCTAGAGTTGGTTTGTAGGGTGATTTGTGGTAATTTGTCTATTAGAGCCCACTCTCTTTCTTTCACTATCCATTTGGGGGTTTGAGCCAAATTTGGAGGATGTGATTAGTTGGGTCCTACAATGCCTTGTGGTGACCCACATTGAGTAAATTTATTTGGATAATATATTTTGGGCTAATTGGTTATGTGCTATATATTTCATTTGTACATTACCCTATTGTTGACTTCGGAGGATGTGTATCAACATGTTTTATGTTTGAGGTTGCATGGAAAGATTTAATAAGTTATTTTAGGTCCTCTTTATCTCTTGGATAAGACCAGCTTCGCTGTAATTTATATTTGAGGCTGACTTAAGTAGTGGGATCATTCATTATCCCTTGTTTTGGCTAATCTAATTGAAGTTTTGAGATGTTGTGGATGATATAAATAGAAGATCAAATTATTTGCAACTGTGTAAATTAGAGGTTGAGTGTGAAAGATGTGAGTTTGAGGTGGTATAAGTGTGGTGAAATTTTTGGAGTTGAATTGTTTATGGTTGCTTGAGGCAACATGTCAAGAGCACCTACATTCTAAGGAGACTACTAGAGGCTATGATGTTTAAGGCTTATTCATTGTAACTCATATATTCATGTATCCTACTTTGAGATAGTGAATCTCTTCAGTAGGCTCTTTGTATCTTTCTTGGAGGTAGTGAACTTCCTTAGGAAGTATTTTGTGAGGGTAGTGTGCTTCCATAGGAAGTGAGCCTTAAAACAAAATTGTAAAATTGTTCATGTATTGTGAGATAGCTCTCACCATGGTTTTTCCCTTCTTGGATTTTCTATGTAAATTTGATGTTCTCTTGTGCATTGGTGTTCATTGTCTTATTTTTTTTTCCTGCTAATTAGATTAAGGGATTTGAATTTGAATTATGCTTAAAAGTTTAAGTTTTTTTTCAAGACTGATTTAACTCCATGTTGAAATGTGGCAACTGATCAGCAAAGTACTGTACACTCAGCACGTATCCTCGCTGGGGTTCAGGGCCGGGCAAGGGTTCGGGGGTGGTAGCCCCCGAGAAAAGCAAGGGTTCGAGGGCGAGAGCCCCCGAGAATTTTTTTTTTAATGTTTTTCGTTGATGAAAATCGATATTGTAATAAAACCCTAAAAAGGCCGACTTTGTTTGTTGCCCTAAAAATGCATGTTATAAGCGGCTGGGATGCTTAAGGCATTGTAAGGTTGATGTACTATTTTTGCCGGATAATAAGAAAGATTGGACAACTATGTATGGTGGACGCAACCCATTCCGGGTGAACCATGTTAAATCTCTATGTTATTTGTGTCCTATTTTATTTCTTTATCTTTTGTATTTAAATCTGCATATAATTGTTAGTTCATATTTGCTTCGGATTTGCTTGAAACCCTAACAATTAGTATCAGAGTGAGGTTTTCTGTAAATTGGCAGGACTTTCAGATTTGAGTGGGAGCAATGGAGGATTCCAAATTCAAGGTCGAAAAGTTTAATTGCTAGAATTATCAGTTATGGAAAATACAGATGGAGGATTACCTATATCAAAAGGATTTGTGGCGGCCATTGGAAGGAAAGGCAAAGAAACCGACCATAATGTCAGATGAAGAGTGTGACATTTTAGATAGAAAGGAACTGGGATCCATTCGATTGTGCCTTGCACCGTCTGTATCTTTCAATATAACAGAAGTAAAAATGGCTAAAGATTTGAAGGTGACATTGGCTAAGTTGTATGAGAAACCCTCAGCTTCGAATAAGGTATTTCTTATGAAGCGTCTATTTAATTTGAAAATGAGTTAGGGAGGATCTATAGCAGAGCACTTAAATGAATTTAATACAATTACCAGTCAATTGTCTTCGGTAAAAATTACTTTTGCAGAAGAGGTTAGGGCTCTCTTGATTTTATGTTCTTTGCCAGAAAGCTGGAATAGCTTGGTTATGGCTGTAAGTAACTTTGTCTTTGGTAAAAATACTTTGGTATTTGATGATATTGTTGGTGTTATCCTAAGTGAGGAAATGCGAAGGAAAAACACAGGTGAGACTCCAACATCATTGGGTAGTGTTTTGAATGTGGAGAATAGAGGAAGATCAAAGGAAAGGGGAAAAGGCCCTTGGAATGAGAAGTCATGAGGGGAGTCAAAGAAAGGATGCTCTCAATCTAGAGGAAAGAAAGATTGCTGGTATTGTGGAAAGCCTTGTCATCTAAAGAAAGACTGTTGGTCTCAGAAAAACAAAGAAGGAGACAAAAATGAAAATGACAGTAAGGAAGCTAATATTGCAAGTAATATTTTACAAGATGCTTTAATCTTATGTTTGGATAATGTTAATGATTCCTGGGTAATAGATTCTGGGGCTTCATTTCATGCTACACCCCATAGAAAATATTTTCTAGATTATGTTCAAGGTGATTTTGGACAGGTATATTTGGGTGATGATGAGCCCTATCAAATTTTTGGAAAAGGAAAGATAAAGATCAAGTTGCAGAATGGAAATGATTGGTTTCTGCAGGAGGTAAGACATGTTCCTAATTTAAGAAGAAATTTAATTTCTGTAGGGCAACTAGGTAGTGAAGGTTGCATAGTTACCCTCTCAGACAGTATGTGGAAGGTCGCTAAAGGATCATTAGTAATAGCTAAAGGTGCAAAGGTAGGCACATTATATCTGTGTACAGGTAACACTTACTCTACCCTAGTTGCTACAGATAAAGTTACTGCAGGGACAACAACAATAAATGTTGCAAGAACAGATTCGATAATGTGGCACCATAGGCTTGGGCACATGAGTGAGAAAGGGATGAAAACCCTTCACTCCAAAAATCTATTGCTAGGACTAAAGAAGATTGATTTAGAATTCTGTGAAAACTGTGTTTATGGTAAATAGAAAAGAGTCAGATTTCTCAAGGTTGGGAAAGAGAAGAAGAGTGAGAAGTTAGAGCTTGTACATTCAGATGTATGGGGACTAGCTCAGGTATCATCTCTTGGTGGCTCTTGTTATTATGTTATTTTTATTGATGACTCAACCAGAAAAACATGGGTATATTTCCTAAAACAAAAATCAGATGTTTTTGAAACTTTTAAGAAATGGAAAGCTTTGGTTGAGAATGAGACGGGAAAATAGTTGAAGTGTCTCAGATCGGATAATGGAGGTGAGTATTGCAGCAAAGAATTTGAAGATTACTACTCCTTAAATGGGATTCAAAAGAAGAAGACAGTTTTAGGAACTCCACAGGAAAATGGTGTGTTAGAGAGAATGAATAGAACTATCATGGAACGTGCGAGGAGCATGAGATTGCATGCTGGATTGCCCTTACATTTTTGGGCAGATGCTGTACATACTGCTATCTATTTGATGAATAGAGGACCTTCAACCCCTTTGGATGGTGGTATTCTAGAGGAGGCATGGATTGGTAAAAAGGTAAATTATTCTTTTCTAAAAACTTTTGGTTGCGAAGCTTTTGTCCATGTTGATAAAGAAAACAGAACCAAGCTTGATGCTAAATCTCATAAATGTACCTTCATTGGATATGGGATAGATGAATATGGCTATCGGTTATGGGATTTTGAAAATAAGAAAATAATTAGAAGCAGAGATGTTATATTCAATGAGAAGGTTATGTATAAAGAATAGATGTAGGAAAAGAAGCATGAACAGGACAAACAAGAATATGTGGTGTTGGATGAGATTCCTAAAAATGAAATGCCACAGGTACTTGATGCTCAGCAATAACAGATTGTCCGACAAACTCCTGTAAGTGTTAGATGTTCTACGAGGACAAGTAGACCCCCTGAAAGATTTTCTCCTTCTTTGTATTCTATTTTATTAATGGATTCTAGTGAACCAGAAGAATATGAAGAAGCAATGCAAGTAGATGCCAAACAATAGTGGGAGCTAGGCATGAAAGAGGAGATGGACTCCTTGATGAAAAATAAGACTTGGGACTTAGTCGCTTTACCTGTAGAAAAAAGAGCCTTGCCTAACAAATGGATTTATCGGCTGAAGGAGGTCAGAAAAGATATAAGGCCAGACTTATGGTAAAAGGTTTTGCACAGAAAAAGGGTATAGATTATGATGAAATATTTTCTCCAGTTGTAAAAATGACTTCAATTAGAACTGTACTTAGTCTTGTGGCTACAGATGATTTACATCTTGAACAATTAGATGTCAAAATAGCTTTTCTCCATGGAGATTTGGAGGAGGAAATTTACATGTTGCAACCATAGGGATATGAGGTCAAAGGTAAGGAGAACTTGGTGTGCAGGTTGAAGAAAAGTCTGTATGGTCTAAAGCAAGCACCCCAACAATGGTATTTAAAATTTGATAGTTTCATGGCTGAACATGGTTATCATAGATGTCATTCTGATCATTGTGTATATTTTAAGAGATTTGATAATGGCAGTTATATTATCCTATTGCTTTATGTTGATGACATGCTTGTTGTTGGGTCTAACATGCAACATATAAATGATCTTAAACAAAAATTAGCCAGGTCATTTGCTATGAAGGATTTAGGTGCAACTATGAAAATTATCAGTATGAGGATTACATGGGACAAGAAAAATAGAAGCTTGAATTTGTCCCAAAGTGAGTATATAAAGAAGGTGTTGAAAAGATTTAATATGCAGGATGCAAAAGTAGTTAGTACACTTTTGGCTAGTCATTTCAAATTGACTAAGGAGATGTGCCCAAAGGCACAGGAAGAGGTTAATAAAATGTCTAAAATCCTATATTCATCAGCTATTGGCAGTCTGATGTATGCAATGGTATGCACAAGGCCAGATATTGCACATGCAGTGGGAGTTGTGAGTAGGTTTATGAGTAATCCGGGTATGGAACATTGGAATGTTGTGAAATGGATTCTTCAGTATTTGAAAGGAACTACTACGAAGGAATTATGTTTCAAAGGATCTAATGCTGCTCTAAGTGGATTTGTTGACTCTGATCTGGCAGGTGATATTGATTCATGGAGGAGTACTACAGGGTATGTTTTTACTATAGGGGGAATTGCAGTCAGTTGGATTTCTAGGCTACAAAAGGTTGTTGCACTTTCAACCATTGAAGCTGAGTATGTTGCTACTACAGAAGCCAACAAGGAGATGATTTGGTTGCAATGTTTTCTGGAGGAATTGGGTTAGACACAAGAGGATAGCCCATTATATACTGATAGCCAGAGTGCCATTGATCTTGCGAAGAACTCTGCTTTTCATTCAAGGACAAAGCACATTCAGCTCAGGTACCACTTCATCCGGACTATTTTGGAGGAGGGTCAGTTACAGCTTGAGAAGATTCACACAAGTGAGAATCCTACCGATATGTTCACGAAGGTAGTTCCACAGGAGAAGCTGATTTCTTCATCAGTTTCTGTTGGTCTTCTTGATTGATAATTGTGGAATTTATACTAGTCGAGTCCTAGTGTTTTATCCAGTGGATGCTGCATGTACAGTGGTGTCATGTAGTATCAGTCTCCAAGTGGGAGATTGTTCGATGTGGAGCCTGATCAGTCTCTAAGTGGGAGATTGTTGAAATGTGGTGACTGATCAGCAAAGTACTGTACACTCAGCACATATCCTCACTAGGGTTCAGGGTCAGGCCGGGCCCCGGGTAGGGGTTTGGGGGTCGCAGCCCCCGAGAAAAGTGGGGGTTCGGGGGCGGGAGCCCTCGAGAAATTTTTTTTGATGTTTTTCGTTGATGAAAACCGACATTGCAATAAAACCCTAAGAAGGCCAACTTTGTTTGTTGCCCTAAAAACACATGTTATAAGCAGCTGGGATGCTTAAGGCATTGTAAGGTTGATGTACTATTTTTGCTGGATAATAAGAAAGATTGGATGACTGTGTATGGTGGACGTAACCCATTTTGGGTGAACCATGTTGAATCTCTGTGTTATCTGTGTCCTATTTTATTTCTTTATCTTTTGTATTTAAATCTGCATATAATTGTTAGTTCATATTTTCTTCAGATCTACTTGAAACCCTAACACTCCATCTGAATATTGGGGTGTGTTCAACACCTATCACATGTCTAAAGATAGATTTATAGGTAAATTTTTTTTTTTCTATTCTAGTTGTCATAAAAAATAATCTAAGGTTATTTGCCACTATTACCACACTAATAGAATAATTATTGAAAAAATACATGTAAAATAATCAACTATATAAAATAATGTCAATGATCTTTTTGATACATTGAAATAGAAAATAAAAAGGGCACCAATATTAATATTTCTATATAAGAATTTCCCATTCCATGTAAATGTTGATTCCTCAAGGACCATAATTGGAGTAGTTCTAGGACAACCACGGGGAAATAATGATAATCCAATTACATTCACCAACCACAAATTATCAGTAGTAGAAAAGAACTGTACTACCATAGATATGGGTTCCTTAGTGATGATACATGACTTGTATAAATTTTGACACAACCGATTATCTATCCCATTCACATTATATTCATAGATAATGAACCTCTAAAATACCCACTAAATAGACCAATGTAATAAAGGAGAATATGTAGAAGACTACTATGATTTTTGGAGTTTGGATTCAACATTATAATCATATTAGGAAAAGCTAATCAAGGTCCTAATTATTTATCCAAAATTGATATAGGAGAAGAGCTTGACACTATAGAGGAATATTTACCTAATAGAAATCCATTTATAGTAAGGTCATACAAACTCAATGACATTGAACACTTACAATCAATAGGACAATTCCTTAAAAATATATTGCAAAGGATAAATAGAAGTTAGTGTAAAATTCATTGCCATATATTCTAGTCAAAGGGGAATTACACAGGATTAGAAAAGATGATATAATCTAGAGAGTAGTATTTGAACACAAGAGAAAATATATTCTCTAGTAAGCACATGGTGAAATATTTGGAGGTCATAACTTAGGAGAAAAAAATGTAAAAAAAGGCAATTCTTTTAGGCCTATAGTGGCCTAAATTATTCAAATGTGCTACCTGACATAAAAAACAATATGACATATAGCCCACACAGGTAGGTGAGTTGGCTTGGGCAATGGGTTTTCTCTTCATTGGTCTCAGGTTAAATTTCCTCTGGGGTTTAAGAGGGGGGACATCTTGTGGGCTATGGACTTACCCCCTAGGAGTAGTCTCACCCTCCGACTTGCCCTTAAGTGGAAATGTGGGGTTGGGGTTGGGGCTGTGAGGATTGGGGATACCTTGGGTATAAAAAAAACAATATGATATATGCAAAAAAAAGAGGAAAAACTATTGAAAATGATGAAATGTAACTATGAAAAACTTGTCTCGAGCACTTTTGAGAAATATACTATAAAATTCATTGGATCAATTGAGTCGCTGATAAAGAAATTAAATAATAAATTTTTCATCATTAGGGTTGAATGACTCATAAAGTAGGTCTAGAGGCTCCATATTAAAGTTTATTTATGAGAATATTATAGCTAATTTAGTTGTCTATTAAGTATAATTAGTGATAAATGAAAATATTTTATCAACAAGGTGATTAAATAACTTCCAAACAAGTTCATTATCACTCATAATAGAAGTATTCAATACCACCCTTAGGAAAATGAAGCCAATGAAGCCTTAAATAAAATCATGGGAACTACATTTACAAAGATGTGTAATATGAATACTCTACATTAGGATGTTAACATTTCTATAGTGCTATAGGCTTACAAAACCACATACAAGAGGTCAACCAAATTATTTCCTTTTGAATTGTTATATGGGATTGATACTACATTACCAATGAACTTCATTCCCAAATTTATGTACTATAGCTTTGTGGTTGAATGAGGAGGATTCCTTAAATAAATAAATAGAATGTTTGATGAAATTAGATGAACATATACTAATGGTAGTTTATCATCAACATCTATATAATAGAAGCACTAGAAATCTTGACATGATAGGAACCTAAGGCACAAGATATTTTGTCAATACCAATTAATTTTAATTTATTATAGAAAATTCAAAAAATAGAGAAAGTTTGAAATAAAATGGCTCAAACTATACCACATTGTGGAGATTTCCTCTTTACTTTAATAAAATGAAAAAAATAAATAAAAGGAAAGTTGTTAGCAAGATATGCTAATGAGGCCAAACTAAAACCTATAATGAACCCACTTGAAAAACTAAGATATTTGTATCATATATATTATAAAAATAATATATCAATATTAGAAAAATAAATTATGAAAATAAAAACTAGAAAAAAGTGAGAAACTTAATTAAATGTAAAATCAATTATTGAACCTAAAGCCACCAAGAATGTCACTTATTTTATCCCAAGTTATGAATCCTTGTGAAAGATCTACAAATAATGCTTCCAATTTCTATAATGGAAAACCCTACCCTACTCAATGTTTGTGAAAATGCATACCTAAAATATAAAAAGTTTCTATATAAAGCAATAAAGGTAAATCCTAAGGGTGGATTTTTAAAGTACCTATAAAAATAATTAATAAAAAAAAATGTGATAAATTATATTTGCACGCCCCTCACAAAAATAAAGCAAATAAGATTAAAGTCACTTTGAAAATATTTATACAATTAAGGGTGGACAAATATTTGTTGAAATATTGACCAGTTGCTTAGAAGAAGCTAGAAATATGGATAAATTACTTATATTTCACACAAGAAAAAGGATGGATTTAAAGATCATTCTAAGCTAGATATATAATGGGTATATGTGTCTATATAATCTTATACTATATAATGAAATAATCCATCTAGGGCGTGATAGGCGTAAGTTTAGAAGGTGAGTACCTTGAAAGAAAGAGATATAAAATGATAAGGTAACCAAGCTAACTCTAGAGTCAAATTTGATATAAGAAGCCTTTATGTGACAAAAGTAACAAATTTATCCATGTATTATGCCACCATGAGATTTTTTTTACAAAATATACTATACAAACTAAGAGGAATCTATAACTATTACTTTCATCTAGAAAACATATCAAATTATGGTTAAAGGGAAAGACATCATGTGGGAGAAATAACTAGAAAATATATAATACACAAAAATACACACTTTCAGCATTAAGATGGAACCTTAATAATTTTCATAACATTTTAATTTATGAATATATTCTAAAATTTAGTAGAAAAACTTGGCAAAATAATACATTAGAAGAAACTTAAAAGAAACCTAGACCTACAAGCATGTGTACCATTTACAAGATGCAACCACTTACACCACTATATATTGGGGTTTACATGTGTACCATTTACAAGTTGCAACCACTTACACTACTATATATTGGGGTTTATTTAAATATTTTGACTAGAAAATGTAGAGTATGAAAAAAATATCATATGCTATGATCTACAAATATGTAAATGGTATTCTTCATTATGGATAAATAATACACCTTGATGTAGAAAATTTAACCATAAATTTAATGGATCTTGAAACTTCCAATGAATTTAGTGATGGCTCAATAGATTCATATGTTTCAATACCCCAAGTAGCCAAATGTAGAGGAGTTCACTACATATAGATAATTTGAATAAACTAAGTAAGAAAAAGGTAGAAAAACACCTATAGAAAAATATTAAAAATTTATATCCAAAGTAGGGTATTAAAAAACTATCATAATTACAAGAGGAAACATCCACATGACAAGTTATAAGATTAGGGAGATTAAGTATGAGATTGCCAACATTTCAACCAAGGGACCCAAAATAATGGTTGGGGTAAGAGATATATAGAAAACCAAATGAAAGCTGAAAAACAAATCGACCATAAAAGAAATGACAAGAAGAATTATAAATTCAAGAAGCCTTTGAAAAATAAATGCAAATAAGTGTGGAAAAGTAAAAGGACAAAAAAGATAACCCTCAAGAACCAAATTAAGCACATGAAAACTTTTATTTTTGTAAATATCAAATTCATATGATTCTATGAAAGATATCGATAGTACAACCTAGGCCCAAATAGAAGCAATGGACACTTAGCTCCAATAGATTTAGGACCAATGAGACATTATTTAAAACACAAATCAAATAGCTCTAGGAAGTGGGTAGTGTAAGAATTTCTCATATCACTATACTACTAGAGGATACAAAGAACCCAGTTACAAAATCCAAATAGCATCTATGATGATGCACATAGAAAGGACTCTAATCCAAATCAATACTTGATTGAAGTATTGCAACAAGGCAAGATTTAGTGGGATACTTGAATTTCCAACAACTCATGGAAATATACAAAAATATTTTACCATCAAATAGCTAAGGGATAATTCCTTTTTTTTGTTGTTGCAGTACCCAATTTTTCATGGCTTGAGGACAAGACATGATTTCAAAGGGGGTGATGATGTTAGTAGGTGAAATAAAAACATGAAAGAACATGTATAGACCACTACATCTCAGCCCAAAATGAATGTGAAGCTTTAGGCTAACTTCCACAATAGTTAGGAGGAAAAATGCATATAATTGAAAGAAAGAAAGAAGAGATATAGAGATACGAAGAAAGAGAAAAGAATAAAAAAGATAGAAAGAAAATATAGATAGAATGTGTTAAGGATTGAACATTGGATTTTGTAATAGGTTGGTCTATGAATCAATATATATCAAAATGTGGTATATGATCATGTATTATTCCTTCATATGCAAGAGTCTCAACTATGAGATTTATATTATTATAGATTATGTAGTCATGTTATAGATTTTTTTTTATGGATTATGATTTATTATTTAAGATATTATTTTCTTCTTGATCAAACTAGATTCAAATATCACACATATGGACTATGTGGCTTTTATTGATTTTGAGCAAGGAATCAAGATGGTCTTATGGCTCTTGGGAGAACTATTATATATTGCAACAAATTTCTTTAGCTCTTTGGGATTTGAATAACTCTTAGGAAAGCTCCTATGAAATGACATGGTAGATATCTTTAGCTCTTTGGGATTTGAATAACTCTTAGGAAAGCTCCTATAATATGACATGGTTGATATCTTTAGATCTTAGATGATTTTTTTATGGTTCAATGTTAAGTATTGAAGATTTAGATGATTATGTGGAATTTAAGGTTTCTCTTTAGAAATAATTTATGTTCGCTCCATCTTAACTTTTCTTAGAGTGTTTTGTTTATAATTCTAGAAGATTGAATTAAATGTGAATGATTAATGACCATTTCTATAGATCAAAAGGCATTGATTGACAACATAGAATTTTAATACATATTTACCTATTTTATGTAAAACGTAATTACTAATTTTTTTAATTATTATTTTTTGATTTACATAAAGAGATTTTTTAAAGGGTCCAAACTTTTTTACAAAGATATATTTCAATATAGCAATATAGTCTATGTAGTGCCCCTTTCTCTTTTGGCTTGTCAGACTCTGTGATTTGTGTCTGTTTATTTTGACCCTTATTGTAGTGTTGGTTGATGTTGGTTTTGGTTATGATGTTGACTATGACTTTTGGATCCTTATGTGATATGCATGCTTTGTGCCTTTTTGTTTTGTTGCAATAGTGATGTAACTCATGATGTTGTTATGTGGCTGTGATTGATGATTATATGTTAATGTCTATGATGGAATCATATGACATGTAGTTTATGATGTGATTATTAGATGCTATTCATATTCAATAGTTTATTATTGAGCTAGATTGTTTATGAGTTTCTTTACATTTAAAGATACATACTGATTTGATGTACACTACTTCTATGTTTGATGTGCTTGGGTGAAAGGGAAACACATCGCACTTCTCTTTACGAGAAAGCTATGTTGCTGCCATTCCCTATTCACGGTATGATATTATGTGGTTTATTTATGTACATGTTCGACGGTTTGTTTATGCAGCTGCAGATACTGAGCATCAACTCCACCTGAATCTTCAGGTTTGAGCGTTCCCTCCAACCCAATGGTAAAGTGGACAAAGGAGATATCAGTTAGACCCATTTCAGGCACCTTGGTTCCTTGTTAGCCAACCATGTTAATGTTGGTCCTATTGGTATTTCGAGTTGGTTAGTCTCAGTCCCTTACCTTGGTGTTAGTGTAATAATTTGTTAGCAAAAAAAATTTAAAAAATTATTTATAGGAAATTAAGTATTAATGGTAAATAAATTTATATAGTTGAATATTGTGCATTATTATATTTGGTTAATTAAATTAGTAAATGATTTAATCTATAATTTATTAAAAAAAATAAAATTAATCTTTTGAATTTTATTGTGTTTTGGAAATTAAATTCAAAAGGCTCATTAATATTTAATTAATTTAATTTTAAATTATTTGTGTGTTTGTGGGAATTACAAAATAATAATTGTATAATTAATGATTTTATGGGAGAATCTTGCATGCATTGGGAGTTACATTGTTTGGGAAGAGCTTATCTTTGGAAAAAAAGGGAGGGCTTTTGGGGGTTTTGTCGTGAAGTCTTGGGGGGGCTCTCTTCTTTGGATACGATTCCTCTTCTGGTTATGGGTTTTTGATAGAAGATATTGGGAAAAATTTTGGCATTTTTGTATCTTCTTGTTATGGAGGTTTGAAAAGAAAATTTAGGGGTCTGGTTTTCAAAATTGATTTGGGGAAATTGATAGAAGAAAATAGAGAAAGGAGGTTGGGAGATTTGGTTGAAGTTTTTGGTCAGATTTGTGCCTGATGATTATTGTCTACCTTTTTCCAGATAGCGTAAAAAGGTAGGTTTTATAGTTCCTTGTCTCTTGCATGTTTAATTCTCTCGTTGATTTGGATGAAAATATGTTTGTTTGATTTATCGTATTAGGAAAAATTTAAAGGGAATGATCTGTTAATGGGGAGTATGGGTTTTTAGCATCTTGGATTTAATTACGGGTCTGAAATTTATATTAGGAAAAGATTTTCCTTGCATCTTTGTTTTGTAATTTTAAATAGGTTTGATTTTAAAAAAAAATTGGGGGTTGAATCCATTTTTATGGGGAATCTGTGTATTTTAATTCTGAAATTTGAAAAATTGCTTATGTATCTCTTCCCTGAATAACTTCACTGTGATTTATGTTTGTTGGTTTTATTTGCATTCATGTATATACATAATCATTCTTATAATATATATATTCATTTTGTTTTGGGATATCGACTGATGTGCAATGACATTTTGTTGGGTCGCTGTGGGTATAAGCCACAGTGGTGGGGTCTCCTTCACCACTACGGGGAGACCACAGTGGGGGCTATTTCCTCCACCCCCTCTTGGTTCTATGCACTGTCAAAAAAATAATTTTTATAAATAAAAATGGGTTAAAGTTTTTAAATTTTTTATATTTTGTATTATGTTTAATTATACAACACACACACACACACACACACACACACACACACACACACACACACACACACACACACACACACACACACACACACACACACACACACACACACACACACACAGTTCTGATCTATTTATTAATTTTGTTAATGTTAAGGATTGTGTATGCCTAATTTTCCAAATGTTTTGATAATTATTTTTATATGCTTATAATTTGGAACATGTAGTGTTTTGGCATAGTAGTTTCATTTTGGGGTTAAATATAGTTAAGTTCTGATTAAGATAGTGAAATGGGTAAATAGTTGTATTTTTTTGAAAAATATATGTATACTTTTTGTTGAGCTCTGAAATTCTTTCTTTAAAATTGGTTATTGATTTAATCATATTGGCAAATGGTAGTAATGTATAATGTTGTCTTAAATGTTTGTATATGGGATGTTAGTTTATTATCCTACTAATAGGAATGAAATGAGTAATAATGGTTTTAAATGTGGGTTATTAAAACAATAATGTCTTGGATCAATTATTGTATAGACAAGATTGTGTTTATTAAGATTGCATTCCTTCATGCTTGACAACATGAGATTTGTTATTTCTTAGACTCTAGCCATTCATTGTGGAATTCTTGGTCATGATATTTTAATGCTTTAGTCTCTAGAGGCTAGGATAGAGCCAGTGTTCTTTTGTGCATGTATTCTTCATCCTTGCATGCAAATATTGGTTTTTAGCATGGGTTATTTGATCCTTTATTGTTTTGAACCACCTAGTTTATCATTTTCTAGCAAGTGGGCTAGGCCTTGCTATGGTAGGAACCCTGTCACCATGTGTTTCGGGTGTCATGGCCTTGTATTTATTTGATTCCTAGGTGCAAGGAAAGGGGGAGTGGATTTCATTGGGGTCTGGGACCCAAAGTGATCTCTTGGGTAACTCAATTGGAGTTTTGTAATCAAGTGATAACCTAAATAATGAACTTGAGTGGGTAGTTGTTCACATAGATAAAGATAATTTTGTTGCCTCTTTTGTCCACAAACACTCGTATAGATTTGGGGTAAGTAGAGAAGGGTCTGGAATGGCTTCCACCAATCTTGTTTCCATGAAAGGTTGGTGTGATCCACTAGTGTATGTATGGGGGTTGGGGGTTGGGAAAGGTCACAAGGGTAACCCAAGATGGGGTTCGGGACCTAGTGAAGGCCTACCAAGGTAACTCATGACAACCTAGTGATGACACTCCTCCCCATTGCTACCTAGTGGTAACTTGCATCTTTTATCCTTTCGTGTATTGTTGAGCCTCTGAAAGTGGTTGGTTTTCTTATACCTTCTGTGGTTTGCTTTAGGCCTCTTGAAATTGGTTGTTATTCTTATGTATTTACTGTGGTGTTCTCTTGTGAGCCTCATGTATGTTTAGACAAATTGTTACTTTGTGAATATTGTCATGTTGATTGTCCTGTGAGTCATGTTGGTACCCTTGTATGTCTTGCTTCTGCCTAGTGGGTCTGGCTGGTACCTCCTAGCATGGGGGGGTGGACTTTATGGTGCCACATGGTTGGGTGGAGTGCTATTCACACGCATTGGGTTTGGCTCCTTTAGCTTCATGATTGTGATGGATCGAGAGAAGATTGAAGAAAATTATTATTGTTTCAGATTAATGTAATTATCCCATCATGGGACTCTTGGAGATTTGTATATTGAGGATCTATTGTATGTATTGAAGTTCATTTGTTTATTCTTCAACAATGTAATGGGAATCTTGTACCTATGTAAATGATCTATTTTTAATAGCAATTATTTGTAAGATATTTGAGATGATGTTCAACCTTGTGTTGCATTGTTATGGGGCCTTGAGGATGGTTGCTAGCTATTTAATGCGTATTATCATTCATCTTGTTGTATGTATCTCTATGCTTGTGTAAAGTAATCTTTAATAAAAAAAAATTATTATTCATTTTTTTCTTGTTCATGGTTGTTTTGTCCTTTGGGCCTCATGGCGGGGTTTGACAGTCTAATTAACAACCACAAAATAAATTCAAATCCAACAATGCACCAACATTAAACATACAAACAAAAACATATAAATAGACCTCAACAAGTCGTTGAGATTCAACACACAACATTAAGCCAATCAAAGTAGCTTGAATCCAAAGAGCTCCAATTTTTTAATTTTTTTTATATCATTTGTCCTTCCTTAGTAACTTTGTTGCAAGATTTAACAAAATTTCTATTTTTTTCTTCATACCAACTTACATCAAGAAAAAAATTGGAAGCATGAAAATCCTCTCTAATCCTACCAACTTTAAGGAGCATGTGTCCAGTTCTCTTTTCTCTTTGTTTGGTGGCTAATATAAGTAAGAATACAAAATATAAGTAAGGATACAAAACAATCATACCACGAGACTCTTGAATAGTGATATTAGACTTTACTATAACACTGGAACCATTCCTAATCTCAAACGAACACTTCATCACATATTCCTTATTCATCATTTGACAAGCCTCATTACACAATATCTAACTCATTATTCTCTTCAAACACTATATTGCTATCCTTACAATTATTTTTTAATTACATTAATAAAGTCTATCATATCTTAAAATTGAAGTTTATACAAGCATACACTAGTATATTGGGAAACCATTAATGACCTAGGTATGGGATATGAATATATGTGAGATGTGAGTTGTGAGTCACTCAATATATTATATTAAAATCAATATATTATGTGTACCACCTATATCTTGTGGCCTCTTATCTTGGTCTCTCTCAATGCATTGGTTGGTGGAGTTGGTATGAAATGTAGCAGATGTTACAATCTTTGTCACATCTGTTATCAACTCATTTTTGGTCTGTCAACGTTGCCGCCGACGCACTGAACACTATTCAGAAAGATAAAGTGCTTTACAGTTCTTCTATTAAAAAATGAATTTGACAGCTTTCAGATTAGTGGGGAAACACAGCGACCAAAAAACACTACTAGTGTAGGAAAAATTGCTATTCCACAATTCAAAAAGCAAATCAATATACAACCTTTATTCATATGATGCATATCCAACGAAGTCACTGTTTAGAAACTACAAAATAGAAGGAAAAACAAAGGTCTTAAGCTGAAAAACAACGATTAGTAAACCATTAATACAAGCCTGTTTGAGTGGATATTTTCAGAGATTATTATTATTATTTGTTTACAGATAGTTAAAACTGTTTAGTATTTATACATCTCTTTTTGTATATAATTATCTAATTGTATACTTGAATGTATTTCCAATGTTAATTTTTGAAACAATGTGAATTGTAATTTTAATTTTATTTATATAGTTTATGTTTTGTAATTAATGGTTGATTTGATTATTATGTAAATTTTTCATTGAATGGTAATATAATATATGTAGTGATTATTTATTTAAAATAATTTTGTCTTAGAAAAATGTAAAAACTATAGATCATATGTGCATTATTATTGTTTAACTGATATATAATCAACTCATATTTAATCTATGTTGTAGTCGTAGCTTGGGTACTAGCAGTTGGCATGGGTCAAAGGTGAGGAATCAATCATTAGGAAGAAGTCATGCACCTATAGCCGCTTCACATTTTAACTTGTAGTCACTAGTGAAGGAGTTGCCATAGTGTAGAGGCACTTGTAGTAAAGGTGGTTACTTGCAGCCACAAGACTTGCATCAATAGGAAGTTGTGATAGAAGGAGAGGTTACTCAGAAATTGGAGATTTTCCCATGGGAGCAATGGGAAACTTGTAGACAAAGGAAGTGAGACACTTTGGAGTAGACACACTTACACAAATAGGGAGGTTTCAAGGATGGAAAGCTACATGAGGGTGATGTTGCAAGATGACCAAGTGGTCACAAGGATGGGAAAAGATGCTATATAGTTACATGTGTAACAAAAGAGAAAGGTAACTAGGCTCTTGTGTGTCAAGTTGGAGAGATGCAATACCAACATAAGTTTGGTAACATTCAAGGTTGCTAGTGGATTAAAGAAGTTGTGGTTGGAAACAATAGGTGGTCGAGTAGAAGAAGAGGTAGTGGTGGAAGTGTTGGTTGTTGATAAGGACACATGAATCATCTATGGATGTTGTAGGAGAGAGTTTTGGTTGCATGATGATGAAGTACACAAGGAGGCTAATGAAAAAATGAGATGCCACATGAATGTGGTACATTAGTAGAGAAGGTGATGAAAATGAGTCATGTGTATGGCAACAAAGGTGATTAGAAGAATGTTTGGAGGCCATGATCAAGTAGCCAAATGAAGCCACAATAGAATTGAAGGGAGTTGTTAGAGGAAGGATGGTGACAATAGGCTTTAGGTAGAGCAACAAAGAAGTTACCTATGGAGATGATGGGTGTTAATGTGAAAAAATGTTAGGGAACATGATAAATATCATGTGAGGAGTTAGAATTTAATGCCAAGATCTAATGGTAGATGATGACAAGGATGGCAGGCCATGGAATGCACACATTTATCATGTGAAGGAAGATGTGCAAGTGTCGAGTGAGCTAGAAGGATCCAATTGAAGGCTTGAGCTACTTAACAACATTGGTGGAGGGACTGACAAATATAGAGGAATAAACACATCAGATTCAAGGAAGATTTGAGCATGCATGGAATATTATTGACGAGACATTTATTTCTTATCAAGGATAGAGAGTAGGCGAGTTTGAACACTCAAAAAATTGGGTGGGAGTTAAGATGAGGCACACAAGAGAAGGATTTGAGAAGAAGTGCACGACATTTTAGGGAGAAATGGTGGTTGAAGAAGACAAATCTTAGTGAGGATAAAAAAGAGGGAAATAATAGCCCAAAAGAAGGTTTGCCATATATTGGAGAGAAACTTCTTGATAGAGAGAGAAACAATGAGAATATCTAAGAGTAAATTTTGTTTAATTCCAAGGAGATCTAGATAGATAAAGGGGTTCATCTATAAAAGAAAGGAAAGAGAGGATTTCATGGTTGTTGGCACATATAAATGGTGGAGAAGGTTGTTAGGTAGAAATAAAAAGAGTAGGGAGGCACATGGACAAGGAGGGAACCTATGACACTTAGGAACAATGGGAAGCACAAGTACATTGTAGATGTCAATAGTGGGGTAGAAGTAAATGCACATAGGGAACTATATATAGAATTTAATTGGATAGAATCCAAGGAGGGAGTTTTAGAGAGAAAAGATGAAGAGGTTGTGAGTAGGCTAAAAGAGTAAGAGACTACATGTGAGGTTGAATAGGCAATGTGGAAGGAAGAGGTAAGAGCTTGCATGTGACCATTTGGGTAGTGAGGTGAGAGGAGGTGGAGAGTCCACATGAGGTCAACTAGGTAGTGAGGCAAGAAGGAAGGTTGAAGGCACATGTGAGATTGATAGAACAATGTGACAAGAGCAAGTGGTTGCATGTGTGAGTAACATGTAGAGGTGGAGGTATGTGTGAGCAACAATGTTGTGAGTCATAGAGAGAGAGAGAGAGAGAGAGAGAGAGAGAGAGCATGTGTATAGCTAAGGTACTGAGAGTGCATGTATATGAGTGTGAATACGAAAAGTATAGGTCCTTGCATGTAAAGAATACAAAATTTCTTATGTGAGAAAATGAGTATTTGTGTTTTCTATTCAAATGGTGTCTTATGAGTGTATTAGGTGTATATAGAGTAAACTTCATTTTTGCATGTGAAGAGTTGTAGGAGAGTACCTATAGGTTGTGTTGTAGGTCTTAGGACTTATTGTCAATGAAAGGGACAACCCTAGTTTTCTTCCACATGGCTGTGCATTAGATTCTCAAGCAAGCCATAGAGTGTCTGGAGTTTGACTTGCACCATCACCCTATAAACTTAATTGATATTTAAAAACTGAACAATAATCAACACAAATGATTGTTTATAGACAATATTTTATAAATGAAATGATAAATTTTTTAGCTTGCAAATTAAAACTAAAGATTTGAGTTGCAGGTCCAATCCCTTTTTAAACCCTCAAATTAGACATTTATCCTAATTACAAAGACCATCTAAAGGAAGTTAAATAGCCAAATTGAAAATACTCAAAACTTGAGTATTGCCAATTTGTCTAATCAACTTGCCGAACAAGCTGGTGTGGAAAAACAGACACGTGAACTGATTGAGAGATCCAGAAAATTGAAAACATTTGTCAACATAAGATTGAGTAAACATGTATTGTCTCACTGAGCAGCTGGACGGAGTGAAAGAGACTCACGAGCGATGAGAATAAAGGGTTAAATCATTTTCTTTTAAAGAAAAGGATTCCTGTTCAAAATCATCAAAAGAATATATTGTGATATCGATATGCTGTAAGACTATTCCTTCAGCCAGATGTTCGAGACCAAGTACTGAGAACATGTGACTCGGGCAATTAGGGTTTCCTACGAAGGAGTCCAAGTAAAGTCCAAAATGGTAAGAGTTGATGGATGACTGACTAGCTGATTTAGACATGTTTGTACTAAGTTAATGAATGTTAGCACTGAGGGACAGATGGGCCTGCATTATTATGACAGGTTTGAAGTTCACATGCATGAATAAGCCGTAAACCTAATTTAGAACTATTTTTAGATTGAATGTAAGCAAGTGTTGGCGTTCCTCACGCTTCTTCATATAAACCATTCTAAGAATCATTCCACCTTCTGGTCATGATGGCTGGCAGCTCTTTGATTTATGTTATCATGTTTTTTTCCTGTCTCAGGAATGTTAATCATGATAAACAGAGCTGCATGATGAAAAGTGATACAGTTCTTACTGATCATAACAGATACTTGAGAAACAACATACTCCAAGCCCACATCTTAATGATCCATACGAATGAAGGATGTACGAATTCTATTTCTAAGGGCTCTGCAATATGCCCAAGGTAAGACTTTTCATTTTGGTAAAATCATGACCAGAGTTCAAATCTTGGGGTTTAAGAGTTAAGGACACAATTCTTATTGTTTTTAGTTAATCATATCATTCATAAATTTGTTTAGGTCCATACCTTGTTTCAGTAAGTTTTGAATCTTTTGGGTTTGTTCATCTTACGTTTTTTAAATATACCATGGAGCAGTTAATAACAAAATGGGTTTGTTGATTAGTTTGGCGAGGTTGGGTTTCCAATGCAAGGCATGTTTGCTGAGGAAAATATGTGGTTCAGAAGAAAGAAGGAAATTTCATGGGGTGCTCCTCCGTGTCTCAGTCTTCCTCTTCAAGCAGCTTATTTGTATAAGAATGGTAAGAAGGCAAATTTGAAAAATCACAGACTAGCAACTATGCCGTAAGGCTATATTAAAAAACCCTAGTAATATAAACTGTGAATGCAATTAATTTGAAGCTGATCTTTGTGTGTCTGCAGAATTCCCTGTATATAGAATGTTTTTATAATGCAGAAAAAATGAATGGTCGCTTGATCTATATGAGTGCCTTATCTTCAAGATCAATGTATTGATAATCTGATATGTGAAAAATTATAACAGGTTCTACATATGTATCTGTTCATAGTTATGGTGGTACCCAAATCCAAACTGTCTATTTGAAGGATCGAGGATCGAGGACAGCTGCTTGTTAAGCAGAAGCAGATGGAGAAAACAAACTTGCACAAAGGAAGAATTTCATCATCTGAGATAAAGCCTTTATGTAAGGATGATGCTTTTCTAAGTATATATCTTTATGGATCAGTTGCTAGAAGTGTTTTAATTGTATATTTTACAGTATCAAATTCCAATGAGACAATTATATGAAGCTTAGTTAGATCTCTATTATAACTGATATTGATCTGTAGATAATATAGGCCATGGTCATTGGTGCCTTAACAACAAGTTATTGTTCACTTTTCATGATCAAACAGTTTGAAAGTGTTTCTATCATTCAGAAGTCTTGCCTTTAAGATAGACTATAGGGATGCAACATTAAAACCTTCTATACTGTCTACTAATAGTTTCTTGGGTTTCAAAAGGTTCTTATATATCTCATAAAAGTGGTTGAAGAAAGCCATCTTGTTTACAAAATTGATCTTACCAATCTCCTTAAGTCCTCTTTCCTCAACCAATTCAAACATTTTTATACCATTTAAAAACCTCATTATTTCCTATCTGATCTTTTTCCAAGACACCAAGAAGCAAGAAAAATACTCCGCTGAAATTATTCCAAGCATATACAAACATAAAATTTAACAACCCACTTTATGTTTTAATGATTTGAGGTTATTTTTTACACTGGTTTATTTGGTTGAAAGTTTTTGTTCTCCTTTAGAATCAATTACTGAAAATTTTGATCGCTTTCTTATTGTTGAACATGGTATGATAACTTATTTTTTAAGGAATTCACATAGCATTTCACAAATTATATGCCCTTTTAGTAATATTTTGTGTGTTTAGAATATCATTAACTCCCTAGCAAAAATATCGAGTTTACAAGTTCAGTTATACAAACTAATGCTCTATAACTAAATTAGGTTCATAGCTAGTTCATGTGAATCTCTATAAGGCCTAACAAAAAATAGGATCTTATCAACACAATCAGTTTGAGCTGCAGTGGTTGGGCTGCAGTGGTTAGAAGTAATCAAAGTCTAATTATGGTTTAATTGTAGATAGTCATTGAAAGGATGGTCATCATGTGCCTCTCATACAAATCCAATTATGAGGTAAGTTCTTCTTTTGTCCAAGCATGAAGCTTATAATTTTCAGTTAAAAATAGGGAGAAATTAAGATTTTGTTGGAACCCTTGAATCGTATATAGTTTTTATTTGGAAATATAGTTTTCTTTAATTTGAAAAATAGAGTCTAATTTAATTCTAATTTTAATTTAAAAAATAATATATCAGATGTGTTGAGGTGTATATAATCATATAACACACCTCATATCTAGTCCTATCTCTTTTAGAATCTATAAATTCATTTTAATTTCTAATTTTCTCATTTGAAAATAAGAAAAAAAAAGACTAAAAAAACTAATTTTATTATAACTAATAAAAATTGAAAGATATTACAAGAAAATGATATATATATTCCTTAATAACTTATTTCTAAAAAGTATCACGAAAATATAATCTACATTCTAAATTGAATTTTAAAATCATTAAATCAATATTTAGTTTGAATATTATCTTATCTATTATTTTATTTTATTTATTTATTACCCTCAAATTTTAAATATAATAAAAAAAAACTTATCTTTTATTTTTTATTTATTATCCTCAATTTAAAATATAATTAAAAAATTATCTTTTATTTTCTTTATTTTGTATTCTTAATTTTAAATATAATTAAAAATTCATAGAATTAGATTAATGATTATATTTAGAATAGGAACAAAACTACCAATATAAACCCATAAGTGAAAAATATAGTGAAAAGTTTAAGAAAGTGAAAGAAAAAATGTATCATGGTTGAATCATGCATCATAGTAAATAATTAAAAAACTACATTAATTAAACTTGGCATAGATGTCATTATTATACCCAAAAGGGTGTATGAAGAGTTAGGAAGACTAGCATTGTATGGTACCCCATAAAACATTGCCCTTGTAGATGGAACTATAATAAGTTCAATTGGGACAATATGAAATATATAAGAGAAAACATTTAAAATCACAAAAAAATGATTTGAGATAGAGCCTACTATTCTCACATGAAATGCACCCTACTGGAATAGGTACAACATTCTAGTGACACAATGTAAACAACCTCAAAGTGTTGGAATTTTGTACGTGAGGCTGAAAATCCAAAGAAGGCTAACTTCCTTTTCGATCTAGATGCAAAGAATTGGTCTAACGCAACACTTAGGAACCCTAATGTAATCCTATTCTCTGGCTTGTAGGAGAAAAATAGAGAGAGGCAATGCAAAAATAAAAGGGGAGGTGATACATCAAATGCAAATGATGCTTTGACTACTTGAACAACATAATGCATCTATGAAAATATTCACAAAGGGGTTACACAATTATCTTTCTACTAGCTTCTAGGGGTATGCATGTAGGTTATGGTTTGACTAGATGATGGAAGGAAAGAAAGATTCATAAATAGACCCTACAAATATAATTAAAACAATATGTATACATAGAAGATATCTGAAACACAATTAGCCATAGAGATAAAAAAAAATTATACAACACATCTAATGAGATGAGATGTAAAAATGAGTGTTTCTATTCATACAAAGGCGTAATATTGTTTACAAATATAGAATGCATAAGAATGCAATATTTTCAAGAGAAACTAAGAAGGACCAAACCTTTGTAATGAGGCTTAGCAACCTATTTATCATCTTTGAATGTTAGAAAGATATATAGAAATGATATCTTGAAACTATAGCTCCATAGAACCTGAGAAAATTAGGTGAGAACTTCATCAAATCTAATTTTGGATGATTGGAGAGGCCAGATAGGATATGGATATCATTTGATCATACCCTAAAATCGATGATTCAAGCTCGAGGTTTTAGCTAAGGTCAAGAATAAACTTTTTTGATGGACATGAATAAACCCTAGCTTGTAGGAATAGTTAAGTGACATGGAAATATTGACACCTACTACACTAGAGAAAGTAGAAGAATTGATGAATACAAACATGTTATATAGGTCACACCTCACATTAGAGATACCCCTAAAAATATATCAAATATATATGCAATACATTTTATAGAGAATAAATAAGTGACATCTAAAGTAATTCTTCACTAAATCTCCACTAATCTTCTTCTTCACTACATCTCCACTAATCTTCCCCACATAATGAGTGGGATAATGGAAGGGTTTCTAGAAGAATTCATTACTACACCAAAGGATAAAAGGCAAAAGGTCATAGAAATAGAATAAAAGTTTATAAAAGAAGCTCAAGATATATTTATAATGAATTCATTACCAAAAAGGATGGATAAAATTGTTACAACTATAGACCATGCAGCTTTGGTATAAGGAAAGGGTGAAAACCCTCCTGTCAAAAGTAGTAGTAGAAAAGAAAATGATGAAACATTATAAATTAGAGGATAGATAAAATGACTACAATACCATATTGGAACAGTAAAAAGTTTAAATAGAGGCCCATCATCAAGAAACAAGAAAGGAGGTAGCCATTTATATCACCATAGAAACACACTTCAAAAAGCAGCCATTTATATCACCATAGAAACACACTTCAAAAAGCGACCATGTAGATGGGTGAGTTCAAGATCACTCAGGTCCAAAAAGTGGCTTTATAGAAAAAAAAAATGTGTTTTGCACTTACCCAAAATTATTAAATATAGTTTGGCCTTTTACTTGGGTAAAAATCAAAGAAAAAAGGATATTTGTTATAAATGATATCCATTTTTAAAGTAAAAAATAGATATATGTTATTTGGTCATATTTGAATTTTTTTTATGAATATCATTTATCTAATATAATTTTATATAATATATATATTTAACCTAGGGTGTCCCCACGACCCTATTGGAAGGTTGGTGCCTCATCCCCTTGATTGTTCAGTGTCACCCTTGGGGATTTGCGATGCAACTTAACCACTTCTTGTGGTTTGTTTATCTCTCATGTTTGTATTAGGCATTATTAGGTCGATCTTTTGGTGCAATGAAAAACCTTGCGCCAAGAAGCAGTATTAGAGCTTAGGTCACAAGTTTGAATCCCTCAGTCGCACTAGGAGGGGGATTGTTGGAAGGTTGGTGCCTTCATCCCCTTGGTTGTTCAATGTTGCACTCGAGGATTTGTGACATGTCTTAACCACCTCCCATGGTTTGTTTATCTCTAATGTTTGTATTGGGCATTGATAGGTCGATCTTTTGGTGCAACAACAATTGTGTTTCTAACGGACTCAACCTATGACCCCAAATTTGGGGAGTGTTGGGGCGAGACTAATCTCGTAGGGTTGGTGAGGGTGGGCTTGAACAACTTGGTAGATGAGAGTTGAACCTTGGACCTACATGAGATAACCCAAAGTCTTAACACAACCTTACCAACCATTCTAACTAGTATTAAATTAACATATAAAAATAAGTATATAATATATAGCATATTAATAATATATATTAAAAAAAATCATTTTCTCTAAAATGGATTATCCATTTTGTAGACATTATATAAAAAAAAACACAAAATTCTATATTATATTATTATAATATATAATATATAAAATATATTATAATATTATTATATATATGACATAGTATATATTATAAAATATCAAACACATATGTATGGTATTTCTTAATAGGTAATATCAACATTGAGAGGGAGTAGAACGATGATAACGTGATTATGGTTAGGAAAAACCAAAGAGAACACTGGTTGGAATGACCGAAGGAAGTTCGAAGCTAGCAGAAATAGGGGCAAGTTTAGCTGTGGACGAAGTTGTGGGCAATAAATCACAGACAAGCTCAAGAGAATTAGTTTTCAAATTTTTATTTGGTAATGTCAATGTTCAAGTTTCGAATGCCATTCCTTACATCTCCATTCTAAATAATTTCCTCAATCTGGAGGCTGAGAAACATAGGATGCAAGCAGTCATAGCCAAGTTCATGGGTATTTGACCATCGATGGAGAGGATTCGCACCTGGATCAGGCAAAAATGGAGAGGAGGTAACTTGGAAGTCAATTTTTTGACGCAAGGGTTTTTGAAGATAATCTTTGTTTTAGAAGCGGAGAAGCGGAGAGAGATAACTTTCTCAATGGGGAATCTTCGTTTATAGGAAATGCCAGTTTGCGTATGTGTCCTTAGTCCCCAGGGTTTGACCCTCATAATGAACTGATTTACCCTCATAATGAACTGATTTGTGATGGTCCCCTTTGGATCAGATTAAGTTGTCGATGGAGTTGTGGATGGAGGACGTTCTTCACTTGATTGGCGATTCAATTGGAATGTTTCTTCGTGGTGATTTTATTCCTCGAGGAAGGTATGCGACTGCTCATGCTCACATCTGTGTTAGGATTGACTTTAGTAAACCTTTAAAACACTTAGTTAGGTTAAGCTCAATTACGGGGAATTTAGTTGTGGATGTCAATAATGAAAGCTTACCATTTAGACGCTTCAACTGTGGTTCTATTAGACATATAGCCAGATGATGTGTGGAACAGAGTAAGCATGAGTTGAATCTGTAGAAGCTTCCTATCTTGGGTTTGGACCTTGCGGTTGGGCATGATAAACCCGTTCAAGGGAAGTCTGTGCAGGTAGATGTGTGTGCTCTTGAAATCGATAAAGGGACAAAACTACCTTCAAAATTAGGAAACTCAGAGGACGATGCCATTGTCGGCTCTGAGGGGTAGTGAATCCTCCAAGATATAGGGAATTTGGAGTTGAGTGATAATGAAGATGGGTCACTTTGCCATGTCCCTAAATAATATTAATAGGTTCGAAAAATACAAGGATGATGGTGAGGCAGAATCAGAGGGCAAGGAAAATTCAGAGAGTATGGTGACTAGAAGAGAACATGAAGGCTATAAATGTATAAATGTTGGTGGTGCAAACTCAAAAGGAAAGAAATTTGAGACCACGAAAGCAACGTTATAGGCATTGGAGGATCTAGAAAATGGGATCCTAGTGATCCTTGAAAAGTTTTCTCAAAGCTGGAAGTGAGAGCCTCCCTACAGGTTGGTTTTGATGAAGCTCATTGGTTGGAACTCTCAGGGCCTTAATGCCCTGGAAAAATGTTGCTTGCTGAAGTGACTGATTGCTTTGGAAGTTCTACACATTATTTTTATTCAAGAGATTAAAATAGATGCTAGCAAATTTAAAGCTTTGTTACCTCATGTTTAGAAGTTTAGCCACTGTGCGACAGCAGATGCAGAGGGTTCTACTGGTGGCCTTGTAGTCATTGGGAACAATCATAGTTGCGAAGGGCAGGTTGTTGATGAATTCCCCTCTTTTATTTCATTGAGACTTGAGAATATCAGGGATGGCGTATATTTTTTAGTTATGTATGTTTATGCCTGCCCAAACTCAACTTAAGGTAGGAATAGAACTTGGGATTAGATCTGGGATCTTAGGAGGACATATGAAGATACAGAGTGGATTCTAGGTGGCGACTTTAACACTCTGCTCAATGTTATAGTCTAGTTTTGGCTCATATGAAGATAAAGAGTGGATTCTAGGTGGTGACTTTAGCGCTCTGCTCAATATTATAGAGAATAAATTTGGTAGGGCTTTGTCTAGTTTTGGCTCTTTAAATTTCAGGAAGTTTAATGAGGACCTGGATTTGGTAGACATCTTCCCTAAAGTAGGTTGGTACACTTGGTGTAACAAAATAATTGGGGATGATAATATTTTGTGTCACTTGGATAGATTTTTTTGTTCATTTCAAATGGTTATAAGAAATGGACAACTTTATCTCTTTGGTGCTTGAATTTGGTGGTTATTATTGTTTTGGTATGAATATCCAGATTTTGGTAAGGCTCTTCAATGATAGTGGAGTAAGGAATTTAGGGGTAATAGGTGCTTCATTCTTTGGTAGAAGCTTCCAAAAATTAAGAAATAGGTCAGGGTCTATCACAAGGAAGTTATGAATAAAGAAGAATTGAGGGATGTGGAAAAATGTATTTCTAATTCGAGTCTTTTTCAAGCTATTAGGGAGCGTGAAAAGGAAGCATGAAGTATGAGAGAGTTTAAAGAATGGGTGAGGTCTTTTGGCAATAGAATTCTAGGGTCAAATGGCTTACAAAAGGAGATCATAACACTAGATTTTTTAACTTTACTACAAAGATCAAAAAACAACAAAATATACCATATTGAATTAGATGCATATCAGGGATATCATGGAATATGTTGTGGTTATTTATGAGGAAGCTAGGAACTATCTCAATTCTTTACTAGGCACCCCTCATTAGACAGACTGAGAGGCTCAAGTTTTTCTCTTGAATAATATCCATAGTCTTATCACCATAGAGAGGAATGATATGTTGATTGCCCCTTTTTATTTTGATAAGATCAAGTTGGCTACTTGCTCCTCGGGGGCTGGGAAATCTTTGGGCCCAAATGGTTTTTAAGTTGAGTTTTTTTAGAGGTTTTGGGAGATTGTGGGGAAGATGTGTGGAGAGTAGCTAAAGAGTGTAGAAGGATGAGGTTAATGATGAAAGCTTGGAACTTTAATTTTATTTCCCTTGTTCCAAAGAAATTGGATACTAAGTACTTTGATGATTTTACATCTATTTCTCTCTAGAAAAGCATTTATAAAATTGTCGTGAAGGCTATAAGCAATTGGTTGAAATGTTGTTTTTGGAATCGACTTTTTTAGATAAAGGGAGTTACTTTCTCAAGGGTACACAAATATTGGATGGGATTTTTACGGAGTTATGAAATGATTTATTATGTGGTCTAGGAAAAAGGAACAAATGGTGATCAAGCTTGATATTAATAAGGCTATATGAAAAACTGTCTTGGGACTTCCTGATTTAGGTAATGAGGAAGTTTGGATTTCAGATAGATCGGTGTGACTGGGTGTTTAATTGTATCTCTTCGTCTTCTTTTGATATTGTAGCTAATGGTGTTTCTTCCAAATTTTTTGATGCTAATAAAGGTTTGAGGCAGAATGACCCCTTGGCCCTTGTCCCCTTTTTTATTTCTTATCCTTGCTATGTCCTTGGGAAAAGTGTTTAAATGAGAAGCTATTCATGGTCATATCAAAGGGTTGAAAGTCTTTAGGGGTATTGATGATCTGTTACTCACCTTTAATTCGTCAATCAATACTCTCCTCTTTGGCAAAGCCCTAGTGAGAGAGGCTAGGAGTATAAAAATATCATGGTCTTCTATGAGAAGGCAACAAGACAAGTTGTCAATTGTGATAAATCAAGAATAGTTTTCCTTAAAGCTAATTGCTTAAAAAGATTAGAGGTTTAATGTATTTTGGATTCTAAGTGGACAAGTTATGAAGAAATTACCTTAGGATGCCTCTTATTGCACAATAAATGTTTATTGTGGATTGGGGTAATATTTGTGGATAGATTTCAAGGGTAGTTGGCTTCATGGACGGGGCAGTGGTTCTGTTGAGTTGGAAGGATTATGCTTATTAAGTCTTTATTGGTGGCTATCCTAAATTTTACCATGGTTGTGTTCTAGATTTCTAGTAAAGTTGAAAAGATACTTGAGGTGGCTCAACAATATTTCTTGTGGGGTGACAATGATAATTACTTCAAATACAAGTGTAAGTGTGGCAAGATGGTGAAAAAAAGGGGGTATAGGTGGCCACTTTTTCTTTTGAAATTAGCTAAACTTGAACCTGGAGGAGCAATTTGAAACCTGCACGCTCAAAATTTTAAGATACCAAAAGAAAAAAAAATTGTAGTACTTTGAATGTAGTTTCCAAACTAAATTTTTTCAAAAAATGGATAAGATTAAGGGGGTCAAATATTTCGCACACACAAAAGTATTCCTATTTTTTTAGCAAAACATAAGATAGTGTTTGGTGTGCATGTCAAAAAAGTTATAGCTGCATTTAGTATTTTGAAAAATCCTTTGGTAGAAATATATAGTTAAGTGTGAGTACTAGAAGTATTTTTTTGTAATTTTTGGTTGAGTATTTTTTTAATGATTTTTTGAAGTGGATGCATCTTTAAAATTAGGCACTTGTTCGTGCACGTCACATAGCTTGCACCAAAATACACAAAAAATCAATTTTTTTGAAAATGTAAAGAATGAAGTGTAGAACAATAATATATGTTTTGTTTCAAATTTGGACAAGTACTTCAAAAGTTAATAAAAAGTTGTACAAATGTGTCTTTGAGAACTATGGAGACATTGGTAAAAGCAAAAAAAAATGTTAGTGTTGTTCAAATCTAAAAAAAATCATATGGTTGAAAAACTCGAAAGATGTGTGAAATTATGGTGGTAATTTTACAAATATCCACATGACAGTGTGTAAACCTGAAAACATGATGATGAGGAAGTTGAGAAACTAGATTAAGAGAAGAAAACATGTTAAAAGGAGGGAAATAAAGCTCACACACCTAAGGCTTGTCATCCAAAGCTAAGGACAAGGCAAAAAATATACATGTTATTTTAATTTAAAATGTGTATGGGCTATTTGAAATAAAAATGCATACAAAATTTTATAAGAAAAACATGTAAAACATGTACATGTTTTACTGATATAAAGAAAAACACGTATGTGTTTTACTGACATAAAGCTAGAAAAGGAACATGCCTCTAGATGCTAATGCATTTGACCTTCCCTTAGTTTATTTTCATCAAGATATATACATAAAATATAATATTTAAGTATAATTTATATTTTCTTTGTCTTTTATCTTTCTTATACTTTAAGTTATATTTTATGTATATATTGGTTGGATGTTTGAGAATGGTTTCAAATTTCTAGGAGTCAATGCAGATTCAAGATTTTAGGAGATCTTAATATTGTAATTTAGATAGTTAAATTTCAGTAATTAGTAGACTCCTATCATCATTCTCTTGCTATCTCTATCTCACCCTCTTTGTCTCCCCCAAGATCTAACTCTATCTATTTTCATTTCTCTCTCCTTCTCCTCCCTCTCCATCTCCTCCCTCTTCATCTCCTCCCTATCTCTCTCCATCTCCTCCATCTCCCCCAAGCTCTAACTCTATCTATTTTCCCATCTCTCTCATTCTCCTCCCTCTCCATCTCTCTTTGTCTCACTCTCTCTTCTCTCCTCAAGCTCTAGATCAGATAATTTCTTAGACAGTCAAATTTCAATAATCAAGGTCAGTGCAAGAAGTTGAGTCCACTTTTTGGCCAAAAAGTGGAAGTGTTTTCACTGATTTTCAGATTTTGTCTCATTTGAGCTTAAATTTTGAAACACTTGGAGATTGAATCTTGGAAAAAGTTAGTAATATAAAAGATAGACCTCTGAGTGTACTTTCCAAACATGTAGTTTATTTTAATACCCATATAAAAAAATCACTTTTTGAATGGAGTTCTTAAAACTATGTTTTAAAAATGCTTGTTTCAGGACCATAACATGGATGTGTATGACCCACACTTTTTGACACAATTAAAATTATTTTCTCAAACCGTTTTGGGAAATGGTTTGTAACACACTGAAGATTGATGAACATATTTTTCTGTATTTTTTTTAAAATATTCATTTTTTAATTAATTTTTAATGTTCGTAATTATCTTTTTAAAAATTTGACGTGTATGACCCACATAATTTGACGCAAACTTTAACATTTTTTTATTTTTTAAAATAGAAAATAATTTTGTGTAGATTGATGACATAATTTTTATTCCAAAATTCATTAAAATAAAAAAGTTATTAAATTAACAAATTAATTAATCAAAACAAATTAGTTAATATTTCAAGTTTCTGGACCCGATTTAGTATAAATTAAATGAAAAATAGTTAAAATAATCAAGTTTTAAATAAATTTACATATTTAGAATCTAGACAATATAATCTGAAATGGGTTTTAATTTCGTATAATTTTTTTCTAATTACAGGCACGTAAACTATTTCAGAAGTTCATATTTTTGCTTTTATTCATGATGATTTGAATTTGCAGGTCCATGTCTTAGGTGTGGCCATCCCAGACCTATCCCAGACCTAATCCCAAGGCAAGTGGTGGGTTGTGGAATCAACTTCCACAGAATGGGGGCCCGTTCCTTTTCGTAACTGTTGGATTTAGGAATGGGCCCCCATTTCAAAAATGGGGGTTCATTATTTAAATAATGGGCCCCCGTTATTTAAATAATAGGCCCCCAAACTCTGTAAAATGAAATATTATTTTTTGAAGAGGAGTTTGTAAAGATGGGTTCTAAGCAACATGAAAAGAAACAAAAGAGGACAATGAAAATGAATGAAATTCAAGCACAAAGAGAGAAGGAGGCAAAACACCAAAGAGATCGAAGATCACAACAATGACAATTGAATAACACTGAAACATCTAGTTCAGTGCCCATTGTAGATGAGACCATTGAAGAGATCATGATGGACGCAAGAAATGTAGAACCAAACACAGGTATGACTGTTGATGCAAATGTTCATGTGGATGTGAATCTTGGTATGTTTTTAAATCCCCAAGACTATGATGCCAATCAAATTGCTGATCTAAATGAAGTTGGATATAAATTTAATACACCAATATGAAATGAAATAAAAATTAAAAATATTACACCACCCTCTTTGAAAGAAAATGAATGTAATTTATTTACTATTGATAGCAATGTGCTAGACAATCTCAATGGGTTAGTTTCTTGGAGACAAATCATAACACATGCGGAAAAATTATATAAACAATTTTTCTATAATAAAAAGTTTGGATTCCAATGTTAATTAATGCTACAATTAATAATTATGTTAAAAATGCGTAAAGTCATGAAAAAATAGGTATTTATGCAAAACCAAAAAGAAAAGATGAATCATATAAGCAAGTTGTATCTACTGTTGCTAGTGCCATCAATTTTATCAAAAAAACAAGTTGATCTAAAGATAAGAATGTGGCACGCAGAGTTATAACAACTACTATAGTTGACAAAACAATTGTTAGTAAAAAAATGTTAAGTGATATAAGTGGCTATTTAAACTTACATCATAGAACCTTATCAAGAGCAACCAAAAGAAGAGACACAATTGAAATTGATCCACTAAACCATTGTTGGAGTTTTAGTGGTAGACTTCAAAGGTCGGACATGAAATTAAATGATGAAACTAAACAATTAATCGCAAAATTTTGGCATGATAACACTAGAGTTTCATCAAATGCTAGAGATGTTTTAAAGTTAAGGGTGAGATAAAAAATTTGTGATCCTCATCCAAAACATCTTCTTGACATGACTTAAACTAAATTCTTTAAACAATTTAGTGATGAATCTACATTAATGAATTTACGAATTAGTCAAAGATCATTTGAAAAATACAAACCCTGGTATGTTAAAATCAATAAACAAAGAATATCTTGTTGCTGTAAAACTCATGTTCAGTTTTGTTTCTATTATGATGTTTTTCGATATATACGTTGTATGTTGCATGGTAATGATCTTGTGCAGGATTGTGGTGTTTATGTTCCACCTGAAACTATAAAAGATTTTATTACAAGTTTATTTTGTAAACCACCTAATGAGCAATTATTTCTTTCTAGTTCATGCAGTTATGGCCTTTGCAATTTATGTGGGAACTATTCTTTAATAGGTGAATGCTTACATGAACATGTTTCATCTGAGTTTGTATAAAAAATGGTTGATGTTAGGAGATTTAAAAATATAGAATACCCTCTAAAGGATTGTAAGATGGGGAAACATTTAGAATTGATTACATAACAAAATAGTATGAATGCATTTATCAATGAGTTTAAAAGCCATATTGTTCCAAAATATGTCAAACATTCCTAACATGCCCGATGGCTTGATGGATAGTTTCGCATATGCAAGAACACATTTCTAGTTGGAACAATAGTATAAGTTGTGGATTTTGTAGAAAAATATACTCTAAAACCACAAGAGGAAACTCAATCACAATACTACAACTTAGTGCAAGTGGCCATATTTGTGTACATTATATATAGACATGACCATGACAGAACAAAAGATAACACAAATTTTTTGAGGGAGTATCATTTCTATGTTAGTGATAATCGATTATACTTGTCAGAGTTTGTTCAACATTGCTTCGAGCTATTTCATGATAATCTTAAGGAAAGAGAAATTGACATGAAACAACATATGATATGGTCAGATAATTGCACTAGGCAATTAAAAAATGCAAGAATGTTTTATTGGCTATGCAGAGTTCACAAGAAAACCAATGTCCAACATTTATGGAGTTTTTTTGAAGTGGGACATGGTAAGGGGGAACACGATGGAGCTGGTGCTTGTGTAAAAAGAGCTCTTGCTAGAGAACAATTGAAATTCAAGGATGCAGTAAAATTCAAAGATGCTCGTGTAGTTGTAGATTGGTGCAATTCAAAGTTGTCAAAAGGATCAACTCAGAACTTCGCAATTCGACGTTTCTTTTGGTTGGTAGAGGGGGATAGTATTCCTATTTGACATGATTGTAATACCATCATTGGATCAGGTAAATGGCATTTGTTTAAGAGTTCTAATTCAAACACATGAACTATATTCACAAGGGAGCTTGCTTGCTTTTGTCAGTTTTGTGTTTCCAGAGATTGGGAATTTTGTGAGAATAAAGAATGGGTTGAAGAATGGCAACAAAGATCATTACACCCATAGATGCAAATGATCTGCATGAAAGAACTGATGAAGATATGGATCACATGTTTGCATCAAATGACTATGATCGTATTTCAGATCTTATACAACAAGGTAAAATTGTTTTTAAAATTTATTTTGATTTATTAAATAGTACATATATGAAATCTTATAGTGTATATTTTTATTTTTATATCTCATTAAATATTACAATAAAATTATTTTGTACATAGGACATGTCTATGTTGTTGTTGCACCAGAGGAAAATGAAGAGGAGACAGAGTATTGGTTGGCTCGATATGTAGAGCCAAAACATAAGCTAACCACTCCTCAAGTAGATGATGATGGTTATGACTATCCAACAGGATTTATGGTTATTGTTGGTACATGGCTACCCAAATATCTAAAAAGAAAGAATGGATTGCCTGCATTTGAAGATTATGAATTAGAGAAGAAGATTATACATTACTCGCATTTGGTAGTGGAAACTAATATAAAATTGGATAGATATCGTGGCAAACCTGCTAATAAACAATTATGGACTCTATCTATGGAAGAGCACGAGACAATTATAGATGCATTGCAAAAGAGAGAGGATGCATATGGTATAACATAATGAATATATACAAGTAAGTTATAATTTGAACCCTTAATCCATCTCTGTTTTAAAGTCATGATGTATATTTTATATAGCATTTTAATTCATGCATCCTAATTATAAAATCTAATCGAGTAATTTTGTTTCAAGTCTACCACAAGTAGAAGACATCAATGAAAACCAAATTATTTGTGCATACTTTATGTTTCATTTGAATAATTACAAGTAAGTTAAATTTTTGTACCCTTAAGACAAATCCCTTTGAAGAGTCGTGATGTATGCTTTATGTTATATTTTAAATTGAATGCATCCTCATTATAAAAACTAATCATATGTATATTTATTTTTCCAGGTCTCTCAGAGTAGACTTGGTCTCAATGACTACTACTATTTGTGCATACTTTATGTTGTATTTTAAGAAATATATATCCTTATTATTATAATTTAAATAGACTATTGGTCAAATTTATGAATGAGATAATTATGTTTTAATCAAGTTCCATTCAATATATTATATATAATATGTGGTAAATTTAATTTCATACATAGCACACTGGTTCTACTTGTAATGACCCCACCATATCACCTACTTTGTTCCTTATACTTTGCTCTTATCATCATTGTTATTAAAATGGTAATTATATATTTAAACCTATGTTTTGATACTTTTCTCTTATCATCATTATTATTGTAATGGTAATTATATATTTGATTATATATTTTGTGTATCTATGATGATTATTACTTTTTAATTTAGTTTAAAATATGTTATAATTATAAGATATGTTTTGATACTTTGGTCTTATCATCATTTTTAGTTCATTATGTACACCTTTATTTTATCTAATCACGAGTTATTTAAATAAAATTCCATGAATAAAATTTCAAGTCCACACAATCCATATAAAGTTATTTAAAAACAAGTTCCATAAATAAAATTTTAAGTCCATATAATCCATATATATCTAGATGGTAACATGATGAACTCCACATAATATCTAATGTGCATATATATATGTAGTCCCAAAAATATATATGATCTAATCCTATTATGCAAATATCCATATATATAAAGTATGTGCATGTCCAAGATAATATATACAATGTTAAAAAATAGTTACACATGTAAACAAATGTGTAAAGTCCATAAAAAATTATATATCATATAAAATAGTACACGTACATCATATCAGAGCCAAATTTACGGTAAAATCTAAGTGCTATCATCAATAACATCTCATGGTCTCTTCTCCCCGGGACATGGACCAGATCCACCTGTCTTGTCTCATTTTGTATAAAGAAAAAATAATATTAAAATACTTGATTAAGTATCAAAAGATAATCATTTATCAAATACAGTTAGAATTCATAAATTAAGTTACAAACTTACCATATGTGTGTGCACATCAACTCCAGTAACTTGTTCTGCATGTACTATATGCTCAGGAGTTGTGCCATCCTATATACAAGATAAGAAACATGATATAACGAACATGAGCACATACACGTGTTTATTTTTTATTAAATAAAAATGAACATTTATAATTTGATTAAATAATCATATAATAAAATATCATGCATAAGGTTGCTCATCTCCTCTCCTCCTAGTAGTATCTTATGCACCTTGACGTGTATGTACATTGAAATCAATGCCAAATGTAGTGCTAGCTAAGTCTTGCACAAGGTCAAATTCAAAGTGTCCAATTAAATCTTAAATTAAGACTCAAAATAAGGTCAAATTAAGTATTACATATTAAGACCTCAAAGGATGTCGATGTGTGTTAAAATTGGCTTTGATAAAAATTACGAGGATAACCTATCCCGATAGTAGTGTCCACCTGCAAACATGGATTTAATGAAATAATATTTATTGAACATATATATGTGTATTAAATAATTTCAAGTTAAGTTACAATGTTGTAAGAGTTCATATTTAATTTATGAATTCTAAGATACATAGAATAGATGGTGTTGCAGTTGTCACACCCTATTCTCAATGTGATGTAGAGGGTCCCTCATGACCTGAAGCCTAGAGAAAAAAGTATTTAATGTATCAACATGAAAATTTATATAGTATACGATGATAACATATTAACTTAAAAAGCTAGTACAATGTCTAAATAGAAATTGATACTATACCCTAAAAGGTGTGCCAAGCTATGTAGGAGTCGACGCAATATTGACTCGAACATTTGGTGTAGTCCTTATCTACATAAACCAAATTTATTTAATGAAGTATTAGATTGTATATAAAAAAAGACATGCACTTAATTTATACCTATATTTAATGAAGTATTAGATTGACATGTACATGTATATATATCTATAACTGCTCAAGATGATCATCAGAGCAAAGAAAATCCATATATGATGTCATCATAGTATCATCTGCTACATCATGCTCATCTGCAACTGAAGTGGATCCTGGATCAACAGTAGGACCTACACACATCTGATGACAACTCATACACATATGTGGCATCGATCGAGGAGTGGATTCCATGTGTGCAGGTTTCTCACTCAGGTTACCTGTGAGGGAAGTCAAAGCATCTAATGTTGAAATGAATGATGTATTCTGCACATCTGCAGGACTTGATGGAGCATTACAAACTCACATTATAATTTCTTCAAAAAATATAAAGGGACCTCATAATTACAATGTGGTGGATAATTAAAAACCATCCACCTTCTATCCCAAAAGTGTCTAGCTATTTCTGGATGATCACACCATCTAATTGAAATTCTTTTTTGGGTAGGTTACATTGGTTCTCTTGTTTTTTGGGTTAGTAAAATATGAACATAAATGAGATTTGGTTATTTTAAGATCAATTATCTGCCTATAAGTTAAACCATTGACATAAAAATCGCACAACTCTTGTCGTCATCTATGAAATTGATCTAATTGAGAATTAACAGATCTAACTGACTCGACAACAGTTTGCATTGATTTTTCAAACTCTAGAAGATGGGGGGGGGGGGGTGATTGGCTCATTTTGGATAGTAGTAATATTTTGTTCAATCACTTGTAGGTTTTTATTAATTCATTCTCTCAAACAAATTTCATCCAATCTAGGGGGTGGAGGTGGAGGTGGAGGTGGAGGTGGAGGTGGTGGTGGTGGTGGTGGGGGTGGAGTTGGAGGTGGAGGCAGAGAAGGAGGGGTTTGTGGTGGGGGATTTTCACCTAACAATTCATCTATGTCAAAGGCATCCATGATAACAAAGAGCTCCTGCATATACAAAGATATACATGAATTATATACAACTCTATGTCGAAGAAGAATATATTTTAGTTTAAAAAAACATTTATAAATAGTAACATTTCTATGTTATTGAATGAGATACACATGAAATATAATATAATATTGAACTTAAAAAAATATACATATACATATTGTTGGTATTATGAATGTGTTGCATTGGTTCTGTCATTGATGTCAACACTTATTCTTCTAGAGATCTACATTGTTGATTTGGCACTATGGTTATATCGGTTTACTGTTGAATCGACACATTGTGCTCACTGGCAAGATCAATGACTTATGCACAGTCACTAGTATATACTCATTGGTAGGTTATATGGCTCACTAGCATTGATGCTAACTTGTTATCATCTGGAGATCACTTGATTATGTCAAATACATGGTTTGGATACTTGGTTTTGGTGTTTTGGTTATTGATCTAATCGGGTTGACATATTTGCTATTATTGGTAGATTGGTCTAGGTTATGGACCGGTATGCGTCATCTATTCTAGATCAGCATGACACATTATGGATATGATTTATTGATTGAATATTGTTGTAAATGTATTGAGCCGACATGATGCATTGCATCAAGACTTATTTGTAATTGATTTAATTGTAATATTCTTAGTGAGCTGACCTACACATTTGGTCTTAGGTTTTGCATATATGCAAGATCTCATTTGTAAGATGACATATAGGATATGGTTATGGTATGGTATTGTAATATGGTATGTGTGAATATTGAAGATCATATGAGCAGACCATAGAGAAGGTTCAAGGAAGGTTTGAAGGTGTTTATTAGAGCTTAACCAGTACTGAATCTATTATTGGAGATGTTATTTTGAGGAGTACATTATTCTAGGATTTAACCATCCTACTGTAGTCATTGTGACTCCCATTTGAGTAGTGTGCTCTAGGCGGTTGGCCTTTCTACATGTGCAAAACCCATTTGTATAGACATACTATCTGCAGTAGTATCATCTGATTGTGGGTAAGGTTTACCACCGTGGTTTTTCCCCTTATAGGGTTTCCATGTCAAAAACTATTTGTTATGTGTTGTGGATGTTGTTTCTCTTTCTGTTTCATGCATTAAGTTTCACCGGTATTGATATTAACTACTAATTTGTTAACCGACAATAAGTTTGGTTTACTGGTATTAAGTATCAAGTTTGATTAAGTTATAATTGGGTTAAAATTCATTGACAACTGATTCACCCCCCCTCTCAGTTTCCCTTCCAGTTTCTAACAATTGGTATCAGAGCTAAGTCCTCTTTTTGTAGAAGCCTAATAGCTTGAGGAGATCCAATGGCAACTAACATTTTCAAGAAGGACAATCCTAAACTTGATGGAACTAACTATGATATATGGAAGATCAAAATGAAGACACATCTCAATTGCATTGGAAGAGACATATGGGAAGTTACAAAGAATGGCTATGTTGGTCCTACTCTGAATCAACCTAATCCACCAACATTGGGTAAAGATCAAGAAAATGATTGCAAAGGAAGAGAAGCACTTTTGAGCTCATTATCATATCGAAAAATCATGGAATTATTAGACCAATCTACTGCTAAAGCTATTTGGGATAAATTGGAGACATTGAATGAAGGAGATACCACTGTCAAAATTGAAAAACTGGAATGTTACCAGATCAGGTATGAAAATTTGAAAATGGAAGAAGATGAAAGAATCTCTACTTTTATTGAAAGAGTTAATGAAATTGTTTTAGGAATACAATGTTGTGAAGGATCCTTAAGTGAAGATGAAATTGTTTCTAAATTTTTAAGAGCTTTTCCACCGACATACAAAATGAAAGTAATTGTTATTAATGAGTTGAGAACAATGCCTAATACATCAGTATCTAGAGACACCTTGGTTGGAAAAATTTCAGCATTTGATCTTGAGGAAATTGGTCCTATTGCTACAATTAAGATAGATTTAGTCTTCAGAGCATCATCATCTGCATCATCATCATCATCTGAAAAATCTGATTGTAAAGAACTTTATGCAAAAAACTTTAAGATATCAAAAGGGAAAATGAGGAACTGGAAGAACTTGAAGCACTATTTGCAAGGAAAATGCCTAAAGGTCCAGTTGGAAGTAAGTATGAAGGTAAATCACCGTTTAAATGTTTCCATTGAAATAAAGTTGGTCATTTAGCATCTAGATGTCCTGATAGACATGGAAGATTGAGAGAGGAAGCTAAAAGAACATATAGTCCTAACCCCGAATATCAGAGATACAAATTTGAGAAGAACATAGATAAATCATGTTACTATATTGATGAAGGAGTTACACATGATTTTGATGAAGAATCGACAGACAATGGATGGGCATTTGTTTCAATAAAAGAAGATCAACCGACACTTACTATTCCACCGGTAGAGCAGGCACTAGCAACTAAAATTGAAGAAAAAGATGAATGGATCATTGATAGTGGATGTTCACATCATATGACTGGTGATAAAAGTAAATTCTTATCTTTTCAAGAACACAATGGAAGTCTAGTAAGATTTGGCAATGATAAAGTTTGTTTAATCAAAGGAAAAGGCACTATATCTTTGGATGGTAAGCACAATACTGACAATGTTTATTATGTTGAAGTTTGAAGCATAATATTTTGAGTGTTGGTCAATTAGTTAAAAAGGGATTTCAGTTACAATTAAAGAATGGTAAACAAAAAATCATGAACAGAACTGGATTGGATATTGCAACCACTAATCAAACTAAAGGTAATATATTTCATTTGAACAATAGTGATAAGACATGCTTGATTGCACATATTGATGAAAGTTGGTTATGGCATAAGAGACTCTATCATGTGAATTTTGATTGCATTGTAAAGACCAGTTCAACTAAGGAAGTAAGGGATTTACCTAAGATTGTGAAACATCATAGTCTAGTATGTAAGGAATGTCAAATGGGAAAGCAAGTTAGAACAACTTTTAAGAGTATTTATGTGAAATCCAATAATGTTCTTGAATTAATTCATACTGACTTGTGTGGTCCAGCAAGAACAAGATGTCTACAGGGAGATAGATATTTTATGCTAATTATTGATGATTATTCTAGAATGTGTTGGGTTACTTTTCTCAGGGAGAAATTGGAAGCTTTTGGAAAATTCTTGAGTTATTCAAGGCAATGGTAGAGAATGAAACCAGTAAGAAAATCAAATGTTTGAGATCTGATCAAGGAGGAGAATTTACATTAAGGAATTTCATACATTATGTGAAGTGAATGGAATCAAAAGACAACTATCAGCACACCGGACACCTCAGCAGAATGGAATTGTGAAAAGAAAGAACAAAACTATTCTAGAAGTAGCTAGAAGAATGATATTGGAAGCAAATATACCTCATGTGTACTGGAGAGAAGCAGTGAATACAACAGTTTACACTTTCAACAGAGTTCACATCAAAGGTGAAACCGGGAAGACTCCTTATGAACTATGGTTTGGTAAAAATATTTGGAAGCAAATGCTATATTAGGAGAGATGAGAATATTGGTAAATTTGATCCTAGAAGTGATCCATGAATATTTTTTGTTTATTCATCTAAGAGCAAGGCATATAGATGTTTTAATAAAAGATTGCAGAAGATCATTGAAAGTGCAAATGTGAAGATAGCTGAACACTTTAGAGTAAATTTAAGGTCTGTAGATTCTGCATCGATAGTTGAAATTATCATAAATGAACCAATACAGAGTGCACTAGTACAAAATGTGGATCCAGTCACACCAGCATCATTAGATAATTTCATAGTGACTGAAGAACAACAACATATGAATAAACCTAGGTATGTAAGACTGAATCACTCAGAAAATCAGATAATTGGGAATAAGTATCAAGGTGTTATGACAAGAGGAAGACTGAAAAATGAAGAGGTATGATTAATTTCTCAAATTGAACCAACATCTATTATTGAAGCATGTCAAGATGAACATTGGATAAAAGCAATGGAAAATGAATTAGATCAAATTGAAAAGAACAATACATCAACATTAGCTCCCCAGCCTAAAGACAAAAATGTAATTGGAACTAAATGAGTATTCAGAAATAAACTTAATGAAGATGGCAAGGTAATCAGGAACAAAGCAAGATTAGTGTGTAAAGAATATGCATAGAAAGAGGGAATTGATTATAATGAAACCTTTGCACTGGTAGCTAGAATTGAGGCAGTTAGATTATTTCTTGCCTTTGCAACAAATAAGAACTATAAAGTATATCAAATGGATGTAAAATGTGCATTTTTGAATGGTGATCTTGAAGAGGAAGTTTACATTGAACAACTTGATGGATTTTCATTGACAAATGTTAAAGATATGGTTTGTAGATTAAGGAAAGCTTTGTATGGATTAAAGCAAGCTCCTAGAGCTTGGTATGCTAGATTGGACAAATATCTTTTGAAGCTTGGTTACAATAAAGGTAATGTTGACAACAACTTATATTTCAAAGTGACTAATGATGACATCTTGGTTATTGAAGTTTTTGTTGATGATATCTTTTTTGGAGGAGAAAATGGATCATGTAAAGACTTTTCTAACAAGATGCAAGAAGAATTTGAAATGTCTATGATTGGGGAGATAAAATTATTTTTAGGATTGCAAATTTCACAAACTGATAGAGGTATATTTGTAGTACCCCTACTCATTCAAACTCATTAGACTCATATTTTATTATTTTCAGTGGATACATTACCATGATGTGTTATTCAGAATTTTATGACATTATTTCATGCTTTATCTGGATATGAGATGCATAATTTATTTGCAGTATTTCAGTACTCGTGATTTATGGCATTTTATGGATTATTTCTCTGTACTAACACTTTACTTTATCTATGCAATGTGGAATTATATGTTGTGTGTTTGAGAGTGTATTGGATGCAAGAAGATGATTTTCCTTCACTCATTTCGGTGAGACAGGGAACATCATGATTCTCCTTCATCGGTGTGTATGTCATGCTTTCTATATTATATATATGCATGTGTGGTTAAGTGATGCAAGATATTGCAAGTACAAGTACCGGGTAGGTACGGGGTATCATCTCCACCTGGCTTCACAGGTCTGAGCGTGCCTTATATTTTCCGATGGAAGTGGAGGAGATAGTAGTTGACCCTATTTTACTCATTTACACTCATGTGATTGTCGTTAGTTGGTCATCCAGTCAGTTAGTTTGACCTTCGTATTTTGTCGTTTGATATTTTTATGAGTATTTGCTTGAGATTTGTTATGTTTGTGTGTTTTAGTGGATTTGATTAATTAATTAAGTTTATGGAGTTATCTCATAGTTTATTTATGTATGCATTGAGATTATAAATTTAATTAATTAAAAGAAGTTATTAAATTAGGTTGCAAGCTGCATGATATTAGAAATATATTTTATTTAAATTTTAGTGAAAAATAAATTAGATGGATTGCATTTATTGTTTCCTAGAATTTTAAATAAATAAAAGAATTAATTAGAAATTAAAGTATTGCTTTAATTTCTTTATTTAGAAAATTAATTAATTTGCATGAGAAAAGAAAATAATGAATAATGATTTTTAATTATTGCATGTTAACTTATCCCTTTGTTGGAAAATTGGAAAAGAAAATAAAATTGCTTTTATTACTAAATTTAGGTTTTTGGGAAAAAGATATTCAACCTAGAATTTTAGTTTTAAAAAAAGAAATAGGTCATTATTTTAGGATAGACAGGAAATAGGTCAGGAATTTAGGTGAAGAAATTTATTGGAAGCTTGTTGAAAAGATTAGGGCTCTTCTACAGATTTCTTTTGATTTTTGTTTTAAGAAAATAATTGTATTTCTTCTATCTTCTGAATGATGTGTGTGTTAAGATGATTGTCATATCCTGTTTGATTAATTCTATTCTTAGCTAAAGTCCATACCTGAAGTTAATTTCTAGTTTAATGGAAAGAAGTTATTTCTGGGTGTTTGTGGATTAAATTTTGAGAAAATTAGGAAAAATTATTATGGCAAATTTTGCCAAGAATTTTGTTGTGCACGGAAATTACAAGATTTGGGAGGTATGGGATTTATTAGAGAAATCATTCCCTTTTGTTTGTTTTTATTCTGATATTGTTTATGACAATCTTTTATTTGTATCACCGGGGAATTGTTAATTACACTAGGAATAAATTTAATTATAAATTAATTTTATTGGGTTATTTACGTTTTGGGAAAATATTTTTTTTAATTATAAATAAAAATATATATTGTAAAAGATTAAAATTCTATAAAAATGAATTTATTGGAAAATTATTGTTTTATTCATGTTATTGGATTTAGTGAAGAGAAAATAAATTTAAAAAAAAAATAAATAAAAAAAATAAAGCCTAGGTAGCATAAGCTACCTACGGTAGCATCTGCTACCGGTGGTAGCACATGCTATCGATGGTAGTATATGCTACTAGCGGCAACATGGGCTACCATGCACGGTATAGGGACAGTCAAATTCGCCCTTTTCCCTAAAATTTCGTTGTGCGGACCGAATTAAAAAGTTTTCGATGTCCGTACAGAGTATTAAGTTTTTTTTTTAACTTATTGATATATGAAATATGTATATATATATATATATATATATATATATAAATGTATATATATATATATGTATATGTATATGTATATGTATATGTATATGTATATGTATATATATATTTATGTATGCACGTATATGTATATGTATATGTATATGTATATATATATATATATATATATATATATATATATATATATATATATATATATATAATTATATATAAGTTAATATTATTTTGGATATTATGTTATTTGGTATTATTATTTTAATATTGTGGAAAATTAAATTCAGAATTGATAGATATATTTTCTGTAATATAATTTTAAGTGAATTATTTATAGGTATTGAATATAATTTTAATTTATAGCTATAATTATATTTTATGAATATAATTAAATTCTAGTTTGGGTGTTTTTCAGAAAAGCTTGTAGGTTTAGAGATTTTATATTTATGCTTGAAAACATTAGGAGAATTAATTCATATGTGAATTTATTGAAACTTATTGGACAAATGACAAAATTGATTTATTTGTATTAATATAGTTGTAATTCTTATTTTCTGAAAAATCTTTATTTGTAAGTTATTTATGCTATTGGCTATTTAAAGAAAGATTGCCTTTATTAGGATCTTGTGTAAATGGTGGGTGCAATCAAGCTTAATTTGTCCTATGGGACCCAAATGATGAGACCTCGGTGACTTGGGAGGATGCAACAAAGATGAGAGAGTTGTATTCTTATTTGTTTTAAGCTTCCAGGAGTAAGCCTAGTTCTGGGGGGGAGAATGTAGTACCCCTACCCATTTGAACTCATTAGACTCATATTTTATTATTTTAAGTGGATATATTACCATGATGTATTATTCAGACTTTTATGACATTATTTCATGATTTATCTGGATATGAGATGCAAAATTTATTTGCAGTATTTTAGTACTTGTGATTTATGGCATTTTATGGATTATTGCTATGTACTAACACTTTACTTTATCTATGCAATGTGGAACTATATGTTGTGTTTCAGAGTGTATTGGATGCAAGAGGACGATTTTACTTCACTCATTTCAGTGAGACAGGGAACGTTGTGATTCTCCTTAATCGATGTGTATGCCATGCTTTCTATATTGTATATATGCATGTGTGGTTCGGTGATGCAGGATATTGCAAGTACAAGTACCAGGCAGGTACAAGGTATTGTCTCAACCTGGCTTCACAGGTCTGAGCGTGCCTTATATTTTCCAATGGAAGTGGACGAGATAGTAGTTGACCCTATTTTACTCATTTACACTTGTGTGAGTGTCGTCAGTTGGTCATCCAGTCAGTTAGTTCGACCTTCGTATTTTGTCATTTGATCTTTTTATGAGTATTTGCTTGAGATTTGTTATGTTTGTGTGTTTTTATTAAGTTAAGTTGCAAGCTACATGATATTAGAAATATATTTTATTTAAATTTTAGTGAAAAATAAGTTAGATGGATTGCATTTATTGTTTCCTAGAATTTTAAATAAATAAATGAATAAAAGAATTAATTAGAAATTAAAGTATTGCTTTAATTTCTTTATTTAGAAAATTAATTAATTTGCATGAGAAAAGGAAAGAATGAATAATGATTTTTAATTATTGCATGTTAGCTTATCCCTTTGTTAGAAAATTGGAAAATAAAATAAAATTGGTTTTATTACAAAAGTTAGGTTTCTGGGAAAAAGATATTCAACCTAGAATTTTAGTTTTAAAAAAGAAATAGGTAATTATTTTAGGATACACAGGAGACAGGTCAGGAATTTAGGTGAAGAAATTTATCGGAAGCTTGTTGAAAAGATTAGGGCTATTCTACAAATTTCTTCCAGGAAATCTATACTAGGTTGGGTGGCTTCTTTTGATTGTTGTTTTAAGAAAATAATCGTATTTCTTCTATCTTTTGAATGATGTGTGTGTTAAGATGATTGTCATATCTTGTCTAATTAATTTTATTCTTAACTAAATTCCATACCTGAAGTTAATTTCTAGTTTAATGGAAAGAAGTTATTTCTGGGTGTTTGTGGATTAAATTTTGAGAAAATTAGGGAAAATTATTATGGCAAATTTTGCCAAGAATTTTGTTGTGCATGGAAATTACAAGATTTGGGAGGTATGGGATTTATTAGAGAAATCATTTCCTCTTGTGTTTTTTAATTCTGATATTGGTTATGATAATCTTTTATTTGTATCACTGGGAAATTGTTAATTACACTAGGAATAAATTTAATTATAAATTAAATATATTCGATTATTTATGTTTTGAAAAAATATTTTATTTAATTATAAAATATATATATATATATATATATATTGTAAAAGATTAAAATTCCGTAAAAATGAATTTATCAAAAAATTATTGTTTCATTCATGTCATTGGATTTACTGAAAAGAAATTAAATTTTAAAAAAATAAAAAATAAAAATTAAAAAATAAAATAAACCCTAGGTAGCATCTGCTATCGACGGTAGCAGTGCTAGATCCTACGGTAGCAGTGCTACCGAGCGGTAGCACCTACTACCATGCGGTAGCACCTGCTACCAATGGTAGTATATGCTACTGGCGGCAACATGGGCTATGATGGGTAGCACGGGCTACCGTGCATGGTACAGGGACAGTCAAATTTACCCTTTTCTCTAAAATTTCACTGTGCGGACCGAATAAAAAAGTTTTCGATGTCCGTGCAGAGTATTAAGTTTTTTTTTTTTTTAACTTATTGATATATGAAATATGTATAGATATGTGTGTGTGTGTGTGTGTGTGTGTGTGTGTGTCTATTTATATATAATTATATATAAGTTAATATTATTTTGGATATTATGTTATTTGGTATTATTATTTTAATACTGTGGAAAATTAAATTCAGAGTTGATAGATATATTTTTTGTAATATGATTTTAAGTGAATTATTTATAGGCATTAAATATAATTTTAATTTATAGCTATAATTATATTTTATGAATATAATTAAATTATAGTTTGGGTGTTTTTAGAAAAGCTTATAGGTTTAGAGATTTTATATTTATGCTTGAAAACATTAGGAAAATTGATTCATATGTGAATTTATTGAGCCTTATTAGACAAATGACAAAATTGATTTATTTGTATTAATATAGTTGTAATTCTTATTTTTTGAAAAATCTTTATTTGCAAGTTATTTATGCTATTGGGTGTTTAAAGAAAATATTGCCTGTATTAGGATATTGTGTAAATGGTGGGTGCAATCAAGCTTAATTTCGTTGCAATTCTGGTTGAGTTGTCAATGTGTCCTATGTTATTATATCTCCTTGGTCAGGTGTTGTTGTATAGCCTTATTGATGTGAGCCATTGTGTGTTTTTTTTCAAATGGTCAATCTTGGGTTAGTGATCATGTATCCTTCACCTGTGGTTTGCCAGGATTAGTTATGGTTGTCTATTTTGCCATAGAGTTCTCGTAGAGAGAGACCTTTCCTATTAGTGTCCTATGAGAGAGAGTGGCTTTCAAACGGGGGTCATTCCCAAAGTGGATGATAGGATAACCTGTCGAAAGTCAGTTAAAAAGTGATAACCTAATAATTGATTAGGGGGTGGGTAGAATAAATATTAATTAAGATAATATACCTCGTGCATAGGTGTAGTGCTTGTACAAGGCTCATAATGTTACGAGAAGGCCTGGAATGGCAAACTTACCACCTTGTCTTCATGAAAGGATTGGAAGGGTCCGCATGAGACTTAGTTGGAGCCGAAAGTCAGGAGAGGTTACTAGGATAGAGAGCTGGGACCTAGGAGGCCTACCATGGTAACCATCAAGCTATGAGATGACACTCTCTCCTTAGAGTCAATAGTATTTTGTGAGTTGAGTCACATGAATGTTTGTAGAGTCATGTAGTTCTTTCGTACTTGTCTTAATTTGCTTGCTTGAGGGTTTTCTACTATCTCCTAGCACGGTGGGGTGGTTCCATTTTGGGATCACATGGTCAAGTGGTAGTGCCACTTCCCATTAGATGTTTTGGATTGGATCTTCAGGCAAGGAAATGCTTTGCTGGTGTTTCTTGGTTCATGGCTCATGTACTAGCTCATGTTCGTGATCATTGTTCAGTTGAGACCTTGTGGTCATTGTATCAACTTTTATGTAACCTCGATATTGTAACTTTGTATCTATGGCATTTTTGGAAGCCATGTAATTATGGATATTGTAATAGTATGTCAGTGGAATGTATGTTAATTTAGTTGCTTTGATTTTATGTATAAATGTTTTATGAAAATTGAATGCATGGGAATACTTGATTCTTTCATTATGGAATTTAGATGTATGTGTAGTTTTGAACTTAAGAATTTACTTTATCTAATTAAATGGACAATTAGATTAACCATGGTGTTAATATAATCTATGATTAATCTTCGTTGGTAACCCTTAAGAAATCATGTGTTAGTCTTCTGTTGTGTTATTAGATGTGCAATGGGTATAATTAATGCACTTAATCTTTAAAAAAAAATTATTTCACCCTTTAGTTGCTTACTTGTCTTGTTTTCCTTTAGAGTTCCTAGCGGGGCATTACATTTGGTATCAGAGCTCAAGTTTCAACACTGGGTACTTTGTGTTTGTAGTGTGCCTTTCAATTGACCATCTTGCTTAGGTCATAATGTTTATATCTCTCTTGTCTTATCCTTACTATAGATCTGAACCGTTTTCTCTTTTATGGTACCAGGTCATGGCTAGGAAAGCTAGAGGAGGTGGCCATACGAGTGGTCTCAAAGGAGGCAAAGGTGGAGGATGGGGTCATGGTTCTGATCATCATAGTCCTTCACCACCACCCACTCATGTGAGTGTTGAGCCAGAACAATCCATTCATCATGAGCCAGAATAGTCCATTCATCAGAATTCTCAGCATGCAGGAGAGTAGGTTCCCAAAAGGGAAGAGCTGAGTTAGATGTTTCAGGAGGTTCTGGCTAGATTAGGCCAAAGGCTTGAGTTTGAGAAGCCCATTCATGCTCAATTTGAGGAGCCACATCAACAGGTTCAAGAGGAGAGAGAGAGGGAGAGATCACCCACGAGGAGGGAGATTCTAGTTGTCTGAGATCCACCTTCCTTGGGTCACATAAAGGACTTGATGAGGTCCAATCCTCCTTACTTTGATGGTATGGATACTGGTCTCGAGGCAGAGACCTAGCTCATCGGTTTGGACCGGTGTTTCGCTATGTTTCCTTACAGTAGAAACACCAAGGCAAGATGTGCTATTATGCATCTCAATAATTTTGCTTCAATCTGGTGGAGATTAGAGGAGGAGAAGATTGGTGTATGCATTAACACCGTTACATGGGAGCTATTTCTGGAGAGATTTAGGGCACGATTTCTCTCACCCTAGTGGAGGTAGACTCGAACAAATGAGTTCTACGCCTTGCATTAGTATGGGATGATAGTAGACCAGTATGAGCATAGGTTCTATGAGCTCAAACAGTATGTCAGGATTGGTAATGACAAGGCTATGATTGTCCAACATTTCTTAAGAGGTTTGAATGACCCCATTAGTGGAGGAGTGAGGGTGTTTGAGCCACCTTCAGTTGAGATAGTTGTGGCAAAATCTAGATTGGTTGAGTTGAACCTTAGCCATGCACTTGGTGGTCAGATAGGTGTGCAGATAGGGAGTGCACCTTCCAGTGGGAATATAGCTTAGGGAAATCATTCTTAGTCAGCTACACCATTTAGGACTCCTCAGACAACCACTAAGGGTGGACAACAGCAACAACAACCATCGAAACCAAAATAGTTCTAGGGTCAGCAAGGTGGCAACTCTCAATATAAAAAGAATAGGAGCTGGCAAAAGGGAAAATAGAGCCCTACAAGGTAGTCCTTGTAGAATGCATCTTACGCCCCTAGTCAGGGAAGTTTCCAGCAGTCTAGTGGGCCGACAGGTAATAGAGGAGCATGCTTCTCTTGAAGACAATTTGGTCACAGAGTTGTGCAGTGCCCTCAGCATTTACACAATATAGGTAGTTAGAGGCCAACAACATTTGAACCTATAGTAGGAGATGCATGGAGATCCCATAGAGTGTTTGTAGTGGTAGATGACTGCCAAGCTGATCATCAAGGTATAGTCATTGAGGTAGCATGTATGTTGCATATAATCCCTATCTCTATACTTTTTTATTCTGGTGCTTTAGATTCTTTCATTTCTTCATCCATTGTGGAGAGGTGTGGACTTATGTCTGCTAAGCAAGTGGATAGGTGGCAAGTAGAGTTGGCTACAGGTGTCTGTGTTTCTGTAGATGCTTTCATTCCTAGTTGTAAGTTGGACCTGGGAACCATAGTTACCTCTGTTGACCTTCAAGTTATTCCTTTGGGTTCTTATGGTGTTGTATTGGGGATGGATTGGCTATCATCTCACAGTGCTCGTGTGGATTGTCGCAAGAAGACAATGGAGTGTGTAGATGACCTTGGCAGAGAAGTGGAGATTGTTGGAGTCCAGAGGCTGATATCCCTATGTATGATCTCCGCTATGCAGCTTAAGCAGTGCATGCGTAGAGGGTGTCATCTTTTTGTAGTTACTCTTGAGGAATTGGATAAGTCAGAGAGTCGAGAAATCACTCTTGATAGTCACCCTATTCTAAGGGAGTATGCTGATGTGTTTCCATTCGATATTCTTGGTATGCCTCTGAAGTGGACATAGACTTTCGCATCGATTTGGTTCCTGGTGCAGAACCTATTTTGAGAGCTCCATATTGGATGACTACTCAAGAGTTAAGTGAGTTGAAATTGTAGATAGAAGAGTTGTTGGCCAAGGGATTCATTCATCCTAGTGTTTCCCCTTGGGGTGCACCTATTATCTTTGTTAAGAAGAAAGATGGTTCTCTTCGATCATGGATTGATTACCAACAGCTGAATAAGGTAACCATCCATAATAGATATCCATTGCCTTGTATAGATGACCTTTTTTATCAGGTTAAGGGATCCAAGGTGTTCTCTAAGATTGACCTGAAGTCTAGATACCATCAATTACACATTCAAGATGCAGACATTCATAAGATAGTGTTTCGTACTCGTTATGGTCACTATGAGTTCACAGTGGTGCCATTTGGGTCGATGAATGCACCTTCAATTTTCATGAGCTTATTAAATGGGGTTTTTTGCACCTACCTTGATCATTTCCTCATTGTATTCTTGGATGACATTTTGATTTATTTTAGATCTATGGAGGAGCATGAGGGTCACTTATGTCAGGTATTGCAGTGCTTGAGGGATAATCAACTTTATGCCAATTTGGTGAAGTGTGACTTCTTCCAGATTGAGGTGAGCTATCTTGGTCATGTGGTTTTGGGAGAAGGTATATCTGTGGATCCTTCAAATATCCAAGCCATTATTGATTGGCCAACACTGACCAATGTTTCAGAAGTTAGGAGTTTTATGGGTTTGGTTGGGTATTACCATCGCTTTGTTGAAGGCTTTTCTTGAATAGGACACCCGATTACTTCTCTTCAGAGAAAAGGGAAGAAGTTTGTTTGGTCAGAATAGTGTGAAGTAGCTTTTAGGACCTTGAAGGAACTCCTTGTCAGTGCTCCGATTTTGACAGTTTCTGATCCATCTAGAGATTTTATGGTATGCACAAATGCCTCTTTGGAAGGTATAGGTGCAGTACTTATGCAGGATGGACGTGTAGTTGCTTATGAGTCTCGCAAACTCAAGAACCATGAGTTGAACTATCCAGTTCATGATTTAGAGTTGGTAGTTGTAGTTTATGCTTTGGTTAGATGGTGACATTTTCTGTTAGGGAATCGGTTTGAGCTGCATAGTGATCACCACAGTCTATAGTATATATTCACGCAACTGAACTTGAATGCTCGACAGTGGAGATGGATGGAATTCTTCTGCGAGTATGATTTTGAGGTTCATTATATTTAGGGGAAAGAGAATGTAGTGGCAGATGCTTTGAGTCGTAGGTGGCATGAAGTTTCAGCATTGTCCCTTGGAGAAGATTTGAGAGAGAATTCCTGGAGTTCTCCATAGGATACTTCGTATCAGGATGTTAGAGCTGTGATAGAGTTTGAAAGGCCTTTAGAGGGTAGATTTTCTAGATATAACCTTGAGGCTGATGGACTTCTTCATCACCAGGGACAGAGCTATGTACCTCCTTTGGAGGGTCTTCATGTTTTCATCACGACTGGAGCCCATCGTGCACCTTATTTGGCACATCCAAGTGTTAAGAAAATGCACGCAGATCTTAGATAGATTTATCATTGGGCTGGTATGAAATGAGACATTTCTGATTTTGTGTCGAAGTGTTTAGAATGTCAGCGAGTGAAGGCAGAGCATCAGCACCCAGCAAGGCTTTTACAGCCTAATTTGGTACCGGATTGGAAATGGGATATCATTTCCATGGATTTCATTATTGGATTGTCTGTCTCTTCATGTCGTCATGATGCTATCATGGTCATAGTTGATAGATTGACTAAGGTTCTTCATTTTGTTCCCATTCGAGCTTCCTATATGGTAGTAGTGGTGGCACGAGTCTTCTTGGAAGATGTAGTGAGATTGCATGGGATTCTGAGGTGGATCATATTTGATAGAGATCCTTTCTTTACCTCAGTATTGTGGACCTCACTTTAGTATGCTTTGAGGACTTAGTTGAACTTTAGTTCAACTTATCACCTAGAGACAGATGGTCAGACAGAGCGAGTGAATCAGGTGTTAGAGGACATGCTTCACATGTATGTGATGGACCAACAGTTATGCTGGGATGACTATATCTATCTAGTGGAGTTTTCTTATAATAATGGATATCATAGCTCCACAGGCTTGTCCCCTTTTTAGGTATTGTATGGTTGTCCCTACCACACTCCTTTGAGTTGGGATCAGTTAGAGGATAGGGTGCTTATAGGACTAGATATTCTTCGGGAGATGGAGCAGCAGGTAGAGCAGATTCATGAGCATTTGGTAGCTGCATAGGATAGGCAAAAGAAGTATGCAAATGCTCATAGGGTGGATCATCAGTTTTTTTTTGGTGACCGTGTGTTCTTAAGAGTGCATCCAAAGAAGAGTCTGATCCATTATGGAAAGGGTTCTAAGTTGGTGCCTTGGTTTGTTGGACCTTTTGAGATCCTTGAGAGGATGGGACCTATTGCCTACCGTCTAGCCTTGCAACCGAGTCTATCCCACATCCACGATGTCTTTCATGTTTCAGTTCTTCGACCTTATCATCCTGATGTGACACATGTTCTTGATTGGAACTCTTTGTAGGTCGAGGACGGACAGCTTTCCATGGAGCCCATGCACATTCTTCAATGTCAAGATTTGATCCTTAAGGGTTGCACCATCGACCAGGTAAGGGTCCTATGGGACCCAAATGATGAGACCTCGGTGACTTGGGAGGATGCAGCAAAGATGAGAGAGTTGTATTCTTATTTGTTTTAGGCTTCCAGAAGTAAGCCTAGTTTTTTGGGGGAGATTGTAGTGCCCCTACTCATTTGACCTCATTAGACTCATACTTTATTATTTTCAGTGGATACATTACCATGATGTATTATTCAAACTTTTATGACATTATTTCATGCTTTATCTGCATATGAGATGCATAATTTATTTGCAGTATTTCAGTACTTGTGATTTATGACATTTTATGGATTATTGCTATGTACTAACACTTTACTTTATCTATGCAATGTGGAATTATATGTTGTGTTTTAGAGTGTATTGGATGCAAGGAGAAGATTTTCCTTCACTCATTTCAGTGAGATAGGGAACGTCATGATTCTCCTTCATTGGTGTGTATGTCGTGCTTTCTAAATTGTATATATGCATGTGTGGTTCGGTGATGCAGGATATTGCAGGTACAAGTACCAGGTAGGTACGGGGTATCATCTCCACCTAGCTTCAGAGGTCTGAGCGTGCCTTATATTTTCTGATGGAAGTGGAGGAGATAGTAGTTGACCCTATTTTACTCATTTACACTCATGTGAGTGTCGTCAATTGGTCATCCAGTTAGTTAGTTCAGCCTTCGTATTTTGTCGTTTGATCTTTTTATGAGTATTTGCTTGAGATTTGTTATGTTTGTGTGTTTTAGTGGATTTGATTAATTAATTAAGTTTATGGAGTTATCTCATAGTTTATTTATGTATGCATTGAGATTATAAATTTAATTAATTAAAAAAAGTTATTAAGTTGCAAGCTACATGATATTAGAAATATATTTTATTTAAATTTTAGTGAAAAATAAATTAGATGGATTGCATTTATTGTTTCCTAGAATTTTAAATAAATAAAAGAATAAATAAAAGGATTAATTAGAAATTAAAGTATTGCTTTAATTTCTTTATTTAGAAAATTAATTAATTTGCATGAGAAAAGAAAAGAATGAATAATGTTTTTTAATTATTGCATGTTAACTTATCCCTTTGTTAGAAAATTGGAAAAGAAAATAAAATTGCTTTTATTACTAAATTTAGGTTTTTGGGAAAAAGATATTCAACCTAGAATTTTAGTTGTAAAAAAGAAATAGGTCATTATTTTAGGTTACATAGGAAACAGGTCAGGAATTTAGGTGAAATAATTTATTGGAAGCTTGTTGAAAAGATTAGGGCTCTTCTGCAAACTTCTTCCAGGAAATCTATACTAGGTTGGGTGGTTTCCTTTGATTGTTGTTTTAAGAAACTAATCATATTTCTTCTATCTTCTAAATGATGTGTGTGTTAAGATGATTGTCATATCCTGTTTGATTAATTCTATTCTTAGCTAAAGTCCATACCTGAAGTTAATTTCTAGTTTAATAGAAAGAAGTTATTTTTGGGTGTTTGAGGATTAAATTTTGAGAAAATTAGGAAAAATTATTATGGCCAATTTTGCCAAGAATTTTGTTGTGCATGGAAATTACAAGATTTAGGTGGTATGGGATTTATCAAAGAAATCATTCCCTCTTATTTGTTTTTATTCTGATATTGGTTATGACAGTCTTTTATTTGTATCACTGGGAAATTGTTAATTACACTAGGACTAAATTTAATTATAAATTAAATTTATTGGGTTATTTACGTTTTGGGATATTATTTAATTTAATTATTATATATATATATATATATATATATATATATATATATATATATATATATATATATATATATATATATATATATATATATATATATATATATATATATATATATATATATATATATATATATATATATATATATATATATATATATATATATATATATATATATATAGTAAAAGATTAAAATTCTGTAAAAATGAATTTATCGAAAAATTATTGTTTTATTCTTTATTGAAAAGAAATTAACTTTTAAAAATATTAAAATAAAATAAAATAAATTAAATAAACCCTAGGTAGCATAAGCTACGTATGGTAGTAGTGCTAGATCCTACGGTAGCAGTGCTACCGACGGTAGCACATGCTACCAACAGTAGTATATGCTACCGGCGACAGCATGGGCTACCGTGCATGGTACAGGGACAATCAAATTTGCCCTTTTCCCTAAAATTTCGCTATGCAGACTGAATTAAAAAGTTTTCGATGTCTGTGCAGAGTATTAAGTTTTTTTTTTTTTACTTATTGATATATATATATGTGTGTGTGTGTGTGTGTGTGTGTGTGTGTGTATATATATATATATATAAGTTAATATTATTTTGGATATTATGTTATTTGGTATTATTATTTTAATACTGTGGAAAATTAAATTCAGAGTTGATAGATCTATTTTCTGTAATATAATTTTAAGTGAATTATTTATAGGTATTGAATATAATTTTAATTTATAGCTATAAATATATTTTATGAATATAATTAAATTATAGTTTGGGTGTTTTCAGAAAAGCTTATAGGTTTAGAGATTTTATATTTATGCTTGAAAACATTAGGAAAATTAATTCATATGTGAATTTATTGAACCTTATTGGACAAATGACAAAATTGATTTATTTGTATTAATATAGTTGTAATTCTTATTTTCTGAAAAAAATTTATTTGCAAGTTATTTATGCTATTGGGTGTTTAAAGAAAATATTGCCTGTATTAGGATATTGTGTAAATGGTGGGTGCAATCAAGCTTAATTTCGTTGCAATTCTGGTTGAGTTGTCTATGTGTCCTATGTTGTTATTTCTCCTTGGTCAGGTGTTGTTGTATAACCTTATTGTTGTGAGCCATTGTGTGTTTTTGTTCAACTGGTCAATCTTGGGTTAGTGATCATGTATCCTCCACCTGTAGTTTGTCAGGATTAGTTATGGTTGTCTGTTTTGCCATAGAGTTCTCGTAGAGAGAGACCTTTCTTGTTAGTGTCCTATGAGAGAGAGTGGCTTTCGAGCAGGGGCCGTTCCCGAAGTGGATGACAGGATAACCTATTGAAAGTCAGTTAAAAAGTGATAACCTAATAATTGATTAGGGGGTGGGTAGAATAAATATTAATTAAGATAATGTACCTCGTGCATAGGTGTAGTTCTTGTACATGACTCATAATGTTACAAGAAGGCCTGTAATGGTAAACTTACCACATTGTCTTCACGAAAGGATTGGTAGGGTCCGCATGAGACTTAGTTGGAGTCGGAAGCTGGGAGAGGTTACCAGGATAGAGAGCTGGGACCTAGGAGGCCTACCATGGTAACCATCAAGCTATGCGATGACACTCTCTCCTTACTGTCACTAGTATTTTGTGAGTTGAGTCACATGGATGTTTGCGGAGTCATGTAGTTCTTTCGTACTTGTCTTATTTTTCTTGCTTGAGGGTTTTCTACTATCTCCTAGCACGGTAGGGTGGTTCCATTTTGGGATCACATTGTTGGGTGGTAGTGCCACTTCCCATCAGATGTTCTAGATTGGATCTTTAGGCGAGTAAAGGTTTCACTGGTGTTTCTTGGTTCGTGGTTCATGTACTAGCTCATGTTTGTGATCATTGTTCAGTTGAGACCTTGTGGTCATTGTATCAACTTTTATGTAACCTCGATATTGTAACTTTGTATCTGTGGCATTTTTGGAAGCCATGTAATTATGGATATTGTAATAGTATGTCAGTGGAATGTATGTTAATTCATTTTCTTTGATCTTATGTATAAATGTTTCATGGAAATTGAATGCATGGGAATACTTGATTCTTTCATTATGGAATTTAGATGTATGTGTAGTTTTGAACTTAAGCATTTACTTTATCTAATTAAATGGACAATTGGATTAACCATGGTGTTAATATAATCTACAATTAATCTTCATTGGTAACCCTTAGGAAATCATGTGTTAGTTTTCCATTGTATTATTAGATGTGCAATGGTTATAATTAATGCACTTAATCTTTAAAAAAATAAAAATTATTTCACCCTTTAGTTGCCTAGTTGTGTTGTTTTCCTTTAGTGTTCCTAGCGGGGCATTAAAATATTCATATGTTAAATAAAATACTTGAAGGAACTACTGAAGAAATTTGGTATGAAAAACTCTAAACTGGTATGTACTCCTATGACTACAACTGATAAATTGACATTGAAGGATGATTCAACTCTTGTTAATCCAACAAGATACAAATCTAGGATTGGAGGTTTACTATATTTGACACAAACCAGACCTAATATAATGAATGCAGTATGTATTGTTTCAAGATTTCGGAGTAATCATAAAGAAAATCATGAATCAGCAGTAAAAAGATTTTTCGATATCTACAAGGCACAACAAATCTTGGTTTATGGTATCCTAAAGATGAAATTTTTTATTTATGTGCATACACTGATACAAATTGGGTAGGAGATGTAGATGATAGAAAGAGTACCACTGGCAGAGTATTCTTTCTTGGTAGTAGATTGATTTCATGGATAAGCAAGAAACAGAGTTGTACATCATTATCAACAACAAAATCAGAATATGTTGCAACAACAACTAATTGTACTCAGGTATTATGGATTAAGGAAATGTTGAAGGAAATAAAGGTAAAATGCAAAGAACCTATAATCATTTATTGTGATAATTCAGCAGCAATTGATATATCAAAGAATCTGATATTTCTCTCTAAGACTAAGCATGTTTCTATCAAATATAATTTTTTGAAAGAGAATGTTGAAGCAAAAGAAGTAAGATTAGTTTATGTAAATACTAAAGAGAAGATTGCAGATATCTTTACAAAGCCTTTTCCTAAGGAAACCTTTAAATATCTCAGAAAGAAGCTTGGGGTAATACCCTCATCAATAGAGACTTAAAAAATTGGAGTTTGGCATCAAACCGACAGAAACTAATAAAAAAATCTTTTTCCAGCTTTGATGGAGGAGAGCTACTTCTCAGTGGGAGTAGTTGGTTGTATGTTCTAGTATTTTTTTTTATTGCTTTGGAATTTGATGTCAAAGGGGGAGAGAGATCGATTGAAAAACATTCTTGGGAGAGAGATCTATGAGACATTATTCATTGGGGGAGAGATATATATTCTTTGTATTTCGATTTTGATTTCTGGTATTGATCTATTCTGGAGATTGTTGGTTTTTGTTTTTTGGCATTCTGCTTTGACACTTAGATGTTTTTCCATCTAGTGTTGCCATCAATGCCAAAGGGGGATATTGTTGGTATTATGGATGTGTTGCATTTGTTTTTTCATTGATGTCAACACTTATCCTTATGGAGATCTACATTGTTGATTTGACACTATGGTTATATTGGTTTACTGTTGAACTGACACATTGTGCTCACCAGTAAGGTTAGTGACTTATGCACAATCACCGGTATATGCTCACTGATAGGTTATATGGTTCACCGAAACTGATGATGACTTTTTATTGTCATGCCTATGAAGTGTGATACCTGCAGCTACAACACAAAACACTCAATAGATCATTACAAGCATGGTTAGCTATAATAAGCAAGCAAAGATGAACCATGGCAAAGTGACCTATCACCTCCTAAGAGATGCAAGTATGGATTTGATCTCAGATCTAGATAAGCAATCCTAGTGACTTGACTACACCTAGACAGAGGATTTGAAATGATGATAATATGCAAAGATGAGACTGATTATGCTAGATAATGATCAAATTAAGCTAATGCAATATGCAATTTCCTATAACAATGATGCTCAAATAATATGCCTATAATAAAAATACATAAGATGAAATGAGATGGGATCCTTTGTGCTCCAAAATGGGGGAGATTTATAGGATTTCCAAGGCCAAGGGTGAGGTGGCAGGAATCAATGGTTAAGATTGAATCTGAAGATATCAAGGGTGAAATTGGAGGAGGTTAGAGGAGAGGTTGGAGGAAGAGACACTTGTCATCTCTGTGGTGACATGTGTCAAGGAGCTTTGCTCATAAAAGGGCAAGTGTCCAGAGAGGAGACATGTGGCCAAAGTGCCATGTGTCTCAAGGAGAAAATATCCACACCATAGGAGGTTAGGATAAGGAGGTTAGAATGGACAAGATAGGATAGGGTTGGTTAAACCCTAGGTTAGGTGGAATGGGTTAGGTTAGAGGGATGATTAGGTTAAGTGGTTAAAAGTTAGGAGGCATGTGGGTAATTTGAATTTAAAAATTCAAATAATAAGAAAAGACTAATTAATTCTCAACAACTCATAAATTGATTTGTTTTGATTAATTAGAGGATTAGAAGGAATGAATTTAAATGGGGGGAGAAGATTAATTAATTTGAATTAATTAATCAAAGGGGACTATTGAAATGAACCTATTAAATAAATCCTTAGATTTATTAATAAGTAGATGAAAGGGAGAATTTAATCAAATTGCTAATGAATTCAATTAAATAGGGAGGGAGATTAATTAAATAATTGCTTATTTAATTAATTAATAAGTAGATGAAAGGGAGAATTTAATCAAATTGCTAATGAATTCAATTAAATAGGGAGGGAGATTAATTAAATAATTGCTTATTTAATTAATTATCTTTAGACCATTTTTAGGTGTATACATTTTGCCCCTCTTTGAAGCGAGGTGTGATGATGCTTTGATTCAAAGAATAATCTCATTTTGATAATGATATTAGTTTGATAGGATGCCCTAGCTATTGATTGATAAATTTTAATATGATGATGCCCCCTCGGGAGATCAATTGAGATAATTGACCTTTGGAGTTTTGTGAATTTTTGTGAAATTGATATCCCGATTATAAATGATTTGATTTCTACAAGTGTGGTTGATGAAAATGTGAGTTCTACGATTACGATGATGTGGTTTTTGATTATTGATTAGATTGATAAGATCGAGATTTAGGCTGGTTTTAGGAATGACACCTCCTATATAAGACAAAGATGATCAAAGTGTCTAGTTTCAAGAACGATATATCCTATATAAGACCTAATCAAAACATCTAGTTTCAAGAAAGATACATCCTGTATAAGACATGATAGAATCAATTAGATGTGATTGATTGATCGAATTGATAAGGTTGATTGGATAAAGAACTGACAGTTTGTTGATATCAAGTTGTAGGAATATTTGGATATACTTATGTTGGTTCTGTTGAGAGGGTAGCATAAGATTTTTGTTGGGTCGACAATATCTGGAGAAAAATGAGTCATCAGTCTGGTTGCATATATACTTGTGAACATACCTTGATTATTTCTGTGATAGATTTAACCTTGGATAAAATGAGCATGTGGGATCCCATGCAAGAATGAAATGTAAGCTAAATGCAAAGCTACGACCAGACCAATCATTGGATTATTGTTTTTTGTCATTATTGAGATTTTTAAAATGTGGGAAGTGAGTGCAAACATCAATGCTATAATTAAACCATGATAACCCGAGCACTACTTTCCTAGATTTTGATATGGCAAGTTAGTACAAGCATCAAGGTATAATTGAACCGAGATGACTTGAGTGCTGCTTGCATAAAATGGGCAGTATTAATCATTTCAATACGCAAACCAGAAATATCTTCAATGATAATTTGATGATCATGTCCTTAGACAAATTTGCACATACTAATGATTAATTTATAGACAACAGATAAGAAAAATATCATGTTCCTTCCTTGTTCCTCTAGTCAAAGACATCCTGGAGTCACTCAGAAATCATGATAGTGAAAATCAAGATAGAAAAGTTGAACAATCATATTAAAATCATTATCCAAAAGATATCATCCATTTGAAAAGTGTGTGATGTTCTTAGACTGACTTTGTGATAGTTTGATGGTTGATAATTTGGTCTTGTGTTCAATGTTGGATGTGTCTCAGTGTTTGCTTGATAAGAGTTGTCTAACTGTTGTTCTTCCTGTTTGATTAATCTCAAAAAAATAAAAAAATTTGCCCCCAACTAGGTGTAGGATTTTGCCCCAAGCCTAGAAACAAATTCATTATGATATACCCAATGATCCAAACCATGGCGAGAAGCCACCCAGGATGCCTGCGTATGTACAAAACTTTATTAAGGATATGAACAACGGTGATGAAAAATGAATGAATGCAAGCAGAAGGATGCATGAACTAATAGATGGAAGAGCTAGTGGACAGATAAGTCTTGTTTTCTAGGTTTTCACTATCTATTTTTATTGCACTTTTTCTCATATTTGATTTTTTTGGATTTTCTGCTTTTTCACCCTTTTTTTGGATTTTTTTTCTTTTTCAATTTTTTTTGGATTTTTCTACTTTTCAGACATAAATTTTTTTCAAATGCATGCTATTGATAGGTTCTTTGAGCTGATCTTCATCCTGTGTTGATAGCCGATATGCTCCTGACCCAAAAACTATTGTGATCACAAACAGACCTAACTAGTTTGGTTCGAACTTTCCTTTCTTTTCTCGATCTTCCTGGTTGCATGGATTTTCCTTTAGTACTAGTTCCCCAACTTGAAAGACTCATGGTTGTTACCTTGTCATTCATCCCTCATAACAAGAGTGAGTCACCTTGCAAAATTTTTAGTTGAGTCCTTTTCTCCCTCTTTTTCTGGAATCTTGTTAAAAGTTCGTTGGTTCAATCCCTAATCCTCCTATAAATCGTTTCTAAATCCTTAGCATTACATTTCAATGGTCGGTTTGAACCTCATGAGCCCCTCAAACCATCCTGAAAAGAGTTCATAGTGTTCATTTAGGTACCACAGGTTCTAAGTTGTGCCTAAGACATTTTCAGGTTAACATTCATATCAAGTGTTTTGTAGCAGCTCTATTTCACAGTCATGGATGATGTTTCATATACTCTTTCTCTAGACTGTGAACCGTTTGAACCTAGTTCAAATAGTTCAGTGATGTTCAAAATGTTTGATTAAATTCAAAGGTTCAATGCACAACCAAAATGGAAAGGCAAAGCAACCAATGAAGCATATGGGTGTAGTTTGTGTTTTTGAACCTTGTAGTTTCAAGATTCAAGCTCTGCAAGTATGATAGAGTTTGAGCAGTTCAACTATTCCCCAAGTACAAATGGTTCGACAGGGCCAAGTTCAAAAGTTGTCACGATAAGACAACTGAAATACTTCAGATGGATTTAAATCCCATATGATTTATCATTGTTCATCTCGACTATATCTATAATTATTAGAATTCATAGAAGGTCGATTCTAATTTCAAAGAAATTAGTGTGCTTGAGAGCAGAAGATGTGAAAATCACAGAGAACATTATTTTGACAAGTCTGATTTTATGATAGTCATATAGACCCACACATAGTAGCACATATCATTTTACTCAGACATTATTTTTGAAATCGCTTCGGTCAGAATGTAGAAAACTAGGTTATGACCAACATATCCAAACTAGAGAAAGATCCAACGGTGAAAACAAACGTTATGGCACCTGCACCGAGATAGATTTTGATTGACAAATATTTTTCAGTCCGCCCAACATAAAAAATATTTTCATTTTGGGATAAAATGTAGTACCCCTACCCTAATCAATTTCTAATCTTGGTTAGTTTATCATAATATAATTTTATAGTCAAATGTTTGATTTAATGCATATTTGTCAATGTGGTTTTCGCACCAGTTTGTATGCAAGTTATTAATCCTCCTATTTCGTGTTATGATCTCGAGCTAACGCTTTCATTAAGTTTATAGATGTATGCATGTATGACTCTTGGTTGCAAGAAATTTCAGATACAACTCCGCATGAGTGTGAGGTTCATCTTCACTTGGATTTGCAGGTTTGAGTGTACCTCTTTAATCCTTAGAGTTGGATTAGGTGGCCATAGGACCCTAGTTGACCATAGTCGTGCTCAAGTGAGCATCGTCAGTCGCCATTGGTATTCCCTTTTTGTTTGGGTTTGTGAGTCGTCTGTCTAGTTGACTTTCTTGGTTTGCGTGCTTGGTGTGTATTGTTAAATTGATTAATTAGTCCTTAGTATTTAATTTGATTAAATATGTGTTTGTGCATTAAAGATTAATGGACTAAATTAATCGGGATTTCGTTATGTGATTTATCGTTAATTTGAATTGCTCGATTTAAATTGGGAGCAAGTTCAATTAAATAGTTAATTTTAATATTAAATTTGTTATGTTTATGTCTTCGAAAAGGAAGATTTAAATTTAATTGCAATAGAATTAATTTAATCTTTTGGCATTTTTGTAATAGAAAGGTTAAATTTCAGTTGAGCGAGAAAATCAATTTTAAATGGGAAAAGCAATTTAATTTGTTGATATAGTTGGAAAATAGTAATTTTGGGAATTATTTTTAAATAAAAATTTTAACTCCAAAAAATGAAATTTTGGTCAACTCATCCTTATAACCTAGACTTTTGGAAAATTTTGGAGGATGGATATTTTTTTTGGAAAAATGTTTGTTGGAAAAATATTTTTGGAAGAAAATTTGGGGGTTTGGAGGAGGAGAAATTTCTTGAGCCTACAGGTTGGGCTCCTCACTAAATATTTTCCAGGATTGCTATAAGAGGTAAGATTCTAGTTTATACTTTGGTTCTTTGCTTATCAAAAATTGTTTTGGATTTTGAGGAAATCTGTTTGTGGAGATTAAAAATAAATAAAAATCTCAGCTATTGGGGAAAAATGATACAATTGTGTTTGTAATTCCCATCCAATGCCTTCTTGTTCTATTTCCATTTCAATTCTAGATTATGGTTGCTCTGGCTGTTTTTAAAATTAAAAAAAAAAACTTGAGAATGGCTGTTCTTCAATGAAATTTGTTAAAATTCTAAGTTAATGCTTTCACATTGAAGTTTTAATTAGAGATATCTACCTGTTGGTTGATATATGAATGTTAATCAATCTTATTTGGCCAATATGCTGTTGGTTTTGGAGAAATTTTTCCCCTTTCCTGATCTGGGTATTTTAAAATTTCAATGGGAGAATAAAATTTTTTTATTTTATTTTATTTCAGTCTCTGTGAGACTGTGTTTTTTTGTTGCTGTGTATGAAATTCTTTTCTAACATCAATTTTAAAAAAATAAAATAAAATAAAATAATAATAAAATAAAAAAAAATGTTGGCATCTTATTGAGGGAGCTGCGTATCCCAATGGGATAGCAGCGCACCCCAAGGGGTGCTGTGTGCTTCCCTTTGGGAACAGCAGTGCTCCCTTTGGGGAGAGTTGTGTGCTCCCTTGGGAAGCAACGCTTCCCCTTGGGGGGTTGTGTGTGCTTCCCATGGGGACCACGTGGGGTCCACGTAGAAACCCCCCCCCCCCTTTTTTTTAATTTGTATTTTTTTTATTATTATTATTTTTTTAGTTAAAAAAAATAAGTTAATAAATAAATTTATTAGTTTAAAAGTCTTTTTTTTTATAAAGTGATTAATCAGTTATTAATTAATATTAATATATATTTATCAATGGGAATAAATGTATATATGCTGATGAATATTTAATTAGATTATTATGCAAGATTAAATATTAATTGTGTATATTTTGGGAAGATGAAATATTGGTTATATTGGAAAAATTTTCGAGATAAAACATACTTTATTCAAGAATATATATTGTTTGAAGATTTTAATGATATAGGCCATCTGGAAATGTTAGAAATGAATATTTAAACCTTGGACATTATGAATTTAAACGATGTGCTTTTGGAAATTTAGTTAAGTATCATTTGGCAAAATTGTTTAATTACTGATAATCTCATTTAGTAAAATGAATGGTTAATTTATATTTTTCCTCTGTTTAAGAAATAGACAATGGTACTATTGCAAATTGTGATATTGTATTCACCTTGCAATGATGATTTCCTACTAGTGTATTTTTGGAAACATAGATCATGTAGAAAACTTGATCGACCTTTATTGGTTTAATCAATATGAGAAAATATTGTCTTTTCCGGTTATTGCCTATGTGAGTTTAATTTCTGTATTCACTTTTGCTTAAGTAATGGCAAGTCGTGCTTGTTTGATAGGTCCCTGTCATATGGATTTAATTTGACTATTGTTTTGTGGTGGTGTCGTAGTTGGTCATATCCTTGGTGTGGGTGTCGAATGATGAGTTGTGGTTGACCATAGTTGGTCGGGTTTCTGGTTAGAGTACCGTCAGTAAGTGTACATCCCTTGAGTCATGTTTGACCAGATGGTTGTTCCCTCCTTTTTGAACTCCGTTCATCTGACCATGTGTATTCCTTGGTTTTTGAGTTCGTTCGAGTTTAGTCTAGTGTCGTATGGGAAAGTGGCTCTCGATTGGGGGTCACGCCCAAAGTGGCTGCTGGGTAACCCATCGAAAGTGAGTCTAATAAGTGATAACCTATCAGTAGACTAGAATGTAATCTCTAAGTAAGATAATTGTGCCTCACACATGTGACGAGTGCTAACACAGACTCGACATGCTGTGAGAAGGCCTGAAATGGCAAACCATTATCCTTGTCTTCACGAGAGGATGTGTGGGTCCACATAAAGCTTGGATGGGCCAGAGGTTTGGATTAGGTTGCCAGGGTAACCCAGTGTATGGGGTCAGAACCTATGAAGACCTGCCATGGTAACCATACCAGGTTGTGTGATGACACTTGTCCCTACGTTCGCTAGTGTGTTGTCGTTTTGTCCTGTTAGGAGCACGTTTGTGGGTCACCCTATTGTCCTTTCCCTTGTGAGTATCAGTTTCATGTTAGACCTTGGGTGGTGATGGCTCAGTGTTGTGGATGCTCTTCTGGACTTTTGTTTTAGCTTTGATTTTTGTTCAGCTGGATCCTTTCCTTTTCAAGGATCGTTTATTATTAATTGACCAATGCGATCGCTTGTATATTGTTTATGTTTCGCCTTGATGGCTGGATTGGAAATTATGAGAACTTCATGTATTCTTAACTTTATTATTATCAAAGGGGTCTTGTAGTTTAGCAAACCCAGAGATGTAGCCCTTTAGGGGTGAACTCCGAGATCATTATGGTGTTATGTGATGTTATTCTCTTATGTTTCCCTTATTCAACTTTATCATGTATGAATAGCTTATGTTAGAATGTATAAGTGGATAAAATGGAATTAACTTTATATGCTTATATGTAGTCCTTTCTTGAATGCCATTTTGATCGAATGCATAAGTGGTTTAGATGAGATTTATCGTAGATGCATGTATGCAATTGTCTTTTATAATGCAATAAATTGCTATATGAAAGAATGTAATTTAGAGTAATGGAATATATTCAGTTGTTGTTAAGGAAATTAACTATGCTTGAAAAGATCTCATATGGTTATGTTGAAATTCTAGTGTGCTAGAATATTAGATGTATGGCTTGTATTTTAATGAAAAGCTTAAATGAAGATTATGAATAGATCTTAATGGATGAATCTTTGCTTGTGATTTATATTTCCATCTTTTGAAAGAAATTATCTTGATTAAGAATTATCTCATTATTAAGATAATCATCTTATTGGATTAATTGTGTGAGTTAAGTGAATTGTGAAATTTAAGTAATCTCATTGGGAAACTCTTTAGGTGTTAGTTGATGTCTTCCACTATGTTATCTGAATCTTTGATATCTTGTTGTATCTTAATGTGGTGTAACTTTAAAAAAAAATAAAAAATTCATTGCACTCTATTCTTGTGTTTTGGCTTAATCCCTTCGGGGTTTCCTAGCGGGGCATTACATAAAATATTCAAGTGCCACCTATCCAAATATTCTTATAAACTTTAGAGAATTATATTTCTAATGTTTATAAATATTTCATGCTATAAATATGAGTAATGGGGAAAGTGAAAAACATAAGTTAAAAGGTTTTTCAAGATTCAGTTATAAAACTAAATAAAGATCTTATGTAGCTATTTATTGTGAAAGGATTGAAGGAGGCGGGGTTCTTCTTCTTTTCTTTTTTGTCAGTAGCTTGTGGATGAGGGGGAGTAGTTTTTTATTTGTAAGGAAGGAGTTGAATATTTTCTAAGCAATGTTTTGTACATAAAATATCAATCTTTGAGTTGATTTTCAGACATGAATAGAATGTAGATGATATCTTCAATCTTTGTGTTGTTGATATTCTTCTCATGACTGTAGTTGGACTTTGAGCCTTTGCAGTTGTTTATTAATGTCTTTTCTTCTATAATTGATTGTGTATGTGGATTTATTACAGGACTATGTGCTTGAAAGTAAGCCATATTGGAGAAACAACATTCTCTGTTAGTTTTTAGTCCAAATGTTATCCATAAGTGTAGACATTTAAACTTTGATTTAATGGTCTTGATTTATATCTATTTTGTAAATATTTGGCATTCATTTTCATGGCTATGGATGAATGTTATTTTCTTTTATTGCTTTCTGGTTAAAAGCATATTAGCAATTTAATTCCTTGTAAATCTTCTAAGAGGGAGATGTACCTCTCAATTTAGAGGAAGATTATCACTTCAATGATAATCTATCCAACTGTTAGTTCTTTTTGTCCTTCATTTTGGGCATTTTGTGTTTATTTATATAGTTATTTTAGAAGGACAAATCTATTCACTAACAGATTTTTGGTGACTCTGCTGGGGATTCAAAATCAAAGATTAGTGCATTTTGTTTCCTCAGATTTTTAGATTTATCTCTATTCAGGAGATTGGCGGCTTTATATATAAACATCATACTCAAGACAAGAGCAATGAGAAAAGGGAAAATACTAGATCCTTCAATCTTGGAAATTATTGCAATAGATGATAAAGTACTGCATGACTTCTTGGAGCATTACACAGAAAGTATTTCTCGTGCTGTTAGAAATAATATAAGTGTGGAAGATGATCATGCATCCACTCTTCTATAGAGAACCCTTTGCATCAGATTTCACAAATTGAAAGAATTGAAAGAAAAGACATGGTTGTTGCATGACTACGAAGAAAGGGTATCCCAATTGAAAGAAAAATTAAAATTTGATGATGATGAGGCTCCAATCATCTCAATTTCATCTCACTCCTACAATTATGTTGTCATGAATGAGCGAGAAGTTCAACAAGAAATAGTTCAGTCTCATGCAAGTTAGACAATGGTAAGTGAGAATAATCAAGACAACATTAGAGAACCTACGAGCTTGAATGAAAAAGGCTTTTTGATAGTATGAAAAGTTATCTTGTTCCAAAAAGTATAAATGATGAACATTTTTAGATTTACATGCAACCAGAGTATGAAGCTTTCAATCTTATACATGAAGTTGATGAAAATAATTCTTTATGTTTAAAAGTTTGTGATGAGTCCTTCGTAGAATCATTTCATTTTGAAAGTAAAGCAATATTATGTCTTCCTAATGAAGATTGTGTTCCCAAAAAGGTGGAATCATGTCTTGGTAAAGATGTTTCCCATTCTAAAAATTTGACTGAAAAAGAAAATTCAGAAGTCAAACAAAATAATGGTCAAACTAAGGAAGTGTTGTAGTCCCAAGAACCATTGGCCGGTTTGGATAGTACTTCTTTTTGTGAAGAAGAGATCATAGAGAAGTTCTTGTCATCCATTGAAGAAGGGGATTTCAAGGAGAAAGATTCAGGTATTAATTTATTTCATGCATTAAGTTTGGATAGGGAATTTGTAGATTTAATCTCTGTAAAAGATGTTGAAGTTGTTTTAGCTAAGTTGGACCCCATGCATGATGAAGTGTCTCTCGATTCCGAGGTTAGTTCAAATACTAAAAATTATTTTAAGAATGATGGTCTTAATAGTGGTGATTGTGAGAATGATGCAACTTTTTCCCTACAAATTTCTGAGCATTACCTTTTTTTAGCCAGAAATAGAACATTATTTGAGAAGTATTGTGCAGATGTTTCCAAAAAATTCAGAAGTTCATGATGAAACATGGATTTTTGGGCATGAATGTGTGTTCAGAAAGTTCTTGCATATTGTTAGTTTGGTGTTCAGCATTGAAGAAGTTACCAGAAGAGCATGGTTTTGGGTTCCTTCATTTGAACACAAGCCATTTTTCAGAAAGGATCATTCTTCTCCCAACCGGTGGATGGTTTTGTGTAAGAATTTTTTGGACCCAGTTCTCATGGTGGGATTTTCCTATCTATATATTTTTGTAAATAATTTTTTTGGTGTGACCTAGGTATAGCTTGTCTTGATTTTCAGCCTTGGTTTAGTTTGGGTTTTGGCTTGTTAGTTTTTCCTTGTTGCCTCTTCCTTCGTTTGCAAGAAGCTCCCTATGCTTTGTTTTTCTTGATTTTATTTCCCAATGGCTAGGCATTGATCTCTCCCAAAGACATTCTGGATTCTCCTAGTACTTTACAGTCTTGGTCCCCAGTCAGAGCCAATGTTACCTTGTTATTCGTCCCTCATAACAAGAGTGAGTCTCCTTGCAAAATTTTTAGTTGAGTCCTTTTCTCCCTCTTTTTTCGGAATCTTGTTAAAAGTTCATTGGTTCAATCCCTAATCCTCCTTTAAATCATTTATAAATCCTTAGCATTACATTTCAATGGTTGATTTGAACCTCATGAACCCCTTGAACCATCTTGAAAAGAGTTCATAATGTTCATTTAGGTACCGCAGGTTCTAAGTTGTGTCTAAGACATTTTCAGGCTAACATTCATATCTAGTGTTTTGCAGCAGCTCTATTTCATGATTGCAGATGATGTTTCATAAAAATTTTCTTCAGATTGTGAACCATTTGAACCTAGTTCAAACAATTCAGTGATGTTCAAAATGTTTGATGAAATTCAAAGGTTCAACACTCAACCAAAATGGAAAGGCAAAGCAATCAATGAAGCATATGGGTGCAATTTGTGTTTTTGAACCTCGCAGGTTCAAGGTTCAAGGTTCAAGCTCTGCAAGTATGATAGAGTTTAAGTAGTTCAACTGTTCCCTAGGTACAGATGGTTCAACAGGGCCAAGTTCAAAAGTTGTCATGATAAGACAACTCAAATACTTTAGATGGATTTAAATCCCATATGAATTTGTTCATCTTGGCTATATATATAATTATCAAAACCTATAGAAGGTCGATTCTAATTTCAAAGAAATCAGTGTGTTTGAGAGCAGAAGATGTGAGAATTACTGAGAACATTATTTTGACAAGTCTGATTTTATGACAGTCATATAGACCTGCACACAGCAGCACATATCTTTTTACTCAGACATTATTTTTGAAATCACTCTATTCAGAATGTAGGCAACTAGGTTACGACCAACATATCCAAAATTGAGAAAGATCCAATGGTGAAAACAATAGTTACGGCCCCCGCACCGAGACAAATTTTGACTGTCACAAATATTTTCAGTCTGTCCAGCATAAAGAATATTTTCATTTTGGGATAAAATATTCAAGTGCCACCTGTCCAAATATTCTTATAAACTTTAGAGAATTATATTTCTAATGTTTATAAATATTTCATGCTATAAATAAGAGTAATGGGGAAAGTTAAAAGCATAAGTTAAAAGTTTTTTCAAGATTCAGTTATAAAATTGAATAAAGATCTCATGTAGCTATTTATTGTGAAAGGATTGAAGGAGATGGGGTTCTTCTTCTTTTCTTTTCTGCCAGTAGCCTGTGGGTGAGGGGGAGTAGTTTTTTTATTTGTAAGGGAGGAGTTGAAGCTTTTCTAAGCAATGTTTTGTACATAAAATATCAATCTTTGAGTTCATTTTTAGACATGAGTAGAATGCAGATGATATCTTCAATCTTTGTGTTGTTGATATTCTTCTCATGACTGTAGCTAGACTTTGAACCTTTACAGTTGTTTATTAATGTCTTTTCTACTATAATTGATTATGTATGTGGATTTATTACAAGACCGTGTGCTTGAAAGTAAGCCATATTGGAGCAACAACATTCTTTGTTAATTTTTAGTCCACATGTTATCCATAAGTGCAAACAATTAAACTTTGATTTAATGGTCTTCATATATATCTGTTTTGTAAATCTTTGGCATTCATTTTCATGGCTATGGATGAATGTTATTTTCCTTTATTTCTTTCTGGTTAAAAGAATATCAACAATTTAATTCCTTGTAAATATTCTAAGAGGGAGTTGTACCTCTCAATTCAGAGGAAGATTATCACTTCAATGATAATCTATCCAACTGTTAGTTCTTTTTGTGCTTCATTCTAGGCATTTTGAGTTTATTTGTATAGTTATTTTAGAAGGAAAAATTTGTTCAATAATAGTGGTTTGACCCTGTGATTATAAATCTGACACATTCTTTGCTAATATACCTTTAAATGATCAAAGGCATTTTTTCTTCATGCATGGATCAATTCTAACTCTTGCAATCTAGATACTCGTTGTTTTTCATCTGGGATAAGACCTTTTAATGATACTCATAGAGAAGGTATCTCTACTTCTATTGGTAGTATTGCTTTTGATCCATAAACAAGAGAGTAAGTTGTGACACTTATTGGTGCACGGATACTAGTACGGTAGGCACATAGAGAAGGGTTGAATTGAATATGCCAATCTATGCCAGCATCATTCACTGTCTTTTTCAAGATTTTCAAAATAGTTTTGTTTGATGCTTCTACTGGCCCATTCCCTTGTGGATAGTAGGGTGTGGAAAATCTGTATTGGATCTTGAATTTCTCACATAGTTCTTGTACATCCCGATTCTTGAATGGTCGCCCACTATCACTGATAATGGTCATTGGTATTCCATAACGACAGATGATGTAATTCAAGATAAATGCTACAATTGGTTTTCCTATGATATTTGTGAGAGGTACTGCCTCAATCCATTTTGTGAAATATTTTGTAGCTACAAGGATGAATTTGTGACCATTACATGAATAAGGATTTATCTTTCCTACTAAATCAAGACCCCATTGACAAAAAGGCCAAGATGTTGCCAAAGCATGAAGTTCTTACACTAGTGCATGGATCAAATTCCCATGGATCTGACATTGTTTTCATGTTCTAGCGATTTGAAAAGAATCTCGTTCCATAGTTGGCCAATAATAGCCCAAGCGTATGAGTTTTTTTGAAAGGGTAAGACCACTTGAATGAGTGCCACAAATATCGTTATGGACTTCATGTAAGGCCTTCTCAGATTCTTCTTGTTCAAGACATCTGAAAAGAGTACCGTCTAGACCTCATTTAAATAGGGTATCCATGACGAGAGTATAATGGGAGGATTGGGGAATAAAGTTTCTCTTTTGGTTCTTTGATAAATCGGGAGGTAAAGTGTTATCTTTTAGGTATGTGTAACTTTGGTCATAATGGGAGGAATCATGCCCAACAAGATGATAGATAGTTTGGGAATCTAGACAATTATGAGTAGGGTAAAACAACTTTTCCACTAGGAATTCATAACGTTGTTGATTTTCCTATGTCTGAAGGAGAGAAGCAAGTGTAGCCATGGAATCTACTGAAAAGTTATTTCTACAAGTTATTTATTGATATCATCAACCATATTTTTATAAGGCATTAACTTTTCATCCTTTGTTTGATATTCATCATAATTTAATTGATGATGAGCTGAGAGTCTCTAAAGAATTGAAGTTGTGTAATGTTCCATTCTATAGCCATTTTGATGTCTGTAACCAAAGCTTCATATTCTGCTGTATTGTTGGTGCATGGAAAGCTTAATTTGTATGTTTTCGAAATTGTGTGACCTTGTGGTGTGATGAATAGAATACCTACTCCTTATCCATGTTGTGTTTCATTATTGATGCTTGCTCTTGGACTGATATTTAGGTGATGTATTTTAAGATATGGATCAAACTTTGGAATGTTTGCATATGATGAGGTAAAATTGATTTGTCATCTTTTGAAGAGTTCCAAATATTTTTATACTTCATGTTTTGATAGAGAAATTGTTGGATGTAGTTCAGTTGTGCCAATGTTAATTGCCTCTACTGGATCTATTATGATAAATGACCTCTCTTGATAAAATTTAGGTAAGGTATCAAATCTCCCATCCTTCAGCGCCTCGAGGAGGTTTTCACCATTAGATGCGTCTTTTCTTTTTACTTTTTCATGATCTAGTGTTGCCAAGAAATGGTTTTCAGCATTAGACCTAATATTGTTTGCTTTATTTTCCTTTTTGCGACTAGGAGATTTGACACCCACTTGACTCGAAGATACGTTAGTAAAATCCTTGGTGAAAGTTGGTGTGGGTTTAATTTCATTAAGATATGAGGATATGGCATGGTATTTAGGAAAGGTATCAATGATGACATGTCCTTCATTTTCCCATTCCATAGGTTCAGGGTGGATTAGAGGTAGGAGGTCCTCAAGTTGAATTATGTTAGAGATATTAGGGGTCATGATAGAGATGTCAGAGCTTTCAATATGTATTTCTATGTCTATAACGATACTCTCATAAGAATGACCTTGCACAAGGAGCTCCTAATCATCCTCGATTAAGTCTAAGTCAGCTGAATGTGATTATAATTCAAGTGAACTAGTTCCTAATGTTTTCCATACATATGTGTGAACTACATCGACATCTACATCAGCTTCTTCCCTTTCAATTTCAAGTTGCTCTTGTTCATTTTTCCATGATAGCAAATATTCTCCATTCCCTTGACCTCTTAGCTACATTTGTTTTTTCATGTTTGATAGAATTGATGCAAATGATTGTTCCTTGGATTGTGTGCTTGAATATTTTGCCTCTCTATTAAGTAAAACAATGACTTCTTGAGCTGGTTTTAGATTATTATGACATTGCAATGGATTTGAGTCTGCTGAGATTGGGATTTCGTGCCCATTGTAGGGAAATTTTAGGCACTGATGACATGTTCATGGAACAACTTGTATGTCATGTATCCATGGTCTTCCCAAGAGTATGTTGTATGATAAGTCCAATTCTAGAACTTGGCATGCTATGTTTTTCTGTAAAGGTCCCACTCTGATGGGTAACATCACAATTCCTTTAGGGGAACATTCTTCTTCATCATAGGCTTTAATGGTTCTCTTTTTTTGGGGATCAACTGCATCTTCTGAATAACTTAGAGCACAAACTAGACTCAAAGAGAAAATGTTTAAGCTAGATCCCCCATCTATTAGGACACGTTTAATGAACATTCTATGAATGAGGACTTCGATTTGTAGGGGGGCGTTATGGGGATGTTGCAAGGAATCAATGCTTGGATATGAAGGAGATGAGCTTTGAATATGTTCCTCTGAAATAGGTTTGATGGCAATCATGGATATCCCTTGGGAAACTTCATCTTTGGGTGTATTGTTTGGTGATGATGCTATGGAAGGTTCTTGCAAGCTTTCAAGAGGTTTAGGAATAGATGCCTTTGGAGAGTCAATTTTCTTATGAGAGGATGAGCCATTGTTAGACATAGGTGTGTGACTTTGATCTTTCTTAGCCAAATCCTTTAGGAATCTCTTTAAGAGTTTCATAAAAGAGCCACCTTTCTTTGGAGATGTATTTGAATCCCTGTGAGATTTTGACATAGTTGGATTCTGATTTTGGACTTGGTTGATTTCTCTGATATATTATCTTGTTACTTGTATTTTTCTTTGGTATTCCATGTTTCTATGATCTTTAGCTATTTCAAATGTTTCTATTTCTATTTCTGCGATCTTCCGTCTCTGAGCCCTAGTTAAAATGGGCATACAAGTGTGTTAGATATTATGCTAGGATTCGATAAGTGATCAACTATCAATGTAAATGTGATAAAGTGATATGATACGAAAACATGATTCAAGTGTTTCAAAGTTTGCAAGTTTTTCGAATCTTCGGTTTTGGAGTGCAATGATGATGATTTTGATAAAAACCAAGTCCAATAGGAATGATATATCCTACAATGTGGGACAAGGTTGTGCTGACCAAACGTTGTAGTTTCATGATAAAGGATGATAAATCCTTATGAGAAACTATGTTTTGAGTGATGAGTTTATTAAAGAGGGTGATGATGCACTTTGAGATATTTAGATCTTGAACTTGTTGAGGGTGAGTACTTGAAAATATTGACGTGTCTATTTCTAGAGTCTGATTTGAAAAATGATAACTTGACCAAGAAAACCAAGGAGACAATCTAAGCATAGAATAACAGATAACAGGTGTTTATGCTCACTATAAACTAAACAAGCAAATATGACAGATATGAAAAAGACATGCAAGATGATAGTTTTGGACAGATAGAGACAAAAATTCATATGACAGTTTAAGCAGCATCAGATGACAATACATACAAGCCCATACGACAAATCAGGAATCTCATATGACAAAGCAAAAGCTATTATGACAATTCCCATTGAGAAAAATGATAAAATAGAGGTCTCGTACGACAAAAATTTCTAAACCATACAATAGATAAAAAGGCTCGTATGGAAAAACACAAGCTCATACGACTCAAGATAGAACAGAGGTAAAAAATGTTGTTTGAACAGATTCTTGATCATTGAAGTTTGATGTTTTACTTCTGTTTTCTAGTTTTAAATGTCCGATTTTCTTGTTTCAAGGATGAAGACACAACAAACATGCGATATGATAAGTGACCTCAAGCACAATACGCTACCTAAGGAAGTTGGATGAGAGAGAAAACCTTTTTCTTGCAAGCTTAGGTACGCACCCAATAGCTAATCAAAATACGGCCGCTGAGTCTCATGCAATGGATTCTCAATGCCATATTATTCAACTCCAAATGCTAATGAGGGCATGATATGGAAAGTGTCTTGGGAGAGTTACTATCTCACTTGCACAAAGATTATCCCCCTTTCGAAGGTGAATCGAGTAGCTTCTAATTTAATTGGAACTAGTAAGGGATCCATTTGGTGCATCAGGGTATAAACTCAATTAAGAGGTCTCCCAACCTTGAAAACCAAGGTTTGATATACCTGAAGGTACAAAGGAGAGCTATTCCTAAGAACTATTGTTGACTTGGTTTTCATCAAATCACATTTATTTTATAGTGGGTTGGAGTAATTGGTGTTAGCCGCTCCCACTTGGGTTGTTCCCCTCTCACCAACCTTAATGGCTTAGAGTTATTAGCTTCTTTAGAGGGCAGGCCTGCTAAAGATATGCACTAATGAAAGAAAAGGATGAGTCTAGCTTTCTGATCACCTAAGAAAGGTGAGAGAATACTCGCCTATCATCAAAACACATAAAACATGATTGTTCATTTCCATTAGCAAAAACAAGTGTGCCTAGAAAATTTAAAGAAGACATAAAGTTTGGTTGAGTCCTCCTAGGCAATCTGCAAAATAGATACGTTAGTTGTCATGATGTGTTTTTTTGAAATGAAGCTTTGACAAGTGTAATCTTCAACAATCATCCTACGAAAACTAGTTAGGTTGCCAAAAAAATCACAAATAGACCAAGGTTAGCATTAGTAATAATAAAATTGAAGCATAAAACCCTAAAATGCAATCTTCTTTGAAAACACAGAAACATAATATCATACGACACTATTTACTTGATCATATGAGTATCCTTCCATGATTGTACAAGTGCAAAATGGAGCTCATACGATAATTCAGTATCCTTAAAAGCTCATACGAGTAAGAAAGAATTCTCGTCTAAGTGCACAAAGGAGGTCATACGAGGCTGAAAAGGAACTCATATGAGATTCAAATTCAGACCCAACCAAAAATGAAAATTTGATGATGCTTGAGAGGCCAAAAATGAGATTTGTGGCCCCACGGTGGGTGCCAAAATGTCGTGCCTATGAAGTGTGATACCTGCAGCTGCAACACAAAACACTCAATAGATCATTACAAGCATGGTCAGCAAATAATAAGCAAACAAAGATGAACCATGGAAAAGTGACTTATCACCTCCTAAGAGATGCGAGTATGGATTTTTTCTCTTATTTGGATAAGCAATCCTAGTGGCTTGACTACACCTAGATGGAGGATTTGAAATGATGATGATATGAAAATATGAGATTGATTATGCTAGATAATGATCAAATTAAGCTAATCCAATATGTAATTGCCTATGACAATGATCCTCAAATCATATGCCTATAATAACAATGCATAAGATGAAATGAGATGGGATCATTTGTGCTCCAAAATGGGGGATATTTATAGGATTTCCAAGGCTAGGGGTGTGGTGGTAGGAATCAATGGTCAAGATTGAATTGGAAGATATGAAGGATGAAATTGGAGGAGGTTGGAGGAAGAGACACTTGTCATCTCTATGGTGACAAGTGTCAAGGATCTTTTCTCATAAAAGAGCAAGTGTCCAAGAGAGGAAACATGTGGCCAAAGTGCCATGTGTCTCAAGGAGAAAATATCCACACCATAGGAGGTTAGGATAAGCAAGTTAGAATGTGCAAGATAGGATAGGGTTGGTTAAACCCTAGGTTAGGTGGAATGGGTTAGGTTAGAGGGATGATTAGGTTAGATTGTTAGAAGTTAGGAGGCATGTGGGTAATTTGAATTTAAAAATTCAAATAATAGGAAAAGACTAATTAATTCTCAACAACTCATAAATTGATTTGTTTTGATTAATTAGAGGATTAGAAGGAATGAATTTAAATGAGGGAGGGAGATTAATTAATTTGAATTAATTAATCAAAGGGGACTATTGAAATGAACCTATTAAATAAATCCTAAGATTTATTAATAAGTAGATGAAAGGGAGAATTTAATCAAAATTCTAATGAATTTAATTAAATTAGGGAGGGAGATTAATTAAATAATTGCTTATTTAATTAATTATCTCTAGACCATTTTTAGGTGTATACAGTTATCATTTGGAGATCACTTGATTATGTCAAAGACATAGTTTGGATACTTTGTTTTGGTGTTTTGGTTATTGGTCTAATCGGGTTGATGTATTTGCTTTTACCGACACATTGGTCTAGGTTATGGACCGGTATGCGTTATCTATTCCAGATCAGCACACCATGTTATGAAGATGATTTATTGATTGAATATTATTGTAAATGTATTGAGCCGACATGATGAATTGCATCAAGACTTATTTGTAATTGATTTAATTGTAATATTCTTAGTATGCGAACCTACACATTTGGTCTTAGGATTTGTATATATGTAAGATCTCATTTGTGAGATGAGATATAGGATATGGTTATGGTATGGTATTGTAATATGGTATGTGTGAATATTGAAAATCATATGAGCATACCATAGAGAAGGTTCAAGGAAGGTTTTAAGGTGTTTATCAGAGCTTAACCGGTATTGAATCCAGCATTGGAGGTGTTATTTTGAGCAGTACATTATTCTAGGATTTAACCATCCTACTGTAGTCATTGCAACTCCCATTTGAGTAGTGTGCTCTAGGCGGTTGGCCTTTCTGCATGTGTAGACCCCATTTGTATACACATACTATCTGCAGTAGTATCATTTTATTGTGGGTAAGGTTTCCCACCATAGTTTTTCCCCTTATAGGGTTTCCACGTCAAAATCTTTGTGTTGTGTGTTGTGGATGTTATTTCTCTTTTTGTTTCATGCATTAAGTTTCAACGATATTGATATTAATTTCTAATCTATTAACCGACAATAAGTTTGGTTTACCAGTATTAAGTATCAAGTTTGATTAAGTTATAATTGGGTTGAAATTCATTGACAATTGATTCACTAGCCCCTCTCAGTTGCCCTTCTGATTCCTAACACATATTATTGAATCTTTAAATATTAAATTTGCACACAAAACTTAATAAAAACCTTTCATTGACACTTCATAAATCTATTATATATTCAATTTAATGCATTCATTTCTTGTAAAATGCATCAACTATTAAAAACAATATAAAATATTCCATACAAGAACTTGTAGAAAATGTAAAATAAGATCAAGAAATATAAAGTAATTTATATAATAAATAATGAGTCACAGTTCTAGTAAACATGTTAACTTAGTATTTTGTGTTGGAATAGTACTAATATATTAGATGGTGACCTCTCTAAGTGGTCATTTACTAAGTAAACATGTTGAATTAGCACTTCAGTGTTGGAGATGAATTAGATGATGAAGTTGGTAATTCGAGAAAATAATGTAATGTCATGGCTTAATAGGTCCTATTATGCCATGACGGCATAATAGGTGGAATATTATGCAATGTCATCACATAATAGGACTTATTATGCCACCATGGCATAATAGGTCCTATTATGCCATGACATGATATAATAGGTCCTATTATGCCATGACATGGTATAATAGGTCCATAACTGGTCCTATCATACTAAGTAAACATGTTGAATTAGAACTTCAGTGTTGGAGATGAATTAGATGATGAAATTGGTAATTCGAGAAAATAATGTCACGTCGTGGCTTAATAGGTCCTATTAAGGTGGACTATTATGCAATGTCATGGTATAATAGGACTTATTATGTTGTCATGGCATAATAGGTCCTATTGCAATGGCATGATATAATAGGTCCTATTATGTCGTGGCATGATATAATAGGTCCATAAATGGTCCTATCATACTAAGTAAACATGTCGAATTAGTACTTTAGTGTTGGAGATGAATTAAATGATGAGGTTGGCAATTTGAGAAAATCATGTCATGTCACATTGGCTTAATAGGTCCTATTATGGACCAATTATGTCATGATGGCATAATAGGTGGACTATTATGCAATGCCATGGCATAATAGGACTTATTATTCCGTCATGGCATAATAGGTCTTATTATGCCATGACATGATATGATAGGTCCTATTATGCCTAGGCCCATAATTGGTCCTATCATACTAAGTAAACATGTTGAATTAGCACTTCAGTGTTGGAGATGAATTAGATGAGGAAGTTGGCAATTCGAGAAAATCATGTCATGTTGTGGCTTAGTAGGGTCCTATTATGGACCTATTATGCCATGATGGCATAATAGGTGGACTATTATGCAATGTCATGGCAGAATAGGACTTATTATGTTGTCATGGCATAATAGGTCCATAATTGGTCCTATTGTACTAAGTAAACATGTTGAATTAGTACTTCAATGTTGGAGATGAATTAGATGATGGAGTTGGCAATTCGAGAAAATCATGTCATGTCATGGCTTAATACTATTATGCAATGTCATGGCATAATATGACTTATTATGCCATGATATGATATAATAGGACCAAATATGGACCTATTATGCAATGTCTTGGCATAATAGAACATATTATGGCATGATAGGACCATAATAGAACCTTTATGCCATGACATGGCACAAACCTAAGCCTAAACTTTGATATCTAAAATTTGAAGAGTAATTTTAATTAATTTTAAGGTTATACATTTGGATTTCCCTCTTCTAAAATAAATTTTTAGTTAAACCCCAATGTCCAATAGCTCAAATTGTGGTTTTAATTATGGATTTTGTCTAATCCATGAAATTTAAAACATCTTACCCATTTTTTTGACTTCCCATAACCCACTAGAATAGCCCAAAAGGCCACATGGTCACCTAAAAATGATCCAAGGCACTAGAAAGGTACCAATAACTAATAGTGGTAACTTTTGTATTGCCTAATGAGGATTAAGAACAATTTGGGTACAAATGTTCACTTTAAAGAATTGGAATGGTGGCTTTCTAGAAGTGGTTAAAGTTTTTTGTTTATTGGTTGAAAGGCCCAATACCTAAAAAAATAATTCCTAGAAACATTTAACGGTCCTATTGTGCCATTTCATGGCATAATAGGACCTATTGTGCCATGATGGCATAATAGGTCTTATTATGCCATGTCATGGTATGACATGACCAACTATGGACCTATTATGCAATGTCATGGCATAATAGGACATATTATGTCATCATGACATAATGTGTCCTATTATGCCATGACATGGCATAATAGGTCCATAGGTGGTCTTATCATACTATGACATGGCATAATAGGAACATAATTTTCCATCATGGCATAATGTGTCCTATTATGCCATGACATGCCTTAATATGACATGATGATATAATATGTCCTATTATGCCATGACATGCCATAATAGGTCCATAATTGGTCCTATTATGTCATGTCATGCAATAATAGGAAAATAGTTATCAAATCTATAATAATTTGACTATGTCAATGGATAATTTTGATACATCCATTTAGTTTCGGTTTGGTTTGGATTTATGGTTTTGATTTCCATTTATTTTTTATTTCGTTTCAATTTAGTTTTGGCTTTCATTTTGATTTCTATTTAGTTTCGGTTTTGTTTCGATTTGGTTTTGGTTTTGATGTTTGTGAGATATCTTGTATCTTGTAAATTTGATATTTTGTTTTGTTAACTATCTAGATTTGGTTTTGATTTGTAAATTTGTTGATTAGGGTTTAGGGTAAACTGTTGAAGAATAATTTAGATCAAAATTAAGAATTTACAAATGTAAAAACAAATTTACTTATTGGCAACTTTAAAAAAAAATTAAAATAATACCAAAAAAATTTAAATAATACTCAAAAAACAAGAAAAATATATAAAAAAATTACAAAATATGAAAATAGATGATTGAATGTGTACTTGGGATAGTGGTGGAGGCTAGAAATGGAGTCCAGAACAAGGGGGCCCATTTTTTAAAAGTGGGCCCCCATTTTCTTTGAAATCGGGCCCCCATTTGAGAACAAAACAGGGGCCCATTTATTTTCGCCTCGAGCCCTTGTTACCTTTCGCCTTTGGGGCCCAAAGCAAAAATGGCCCCCCATTTTTTTAAAATGGGCCTCCATTTCTAAGAGCACATTTTCCAACTTGTGGACTTCTATGAATTTGTGACCCATTACCTTGCACTTACCCATCATTAAGATCTAATTATCTAATGCAACCATAACCAGTAAAAACCCTCAAAAAGAGTCAACTAGCTTATAAAACAAGAGAGACACAAAAGAAGCAACATGAAAACATAACAAATGCAAATAAATAGATCATATTAAATCCATAGAACTTCCAACAATCATCTAGAAATCATTATATTATCATCAAAGAACATCTGGTAATTAGCTAGTTACATGCAGGCTTCAAGCTAGATACAATCCAACTAGGACTCTAAGAATCAACCAGATCACAATATGAGAATCTCAATCTTTATTCTTAGTTCTACTTCATCTGACCTTACAAATGATTACCTAAAATCATATTTATACAGGCTGAAATATATTTGGGTTGGCCTCATAATATTACATTCACCAATGCAAGAAAATGAAACATGTAATTAGGTCGGCCCTAAGATTTAAGAAATCTTTCTGCAAAATAATAACCAAGTCATGCGGTTTAATAGGAAGGTCATCCACATGCCAAAGAACATCGAAAAAGACCCAAGATGGATCCAAATTCCAAGAATCGCGTTCGTAATGAAGTAAAACCAATCGATAAGCACAAGAACTATCCCAGAACCCAGAAACAATCAATTGGAAGCGATAACTGACTGGAAAAGAACCCAAATAAACTAGAAATCTGGAATCAAGCACATGAAACTGTCTAGAAATTGAAAATAAGATCTTCCATGAAGAAAAAGAAACTATTGATACATACCGGCATGAACATAGAAAAATGTACAAATAACTAAACAAGAACAAAACTGAAAGGAAATATTTTTGGTTGATGCAAGATTTCTCATCGATCGGGGATTCTCCTACATCAAACAACCTAGGTAGAAAAAGATGTTCCATGAGAGGCAACTCATGAACATCTAAAAGGATTCAAAATGAAATCCCATGCTTATTTCTGATCCAAATATCTTCTTTATCTGCCAACCTCTACTTTATCTCTTCTGGTGCCTCAATCAACTTCTCTAACCTCTGACTCCCATTTTTTTCTCTTTCTTTGCTTCTGATCAACACATTGTCTTTGTTTGTGCAACTCTAATTTGGTTCTTCCACAAGACATCATCTAGTTTGTCACCATTAGCTCTCTATCGACCGATTCAACCTATCCATCAGGCTCAATTGTCAAATCCTTATGCAAACTCATGTCACCCTCTGGAATAACCTCTACAACTAGTTCTATCAAATTTTTCTTCAAACCCTCCCATATAAGTTCTGCAACCAGTTATTTCAAACCTTCCAGTATAGCCCCTACCACCAATTTCTTAGCACTATAACTTTTCTTAGGACTCAGATTCTTCACCTCTTTCTCTTTCTCCTTCAATGAAATCAATGTGAACTTCTGCCTATCCTTTTCAATAGTAGCTAGGTTTCTTCTACAGTCATAAATAGCTCCTCCATCATACTACCAAGGTTTTCCTAGCAAGACATGACAAAAACTCATGGACACAACATCACATAAAACTTCATCTCTGAAAGGCCCAATATTGAAACTCACCAAACATTGCTCCTTTATCTCTATCTTCTGATCATCTTGTAACCAACTCGCCTCATAAGGACAAGGATACTTAACACTCTTCAACCTAAGCTTCACAACCAACTCCTCAGATACTAAATTATCAGTACTTCCACTATCTACAATGACCTTGCAACACTTACCACCTGATTTACACACAGACCAGAAAAGATTTCCTTTGAGTAGATCCGATATCCTTTCTTTTGAACATAAGGGATTCTACTTGCTCTGGTGCATAGTCAGATCTGGTACCATCCAATTCTTCACTTGCCACACAACTTCTTTCCATTCCTTGCTTACATTCATAGGATCTATGTATGGTTTCTCTAAACTTGAAACATTTGCTAGGAAATTCTCTACTGATACTGCTGCTACCTTTCCTCAGTGTCTTCTATTCTGGTTCTTTACTCCACTTAGGTTTTGATTCCTCTTCTTCAACCAATTTCTTCATACTATCACTCATCTTGAATTTCTCCTTTCCTTTATTTGGTTGTCATCTTCTCACCTTCTCCCCAACCTTCAAAGCATATTGGTAAGCATTCTTCAACTGTGGAAACCTTCAACATACTCATCTCATATTGAATGTTAAAAGCAAGTCCATTGATGTACCTCACCATCTTTTCTCTGTCCATCTCTCTATGTCCAGATCTGATCATCACCTTGTAGAATTCCTCAGTATATTCCTTCATAGTCATGTTTCTTTGTTTCAGGTTCTACAACTTCTTGAACAACTCCAATTCATAGTCTCTCGGTATGAACTTGGCCTTCAATATTGGCCTTCAATCTTGGTTTTTACACAACATATTTGGTGTTTCATGTGTATATTCTTTCATACATTTAGATCTACTTATGGTTAAGTAATCTGATACTAGTTTACTAGATCTGTTTTATGCAAGAAGTAAACTATTTTAATGTACAACTGATTCACCCCCATCTCACTTAATCGAGATATTCAACAAGAGAGATAGCAAGAGAATGATGATAGGAGCCTATTGATTACTGAAATTTGACTATCTGAAAAAATGATAAGATCTCCTAAAATCTAGAATCTACATTATGACTTAGTGAGCTGAGACCATTCTCAAACATCTTGCTAATATATATATATATATATATATATATATATATATATATATATATATAAAACTTAAAATATAAGTTATATTTTCTCTTTGTCTTGAAAGATAAATCTTAAAGAGAAAATATAACTTTTTATTCTATGTATATATCTTGATAAAAAAAACTAAGGGAATGCCAAAGGCATTAACAACTAAGGGCATGTTCCTTTTCTATGTTTATGTCAGCAAAACAAGTACATATTTTACTTGTTTAACATAACAGGTATGTGTTATGATGTGTCTGTTTTTTGCTCTCACAAAAGCATGTACCTATTTTTAGTTTAAATAACACATAGACATTTTTAATTCAATTAAAACATGTGTTTTGTAATAGATTTTTCAAGCCTTAGCACGTACATGTTTTTTTAATTAATAAAAAATAGGTACATGTTTTGTTTGTTTTAGATAATTTTTTGTGGGTATCCACTTTTTTGTTGACCATATTGGTGCACATACCCACAACTTTGTCAAATGGTCTAATATTTGTAAGCTGGTTCATCAAGGTGGGACCTATTAGATATTGCATTAGTATGAATAGAGCTTTAGGGTCATAGTTTACTTAGCACATATATGCAGACAACCATTAACAGTGGAGGTAAGATATTGGGGGTGTTTGAGGATGTGATTATTGTGGCTTTCAAAGTTTGGAACTTTCTTAGATCATGTGTTTTCCTCATTAAACTTGACATCAAATGGAAGTTGGGGAATGGATAGAAAATCAGATTTTGGCGTGATCCTTAACTAGATTATAGGTCTTTAAAGGATAATATTTATTTTAGGCATTTCATTAGTCACTTCAAAGCTATTGTTGGAGAGAATGTCAACAATTACATAGATAACCATAATAGTCTTTTATATAGTAAAATATTCTTGATGCATTGGTGAATGAGCTCAAGATTGTCTACATTACTATTCAATGTGAGATGGAGAGATGGCCTATTTTAGAGGTAGGAGAGGAGGATAAAAGGGTTTGGGGATTTAAAGGTAGTGGCTATGTCATAGTCAAAGAGGCTTATAATGTTTATTTTGATAAATGGATTGATGCAATAATAGCTAGTCAAATTTGGTATAAGTATGAGCTTCCTAAAGCCAATTCCTTCATGTTGATTGTTAGAGGCGTAGAGTCCTCAAATGGGAACAATTGTTCAAGTTGGGGAAAGTCAGGACATTGAGATGTGTCATGTGAAAGGGTGAGGTAGAAAATAATGATCACCTATTTTTACTACCCCTTTATTTATTAGTTGTGGTCTTATTTCTTTCAACATTGGAGCCTAATGTGGGTTTTACCTAAGAATTTCCTTACTCTCTTATATTGTTGGAAATTAAAGATTAAGAGTCCTAGGTTGAATTTTGTTTGGAGAGTTTCTCTAATTATTATTATTTGGAATATTTGGCTTAAATGTAATAGGAAAAATGTTTCATGATCAAGAGTAGGCCGTGGAGAGAGTTTGGGATAGAAGCAAAAGATCCTTTGCTGAGTTAGTTAAGGTTTGGTGTGATAAGATCAAAGGTATTTATTAGGGTGAGATCCATTGGGTGGACTCTTACAATTATTATTTCCTAGGAAAGGAGTAGTTATAATTTAAGAAATAGAATTGTAAATGATGAGCAATATAAAATTGGAAGTTTGTTTATTAAGGAAACATAATAAATTGCTAAGAAGCCTCAACAGGTGAAGAAAAATGAAGAAAAGAATAAGTAAAAAAAAATCATAAGGCTTAGTTTGAGAATGTAAAATCCAAGTAAAAGATATCCTTGTAGATAAGGAGGTCCCTATAAATAATCCTTTAGAGGATACTATCTCTATAGAAAAGGAAAAAAAATGTTAAAATTGAAGTTAGTAAGACTCATATTTCCACTTCTTTAAATTTTATTGCATTTGATATGTTTCAAACACTACCTTAAATTAAAGTATCCGTTTCTTTGCTTGAAATGATGAATACAAAGGAACATAAAAATATTACACTGTCTCTTATTACAAATGCTTCTATGAAAATAAATGGGATACAAATAAACTTAGGCACATCAGAAAAGATAAGGGAATATATTAATGAGCTATGTCAAATGCCCATCACAAATACACCCTTTCTATGTCACATTTGTAATAAACAATAAAGTTGTAAAAAAATGCATGATTGATTCTAGAGCCTCAACAAACACAATGCCATTGGATATAATGAAAAACTAGGCTTATGTGTAGATTGTTAGGATTCCCAAAGATACTGAGAGGGGGGGAGTGAATCAATATCTAACCGGTATATCAAATTACTTGATTTAAAACATGAAAAACATATTAAAACTAAGTACCGATAAACCAGAAATAATGCAGTAAATAAGAATAATAACAACAACATGAGAATAACACCATAACACAGTGTTTTAATGAGGAAACCTAGTGTGGGAAAAACTCGATGGGATTTGTGACGCACAATATTCTCTTACTGGCCAATAAGGGAATATTACTCTTACAATAGGGGCTTGCACATGCAGGAAGGCCAAGTGCCTAGAGCTCACTGCTCAATTACAAAGGAAGTCACACTGACTTACAAAAATGGATTATACTAATCCAATGTCTTGTACTACTTTAGATTAGCATCTGCTATGCCAGATTCAATACCAGTTTAAGCTTTGCTATAACATAAACCTGTAACCAATAATTTGCATATTAGGTCTACTATTACTTTTCCATACTTCGCATCCTATCTCTTCTACAAAAATGATCTACAATGATCTCATACATATATGAGTCATATTACAATCCACCATGTTGGCTTACAAAAGATTTTATAATTAATTACAAAATATATTAATACAAAATTGATGTCAGCCAGGATGTCGGTATTCTTCCTTTTTGCTGCTGGTGTTTTGTGTATCAATATAGAGTCGGCCAGTGTAGAGTCTATCGATATCATATGATTGCAAGGTTTTCATCAATGAAAATACCTTCAATCACCTACAATTTCTCATTGGAGTGTGCATTTTACAACAATCTCCCCCTTTCGCATTGATGGCAACACTCATGACAAAAATTCAAGAATGCATCTAAAAACTGAAGTCCAAAAAAAATCTTTGCCAAAACCTATATGTCCAAAAATGTATGCTCCCCCTGAGCAGATAATCTCTACTTCCTTTTGACCATTTTTCTCATCACACTAGTTCCCCTTTGACATCAATGACAAAGGTTGTCATTCACTGTCAGTGGAGTCCTGCTTGGATTCTTGTAACCGGTGGTTTACAATTTGAAAGATATCTGTCAAAATCAAATTTATACCATTACTGAATGTTTTTCTGTCTTTTATTGCCTCTTGAGATCTCTGCACTGTACCAGTGAGTATGTGCATTTGATCTTTCAGTGTCTCCAATCCGGGAACTAGAGCCTCAGATATTTCTTTTCTCAAAGAAATGAGGTATTCTAGTCTTGGACCAAGTCTGCATTTCAAGCCCTTTGCTTTATCCTTTATTATCTTTTTTTCATTCTCTAACTTCTTGATTTTCTCTTCTAGCTCTGCAATCTTCTTTTCTATCTCCAAAAATGAATCTGATGATCCTATCAGATTGTCAGCAATATTTTTAATCTTATCTTGTTCTTTGCTGATTTCCTTGTCAAGGTCTTCTGTTAAGAAATTTGTTTTTACAAGTGTCCCTATACAGTTTCTTGAAGTCAAAAATTATTTCTCCAAGTTTCGGTAATAGGGTATCCATTTTCTCCTTGTTCTTCTTCACAATATCCTCAAAGAATTTCTCTTTTTCTTTAATCATTTTCTCTTCAAATGTATCCTCATTTATTTGATCAATAGTCAATATGTTGCCGGTGATGAACTTAGACAATGTGTCTAGTTGACCAAAAGAATCCTTATTATCAACAATGCACTTTGGTGCTATCAATTTAAGAATTGTAATTATATCATCAATAGCCTTATAGTCTTGTGTATTACATTCCGTGATCTTCTTTATTGAATCCAATAAGACCTCTGTTACATTTGTAGGTCTAAATTCTGCCATTGAAATACCAGATGTTTGTCCAACAGTTCTCACAATAGCCATGCTACCGATTGTGGTAATTATCTTGCTTGATTCGACCTCTGGTAGGTTAATCTATGTTTGCATTTCAATAAGTAGGGGTTTGGGCTTTTTAGTTTGGGCCGGTGGCACTATCTCTGTCTGAACCTGTGCTTCAACCTGTACTTGTTCTAGTTTCTCTAGATGTGTCTCAGAAGGTTTCTTTGAGCTTCCAACTTCCAATTTCTCAGATGTAGTCTTAGTTTGTACCTCTGAACTCTCTTTAGCCGGTTCTTCTGATGGTTTTTTAGTTGTATCTACCGATTTCTCAGTAGTATCCTTAGTTGGTTGCTCTGCCTGTGTAGGTTTTTCTATTCTTATCTTAGCCTCTACGGCCAATGACTCAATAGTCACATTTTTCTCCTTATCTTTAGTGGTTTCTCTGTCAACCACAAAATTTACTTCCTGTGTGTCTACATTTATAGTATACAAAATTTCAAACTCAGGATTTGTATCCTCTAGTGGAGTCTCCATAATCTTTGTGGTCGGTTGACTATCAATAGTATCTACCAGTGGAGTATCTAAAGGAGGTGGGGGTACATTATCAGTGATTTTAAGGCTTGGAGGACCACCTACCTTAACTTTCCCCTTATCTATGTCCTTTTGATATACTTTAATAGTCTTTGGTTTGAGTAGTTCTTTCCATTTTTCTTTTTGCACAAATAATATATCCCATGCATCTGTTGTTTCCTCAGAGACTTCCTTTACTCTACCTACCATCAGTGCTACATGTCGGTGAGTAGTGGAGAATATTGTCAAGTTTGCTTCACTGATTAGTTTATCTATTTCATCAGTTGAGTTGACTAGATGTACTGCAAGTAATTTTTCAATCTTAATTTTCTTGTCCAACTCAACCATGGATAACCTTCTAGCTTCAAGTCTCCTATACAGATCATTTGGAATTTCATCAACAACTTCCATCAAAAATTTCTTGTATATATCTAAGTGTAAAATTACACTATTCTCTATGCTTTCCTTATCATCAACTGATAGTGTATTGTATATTTTGTTGATGTTCTTTAGCTTACCATTCTCTATAGTTCACTAAGAAGTTTGTCTATTGGAGCGATATCTTGTTTTACCTTCTCCTTCTTAGGAATCATTTTCTTTGCTAGAGGCCTTACTGCCTGTTGTTTTTGTCTGGTTCTTTTTGGTGTAGGAGAGGGTGCCAGTGTGGGTTTCCTTTTCCTTTCTACCCATTTAAATACTATCAGTATATCACTCTCAGAATAAGTTCCAACCAGTGAAAGATGAGTCTCTAATTGAGGTACTTCCAACTCACTTTCACTCATACCAGTTTGTCTCAAAACATCTTCCTTGATTGCTTTAGCTTGTTGGGTTCCTTTCCTTACGGTTGCTTCAACTTTCTTAACCCTTTTGTTTTTATTGAATTCCACTTTCTATGGTTTCAACATTTCCAAAAACTTCCTCAGTAGGTTCCTTGGGTGCTTCAAGGAGGGATTTTGCATAAGTTTCAATGATGTTGTCATCTATTTCATAGCCCATTTTAGTTACCCAGATAATTCTAGGGACAACTGCCTTCATCCAGATTTCATCTTTCTTCATTACAAAACAAATTTCCTTCTGATATTTACCCACAATATCTTGTGACAGTCTTACTCTAGTTTTCATTCAAGCCTTCAATTCTTGAAAATGTTAGTTTAGGTTTTTCTCTCAGTTTTCTCCCATATTGTTCAATAGATCCAACAGTCATTTTCCTATCGGAATGTCAAAACCAAAATCTTTAGCACCAATATCGAGTACTTGTTTTGTTATGTACAGCATCAGACAAACAAGAAAGTTTCCAAATCTGAATGTTCCTTTCTTATCTCTTTTAATCTTTCCAAGATTGTCTATAAACTCATCTTTGAGCCATTCACATACATCTATCCTTGCATTATTATTAACCATATCATAGGCACTTTTGATACATAGGCTAGAAACTGAGTTCAACCTATTTTCATGTGTAGCTTGATAACCTAAGACCATACTGATAAATCTGACATTTATGTCTTTTACATCATTTACCCTTGGAGACCTTTTATCATATGTTGCATCGGTTAGGTTTATCACTATGTCATTTGAGACCTTTGTTTTGTCAGGTCTGTTATCGGTGGAGGTAACCCTATTACATCTTTTATTGCTTCTTTTGTGATTTTGTGAATTGAATCTAACCAGAAAAATTCACCATGTACTCTGCTTAACACAATCCTTATGATATCCTTGGGAAAATCTGGGACACTAAGGATTTCAATAAAACCTAGGGTTTCCACTATTTTATGTTTTGTCTTGACATTTCCAGACTCATCACAAATCATAGTCCTATAGATATTCTTAATCTCATCATCACCTAATTCCTCAATATGACAATGTATATACATCCTAGGGTCTTTAGCATATACTACTCCCTTAGGAATTTGAGAAAATGCACCTATGCTATCATCTTTCTTCGCAATTTCGGGAACCAGTTTGAATACAGGTCACAACCTTAACAACAGTAGGGTTTGCAATAAATTCAGGAGTGGATGAAGATGCCATAGCTATAAATACCTCAATCTGCCTTAAGGATGAATGCTTTGATGGATTTCTTTACTTCTTGTCTTAGAATGCCTTCGCTCGGGAATTTTCACACTCTCAAAGATTTGAATTCTTGGTGAATGAAAAAGGAGCCAAAACACTTTCTTTATAATGTTATTTTCTCCAACTACCACATTTAATGCTAATCGGTTAAGTCACAACTTAACTCATCTGCCAGTATAGAAGTAATTTAAACTTCTCACCATGAACTGAGGGAATAATAGCATGTTTATCATTTTGTTGCTAAAGCCCCAAAGGATTTTCCTTTAGTTAGATGAAGAGTCTCTTGCCGGTGGAGTGTTACTCTGTTCTACTAGTGGAGGGGTATTCCCTTCAACATTCTGATCTAACTTTCTGATCCATTGTTTTGAGAATTCTTGCTTTACCTCTTCAACCTTTTCTTTACCTTTCAAACTAGGACCTTTTTTATTTGTCGATGGGGACTTTCTTCTACAGAATTTTGCAATATGTCCAATTTTGTTACAAGCATAATAAGTCACATTGTTTTCCTGAATAGCTTTCCCATAACCTATACCGGTATGTGTTCTACATTGATTAGATAAGTGTCTAAATCTTCCACAAACACAACATCTTACATTCATTCTACAATTTTATGAATTATGACCAACTTTGTTGCATTTAGAACATTGATCGGTGGGTGTATTGGGGTTTTGATAATTTCTAGATCTACACTGATTTTCTCTATGACCATACTTGTTACAGTTAAAGCATTTCCCATTGAATTTGTACGCATTAGGTTGTCTTACTAGTTTGCTATGATTATGAGTATTTGCAGTACCAGAGCTTTCACCAACTTCAAAGCCAAGGCCATTTGTATCAGTATTAGGTTTCTGATTCTTCAGCATGTCACCAAGTTCTTCTAAGCTTTTCTTGAATTTCTCCTTGTGTTGATTTGCAACAATTAGTTCATTCTCCAAGATTCCTTTCTGTCTTATGAGTTCAGTTCTATCATTTTGTGTCAGATCTGTCTTCAACATATCATTTTCATGATTAAGTCTTGTGTTTTCATTTCTAGCATCATTTAGTCTTCTAACCAAGTCTTCTTCATTGTTCTTTCTATCTTCAATTTCTTTACAGAACCTCATAGTCATGTCTTGCATCTCATTCTTTGTTGTACTGATTTCTTGTCTTAGCTTGTTTACCAAATCATTTAGAGTTTCCTTTTCATCTTCATCATTCTGCATCTTTTCACAAAGTTCTCTCCTCTTGTTCCTTGCAATAATAAAATTCTCTTGAAGTGCTTGAATTATATCCTAAGTAGCCTTCAGATCATCTTCAAGTTTGATATTCTTCACTTTTTCTGCATCATAGTTTGAAAGAGGTGTTTCCAATTACTTTCTCAAGTTTTCCATCTCTACTGGTGACAAGATCTTCCTCAAGATGTTAGGCTTTTGAAAATAGAGGACCAAGCTCTGATACCAATTGTTAGGATTCCCAAAGATATTGAGAGGGTGGGGGGGGGGGGTGAATCAATATCTAATTGGTATATCAAATTACTTGATTTAAAACATGAAAAACATATTAAAACTAAGTACCGATAAACTAGAAATAATGCAGTAAATAAGAATAATAACAACAACATGAGAAGCACACCATAAGATAGTGTTTTAATGAGGAAAGTTGGTGTGGGAAAAACCTTGGTGGGATTTGTGACCCACAATATTCGCTTACTGGCCAATAAGGGAATATTACTCTTACAATAGGGGCCTGTACATGTAGGAAGGCCAAGTGCCTAGAGCTCACTGCTCAATTACAAAGGAAGTCACACTGACTTACAAAAATGGATTATACTAATCCAATGTCTTGTACTGCTTCAGATTAGCATCTGCTATTCTAGATTCAGTACCGGTTTAAGCTCTGCTACAACATAAACCTTTAACCAATAATTCACATATTAGGTCTGCTATTACTTTTCCATACTTCACATCCTATCTCTTCTACAAAAATGATCTACAATGATCTCATACATATATGAGTCATATTACAATCTGCCATGTTGGCTTACAAAAGATTTTACAATTAATTACAAAATACATTAATACAAAATTGTTGTTCGTCAGGATGTCGGTATTCTTCCTTTTCTCTATCGGTGTTCCGTGTGCCAGTGTAGAGTATGCCGGTATCATATGATTGCAAGGTTGCCATCAATAACAATACCTTCAATCACCTACAATTTCTCATTGGAGTGTGCATTTTCCAACATAGATAAGGTTTATGGTAAATGTTTTTATATGGAATCAAGAGTTGTTCCTTCCATATGAATAATGAAAAATGTTGATCTTAGACTTGCATAGTTCCCAAAAGAGTGCCACATGAATATTAATTTTTTAGACATTTCAAATTATTATGGAATGTTATTGTCTAGAAAGGGACTACTATAATAGGAGGAATTATGCATTTCAATTTGTATAATGCAATGATTCCAATAAATGGAAAGGAAGTGAGTCTAGATAGAGAATAAAGGTCTCCCATATAGGTTGATGATATAGAATCACATGAGAAAATTTATTTGTGTGATGTGGATATGGAAAAATTTAGAGTTGAAAATCTTCAATTTGACTAGAAACCAACTAGTCCCTTAACTACTAAAGTGAAAACTTTGTCTAATCAAGATGGCTTATGAAAGATATTATTTGATGGTGTGTGTGCCAATGAAGGATTAGGAGATGGTATCATTTTAATTTATCCAAGTGGAAAAACTTTCAAATATTATTTTCTTCTAAATTTTCTGTAGTACTTAATTTTCTAAGTTCCCAAAAAAGCACTACATGAATATTAATGTTATATACATTCCAACCCAATATGGAATGATATTGTCTACAAAGGAATTGATTCAATAGGAGGAAGTATGCAATTAGATTTGTATAATCCAATGATTCTAATAAATGGAAAAGAAGTGAGACTAGACAAAGAATAAAGGTTGGAATGACAACATTAATATTCATGTACTACTCTTTTGTTAACTACAAAAAATTTAGAAGAAAATAATCTTCGAATAATACAAAAGCTCAAGATAAAATAATCTTCAAAGGTCAAGATGAAATAATCTTCAAATAATACAAGATTCAAATAGTTTAAGTTTACAGTGTGGTATACTTTAAAATTTTTGATGCATTTTCCTTTGGTTGGATTGAAAGGTCTCATAATTTCATGATAGACTTTATTGCCAACATTTATTTGAGGGTTGATGATATAACCCTTGAAAGGATTTAAAAATTTAAAATCAAGACAAGACCCTCAGTTCTAGATAACATATGAAACTATTAGGTATTTAATGTGATAGTTCTGATACTTAATATAAGTACAGATCGAGTAGCCAACAAGATGAGAGGGGGGGGGGGTGAATCATACAAACTTAATCATCCATAAAAACATCAGATTCAACCTCGATAACATATATATCAGTCATATATCCAAAACTGTTAAACATGCAAAATCAAAAGCATATGAACAATATAAACCTCATAACACCAGATTTAACGTGGAAACCCAAATAGGGAAAAACCACTGTGGGATTTAGGACCCACTAAGAAATATACTCTTCTAGAGTATGCTCAGTTAAAAGCAAATCCTGTTAAAGATTACAAACATATTGCTAGATGTGACCCGGTTAAGGGATTTCCCTCAGATCTGTTAGGATCTTCACTTTGTTAGAAGTGACCTTATTAAAGGATTTCAAACATTCAATTAGAATGTCACCTTGCTAGAGGGTTTACATATAAGACTGTTAAGTCCACTCGGTTAAGAGATTTTCTATCACTTTCACAAAATAACAGTGATTAAAATCTATCTGCAACTTCACATCTAAAATGCTAAAGCAGATTCATATTTGTTCAATACAATCTAGACATAGAACTAATCTTGTCTATCTGTTGGGCTTCTATTCTCTATTATTCTAACAGGTCTTCAAGCTTCTATGCTCGGTAATCACTATGTAGCATCCCTGTGCATACACTTGCCTGCATACATTGTTTATCAATAGTTTCCTATTTATAAACAATTAGGTAACTGCTTAATCTCCTTGATCACATTTCCCATGATCAATCATAGCCATCAAATCTTCAATCTTGTCTAGGTTCAATGTATCTTTCGATCTGAAAATGTTTTACCCCACCTTGGAACTTGTGCCAGGGTATTGTGGTTCAATCTGAGTTGTAGATCTTCATGCTGACTTTCCATTGCCTTAGATTTGTTAACAAACTTCTTCCATGGCTCACCAATCATTTAATCCGCTCCAGCTCATCAGCTTCCTTCATTAAATACCACATGTAAACATTTAATGCATTCTGTTATAGCTCGGTTACAACTCGGTAACAACTCGGTGAATACTAAACTCCACTTGGTAGACATTCCGCCTTCATTAATCGATAGTGATAACCTTAGGGTTTACTGACTAGGTTCTTTGCTGAATAACATAGTATAGTATTAACCTTTACAATTTATAACATATGTATGATGTTAATAAAATATGATTTATCATGATCTCATCATTGTCTGACTCAGTAGTAGTTGCCCATTGAATACCTTATTCATCATATTCTTTCCTATGTCTTTTACCGACATCTTTATAATCTTCATATCATATTTCTCAAGATATGGCAACATCATACTGAATTAGAAAATCAATTTCTTGACATCAATGACAAAATAATAATATCAAGACAGTAAAACATCTTTAATTAGTTATATCCATAATCATCAACAACCTTCTTAATATCCTTAAGAAATGCCAACAATCTTTCATTGTCTGTTATAATGCAATATTGCCAACCCTTTGGCATTGATGGCAAAACCAATTGATTTGACCTTAATAGATTCGGATTGCTGTGATTCTAAAATGTTGAATTGCTCTCCCCCATACATTAGACTTCACCTCATTTCTTCAGTCTTCTCTCCTTTATAGTAGTCTTCTCCCCCTTTGTAGGTCTTCTCCCCCTTGACATCAATGCCAAAAAGAACTTAAAACATAATTTCTTTCTGTAAGAAGTGATTTCCTATTGTTGTGTATCAACTGAGTCTTGGTTAGAGCATTTTTCTTCAATTCCTGTTCCCTATAATATTTTCTGTATTAATTTCGGTACACTTTTAGAAAACATCCTAAAGTGTATAACTCAGCATCAACTCCCAAAAGATATTCATTAGAGTCATCGAATTGATGCTTTCACTGAACTTGATCAGTGAGTAGAAGATAGGGGTAGGACCCCTAACTTTCTTCTGAGATATTCAAAAGTGTCCTTTGGTAGTGGTTTGGTGAAGATATTTGTTGTTTGCTCCTTTGTGCTAACATATTCCAACACCACTTTCTTCTCTTGAGCTTCTTCTCTAAGATAACGATATTTGATAGATATGTGCTTTGTCTTAGAGTGCATAACAGGATTCTTTGAAATATTAATGGCAATAGTATTGTCACAGAATATAGTTACTAGCTCAGTAACTTTCTCATTTATACCTTCCAACAATTGTTTGATCCATGCAATGTTGGTACAATTTAATGCTACAACAACGTACTCAACTTCTTTTGTTGACTGTGAAACACATCCTTATTTCTTGCTAAGCCAACTCACTAGTCTTTCTCCCAAAAAGAAAGCTCCTCCACTTGTGCTTTTTCTATCATCAATGTTGCCTACCCAATCAACATCAGTATAAACTTTTAAATAACAATCATTTCCTTTCTGATATACTAAGCAATAATCCTTTGTGCCTTTCAAGTATCTAAAAATTCTTTTGATTGTTGTCATGTGTGTTTCCTTAGGATCTGCAGACAATCTTGCAACTATACCTACTGCATGTGCTATGTCTAGTCTGCTGTGAACAACATATTGTAGTTTTCCAATCATGGATCGGTAGAGTGTCTCATCAATAGATGTAGATTCATCATTCTTAGATAATTTATAGTTGGTAGTCATAGGAGTACTTACTGGTTTTGAATCATCCATTCCAAATTTCTTCAAGATTTCCTTTATGTACTTGGATTGAGTAATGAAAATCTCATTTTTCATTTGCAATATCTGTAAACCTATAAAATACTTTATCTCACCGATTAATGACATCTCAAATTCTTTGCTCATTTCATTTCCAAATTTCTTGCATAAAGAGTCATTTCCACAAAATATAATATCATCAACAAATATGGCTGAGATCAGTATTCCATTTTCATCATTCTTCATGTACATGTTGCTGTTCTCACTTGTCCTTATAAAACCAATCTTAATCAAATAAGAGTACAATCTTTCATACCATGCTCTTGGTGCTTGTTTCAAACCATATAAAGCTTTGTTCAATTTACATACGTGATCTTTATTATTGTCTTCAACAAATCCTTCAGGTTGTTCAATGAAAACTTCTTCTTCTAATATTCCATTCAGAAATGCAAATTTGACATCCATTTAATATACCTTGAAGTTCTTGGAAGCAACAAAGGCCAACAATGTTCTTACTCCTTCAAGTCTAGCAATAGGTGCAAAAGTTTCACCATAATCAATTCCTTCTTCTTGAGCATAACCTTTGCAAACTAATCTTTCTTTGTTTCAAATGACTTCTCCTTTTTCATTTAGTTTGATTCTGAAAATCCACTTTGTACCGATTACATTTTTGTCCTTTGGTTTTGGGATTAGTGTCCATGTGTCATTCTTCTTGATTTGATCAATCTCTTTTGTCATAGAATTTACCCAATCTTCACTATTAAATGCCTCTTTCACTATTCTTGGTTCAAATTCAGATATCAAATATGTGTTCTGTCTTAGTTTGTTCCTTGTCATCACTGGATCATCCTTATCTCCTATAATCTGACTTGGTGCATGATGTCTTCTGACATACTTGGCTAATACAGACTTGGTAGGCTCTGTATGATCTTCTTCATCACTCGATAACTGGATATTCTCTTCATTTTCTTCAACAGTTTTCTTGGTAGGACTTCTCGGTTGAACATAGACAAATTCATCATAGTCTTCTGGTTCCTTGGAATTTCCTTCATCATTTCTTTCTGCAAATTCATCAATTTTCATATTTGCACTTTCTACTATTTTGTTAGATGATTTGATCAGACATTTAAATGTTGTGCTTTTGGAAGAATAACCTAGAAATGTTCCTTCTTCACTTTTCTGATCAAACTTGCCATTTCTATCATCTTTATAAACCTAGCATCGACTTCCAAAGATTTTAAAATAATTAACATTAGGTTTATTACCATACCAGATTTCATATGGTGTCTTCAAAGTGCCTTTCTTTAATTGAACTTAGTTCAAGGTGTAAATAGCTGTGCTTATTGCTTCTCTCCAAAATGTTTGTGGCACCTTCTTTTCAATCATCAGTGTTCTAGCACAATCCACAATACATCTATTTCTTCTTTCAGCTATTCCATTCTATTGTGGAGTTCTTGGTGTAGAGACTTGTCTTTTAATACTATGATCATTGCAGAATAAGTTGAATTCATCAGATGTGAACTCTCCTCCTCTATCTGATCTAAGACATTTCAATTGTCTTCCTATTTCATTTTCAACTCTTGTCTTATACCATTTAAACATTTGAAAAGCTTTTGATTTTTCCTTTAAAAACATTACTGACATCATCCTTGAATAGTCATCTACAAATAATATGAAATACTTATCACCATAATAACTTTGATATTTCATAGGACCACAAAGATCAGTGTGCACTAGATCTAAAATTCCCTTAGAAGTGTAAGACTTGTAAAGCTTGATCTTGTCATCTTACCCATCTGGCATCCTTGGCACATAGCATTCTCAGGTTTTTCAAGACTCGGTAGACCTCTTACTCTGTGCTTCTTACTTATTTTGATCAGATTATCAAAATTTACATGACAAAACCTTTTATGCCATAACCAGGTATCATCAATCTTTACATGCAAACACTTATTTTGAGTTGAGTCAAGGTGAAATGTATTACCTTTTGTTTGTGTCCCGGTAGCAGCTAACTTTCCATTCTTGTCACGAACTTTGACAATTCCTTTCTGAAATTCTATTCGGTAACCTATGTTGTTTAGCTGTGCTACACTCAACAAATTGTATTTCAAACCTTCAACCCAATAAACATCATTGCATCTTGCATTATCAAGAAGTGTTATAGATCCTTTACCTCTTACCAGACATGGTGCATCATTACCAAATCTAACATAGCCTCCATCATAATCTTCTAACATAACAAACTTGTGTTTATCTCCTATCATATGATGTGAGCATCCACTATCTATAATCCAAGAATAATTAGTGTTTATGTGAGATATTAGGGCTTTTTCTTCATACCTTTCTTCATCTGAGCCATCCTTGATAGCCACATAAACAACTTCCTCTGTATCAGTCTCATCTAATTTTTCATCGTTACATTCCTCATCAACTATTAAGCATGTCTTTCTATCTCTTCTTCTGATGTCTTGGTGCCCTCTATAATGGTTATCTATCTGTCTATTGTCTTGGTAATCTCTCTTTTCAGTAAAATCTTTGTCAGGATAGTTAGAAGCCATATGTCCTATCTTACCACAATTGAAACATTTCAAAGGTAGTTTTCCTTTATACTTACCTTTGCCTCTCAGTAACCTTTTGGCTAATAGTGCTTCAAACTCTTCTTGATTTCTAATTTCTTCATACAGTTTGTGTACTTCTTCCATGTTCTTCTAAAATCTTTCACTTGCTCCACTGTGATCTCCTTCAGAGTACTTATACTTTCTTTCATTGTAATCATTAGATTCATCAAGATGAAAAGAACTAAATGCAGATTCAACTTTATTTACCAAAGATCCACTATTATCAAAATTACTTAACTCAAATGCATGTAGCTTACCAATAGTAGCATCCAAATAAACTGGCATATTAGGTATAGACCTCAATTCATTGATTGCAGAGACTCGGATTGCATAAGCTGGTAGAAGGTTCTTAACAACTTACTTGTTATATCCTTTTCTTCAATAGTTCCACTTGCTCCTTTGATTTGATTGACAATCTCCTTTAGTCTTGTACTGTACTGGGCTATGTTCTCACCTTCATTCATCCTCATAGATTCAAGTTGTCCTCTCAGACTATCTACTTTTGCTCTTTGAACATGTTCATCTCCTCCATATACTGATATGAGCTTATCCCACATTTCCTTTGCATCATTGTAGCCTTCTAGATCATTAAACTCTGAATCAGTCAATGCAGATGTTATTTCAATCATTTCTTGAATATGTTCTTGCTTTGCCTTTATCTCTTCCATAGTTAATGGATAGGTGCTCCGTGTGACAAAATAATTCTCCAGATAGTATACAACATATTCTCCAACTCTTGATAGATGTAGCTTCATCCTTTTCTGCCATGTAGAGAAACTTGACTTGTTCAGCTTCGGTGCATCCCTCTTATAAATCTTTGGATCTTTAACTCAAGTGCCTTTAAACTTTCCTTTCGAAGTCCAAAGCTCTGATACCAATTCATAGTTCTGATACTTAATATAAGTACAGATCCAATAGCCAACAAGATGAGAGGGGAGGGGTGAATCATACAAACTTAATCATCCATAAAAACATCAGATTCAACCTCGGTAACATATATATCAGTCATGTATCCAAAACTGTTAAACATGCAACTCAAAAGCATATGAACAATATAAACCTCATAACACCAGATTTAACGTGGAAACCCAAATAGGGAAAAACCACTATGGGATTTTGGATCCACTAAGAAATATACTCTTCTAGAGTATGCTCGGTTAAAAGCAAATCCTGTTAAAGATTACAAACACATTGCAAGATGTGACCCGGTTAAGGGATTTCCCTTAGATCTGTTAGGATCTTCACTTTGTTCGAAGTGACCTTGTTAAAGGATTTCAAACATTTAATCAGAATGTCACCTTGCTAGAGGGTTTACATATAAGACTGTTAAGTCCACTCGATTAAGAGATTTTTTGTCACTTTCACAAAATAACAGTGATAAAAATCTATCTGCAACTTCACATCTAAAATGCTAAAGAAGATTCCTATTTGTTCAATACAATCTAGACATAGAACTAATCTTGTCTATCTACTGGGCTTCTATACTCTATCATTCTAACAGGTCTTCAAGCTTCTGTGCTCAGTAATGACTATGTAGCATCCCTGTGCATACACTTGCCCACATACATTGTTTATCAATAGTTTCCTATTTATAAACAATTAGGTAACCGCTTAATCTCCTTGATCACATTTCCCATGATCAATCATAGCCATCAGATCTTCAATCTTGTCCAGGTTCAATGCATCTTTCGATCTGAAAATGTTTACCCCACCTTGGGACTTGCATAATAGTCTTGGAGCTTGTGCCAGGGTATTGCGATTCAATCTGAGCTATAGATCTTCATGCCAACTTTCCATTGCCTTAGATTCGTTAACAAACTTCTTCCATGGCTCACCAATCATTTAATCCGCTCCAGCTCATCAGCTTCCTTCATTAAATACCACATGTAAACATTTAATGCATTTTGTTATAGCTCGGTTACAACTCAGTAACAACTCAGTGAATACTAAACTCCACTCGGTAGACATTCTGCCTTCATTAACTGATAGCGATAACCTTAGGGTTTACCGACTAGGTTCTTTGCTGAATAACAAAGTAGAGTATTAACCTTTACAATTTACAACATATGTATGATGTTAAAATGATCTGAAACATCATGATCTCATCATTGTCTGACTCGGTAGTAGTTGCCCATTGAATACCTTATTCATCATATTCTTTCCTGTGTCTTTTATCAACATCTTTATAATCTTCATATCATATTTCTCAAGATATGGCAACATCATACTGAATTAGAAAATCAATTTCTTGACATCAATGACAAAATAATAATATCAAGACAGTAAAACATCTTTAATCTGTTATATCCATAATCATCAACAACCTTCTCAATATCCTTAAGAAATGCCAATAATCTTTCATTGTCTGTTATAATGCAATATTGCCAACATAATGATGATTTAATTTTATTGAAATGTATTAATGAGTACCATTCAAAAGAGATAGAATTTAAAGAATTTGTTGAAGTAGTGGATGAAAAAGATACAATTTTTGAGAATGAAATAATTCAGTTGGAAAAGAATAAGATCCAAAATGTATTGGTTGCATTAGAGATGTTTTTTGACAATGTTGATAGGCAAGTATCAAAACCTGCACCAATAGATCAACAATATTTGGAAGAGGTAAGTTTGGAGACTAAAACCTTTCTAAAAGGGGTATATATTGGTAAGAAAAGAAAATAAAATAAGGACCATCCTTATTTCCCTACTTAAGAAATATAAGAATGTGTTTGCATGGTCCTATAAAGATATAAAGGTTTATATGGAAGTCTTAATGTACCATGATATTCATTTAAAACTAGATGTTGAATCCTTTAGACCAAAGTAAAGACATATTAATCTATATTTGGCACCAAAGATGCAGTAGGGATTAATGAAAATAAGAGATGGTGGGATTATAAAGCCTATTAAACATTCCACTTGAGTCTATAACAAACAAGATTGTGTGTTGACTTTAGAAACCTTTATGTATCTTCATTAAAAGACAATTACCTACCACCCAATATGGAAGGTGTGTTGCATAAAGTAATTTTTTGTGAGTTATTATATATCATGGATGGCCTTTTCACTACAATCGGTGAAGTTAAAAGAATTAGACCAATATAAGATTGGAGTCACAACTCCCTGGGGAACATATGTCTATGTTAGAATTCTATTTGGGTTAACCAATTCTAGAGAAACAATCCAAAGAGATATAAATGTTGCATTCTAAGGTTTTATTGATATAATTATACTTGTCTATTAGGATGACCTGACTACTTTCTCAAAGAAATATGAGGAGGCTCTATACACATCTAAAAAAAATATTCACAAGAGCCTTGAAATATGATATTTCATTAAATCCTAAGAAATGCACATTTGGGGTGATTGAAGAAAAGTGATAGGTCATATAGTTTTGAAATATGGTATCAAAATCGTCCCTAAAAGAGTAGCAAAAATTGACAAGATTCTTATCCTCAAAACTAATAAGGGAATCCAATCTTTCTTTTTCCTAGTCAATTTTATTATGAGATTTATTAAAAATTTGCAAAGATAGAAAAACCAATCTCTAAAATGATAAAGAAATGAGAAACAATTGAATGGGAAGAAGAAGTTATCAAAGCTATTCTAGTATCAAAGGAGCCATCCTGTTGGTGTAAATAAATATTCATTTTGGATATTATTACACTTACTTAAGTTAACTTAGGATAATGCATCTGTTCGTAGTTTGGATTTGAGACACTTAGGGAAGTGTGCACTTAGGGATAGAGCTTGTAGGAGAAATTCCACCTTTTGTGGTCTTATTTTGCTATTACACTCCACATTCGGTGGGTCATCCACCTCTTGTGGAATATTATATTATTTCTCCTACCTACCCTTGTTTCTCATTGAGCCACATGTCATATTTGTGTGCTCATACATCCATATGGCCTTGCCTATATAAGCAGGCCTCTATTCATTGTATTGGTTAATCCAGTTGATCATTTTGCATATTGATGAGAGTACAATTTGTTCTTGTCACTCTATTGTCTCTTTTATGCTTTTCATTGTGCCCTTGATCTTGGCAAAATCCTACACATCCAACAAGTTCACTAATGCTCAAGTCCCCTAATTTCAAAAAGCCATTCTAGATATTTTCATTTGCTTCTTTTCACACTATAGCTTATTTATTGCAAAAGATGAGGAATCATTTTGGAAGCCTATTACATTTATTAGCAATTATTTATAAGCTTCTAAACTCAAATATGATGTATCATAGAAAATTGTAGTACCCCTCCTCGATCAACCTCTTTTGTATGTTTTAAGTTACTTCAATGACTGTTCTATGGGACATTATTGTATTTTGATTAAGATATTATGCGATGTTATTTCACGCTTTATCTGGATTTATGGTGTATGATTTATGCAGTATCTTAGTGCTTATGAATAATTTTATTTAACAGATCATTATCATGGGCTAACACATTTCCCTTATATTGCGATGCATTATTTATATGTTGCGTGGTTGCCAGTGTATTGGGATGTGAGGGGATGATTTTACTTCACTCACTCCAGTGAGTCAGGAAATGTCACAATTCTCCTTCATCGGTGTGTGTGCCGTGTCTATATATGTATATGTATTAGTCTATTTTTACGTGTGGTTCTTTGGTGCAGGATATTGTAGGTACTAGTATCGGGTAGGTACGGGGTATTGACTCCAACTAGTTTCACAAGTTTGAGCATGCCTGATATATCTGATGGGAGTGGACGACATAGTTGTTTTACCCTAGCTTGATTGCAGTTACACTTGTGTGAGTGTTGTCAGTCAATTGTCTTTCCCGTCTGGCTGATATGCAAGTCATGGTGCCTTGGTTTAGTCATTTGAGAGTCGTCATTTGATATTTCTTGGTTTTGTGTGTTTCTATTTATTTAAATTGTTATTCAATTTAAATGAATGATGCTATCTTGTGTTAGCATAATCATTTAATTATTATTCTCTATGATTATTGATTAATTTTTAATTTAATGATTGCTAGATTAAATGGTTAAATGGCTTAATTTATTGTGTAATGTTGCATTGATATTTTTGTGGAATAAATAAATTGCCTAGCCATTTAAAAAGGTTAAATAATTATGTTGAAGGAAGTATTTATGGAAAAAGATATAAATAAAATATTTCCTTTTTATTCTTCCATTTGGCCTTTTAATTTAATCATTAGAAAGAATTATTATTTTTGGGAAAGAAATAAATCTGATTGCCTTTTAAGTTTTAAAATATTTAAATTTGATTGGATGTAAACTTTAACCTAGAAGCTTAGGTTAAAAGATATTTTTGGGCATCCATTCTGGGGATCCGCGGTAGGAGAAGAAGAGAATTTTTGGAGAGAAAATTATGGAAAAACTTCCTAGAGGCGCTGGAGATTCGACCTGGGTTATAAGACTAGTGTTCCTTCATTTCCTTGCTTGTCTTTGCTTCAGGTTGGATAATCTCTTTTGATATTTTAATTTGATTTTGTATATTTCAGTTTTCTTCCTGTGTGATTGGAAAATGAAATCTGTCTGTAGATTCTTTTTGGAATGTTGAAATAGAAGAAAGATTGCTTGATAGAGTTGATTCTGTGATGCTATTAGCATATGGTTGCATTCACGAAAGGAATTGTTCATTTCTTCTTTGCTGTGTGTTATTTGTTCATAGAAAACAACTTCTTGTTTAACCTCTTCTTTGGAAAGAAATAATTTTAGATTGGGTTGGCTGGTTGCATCCTTGCTTGTTACTGTCAAGAATTTGCTAGCCATTCTTTCCAGTGTGTTTATTTCACCATTTACCTTGTTGGTAACTTTTTCTTGAAATTTTGGAAATTGGCATTGTATGTGTGTGCCCATGAATTAATTTCAGAAATGGAATGTTATTTGTGGTTATTGTTTTTGTGATCTTTTGGGTTTAGAATGCCTTGGAGGCATGTGTTTTTGGTTTGTTCGTAGACTTTATCGCTCCCATGATGGGCTTGTCTCATCACGTGAGTTGGTAGTGTTTGCTACCCATAGGTAACAGAACTACCGGCGGCAGCATCGCTACGTAGTAGCAGTGTTACCGGTCGGTAGGACTGCCACCGGTTGGAAGAAGCACTACCGATTGATAGGACGACTACTAGTTGGTAGCAGTGCTACCAGCGGTAGTGACACTACTGGTTGGCAGTACCACTACCAGTTGGTAGTAGTGCTACCGATCGGTAGTGACCATTACCAGTGGTAGCGGCATTACCAATTGGTAGGGCGGTTACCAATGGTAGCGGAACTACTGGTAGGTAGTGTCTGTTGCCACAACATCAACACTACTACAGGTTGGCTTTTGCCACCGTTTGACCCTATGCTTTACCGGTGCAAATCAGTATGTGTTATTTAATTTAAATTTTATGAATGGAATGTTTAAAGTGGTTTTGTGTGATGTAATATGATTTTCATGTGATTTTTACTATGTGGTTAATAATTTATCAATGAAAATTAAGGCATGAATTAGAGATTCAAATTAGTAAGTTTTGGATATATTCTGAAAATGATGTACATGCTTGTTTGGGATTCATGTTATAACTGGTTGAATGTTTAATGTGGGTTTCATTACTGATGGAATATTGAATTGGAAATTGAATAATGTGATTGTTGAAAGAATGTTTTATTTCATTTCTTTTCAATCAATGATGTTGCAAGTGTATTATGTGTTGCTTTGGTCTATGGTTTAGTCCTCCTATGGAGGTGTATTTAGTTCCATTGACCAAGAGATATATGTTGGCTTTGTTGTCTTAACCATGTAGTATCTTTGCCTTATGGTTAGCCAAGAGTCAGTATGTGCTTGTTTGACCACTTATTTCTGCTGTCTACTTCGCCATAGGGTCCTCAGGGAGTGACCATGCTTGTGTAGTGTCCTTTGAGAGAGTGGATTTTGCTTGGGGGTTGCACCAAAAGCGGTAGGCATTATGACCCATCGAAAGTTAGATAATAAATGGTAATCTAATGAATTGATTAGGTGGGTAGTATCATAACATTAATAAAGATAATTGTACCTCGTGCATAGGTGAGTGCTAGTATAGGGATCATAATGTTGCGAGAAGGCCTAGAATGGTAAACCAACCACGTTGTCTTCATGAAAGGCTGGTAGGGTCTGCATGAGACTTAGTTGGAACCGGAGGTTCAGGAGAGGTTACCAAGATGGTGAGCTAAGACCTATGGAGATTTTACCACGGTATCCATCTTAAGCTATGTAATGACACTCTCTCATTTGGTTCACTTGTGTGTATGTGATGTTGAGTCACCTGGATTCTTGTGGAGTCTCTCTGTGTTGTCATGAAGTTGTATTGTTTTGTTGGCTATGTCATGCTTATGCTTGTTTGAGGGCCCTCAGCTATCTCCTAGCACAGTGGGGTGATTCCATTTGGGAATTACATGGTCAAGTGGTAGTGCCACTTCCCATTGGATGTTCGGATGTGTACCTTCATGCGAGGATTGGCTTGGCAGGTTTTTCTTGTGGTTCGTGACTCATGCTTCATATGGTGTTTGAAGACTATTGTTATTTGGAGACCCTTGTGGTCATTGTATCATTGTATCATTGATCTTATGTAGCCTTGTAACTAGATGAGATCTATCCTTATATGTTTATTCAGAAGCTATGTATAAGTAGAGTAATATAATCCTTTGTTGGGATGTTTTTTATCAGTTTCTTTGATGATATTAGTAAATGCTTATTGAATTGGAAACTATATTGTATCCTTTCAACCTTTCTATGATGAATATTTATTTTCTTATAGCTTCTTGTGATCATTGAGTTAATGATGCATATGTGGATTTATGTTTTTTGTAAGTTATTCTTGAAGTTAATTCTTCGTTGGTAACCGTTAAGGAATTTTGATGTAAGTCTTCCACTTGTGTTATCATGCATGTTGTGTAAATTCACTTACGATGTTTATACTTAAAAAAAAAAAATTGTTTCATACTTCTTGTGGGTTTTCATTCGGGGTTCCTGGCGGGGCATTACATTTGGTATCAGAGCCCATGTTTCAACACTTGGTACTCTGGGTTTTTAGTTTGCCTTGACCTTTTTGTGTAGGTCTTGTGGTGTGACTTCCTTGTGTCTTTCTTGCCTTTGATTTGAACATTTTTCTCTTGTGTAGTGTTAAGTCATGGCTAGGAAAGCCAAGGGAGGTGGCCACGTAGGTGGCTGCACAAGAGGTAGAGGAGGAGGAAGGGGTCAAGTTTTCAACCACCATAGTCCTTCACCACCACTCACTCATGCTAGTGTGGATAGGGATTAGTTAGTTCATCAGGAGGACCTGCATTCAGTAGAGAAGTTTCTTGAAAGGGAGGAGTTGCGTTAGATGTTTCAAGAGGTGCTAGCTAGACTAGGCCCCAAACCTATGATGGATCAGCCTATCCATGGTCTGGTAGAGGAATCGCTTCAACAGATTCTAGAGAGAGAGAGAGATCTCCTAGAAGGAGAGAGGCCCCAAGGGAATCAGATCTAGCTATCTTAGGGCACATGAGGGATTTGATGAGGTCCAATCCTCCCTTCTTTGATGGAAAAGGTACCAGTCTCAAGGCAGAGACCTGGCTTATCATTTTAGATCAGTGTTTTGCTATGTATCCTTACAGTAGCAATAACAAGGCAAGGTGCAGAATCATGCATCTTGAGAGATTGACATCTATCTTGTGGAGATTAGAGGAGGAGAGGATCAGTGTGAGCAGTAACACTGCTTCTTGGGAAATCTTTTTGGAGAGGTTCAGGGCATGATTCATCTCACCCTAGTGGAGGAAGTCACGAGTAGATGAGTTCTATGCTCTACACCAGTTTGGGTTGTCAGTGGATTAGTTTGAGAACAAGTTCTATGAGCTCAAACAATATGCCAAGATCGACAATGATAAGGCTATGATTGTGCAACACTTCTTGAGGGGTCTTAATGACTACATCAGTGGAGGAGTGAGAGTTTTTGAGCCTACTTCAGTAGAGGTAGCCATGGAAAAAGTTAGGTTGGTAGAGAAAAACCTTAGCCATGCTCATGGCAGCTAGTTTGGAATTTAGATTAGGAGGGATCCTTTTAGTGGGTCTAGAAGTAAAGGGAATCAGTCCAAGACTGCTGCACCTTTTAGGGGTCCTCGGGCACCCACCAAGGGTGGACATCAGTAGTAGCAGCAGCTGTCGAGACCAAAGTAGTATCATAGCCAGAAGGGTGGCATCTCTCAGTCCTGGAAGAGAAGGAGATGGCAGAAGGGTAGGCAGACCTTTCCAAGGTAGTCTTCTTAGGAAGCATCTCAGGCCCCTAGTGGGGAGAGATTTCAACAGTCTAGTGGATCATCTGGGAGTAGAGGACCAGATAGGGGAGTTTTCTTCACTTGTGGTCAATATGGCCACAAGGCCGCTTAGTGCCCTCAACATCCTCACCAAACGAGCAGTCAAAGGTCAGCCGTATCAGAGCTGATAGTAGGGGATGTAGCTAGATCCCATAGAGTATTTGCAACAGTGGATGACCGCTAGGCTAAGCATATGTGTACTATAATTGAGACCACATGTGTGTTGTGTGGTACCTCTATCTCTATACTTTTTGATTCCGGTGCTTCAAATTCTTTTATTTCTTCATCCATTATGGAGCGGTGCGGGATTGTGTCTGGTGAGCAAGCAGATAGGTTGCAAGTAGAGTTGGCTACCAGTGTGTGAGTGTTTGTAGATGCCTTCATTCCCGGTTGTGAGTTGGACCTAGGACCCTTTATCACTTCAATTGACCTTCGAGTCATTCCTTTGGGGTCCTATGGAGTTGTGTTGGGGATGGATTGGTTATCATCTCACGACACTAGTGTAGATTGTCGTCTGAAGACAGTAGAGTGTGTAGATGACCATGGCAAGAGAGTGGGGATCATTGGAGTTCAGTGATTGATATCCTTACGTATGATTTCTTCCATGCAACTTAGGCAGTGCATGTGTCAAGGGTGTGATATTTTTGTAGTTTCTCTTGAGTATGTGGATGAGGGAGAGAGTCGAGATATTTCTCTTGATGGTCACCCTATTCTTTGAGAGTATGTAGATGTGTTTCCTTTGGATATTCTGGGTATGCCTCTAAAATGAGACATAGATTTTCACATTGACTTAGTTCCTAGTGCGAAACCTATTTCAAGAGCACCATATCAGATGACTACTCAGGAGTTGAGTGAGTTGAAGTTGCAAGTTGAGTTGTTTTCCAAGGGATTAATTTGTCCTAGTGTTTCTCCTTGGGGTGCGCCGGTTATCTTCATCAAGAAGAAGGATGGTTCCCTTCAATTATGCATTGATTATCGACAGTTGAATAAGGTAACCATCTGGAACTGATATCCATTGCCTTGGATTGATGACCTTTTTGATCAGGTGAAGGGAGCTAGGGTGTTATATAAGATAGACCTGAAGTCTGGGTATCATCAGTTGCACATTCATGATGCCAACATTCATAAGACGGTGTTTCGTACTTGTTATGGCCACTATGAGTTCATAGTGGTGCCATTTGGGTTGAGGAATGTGCCTTCAGTGTTCATGAGTCTTATGAATGGGTTTTTTTGCACCTACCTTGACCACTTTATCCTTGTGTTCTTGGATGACATTTGATTTATTCTAGATCCATGGAAGAGCATGAGGGTCACTTGCATAAGGTATTGCAGTGCTTGAGGGAGAATCAACTTTTTGCAAATTTGGTGAAGTGTGATTTCTTCCAGTTGCAGGTGAGCTCTCTTGGTCATATGGTTTTGGGAGAAGGTGTATTCATGGATCCTTCTAAGATCCAAGCCATTGTTGATTGGCCAGCGCCGACCAATATTTCTGAAGTTCAAAGTTTCATGGGTTTGGTTGGATATTACCCTCGCTTTGTTTAGAGCTTTTCTCGGATAGGCCATCTGGTTACTTCTCTTCTGAGGAAAGGGAAGAAGTTTGTTTGGTCAGAGCAATGTGAATTGGCTTTTCGTACCCTGAAGGAACTATTTGTTAGTGCTTCGATTTTGGCAGTTCCTGACCCGTCCAAAGATTTCATGGTACGCACAGATGCCTCTTTAGAAGGTATAGGTAAGGTTCTTATGTAGGCTGGACATGTGGTTGCCTATGTGTCTTGAAAACTCAAGGATCATGAGTTGAACTATCCTATTCATGACTTGGAGTTGGCTATTAGGGTTCCCATAGATACTGAGAGGGGGGGGGTGAATCACTATCTAACTGGTGAAGGATATTTCTTAACTTAAAACATGTAGAACATATTAATACTGTATACCGGTAAATAGAAAGTAATGCAATAAACAGAGATAACAACAACCAAATGAAAAACACACCATAAAACAATAGTTTAATGAGGAAACCCGGTGTGGGAAAAACCTCGGTGGGATTTGTGACCCACAATATTCACTTACTGGCCAATAAGAGAATATTACTGCTACAAGAGGGGCCTGCACATGTAGGAAGGCCAAGTGCCTAGAGCTCACCGTTCAATTACAAAATGGGAAGTCTCACTGACTTACAAAATGGATTATATAAATCCAATGTCTTGTATTGCTTCAAAATAGCATCTACTATGCCAAATCCAGTACCGGTTTATAGCTCTTCTTCATACATAAACTCTTAACCTAAAATTCACATAATAGGTCTACCTTATTTCACCTAGTTACATTTCTCCATTTCTTACAAAATGTTCTATAATGATCTCTTATATATATGAATCATTTTACAACTTTCCAAGTCGGCTTACAATGATTTTATAATAAATAAAAAAATATATTACAAACAAAGTTCATGTTGGCCTCTGTGCTGGTATGCTTCCTTTTACTGCCGGTGCCAATGCTCTGTATGCCGGTGTAGAGTCTGACCTTGCTAGTGCCAATGGATTACCTTGCCGGTGTTATAGGATTGTAAGATTGCCATAAATGAAAAAACTTTCAATCACCTACAATGTCTCATTGGAGTGTGCATTTGCCAACAATCTCCCTGTTTGGCATTGATGGCAACACTCATGAGAAAAATCCAAAAACAGTTATCCAAAAAGAATCTGCCGGTATTGTCTTACCAAAAGTTGTGTACCAAAAGAATGTGTACTCCCCTTGAGTTGATGAGTCATTTTACTAATTATTTTTCTCATTCCACTACTCCCCCTTTGGCATCAATGACAAAGGTTGTCAAGGTGTCAATTGAGTGTGGTTTCCTGCTTCATCCTTGTAACCGGTTGGTTACAATCTGAAAAAGATCTGCCAAAACTAGATTTAGGCTCTCAAGAAACTTTTTACTATCTTTTATTGCAGCCTCTATCCTTTGAACTATACCGATGAGGTGTTGCCTTTTCTCTATCGGTGTTTTCTATCCTTAAATCAAGGCATCAGATATTTATTTCCTTAAGGAGGCAAGGTAGTCCAATTTTGGACTTAGTCTCCATTTAAGATCTTTAGCCTTATCTTTTATTCTTTCTTTTTCTCTTTCCAGCTTTAATAGTTCTTCCTCAAAACCTGTTATCTTCTGCTTAAAAATTGATAATGAATCAGATGAATTAATGAAATTGTCAGCTAGTTGATTCATTTCTTCCTGTATCTTGCTAATCTTCCTGTCTATATCAACTATCAAAAAGTTAGTTTTGCATGTGTCTCTGTACAAAGTTTTGAATTCCTTTTATGTACTACATAGTTCTGGTAGAAGTGTGTCAAACTGCCTTGTACACTTCTTTATTTCTTCCTCAAAGAATTTGTGTTTTTCCTTTTTTAATCTCTCCTTGAATGCATCCTCTTTTATCCATTCAACTGTCATAGTGTTTTTAGTAATATACTTAGACAAAGTGTCAAGTTGACTCAAAGAATCTTTATTGTCTACATTACATTTAGGTGCTATCATTTTCAAAATTGGAATGGTATCATCTATTGCCTTGTATGCTTGGGAGCTACAATCTGTTATTTTCTTTATGGAATCCAAAAGAACTTTCGTTACATTAGTTGGTTTAAATTCTGTACTTGAAGAGCCAACACTCTATATTCTGCTAGTGGGAGCATTTTCTTTACTTGTGGTGACCTCTGGTAGGTCAGTTTGTGTTTCCATTTCTTTAAGCAAAGGTTTCTCTTGCTCAGTTGTTGCCAGTGGCACTGACTTTGTGTGAACCTGTTGCTGAGATGGAGCCTATTGCTCTACTTGTTGTTCAACCTGTTGCTCTATGTTATCATCTGTCAATTTTCCTTCTATACCATCTATTACCGATGCCTCACTAGCCATATTTGTTTTCTCAGTTGTATCCTTATCTACCACAATATTAACTTTCTGAGTATCAATGTCAACTATGTATAGTACCTCAGAGTTAGGATTTGTGTCCTCTTGTGGTATGTCCATGCTCTCATTATCCGGTTGATTGTCAGTAGTAACTATTGGTGGAGTGTCCAGAGGTGATGGGGATAGATTATTTGTTATTTTTATGCTAGGTGGTTCACCAACCTTGCCTTTTCCCTTATCCTTATCCTTTTTAATAGCAAAGCATATTTCATCCTTATACTTATTTATAATTGTTTGTGACAATTTGACTCTAGTGTTCATCCAGGCCTTCAATGACTAAAAGTACTCATTTATATTCTTTTCTCTATTGTCTTGCATGTTATTCAGTAAATCAGATAATTGTTTGCCTACCGGTATATCAAAACCAAGATTCTTGTTAATGATATCGGGCACCTATTTTGTTATGTGTAGCAATAAATAGACAAGTAGGTTTCCAAATCTAAATGTCCCCTTTTTGTCTTTCTTAATCTTTCCAACATTGTCAATAAGCTCATCTTTCAACCATTCACACACATCTAACTTTGCCTTATCCTTGATCATATCATAAGCACTCTTTATGCATAGGCTAGAGACTTAATTTAACCTATTTGCACGTGTTGTTTTGTAGCCTAAAATCATGCTAATGAATCTGACATTGATGTTAGTTATATCATTTACTCTTAAGGATCTTTTATCAGATGTTGCACCTGTTAGGTTTGTCACTAGGTCATTTGAGACCTTATTTGTTTTATTAGGTCTATTATCGGTGGAAGGTAACCCTATCACAACCTTGACTACCTCTTTAGTGATTTTGTGAACCGAATCCAACCAGAAAAATGCACCATGTACCCTACTTAAAACTATCCTTATAACTTCCTTAGGGAAATCCGGAATGCTAAGAATTTCAGTGAATCCTAGGGTTTCAACTATTTTATGTTTAGGTTTCACATTACTAGAATCATCACAAATTACAGTCTTATACATGTTCTTGATTTCCTCATTACCTAATTCTTCTATGTGACAATGAATGTACATTCTAGGGTCTTCTGTAAAAACTACTCCTTTGGGAATTTGAGAAAATGCACCAACATTATCATCCTTTTTAGCTATTTCATGAACTAACTGAAATACGGGTCTAGGGCGCTTGATTACTTCGACTATAGTAGGGTTTGCTATGAATTCAGGAACAGATGAAGAAGCCATGATTATAAATACCTTTATCTGCCTTAGGAAGGATTGCTTGTTGAATTGTGTTTCTTCTTTTCTCGAAAAGTCTTTGCTCAAGATTTTTCGTGCTCTTCGAATGTTTGAATGCTCGGTGAAGTAAAAATGGAGCCAAAACACTGATTTATAATGTTAATTTTGCCAAGTACCACATTAAATGCTTGTCAGTTAAGTAATCACTTAACTTATCTGTCAGTATAGAAGTAATTTCAACTTCTTACCATCAACCGAGGGAATAATAGCATGTTTCACATTTGATTGCCAAACCCTCAAGGAATTTTCTTTAGTTAGATGAAGAGTCTCCTACCGGTGGAGTGTTACTCTATTCTATCAGTGGAGGAGTATTCCTATCAACATTCAGTTCTAATTTCCCGATCCATTGTTTTGATAATTCCTGCTTAACTTCTTCAACTTTTTCTTTACCTTTCAAACTAGTACTTTTGTTATTTATTGGTGAGGACTTGCTTCTACAAAATTTAGCAATATGTCCAATTTTGTTACAGGCATAACAAGTCACATTATTTTTCTAAATAGCTTTCCCATATCCTATGCTAGTTTGTGTTCTACATTGATTAGATAAGTGTCCAAATCTTCCACAAACATAACTTCTCACATTCATTCTGCAATTTTTAGAATTATGACCAACTTTGTTGCATTTTGAACATTGACTGGTGGGTGTATTGGTATTCTGATAATTTCTAGATCTACATTGATTTTCTCTATGACCATACTTGTTACAGTTAAAGCATTTGCCATTAAATTTATAAGCAATGGGTTGTCTTACCAGTTTGCCATGATTTTGTGTGTTTGCAGTAATAGAGCTTTCTCCAACTTCAAAGTCAAGTCCATAAGTGTCATCATTAGGATTCTGATTCTTCAATAAGTTACCAAGTTTTTTTGAACTTTTCTTGAATTTTTATTTGTGCTGATTTGCAGTATCCTATTCTCTTTCTAAGATTTCTTTCTATCTCATAAGTTCATTTGAGTCATTATGTGTATGCATCAGATCTGTCTTCAACAAATCATTTTCATAGCTAAGTCTGGTGTTCTCATTTGCAGCATCACTTAGTCTTCTAGTCAAATCTTCTTCATTCTTCTATCTGTCTTCAATTTCCTTACAAAATCTCATAGTCATATCCTGCATCTCATTCTTTGTTGTTATGTTCTCTTGTTTCAGCTTGCTTATCAGATCACTAAGATTTTCCTTTTCATCATTTTCATTTTGCATCTTTTCACAAAGTTCTCTTCTCTTGTTTCTTGCAATGGTAAGATTTTCTTGAAGTGCTTGAATAATATCTTGTGTAGCCTTTAGATCATCTTCAAGATATTTTTCAATTTTTCTATATCATAGTCTAAGAGAGCTGCTTCTAATTGCTTCATCAGATTTTCCATCTCTACCAGTGTCAAGATCTTCCTCAAGCTGTTAGGCTTCTAGAAATAGAGGACCAAGCTCTAATACCAATTGTTAGGGTTCCCACAGATACTGAGAGGGGGGGCTGAATTAGTATCTAATCGGTGAAAGGTATTTCTTAACTTAAAACATGTAGAAAATATTAATACTATATACCGGTAAATAGAAAGTAATGCAATAAAAATAGATAACAACAACCACATGAAAAACACACCATAACACAATAGTTTAACAAGGAAACCCGGTGTGGGAAAAACCTCGATGGGATTTGTGACCCACAATATTCACTTACTAGCCAATAAGTGAATATTACTACTACAAGAGGGGCCTGCACATGCAGGAAGGCCAAGTGCCTAGAGCTCACTGGTCAATTACAAAATGGGAAGTCTCACTAACTTACAAAATGGATTATATAAATCCAATGTCTTGTTCTACTTCAAAATAGCATCTACTATGCCAGATCTAGTACCGGTTTATAGCTCTACTTCATACATAAACCCTTAACCTATAATTCGCATAATAGGTTTGCCTTATTTCGCCTAATTACATTTCTCCATTGTTTACAAAAATGTTCTATAATGATCTCTTATATATATGAGTCATTTTACAGCTTGTCAAGTTGGCTTACAATGATTTTACAATAAATAACAAAATATATTACAAATAAAGTTCCTATCGGCCTTTGTGTCAGTATGCTTCCTTCTATTGCCGGTGTCGGTGGTCTATATGCCAGTGTAGAGTCTGACCTTGCTAATGCCAGTGGATTGCCTTGCTAGTGTCATAGGATTGTAAGATTGCCATCAATGACAAAACCTTCAATCACCTACAATGTCTCACTGGAGTGTGCATTTGCCAACATTGGCAGTTGTAGTGCATGCATTGGTTCATTAGAGACATTTCTTGTTGGGGCATCGGTTCAAGCTGCATAGTTATCACTACAGTTTGTAGTATATTTTCACACAGCCAAACTTGAATGCTTGATAGCAAAGATGGATGGAATTCCTCTACAAGTATGCTTTTGAGGTTTGTTATATTTAGGCGAAAGAGAATGTAGTGGCAGATGCTTTGAGCCATAGGTGGCATGAGGTTGTAGCATTGTCCCTTGGTGTGGACTTGAGTGAGAGAATTCTGGGAATTCTTCCTCAAGACACCTAGTTTCAGGATGTTAGAGCCATGGTAGAGTCTGGAAGACCATTGGAGGGTAGATATTCTAGATATTCTCTTAAGTCAGATGGTCTTCTTAGAAATCTTGGACAGATCTATGTACCTCCTTTGGAGGGTCTTCGTATTTTGATCATGACTGAGTCTCGTTGTGCACCTTATTCGGTACACCCTAGTGTCAAGAAGATGCACGTAGATCTTAGATAGATATATCATTGGGCTAGTATGAAACGTGACATTGCTGATTTTGTGTCCAAGTGCTTGGAATGTCAGTGGGTGAGGGTGGAGCATCAACACCTTGTAGGGCTTTTACAGCCAAATTTGATACCGGATTGGAAATGGGATATCATTTCAATGGATTTCATAGTAGGGTTGCATGTTTCTTCATGGCATCATGATGCCATCATGGTCATTATTGATAGATTGACCAAAGTTACTCATTTTGTTCCTATTCGATCTTCTTATACTGTAGTAGTGGTGGAACAAGTCTTCTTGGAAGATGTGGTGAGGCTGCATGGGATCCCAAGATGGATAATTTCTGATAGAGACCCTGTCTTTACATCGGCCTTGTGGACCTCACTTCAACATGCTTTGGGGACCAAGTTGAACTTTAGTTTAGCTTATCACCTAGAGACCGATGGTCAGACTAAGCATGTGAATTTGGTCTTGGAGGACATGCTTCACATGTATGTTAGGGATCAGTAGTCACGTTGGGAGGAATATCTTTTCCTTGTGGATTTTTCTTATAATAACGGATGTCACAACTCTATATGCATGTTGCCCTTCCAGGAATTGTATGGTCATCCTTGCTATACTCTGTTGAGTTGGATCGGTTGGAGGATAGGGTGTGTTTAGGATCGGATTTGCTTCGTGAGATGAAGTAGCAGGTTGAGAAGATTCATGGACATTTGGTTGCTGCCCAGGATAGGCAAAAGAAGTATGCCGATGCTCATAGAGTCAATCACTAATTTTCTATTGGCAACCGTGTGTTCTTGAGAGTGCATCCGTAGAAGAGTCTGATCCATTATAGAAAGGGTTCTAAGTTGGCACCTCAGTTTGTAGGCCCTTTTGAGATCCTTGAGAGGATAGGACCTATTGCCTACTGTCTTTCCTTGCTGTTGCGTATATCCCGCATCCATGATGTCTTTCATGTTTCTGTTCTTCATCCTTATCATTGTGATGTGACCCATGTTCTTGATTGGAACGCTTTGCAGGTCGAGGACGAGAAGCTTTCCATGGAGCCCCTGCGCATTCTTCAACAATGGGATTTTACCCTTAGGGGTCATACCATCGAGTAGGTAAGGGTCCTATGGGACCCCAGTGATGAGTCCTTTGCAACTTGGGAAGATGCAACGAAGATGAGAGAGCTTTATTCTTATCTGTTTTAGGCTTCTAGGAGTAAGCCTAGGCTTGAGGGGGAGGATGTAGTATCCCTGCTCAATTAGCCTCTTTTGTATGTTTTGAGTTACTTCAATGACTATTCTGTGGGACATTATTGTGTTTTGATTCAGATATTATGCGATATTATTTCATACTTTATCTGGATTTAAGGTGTATGATTTATGCAGTATCTCAGTACTTATGAATAATGTTATTTTATGGATCATTATCATGGATTGACACTTTTCCCTTATATTGTGATGCATTATTTATATATTGTGTGATTGCCAGTGTATTGGGATGCGAGGGGATGATTTTCCTTCACTCACTCCGGTGAGACAAGGGACATCATGATTCTCCTTCATCAGTGTGCATGTTGTGTCTGTATATATATGTATTGGTCTATATGCACATGTGGTTCTTTGGTGCAGGACATTGCAGGTACTAGTACCAGCTAGGTATGGGGTATTGACTCCACCTAGTTTCATAGGTCTGAGCATGCTTGATATATCCGATGGGAGTGGAGGAGATAGTTGTTGTACCCTAGCTCAACTGTAGTTACACTCATATGAGTGTTGTCAGTCGGTTGTCTTTCCCATCTGGCTGGTATGCAAGTCATGGTGCCTTGGTTTAGTCATTTGAGAGTCATCATTTGATCTTCCTTGGTTTTAAGTGTTTCCATTTATTTAAATAGTTATTTAATTTAAATGAATGATACTATCTTGTGTTGGTGTAATCATTTAATTATTATTCTCTGTGATTATTGATTTATTTAAATTAATGATTGCTAGATTAAATGGTTAAATGGCTTAATTTATTGTGTAATGTTGCATTGATATTTTTGTGAAATAAATAAATTGCCTAGCCATTTAAAAAGTTTAAATGCTTATGTTGAAGGAAGTATTTATGGAAAAAGAAATAAATAAAAGCTATCCTTTTTATTCTTCCATTTGGCCTTTTTAGTTTAATCATTAGAAAGAATTATTATTTCTGGGAAAGAAATAAACCTGATTGCCTTTTAAGTTTTAAAATATTTAAATTTGATTGGATGTAAACTTTAACCTAGAAGCTTAGGTTAAAATATATTTTTGGGCATCTATTCTAGGGATCCACGGCAAGAGAAGAAGATAATTTTTGTAGAGAAAAATCTAGAAAAACTTCTTGGAGGAGCTGGAGATTTGACCTAGGTTGTAAGACTGGTGTTCCTTCATTTGCTTCCTTTCCTTTGCTTCAGGTTGGATAATCTCTTTTGATATTTTAATTTATTTTTGTATATTTCAGTTTTCTTCCCATGTGATTGGAAAATGAAATCTGCCTGTAGATTCTTTTTGGAATGTTGAAATGGAAGAAAGATTGCCTGATAGAGATGATTTTGTGATGCTATTAGCATATGGTTGCATTCAAGAAAGGAATTGTTCATTTCTTCTTTGTTGTGTGTTATTTGTTCATAGCAAATAAACTTCTTGATTTACCTCTTCTTTGGAAAGAAAGAATTTTAGATTGGGTTTGCTGGTTGCGTACTGGTTTCTTACTGTCAAGAATTTACTAGTCATTCTTTCCAGTGTGTTTATTTCACCATTTACCTTGCTGGTAACTTTTCCTCAAAATTTTAGAAATTGGTACTGTATGTGTGTGCCCATGAAATAATTCTAGAAATGGAATGTTATTTGTGGTTATTGATTTTGTGATCTTTTGGGTTGAGAATGCCTTGGAGGCATGTGTTTTTGGTTTGTTCATAGACTTTACCACTCCCATGGTGGGCTTGTCTCATCATGTGAGTCAGTAGTGTCTACTACCCATAGGTAGTAGAACTACCAGTCAGCAGCATCGCTACGTAGTAGTAGTGCTACCGGTTAGTAGGACTGCCACCGGTTGGTAGCAAGACTACCAATCGGTAGGACTGCTACCGATTGGTAGTAGTGCTACCGGTTGGTAGCAGTTGCTACCAATGGTAGTGACACTACTAGCCGACAGTACCGCTACTGGTTGGTAGTAGTGCTACCGGTCGGTAGTGACCGTTACCAGTGGTAGCGGTACTACCAGTTGGTAGGGCGATTACTAGTGGTAGCGACATTACCTGTAGATAGTGTCTGTTGCCATGACAACAACACTACTACGGGTTGGCTTTTGCCACCGCTTGACCTTGTGGTTTACTGGTGAAAACCAGTATGTGTTATTTAATTTAAATTTTATGAATGGAATGTTTAAAATGGTTTTGCGTGATGTAATGTGATTTTAATGTGATTTTTACTATGTGGTTAATAAATCTATCAATGAAAATTAAGGCATGAGTTAGAGATTCAAATTAGTAAGTTTTGGATATATTTTGAAAATGATTTAAATGCTATTTAGAATTCATGTTCCTGATGGAATATTGAATTGGAAATTGAATAATGTGACTGTTGAAAGAATGTCTTATTTCATTTCTTTTCAATCAATGATGTTGCAAGTGTATTATGTGTTGCTTTGGTCTGTGGTTCAATCATCCTATGGAGGTGTATTTGGTTCCTTTGACCAAGAGATATATGTTGGCTTCGTTGTCTTAACCATGTAGTGTCTTTGCCTTATGGTTAGCCAAGATTCCGTATGTCCTTGTTTGAACACTTGTTTCTGATAGTGGTGTTATGGTTGTCTTCTTCACCATAGGGTCCTTGGGGAGTGACCATGCTTGTGTAGTGTCCTTTGAGAGAGTGGATTTCACTTGGGGGTTGCACCCAAAGTGGTAGGCATTATGACCTAGTGAAAGTCAGATAATAACTGGTAATCTAATGAATTGATTAGGTGGGTAGTATCATAACATTAATAAAGATAATTATACCTCATGCATAGGTGAGTGCTAGTATAGGGCTCATAATGTTGTGAGAAGGCCTGGAATGGCAAACCAACCACCTTGTCTTCACGAAAGGCTGGTAGGGTCCACATGAGACTTAGTTGGAACTAGAGGTTCAGGAGAGGTTACCATGAAGGTGAGCTGGGACCTATGGAGGCTGTACCATGGTATCCATCTTAATCTATGTGATGACACTCTCTCATTTGGTTCACTTGTGTGTATGTGATGTTGAGTCACTTGGATTCTTGTGGAGTCTCTTTGTGCTGTCATGGAGTCATATTGTTTTGTCGACCATGTCATGCTTATGCTTGTTTGAGGGTCCTCAACTATCTCCTAGCATGAAGGGGTGATTCCATTTGGGAATTACATGGTCGGGTGGTAGTGCCACTTCCCATCGGATGTTTGGATGTGTACCTTCATGCGAGGATTGGCTTTGCAGGTGTTCTTGTGGTTCGTGACTCATGCTTCATCTCTTGTGGTCATTGTATCATTGTATCATTGATCTTATCTAACCCTGTAACTGGATGAGATCTATCCTTATATCTTTATTGAGAAGCTATGTATTAGGAGAGCAATGTAATCCTTTGTCGGGTTGTTTTTATCAGTTTCTTTGATGATATTAGTAAATGGTTATTGAAGTGGAAATTATATTGTATCCTTTCAACCTTTCTATGATGAATCTTTATTTTCTTATGGCTTCTTGTGATTATTGAGTTAATTATGCATATGTGGATTTATGTTTTTTGTAAGTTATTCTTGAAGTTAATTCTTTGTTGGGAACCCTTAAGGAATTCTGATGTATGTCTTCCACTTGTGTTATTGTGCATGTTGTGTAAATGCACTTATGATGTTTATACTTTAAAAAAAATAAATTGTTTCACCCTTATTGTGGGTTTTCCTTTGGGGTTCTTGGCGGGGCATTACAAAAATCATGCCTCTACTTTATTGAAATTTGTCAAGAATTTTGGGCTTTAATTGGTAGGGGCTAAAATAATATTATATGTGCCCAACATTGTAGTTATAATTTTTAAATTTAATTAAATTTTATTCTTCTTAAATTATATATAATATATTGAAGTATATATTCTAAATAAAAATATATGAAATTTTGTATTATATTATATTTAAATTAAACTTTATATTCTCTATTTTATATAAAAAAATTCAATTTATGAAAGTATGATTTTACTAAACTCTATAGTTTATATTAAAATTTATTTTAACTTTATATTAAACTGTATATTTCATGTTTTATATTTAGTTATATATTTCTCTTTTATACCTACTATTCAATATTTTATATTTAAAATTAAATTTATGATACAAGTTATATATCTAGGTATTTCATAACCACTTGATGTAGTCCACATGTAACTAACTTGTGAATAACCTAAGAAAAACAATGTTCTCCTTTCTTTACAAGTCAACTTGTAATGACTACTATCCTATGAAATCTTTTCTCTCAAAAACACCATCCACTTGCAATAATTACCAAATAATCCTATGTAAAAAGCTCAACCACTTAGATATTGAGATAGACCCTTCATGCACCTAGAAATATCCATATGGACATAATTTTAAGAACAAATACAAACAACATATTAAATTATTATATCAAAATATTCCTCTTCTTTACATGGAAGGACCTGCCCTTCCCCTATTCACACTCACATACATGAACACTTAGCTTCTTCTATTTACACAACTCCCTTAATATTAGCCCACCTCTCTCTTTAGTCTTCCTTCACATTATTTTACTACTCACACACAATTTTGACGCATATCTTTACCTCATCTTATCACACTTCCTAGTGAATCTCACACATAGTCATCACAATTTGTTTGTAATAGGACCCAATTTGTCTCATGTGGTCTCTTTACCCTTGACTGACTATACACCTAACCTCTTCTCTTTACTAGTTTACTTTTCAAGCCCTTTTGTATTCTCTTCATCCATCTCCTTAACTTGATTTCAATAGTTTACAACTTCCACCTTGCTAATGTTAAAATCCATAGATTCCTCTCACATTTTTATAATTATCCATGTGCTTGCATTCTTTTTCCTCTATACAACATTTTTATCTACCATTTCCTCTTCATTTTTAGATCCTTCCTTCTTGTTTCTCTACACTTGGCCATTGAATCTTTCTCTTGGTTGTTGCTAGCCTAATTTTTAGATTATTTTCACTCCACTTCTATTAAAATATTCTTCTTATCTTCCCTCCTCATCCAACTATTCACATTCTTTTTTATTCCCCTTCCTCGATGTCCCTTAACTATTTCCACTCACTATCTAAGTTCACTTTAACTACTTGTTATCTTCTTAATTCTTATGTTCCCTTTCTAAACCTTCCTCTCTACATGCATTCTTAGACTATACCCAAATATTTACCCATTCAAATTCACCATCTTTGATATCCTTTCTACTATTTTTTGATTTCTTATTACTTTGCTAAATCTCCCTTTGATCTAAAATGACCATTCTCCTCTACGTGTAACTAACCTTTCACTAATATTTTAAGGGTACCTTGAGCATTTAGATAATTTATTCTAGATACTCCAATTTCTACAAATTATGCATGTGGGATGAATCCATGTATTTCATGACATTCACATTTTCTTTAACAGTTATCATTAGATTCATATATCAATTATCAATCCTGATCATTCATACTATTGTATTCTTTTGCCTATACATATTCACCTATTATTTTCTTCCATCACTTATTTTCCCAATTTAACTCCCTTGTGCATTTTTTGTGCTCATTTTGTTACCAAATAATAGCCATTAATTGGCCCCTAAAACCTATTGACCATCATGAATGCTTCTTGCAATATTTTTATTTCATTGTAACCCTTCTTTGCCAACTTTTTATTATTATTCTTTGTTACCTTCTCATAGCTACTTGATTTATTCTTTATCTTCCTTGATGTACCTTTTTCTTCTCATCCATGTAGCCAATACACTTTTACAATACCTTGAATCATCTCCTTATATTCACATTAACAACCAACACTTCTATTGCCACTTGTTTACAGGTATGACTTCTTCTCACTCAATTGCTTCTTTATTCCACCAAAAAATCTATATTCTATCATATAATACCAAACTTATCTACTAGTGTAGTTATCTAGCTAACTATATGAACACTCTTATGCTACTCCTTTATTTCATATAAAAGTATAAAAATAAAACCCCCGTTCTGATTCCTTTTCTCCCTCACAACCTTGTATTATTGCAAGTGTGCCTCCTTTTTGTTGGCAATTTGGAGAAATTGATTATTTCTTGCATTGATGTTTTGCCATTGATGGCAACACCAACTATTTTGGTTGTTTAGTGGTTTCCAATTGATTCTTATAGAGTGGTTGGATTATGATATTGATCTGGTATGCTCTGGTATGCTTTGGTTTGTGGAATTGATTTTGATATGTCATTCATGCTATTCAGATGCGTATCATGATAAGTTGGTTGGGGATTTGATGACCTAGATACTATCATTTGTTCTAGTAAGCCTTTTGGTCACCGATAAGGGTTTTACAGATAGAGCTTTGTTGAAGATCTTTTGATGCATGTGATAAGTGGTGTTGGCATGGCTTATAGATGGCTTTTGGGATGTTGTTGGTTATCTTGTTCATGTTCTTGTTGATCAATGGTGTTGCATTTAGGATCAGATGTAATGTTGTCTTATTCTTCTAGGTTATGGACCGACTTATGTAACATGTTGATGGGTGATCCTGATGCATTACCAGATGGATTCATTGATTGGATTATGTTGTTTCGGTCTTAGGCTGACTTGGTTGATCATTAGATTGCGGGTTTATATTATGAATTTATTGTATTATCTTTTAGGTGGCCGACCTAATTGTTTAGGTCCTGGGTTGGTATAAATATGATGTAAGATCTCTTTGTAGACCATGGGATTATGGTTATGGGATGGTTATGCGATTATCTGTGTGTGAATAATGTTGTAAGAATATGTAGGAGTTTTGTTCGATCATAGGTGATCAAATTGGGATGGTAAGAGAGGTTTAAGACCTCCGATATTGAGCTTAACTAGAATTGTACTCAGGCATAGGAGATGTTATCTTTGCAGTTCACTATTCTTTCTAGATTGTAGTCTAGATTTATTTTGTAGTCAATGAGGCTTCTTTTGTGATGAGTTGTGCGCTCTAGGTTGTTGGCCTTCCTGCATGTGGAGGCCCCTCATTTTTTAATCACATACTAAAGAAGTATTATCTAACTATGGGTAGGGTTCCCACTATGGTTTTTCCCTTTACCTGGTTTTCCACATACAAATCTTGGTTTCATATGTTCTAGATGGATGGTAACTGTTCTGTAATTTATGTTTATGCTTAATTACTATACCAGTTATTTTGGTATTTGGTTTATGTATTCTAGTATTGGGCTTATGTGTTCTGATAATAAGGATTTGAATGCTTAAAGTTCTATAATATGTTGACAACTGATTCACCACCCCCCCCCCCCCCCATCTCAGTTGTCCTCTAGTTATCTTAGTTGTCCAAAAATTGGTATCAGAGCTTGGTCCTATCTTCAGAATCTTAACCGAGGAAGATCCTATGACATCTAATAGTTCAAGTTCATCAGATACATCTGTAGCTGTTTTCCAGAGAGAAATTCCTAGGCTTGATGGAACAAATTACAGGGTATGGAAGATTCAGATGTATTAGAAAGGAAATTTGGGAGATCACTAAGAAAGGAGTAACATCATTTACTATGACATCTAGGAATCCTCCTCCAACAGGCCTAGATAAGGAGCTTGAGAATGGTTGTAGAGCTAGAGAACCCCTTTTGTATGCACTTTTTGATAATGAAACTAATTGAAAAATAAACTGCAAAGACTATATGGGACAAATTGGAGACTCTAAATGAAGGTGACCTTACTATTAAAATTGCTAAACTTGATGATTATCGGGTGAGGTATGAGAACTTGAAGATGGAAGAAGATGAAAATATTACTCCTTTTATGGAGAGAGTTAATGAGATAGTTCTTAGAATTCAATATTGTGGTGGATATCTGAGTGAAGATGAAATAGTTTCTAACATATTGAGAGCTTTACTACTAGATTATAAGATGAAGGCTACTGCAATTGATGAGCTGAGAACTATGGAAAACACCTCTATTAATAGGGATACCTTGGTTGGGAAGTTATCTTCTTTTGAACTTGAGGAATTTGGACCTTTTAGAGCTATACAATCTAAACCTACTTTTCATGCATCTAAATCATCTATCAACAAGAGTGATTTGAAAGCTTTATATGTGAAGTAAATAGAGGATATGAAGAAAGAAGATGAAAATTTTGAGCAACTTGAGGCCTTATTTGCTAGAAGAGTACCTAAAGGACCAACATGAAGTAAGTATTAAGGAAAATCACCTTTTAAATGCTTTGCATGTAATAAGATAGGTCATTTTGCTTCTAGATGTCCTAAAAGGAATTCAAGATTTGAAGAAAAAGCTAGAAGATATTTTAGGCTTAACCATGATTATCAAACAAGCATAAGTACAGGAGGAACAAAGACAAATCATGCTACTTTGTTCATGAGGAAGGTGCGATTGATTCTGATGATGAACTGACACAAGATTTTTCTAGTGGATCCGACAATGGAAAGGAATGGGTATTTTTGGCTTTCAAGGAAGATGATCTGGTACTTGAAGAAAAGGACCTTGCTACTAAAATTTAAGACAAGGATGAATGGGTAATTGACAGTGGATGTTCACATCATATGAATGAGATAAAATGAATTTCTTATCTTTGCAAGAATTTGATGGTGGTCTGGTTAGATTTGGATATGACAAAGCATGCATGATTAAGGGAAGAGGAACAATATCATTGGATGGTAAGCGTAACACTGATAATGTTTATTATGTTTAAGGTTTAAGGCATAATCTTTTGAGTGTAGGATAGTTGGTGGATAAGGGATTTTAGTTACAGTTCAAGGATGTAAAATGCAAGATTATCAATAGATCTAGATTGGAGATTGCAACCGGTAGACAGACTAAAGGTAATATTTTTCAATTGAACTATGTGTTTGAATAATGCCTCGAATTCACTTGGCAAGTGTTCATGTTGGTCAGTGTAACCTACCCCGATAGAACAATAGAGTACGTAGTTGGTTGTTGAACTCTTTCTGATCGATGTGACTCGGGTCGATGTCTTCTTCCTTGTTGGGTATCGGAGATGCCATTTTTTTTGTTATGCTGAAACCTGACGAGGTCTCCTTCGGCGATCGAGTTGATATCGGTGATTAGGCTGACAAGAAGGAAGCTATGCCGAAGTTCGATGAGTCCTCTCTCTTCTACCTTGGAGTGCATCGCTCATTGAGGAAACTTGTTAGGGCATGTTTCAATAGCTGATGAAGCCACTTTAGGTCATTGGGGTAACAATGGATATCGAGAGAGCCGAATTATTGTTATACCAATAACCGATGAGATCACCTTTGGCGATTGGAGATTGATCGGATATCAGAGGGACTTGTGGAATGCTATGCCGATCATCTGATGGATCCTCCTTGATCAACTTTTGTGATATCGGGGATCGGGGAAACTATGGAAGTGGATTAGCGATGGCTCGATGGAATCATCTTAGGGTCATTGGGAGATCGAGTCTACCTATTGAAGGCTATCCCAATGAGCTGATGGAGCCAACCTATTTAGAGCCACATTAGTGGATTCATCTATTGGTTCATCGGAAGATCAAAGCAATGCATTTGTGGTCTTTCCAATGGCCGATAGAGTAGAGATCGACTACGTGTGTGCGCTCAAACCGAAATAAAAAAGGTGAACGCTTGGAGACTAAAGATGGCCTTGTCAATATATATGAATACGAACCGACCCAAGTTCCTAGTGCATGTGGGATATTATGTTTCCCATGAATGCAGACCAATGCAGATGGTTAGACTTCCAATCGTTGGTGTTGTTGCTCAGATGAGCTGTTGACAATCTGGTATATGAAGCCATTGGATAACTATTTGTGGTGTAACTATTTCTATGAGCCGATCATAGTATCTAGTTCATGAAAATCTAAGAACAAATACCTGTAGTTGCAGACTAAAACTTTGTTGTAAATTCATTTACTGAAAATAGAGTGTTCAACTGTTGGTGGTGGGTTTTTTCTCGAAAGGGTTTTCCCACATAATTCTTGGTGTTCTGTCTCTGTGTTGATTCTATTTGTTTTTTGTCTATGTTATTCTTAACATTCTATAATTTTTTTAAAATGCATTCTTGTATGATCTTCTCTGCTAATTGACATTAGGAAGGCATTTTCGCACTTTGCTTTCCTTACAAGTGGTATCAGAGCTTGGCCTGTTTTGTTATCCTTGTTGGGTAGGGTATGTTTTTTGTGTTAGATTTGTTTTAGTCAGAGTCTTGTAGAGTGTCTACTTGTTTGTTTTATAGGTTAAGATGGTGAGCACCTTAGGGTGCATAGACATGGAGAAATTTAATGGTTCCCATTTTGAACTATGGAAACTCAAGATGGAAGACTTGTTGGTCAACCGAGACCTTTGGATTGCGGTGTCTAGGTAGAAACCTATAGGCATGAAGCAAGAGGAATGAGAATTAGATAACCAGAAGACAAGGGGTCTAATTAGGCTATGTCTTGTTGATTCTGTTCTGTTAAACTTCCATGAGGAGAAAACTGCACATCTTCTCTAGAAGAAGTTGGGAGATATTTATCAAGGCAAGTCCTTTGTGAATAAATGTTTCTTAAGGAAGAAGTTGTACTCTCTGAAGATGGATGCAGGAACACCATTGGTAGACCACTTGAATGCATTCAATATGGTTCTTCCACAGTTAATTTATGTTGGTGTGACCATTCTGGAAGAAGAAAGTTGCATGTTGTTGTTGTGTTCATTTCTTGATTCTTGGGATCACTTAGTGATGGCTATCAGTAGTACTACGACCCAGTTCAAGATGGATATTATGGTTAATACTCTTTTGTCAGAAGAAATGAGAAAGAAATCTTCCGAGGTGACAAAAGATGCACTCTCTATTCGAGGAAGACTGAAGGACAAAGACAAAAATACAGGAAAGAAGTCCAAGTCCAAGTCTCAAGAGAGATCAAAATCTCCAGGCAAGAAGTCAAAGGTGAAGTGTTGGAACTATGGGTAGAAAAGGCATATCCGAAAGGATTGCAAGGAGGAGGAGAAGAAGAAGAAGTACTTTGACACTGAATCTTCTTAGAGTGATGCAGATTCATTTGTAGCAGCCATAGCAGTGCCTACCTCAGATGACACCTAGTTATTAGACTCTGGTGCATCTTTTTAGATGACCTCCCACAAGGAGTGGTTCTCTAAGTATGAACCATATGTTGGTGGAAAGGTATACTTGGCTAGTGATTCTATGTTGGATATAGTAAGGAGAGGCAGAATTAAAATTCAATTCCCAAATGGTAGAGTAAAGGGGATCAATGGAGTTCTTCATATACCAGGTCTGGCAAGAAACCTTCTCTTTGTAAGTAAACTTAATGATGCTGGAGTACAAGTTACATTTGTATCTAGTGGTTGAAAAATGACCAAGGGTTCCATTGTTTTGGCAAAGAGTGATCGCATTGGTACACTATATAAGTTAAATGTTGAACCTATATGTTGTAATGTAACCTTTGAAAAGTCTATTAAGACAACTATAATGATGCATAATGCTAATTCATTGGAAGCTAAACTTCCTGCTGAGAAAAAAATGCTTTGGCATAATAAGTTAGGCCACATAGGTGAAAAAGGTTTAAAAACTTTGAAGAATAAGAATCTGGTTGAAGGTTTGGATGATTGTAATTTTGAGTTTGATTTCTATGAACACTGCATATATGGAAAACAAAACCGTGTTAAGTTTTATTCTAGTTTTCATAAATCTTCTGACATACTGGATTCTGTTCACTCTGATGTGTTTGGTCTAGTGGATGTTTCTTCTCTGTCTAAGTCTAAGTATTATGTATCTTTTGTAGATGATTATTCAAGAAGGGCATTTGTGTACTTTCTTAAAAGTAAATCAAAAGTGTTCAGTCAGTTTAAGGAGTTTAAGAACCTTGTTGAAAATCAGACTGGGAGAAGGATTAAATGTTTAAGAACAGACAATGGTGGTGAATATTGTAGTGCAGATTTTGACAAGTACTGTGTTGATCATGGAATTAAGAGACATAAGACCATACCTTACACTCCACAACAAAATGGAGTTGTTGAAAGGTTGAATCAGTCTCTAATGGATAAAGAAAGAAGCATGTTGAGTGGAGCTGGGCTGGAACAAAAATTATGGGCTGAAGTAGTTGCTACAACATGTTACTTGTTGAATCGCTCTCCCACTTCAGCATTGGTTGAAAAAACACCTATGGAAGCATGGTCTTGTAAGAAACCTTCTTTAAGACACCTTTGTATTTTTGGTGCAGAGGCATATGCTCATGTGCTTGATACTAGTAGATCTAAGTTGGATAACAAAATTGTGAAATGTATCTTCATTGGCTATGGAGTTGGTCTGAAATGATAAAAACTTTGGAATCCAGTGACTGGTAAGGTTATGTATAGTAGAAGTGTGATTTTTCATGATCTGAAACCTATGTCACTAGATCACAACATAGGAAAGAAAGGAGAAGCTGAGGTTGATCCTCCAGGTAAGGAAGAATCTCCAAAGATACCTGAAGATGAGGAGAGTTCAAGTAGTTTGAGTAGTTTTGAAGAAGAACATGATGATGAGCCTCTTGTTGAACCTCAAGAAGCCTCAACAACAGAGTTGCGAAGATCTACTCGAGAAAGGTGACAACCTTATAGGTATACACCTAATAATTATAGTTACTCTATGTTGAATATTAATTGTGCTTATGCTTTACTTGCAGCTACTGATGAGCCTAGGAATGTCAAAGAAGCTATTAAGATGCCTGATTTAGATTCTTGGTTGGAAGCCATGAATGATGAAATGTCACCATTGGATAAAAATGGAACTTGGAATTTGGTGCCATTGCCTAAAGGTAGAAATCCTGAAGGCTACAAGTGGGTATTCAAAAAGAAGTATGGTCCAGATGGCAGCATTGACAAGTACAAAGGAAGATTGGTTGCAAAGGGGTATTCTCAAAAGGAAGGTATTGACTATGGAGAGATCTTTTCTCCTATGGCTAAGCTGACATCTATCATATTTCTCTTGTCACTTGCAGAAGCATGTGATTGGGAGATTGAATAGATGGATGTGAAGACAATGTTTCTTCATGGTGATCTTGAAGAAGAGATTAATATGTCTCGGCTTGAGCACTTTGTGGAAAAAGGTAAAGAACACTTGGTATGCAGACTCAAGAAGTCTTTGTATGGTTTGAAACAGTCTCCCAAAATGTGGTATCAAAAGTATGATATATTTGTTTTGTCCTTGGGATTTGTGAGATCAAAAGATGATCATTGTGTTTACTACAAAACTGAAGGTGATAAGATTCTTATCATATCTTTGTATGTAGATGACATGTTGTTCATAGGAAATACAAAAGGTATGATCTTAGATTTAAAATCTTAGTTATCTATGAAATTTGAAATGAAGGACTTAGGAGAAGCAAAGTACATTCTAGGAATGGAGATCAAAAGAGATATATCTAAGAGGAAACTTTGGCTTAGCCAGAGAAAGTATATAACCAATTTTCTTGACAAGTTTCATATGTCTAACTGTAAATCATAGATTGTTCCCATCTTGCAGGGAACTAAGCTGTTTGTGCTTGACAGTCTGAAATCTCCTAAAGAGATTGCTGACATGAAGAAAATACCTTATGAAAGTGCTATTGGTGTATTTATGTATGCTATGGTCTGTACAAGACCAGACATTTCCCAACTAGTGGGAGTACTTAGCAGATTTATGTTGAATCTAGGAAGGCCGCATTGGGATGTTGTAAAGAGGGTGTTTAGATATTTGAAGGGGACTTCAGATTTTACTTTGTGTTATCATGGTCATTCTGATGATTCAAAGAAAATTCTCACTATATGTGGTTTTGTGGATTCTGATTGGGCAGGAGACATAGACAATAGAAGATCCACCAGTGGATATGTTTTTGTCATGAATTGTGGAGCAATTAGTTGGATGAGTAAGTGGCAACCTGTGATCGCATTGTCCACTATAGAGGCAGAGTACGTGGTAGCTACACATGCGTGCAAATAAGCTGTTTGGATCAGACGGTTGAGTTTAGATGTTGGTTTTGGTGCAAGGCAAGTTGAAATTTGGTGTGAAAGTTAGAGTGCTATATGTCTAGCGAAGAATCCTACTTTCCATGCCAAAACAAAGCATTGATGTTAAGTATCACTTTGTTCATGATATGGTGGAAGATGGAAAAGTTTATCTTAACAAGGTAGACACTTTGGAAAAAATTGCAGATGCCTTGACGAAGACTATAAGCACTCACAAGTTCAAGTGGTGTTCAAATTCTATGGGTCTTCTTACCCATAAATCTCAATGACAAACTGGAAATGTTGGCTCAATGAATTCCTTGTCAAGTGGGAGTTTGTTGGAATAATGCCTCGAATTTAGTTGGCAAGTGTTCGGGTTGGTTGGTGTAACCTACCCCGATAGAACAACAGAGTACCTACTTGGTTGTTGAACTCTTTCTAGTCTGTGTGACTCGGGCTAATGTCTTCCTTGTCGGGTATCGGAGATGCCAATTTTGTTGTTATGCCGAAACTTGATGAGGTCGCCTTCGACGATCGGGTTGATATCGACGATTAGGTTGACAAGATGGAAGCTACATTGAAGTCTGTGAGTCTACTCTCTTCTGCCTTGGAATGCATTGCTCATCAGGGAAACTTGTTAGGGCATGTTCCGATAGTTGATGAAGCCACTTTAGGTCATTGAGGTAATAGCGGATATCGTGAGAGCCAAATTATTTTTATACTGATGACCGATGAGATCACCTTCGGCAATTGGAGATTGATCAGATATCAAAGGGACTTGTGGAATGCTATGTCGATCATCCGATGGATCTTCCTTGATTGACTTCTATGGTATCGAGGATCAGGGAAACTATGGAAGCAAATTAGCGATGGCCCGATGGAATCATCTTAGGGTCATCAGGAGATCGGGTCTACCTGTTGAAGGCTATCCCAATGAGCCAATGGAGCCGACCTGTTTGGAGCCGCATTAGTGAAGTCGTCAACTGGTTCATTAGGAGATCGAAGCAACGCATTTGTGGTCTTTCCAATGGCTGATGGAGTAGAGACCAACTGCAGGTGTGCACTCGAACCGAAGTCCAAAAGGTGAACACTTGGACACTGAAGATGGCCTTGTTGGTATATATAAATACAAACTGACCCAACTTCCCGGTGCATGTGAGATATTGTGTTTCCCATGAATGCAGACCGACGCAGATGGTTAGACTTTCAACCATTCATGTTGTTGCTTAGATGAACTGTCAACAATTTGGTATATTAAGCCATTGGATAACTATTTGTTGTGTAATTGTTTCTTTGAGCTGATTGTAGTGTCCAGTTCGTGAGAATATAAGAACAAATACCTATAGTTGCATACTGAAACTTTATTGTAAATTCATTTACTAAAAATAAAGTGTTCAACTATTGGTGGTAAGTTTTTTCTCGAAAGGGTTTTCCCACGTAATTCTTGGTGTTTTGTCTTTGTGTTGATTCTATTTTTTTTGTCTATGTTATTCTTAACATTTTGTAAAAGTTTTAAACTACATTCTTGTATAATGTTCCCCACTAATTGACATTAGGAAGGCGTTTCCGCACTTTTCTTTCCTTACACTATGGTGCAAAGACATGTTTGATTGCACAAATTGATGAGAGTTGGATATGACATAAGAGGTTGTGTCATGTGAATTTTGATTGCATTTTGAAAATTATTTCCACTAAGGCAGTTAGAGATATACCTAAGATTATAAAGCCCTATAATTTTGTATGTAAGGAATGACAAATGGGAAAGCAAGTCAAAAATTATTTTAAGAGTATACAAGACAAATCTAATGATATTCTTGATCTTAGTCATACTGATTTGTGTGGTCCTGCTAGAATCAAAAGTTTTTCAGGGTGATAGATATTTCATGCTAATCATTGATGAATATTCAAGAATGATGTGGGTTAATTTTCTAAGGGAGAAGTCTGAAGCATTTGAAAAGTTTCAAATATTTAAAGTTAAAACAAAAACATGATTGAAGATTAAATGCTTAAGGTCAGATCAGGTTGGAGAATTCACATCTAGTGAAATTAATAGCTATTGTGAGAAGAATGGGATAAGGAGATAGTTGTCTGCACCTCGAACACCTGAATAGAATGGAGTTGTGGAAAGGAAGAAAAAAACTATCTTGGATGCGCCTAGAACTATAATGATCGAATATAATCTACCTCATGTCTACTAGAGAGAAGTTGTAAGCACAACGGTATACACATTCAATAGAGTTCATATCAAAGGACACATTAGTAAGACACCTTATGAGTTATGGTTTGGTCATACACTGACAGTTAAGTATTTTAGAATCTTTGGTAGTAAATACGATATCAAAAGACATGATTCCATTGGAAACTTTGATCCTAGATGTGATGAAGGATTATTTATTGGTTATTCTAATGAAAGAAAAGCATATAGATATTATAACAAAAGATTTTAGAGAATTATGGAGAGCACAAATGTCAAGGTGGATGAGCAGAATAGAAGTCAAATCAGAATTTATGAGAAAAAACCGGTAGCAGAAATGATCATAATTGAACTGGTAGAACCTACATTGGAACAGAATGTTGAACCAATTACTCCAGTAGTATCAAAAAATTCAACAGTAACTGAAGATCGGGACAAAGGAATAGAAAATTAGAAGACTCCTAGGTATATAAGGTTGAATCATTCAGAAGATCAGATCATTGGAGACAAGAACAAAGGAGTGATGACAAGAAGAAGGTTGGTAGCTGATGAGGTATGTTTAATTTCTCAAGTTGAACCGACATTATTAATTGAAGCTCATAAAGATGAATGTTGGATGAAAGTTATGGAAGAAGAATTAGATCAGATAGAAAAGAATAACACATGTACTTTAGTTCCTCGGCCTAAAAATAAGATTCGTGTTATTGGAACTAAATGGGTTTTTAGGAATAAACTGAATGAAGATGGACAAATTGTGAGGATTAAAGCTAGATTACTTTGTAAAAGATATTCTCAAAAGGAAGGAATTTATTATGATGAAACCTCTGCACTGGTAGCTAGGATTGAAGCTGTGAGATTATTTCTTGCTTATGTTGCACATAAGAACTACAAGGTTTATCAAATGGATGTTAAGTTTGCATTTTTGAATGGAGATATTTAAGAGGAAGTTTATATTGAGCAACCTGATGGATTTTCACTTTCAAATGACAAAAACATGGTTTGCATGTTAAAGAAATCTTTATATGGATTGCAATAAGCCCCTAGAGCTTGGTATGCAAGGTTGGATAAATATCTTTTGAAGCTTGGTTTCACTAATGGTAATTTTGATAGTAATTTATATTATAAGATCATTGATGATGACATATTGATTATTGAAGTCATTGTTGATGAGATCATTTTTGGAGGTGAAGATAAGTTGTGTATGGAATTCTCTAACAATATGAAGAGTGAATTTGAGATATCTATGATTGGGGAGATGAAATTTTTCTTAGGTTTGCAGATTACTCAAACTAGTAAAGATATTTTCATTTGTCAAACTAAGTATGCTAGAGAGTTGTTGAAGAAATTTGGGTTGGAAAATTCTAAAGTAGTTGGTACTCCAATGGTTACAAATTGACAAAGAAAGATGCATCTGCACCAGTAAATCCTACAAGGTACAAGTCTATGATTGGAGGTTTCCTATATCTGACTCAGACTAGACCAGATATAATGAATGCAATTTGTATTGTATCAAGATATCAGAGTGATCCTAGAGAGAATCGTGAGAGTGCAGTGAAAAGGATTTTCAAGTATTTGTAGGGAACAACTAAATATGATTTGTGGTATCTTAAAAATGATGACTTTACATTATGTGCATATACAGATGTAGATTGGATTGGAGATGTTGATGACTAGAAGAGCATATCCAGTGGAGCTTTCTTTCTTGGAAAGAAACTTGTTTCATGGATCAGCAAAAAATAGTCATGTACCTCTTTATCTACTGCTCAAGTTGAGTATGTTGGTGGTGCTACTAAATGTACACAATTTATATGTATGAAGCAAATGTTGAAGGATATAAAGGTGGATTGTAATAAACCAGTAGTTATTCACTGTGATAACTCTGCTACTATTGATATATAAAAGAATTTGGTATTTCATTCTAAGACAAAGCACATATCTATCAATTATAACTTTTTGAAGGAGGAGGTGGAAGCAAATGAAGTTAGATTGGTTTATGTGAACACTAAAGAGCAGATTGTAGACATCCTCACTAAACTTTTTCCTAAAGAATCATTTGAGTACTTCAAAGATAGATTGGGGGTTTCTTCCCCTTTGGTAGAGACCTAAGTGATGCTAAATGGCATCAGTCTGATATACATTATCAGAGCTATTACTCATTCTAGATTGATGTGGTGGTGCTACTACTCAAGTGGAGTAGTCAGCTGTAAGAATTAGAGGATTTGTGATTTTTCTTTGATATTTTTGTCAGATCTTTGGCATTAATGTCAAAGGGGAGAGTTATTATTGTGAGAAACATCAGGGAGAGATATATCCATTAGGGGAGTTTGGTTTAGAGCTTCATTTCTATATCATTTTGTGGGAGATTGTTGGATGTCTTCCATAGGGGGAGACTTGTTTGGAATTTATTGGTACTTGGATGTTTTTCACATCTAGTGTTGCCATAAATGCCACAGGGGGAGATTGCTGGAAATTTGGAGGAATTGATTATATGTTGCATTGATGTTTTGTCATTGATGGCAACACTGACTGTTTTGGTTGTTTACCAATTTCCAGTTGGTTTCGGTAGAGTGGTTGGATTATGATATTGATTTGGTATGCTCCAGTATGCTTTGGTTTGTGGAATTGATTTTGATCTATCATTCATTCTATTTAGATGTGTATCATGATTAGTTGGTTCAGGATTTGATGACTCAAATACTATCATTTGTTCTAGTAAGCCTTTTCGTCACCGGTAAGGGTCTTACCGGTAGAGCTTTGTTGAAGATCTTTTGATGCATGTGACAAGTGGTGTTGGTGTGGCTTCTAGATGGCTTTCGGGATGCTGTTGGTTATCTTGTTTCTTGTTCCTATTGATCGATGGTGTTGCATTTAGGATCAGACCTAATGTTGTCTTATTATGCTAGGTTATGGACCAACTTATGTAACATGTTGATGGGAAATTTTGATGCATCACCTGATGGATTCATTGATTGGATCATGTTGTTTCGGTATAAGGCTGACTTGGTTGATCATTGGATTATGGGTAACTTATGTTACGAATTTATTGTATTATCTTTTAGGTGGACGACCTAATTGTTTAGGTCTCGGGTTGGTATAAATATGATGTAAGATCTCTTTGAAGATCATGGGATTATGGTTATGGGATGGTTATGCTATTATCTATGTGTGAATAATGTTGTAAGAATATGTAGGAGTTTTGGTCAATCATAGGTGATCAAATTGAGTAATCACATACTTACTGCAAAAGTATTATCTGACTGTGGGTAGGCTTCCCACCATGGTTTTTCCCTTTATCAGTTTTTCCACATACAAATCTTGGTGCCATGTGTTCTCGATGGATGGTAACTGTTCTATGATTTATATTTGTGCTTAATTGCTATATCAGCTATTGTGGTATTTGGTTTATGTATTCTGGTATTGGGTCTATGTGTTCTGGTAATAAGGATTTGAATGCTAAAAGTTCTATAATCTATTGACAACTAATTCCCCCCCCCACTCTCAGTTGTCCTCTGGTTATATGAGTTGTCTAACACTTTTAAGGGTCTCTCCTCCTTGGTTATAGTACCCTTTTTGCATGGGAAAATTTTGGTTATGTGAGTAACTCTTGTTTACCATAGATTAATATTATTGAAAGATCTATGACTACAAACTTAGCCATCTTTGTTGAAAGTTCATTTGGACCATGAAAAATCTTTCACTGGTGGTTACAAGTTAAAACTTGTCATCAGTACAAGCGCACATCCTTGTCCCAATAACTAGTTCTACACCTCCAATTTGTGTCATTTGTTGATACCTAGGATACAATTATATCAAATTTATATTTTAGTGTGGACATCACAATTAGACCAAAATAAATGTATTTAAATGAAAGAAACGCAAATAAAATTCTCAACTAAAATGAGAAATACATCTTCAATTTAAACAAGAATGTAAGCTTCAACAATATTGTAAACACAAATAAAAAATACTTGATATCTTCATTGATGATGTAGATGTTAAGTGGATGTATTGTGATGTTATGTGGATACTCTTCTCTTGAGATTAACTAAGTCAACATGTGAGCAATATGAACGTAGATGGGTAAGAATTCCTAATTTTCTGTGGTTAAGTCTCCTTAAATATGTCGATTTTAAGCTGGACATGGAGGGTTAATTGTAACATTGGTCAAATTAATTAGTTGTAAAATTATTTAAATTAATTAATTGTGACATGATTAAATTAGTTGAATTAATTAATCCATGATAGGGAATAGTGAGTTTGGGATAATTACTAGACTATATAAATAATTATTATTTAATTATGATTTGAAATTAAATTTATATTTTATTTATGTTCAATTTTATGTTTGATTGACATAAAGTAATTACATAAATAAACTAACTTCTCTAAGTATACAATTTGAACTATATTATACTTTTTATATTGAATTCTTATTTTTTGTGTTTCACTTTGAATAATATATTTTTAAATTTAAAGTAAAAGATGTATAGATTTATGACAAAAAATGAGAAAATATATTAATTAAAGGCCCAAAAAGGAATATAAAGGGATTTTGAAATAGAAATAACCATCACTAAATCCCAAAGAAGAAGAAACCAATGACGTTCTGCATGAAATCTCTAGCTCCAAGCCCAAAAGAGAAATATAAAACTTAGAAACCAAACAATAATAAATAAATAGATGACATAGTCAACTCATATCATCTTGAAGAAGGTAAAGAAACTACACAGATATATTAGGGGATAACGACTCCCAATTTGAAATATTTGATCCACAATTAGCCTTAGAAGTCCATTTGGCAAGACAATCCACAACAACATTCCATTCAAAAGGAGTGTGAACAATGTAGATGGAATCAAATTTTTAAGAAAGGAGGAGATTATTATCCACAAAAGATTCCAAATTCCAAGAAGAGTTATCAAAACTCCCTTCATAAGAGAAACTAAAATAATGGAATCCATCTCACAAATAACTTGTTTCCAATACAGCTCACCAGATTTCTCTGATTCCACAAGGATCTCATGTACCTACATATGATTCTTAGTATCAACATCCATAGAAAAAGAAAAAAGAGAAGTTAACCAAATCATTACTATCGTGCCCAATACCACCAATTTGAGTTTCACAAGCATAACCCTATAAGAACTATTAATATATATTTTAAAAATATCCAATGGAGGAAGAGATCATTTCTAACTATATATTAACCGTACAAGAATATTTAATTTGAGATCTAGAAGGAATAAAACTAGATGGCCCAAATATAAATTCTTCAAAATCAATATATTAGAGAAAATTATGACTTGATCAAAAGAGCACTTAGTCTAGTCAAATTTTATTTTCAAGAGTCTAATTTTTTTTACCAAACATACCCAATAAGGCTAATATCCTTCAAAGATCTTGTGATTCCTCTCTAACCAAATTTTATAAAAGTTAAAGAATGGTTCAATTTTCCAAAAAACTAATAAAAAGAGGAAAAAGTAGGAGGGCACCCCAAACTAGCCAAAAATTTGAACAAAGTAGCATGAATAAATGGTTAGTTCTATATATGCCACCACCAGCTCTAAACATCCTTAGTAAAGGGACACTAAAAGAAAATATAAGATACATGTTTCATTAACCCTATAGAGGACATATTTAGAAATTGGCCTAGAAACCCCCTCTTTTTCATATTGTCCTAGGTAAGGTATATATTTTGATAAAGAAGAAAAATAAATAAGTTACTCTTCAACCAACAGAATTTAATCCAAATATTTCTTTACCATGGAAAATCAGTCTCTCGTAGAGAAAGCAGGGTTGGTTAGCTAAAGATAAAATCAAGGGTAGCATGAAACTATGCATCTTCCTTATATAGACTAGAAATTGATGTCTTTCTTGTGAAAAATAAAAGAATCTCTCTCAGAAAATAAGCTTTAAAAATTAGAAAATTGGACCAACTAACATCTAAAAAAAATTACTTAAAGGGTAGAGAAGAGGAAAGTTAAAGAGATTTGGGGAGTGAAGATCTCTTATATCATTCCAAAGCGAAGCTTGATCACCTAATATAGCAATCTAGTTAAGACCTTTCTTAACAAGAGAAGCACATTTTTTAATTGTTTTCTAGATGATTGAGCTTTTGCTAGGTAGATCATCAATACTTAGAACCTCTTCAATAATAACTTCATTTAAATATTTATAGCTAAAAAGTTTAACTAAAAATTGATTTTACTATGTGTATCATTTCGAGTGAAATTTGATAGCTAGAATTTGACTATTAAATTCTACTTTTCTAAGACTAAGACCAAGACCAAGACCAAGACTAAGACAAAGACATTGCTGAAGCTAACAAACCTTTTTACTAACTAATTAAGGATTCATTTTTAAGTGTCTAGACTCCTGGCCCATAAAATTATTTTAGGAAGAAAATCCAAATCCTTTGGAAATCTTTTAAGAGTTAAAAGCACCCAAAATCCATAGATAATAAGAACATGCGGAATTGACTTCAGAAGGGTAAGACAATTAACAACAGATAACGATTGACCCACATCTTGAAATAATCAAGAATCTTTTTCCATTGAAGACAATTAGAAAGGCCAACTAATAGTGGAATACCAAGAAGTTGTATCTTGAATTCCAAAATAAATTCTATTCTATGTTGGATGACCAAAAGAATATTAAAGAAATCAAGGAAAAAACGAAGCAAGATCATAGTGCCGGTAAGTAACTTTAACCAGTGTTTTGCTTGTCAAGTTATGCATCAATTAGTGGTAGGAATTTAGATATCCCCAATACCACTTAAGCCCTTGCTTGGTTTGCACAGACATTCTAAAGCTAGGTAGCTAGCCCTTTCTGAACCACCTTTGTCAAATGGCCTTTTCTTTTCTTAAGATTTGCATTAACGTCAAAAGAACAAAGACTTGTAAAATGTCATTTCCAAAACACAAAGTATTTCAAATTGTATGTGTGGTTCTTTATAATTTGATATTAATTGGAGTGAATCTAGAATTACAACTCACGGAGTTGTTAAAATCTACAGTAATTGTGAACATGCAAATGCTGTTATTGCTCAAGCTGATTCACATGGGATGCGTCTATTCTGGTTCCAAAATGTCAGTATGGATTGATTAACATGCATGTTAGTCGCGTGTTTTACACCGTCGATTTTACAATAAACGATTACTATTGACTAACACGTCACTATCACGCTGTACGAAAGATCCGTTTTGAAACCAGACTAACCGTGGCCATTCATATGCATGCAAATACATCAAATACATGCAACTTCTCAATCCAAAATTAAATAATACAGATATGTTGCAGCTGATCTATAATTAAACATATCTGGTTTCATAATTGAAAATCATATCCAGGTTCAATTAATGGAATCCAAGTAACATATTCTAATGCTTTATCATCCAAGTGGGTGGTTTCACAATTGAAAATGCATATCCAGTCTCTATTAATGGAATCCAAGTATGATATTCTAATGCTTTATCATCCAAGTGGCTGAAGGCATAATTTAACTTGTTGTGGGTACTGTGGAGAGATCCAAGTGGGTACGCTGTTTTGCATGCATGCAAATACATGCAACTTCTAGTTCTCAATCCAAAGCTAAATAGTACAGATACGTTGGAGCTGATCTATAATTAAACATATCTCTCGAACAATATTTGTTTCCCTATAATTAAACATATCTCTCGAACAATATTTGTTTCCCTGTGTGGTTTCATAATTGGAAAATCATATTTAGTTTCTATTAATGGAATCCAAGTAACATATTCTAATGCTTTATCATCCAAGTGGGTGGTTTCATAATTGAAACTGACAATCCAGTTTCTATTAATGGAATCCAAGTAACGTATTCTGATGATTTATCGTCCAAGTTGCTCAAGGCAGAATTTAGCTTGTCGTGGGGACTGTGGAGAGATCCAAGTGGATGATTAAAGATGTCTACAAACACTTCTCTGTAAAATTGAATACTCACGAGAAGAGAATCCAATATGAATAGGGAAGTATAAATTAGTGCTCCAAAAAAGTTATTGATTCTTGACACTTATGGAAACAGCTCGAAGGTATCGTTCATAAGATTTAATTTAATTCCTGTTCTAATATGGTCCGTATCTTGCGGCTTTTTAAATTCCTTTCAAAATCATTACAGATGAATGACTAAAATCATTTGAGAGCTATCATCATAACTATTTAGAGGATTAATATTAAGCTTAAGAATAATTAATTATTAGCGGTTGCACGCTTTATTTTCGTGCAACGGGAAGCTGATAGGTGATCAAGTATGCAGGGTTAAGGGCATGGGTAGTGATTTGGTAACATACAATAAAAAGCTTTTGAACTTTACAAAAACAAAATATACAATAACAATTAGCATTAACAAAACATTTTTCAAAAATGAAAAAATATCAATTGTCAATTGCAATTATTTTATATTTATTGACAAAATAACATTGATAAAAAAATGTACAACACTAAAAAGTATCATCCACAATTAGATGGTTTTTGAATAGGTATGCACTACAGTTGCACAACTCACAGTTAGATTTGTTAGTCTTCAAAATTCATATGCTGTTGAAAATGGATGAACAGTGTGATCTGCAAAGAGATTTGTTAAAGTGATATAATATCATTTAACAACCCAAAAGCGAGATGTTCACAAGTGAATTTATATATAGCATTCATTATTATGCAGATTTTTACAGGCAGTGTGATATTTGGACTTCCAATATTTGGAAAGAGTAATTAGTCGTCAAGATTTAGTAGCATATGGTTGAACATTAAAGCAAAACATATCTAAAGAGTCTTATATTTTGGCATATATATAAGAAATCATAAATGAATATCATATTTCTAAATTGTATGCATATTAATCAACAATGAGCACTCATAAACAAGATTTGGCCAACAAAAATGAAGAATTGTGCTTCAACAACAATGGTTTCTAATGAGATCTTCAAACTACAATTCCAGCATCAGTGGGATTTTGTATGTACATATTTCATAAAGGTTGAGATTTAGTGACTTACCGTCACCAATACTTCTGCTATATCTCAAAATCTAATTCATCATTGAGAAGATAGCAGTCAGATTTCAAGTATATACATCTTCCCTTCTTAATATAGATTCATATGATATGCATAGAAAGTATCAATGAAAAATAGATTTATAAGAACATAGTTTGCTATTGGTGATGGTAATCACTTGATGAATTTATTGGAAAAATTTCAAACAGTACAATTGTTATTGATTGTTGGTAGACTACACATATCTTAACGTAATAACTTGTTTATCTATATCAAAGCATGCAATGTCTATTTGGCATGCATAAGCCAAGAAATGCTAAGAATTCCAATGAATTACCCATTGCAAATGGACAAATTTTGCAATCTATTTGTTTGGAAAATGGTTTGGATTATAAGCATCTCAATTTGTTTGAAAAATGGTGTTGGTTAGACTTTTTTTCAAGAAATCTTGGTTGTGGTTTGATTGTGAGAATGATGACTTTCAATGAGTGTGAGGCCAACACATTGTCTAGAACCCAACAAATACAATTTGCTTGAATATTTTGGAAATTGTGATTTAGAATACCAATGAATAGTTGGGTTTGGTAACATTGGAATCCTTTCACTGAATTGTTGATCTGTTATATGAATCTCAATGAATAGTTTCATCACCGTAAATTTCATTCTTTATCTACCAAATCGGGTGTCAACCCAAAGCTTTGTTATGCTTCAGTCAATCACACAATACAGTGCCAAAGTCTGAAAATGTAAAAGGAGCCCATAGCATGAAAACTTGTGAAGGAAACATAAGTTGTTGTTCAAGATAGAAGAGATTAGTGACAAATGTGTGGAAAGGCAAGAAAGAAAAAATAGTTTGAAATAGAAACAGACCAAAGAAATATAGCTATGCAACAGGGAAAGATGGTCTCCAATGTGGATGGGAGAAATATAGAAAGTCATGACGAAGGCAAAATAAAAATAGTGCTAGTAAAAAAATAAGTGAAAGAGAGAAGCATATCAGACAATCCTTAATTATTAAGGGTTTGGTACCCCCTTAAAATAAGGGGGTTTCCATCATTACATGTTATCTACAAGTGTAGCACTCTCTATGAGTACTATTGGTGATACTTGACAAATCCTAAACATACACAACAACATTTAGCAAAGCCTTAAAAAACACAATTCTATATGATGATCGGGATTGTAAGGTTGTGCAACTATAATATAATTATCATGTGTGTTTGTGTTAGGAAATAATCACAATTGGTTCTCAAATTGAAACACAAAATGTCCACACAAGGTTTTCTACTAGATAGGGGTATATTTGCATCTTTGTTGCATAGTTCATGTGACAATAATAGACTAAGCAACATGAATAATTCTATGTAAAAAAAATGTAAATTTTTCTTTCGAGGAATTTCTTGTATACAATAACAAATAAAAATAAAAAACTAAATAACCAATTTAACATTACCAAAATTTACAAAAGAAAATAAAAACAAATACACAAAGAAAACAATATAATGAATTTGTTAAGATAAGTTAAATAGCACCTGTAGGAGACATGGAGACATTAACAAATTGGGAATTATTGATGTGGGTGTGAAAGATTTGGGTGAAACTCTAACGAGCAATTGCCTTTAAATGATTTCATACTTTTTACATTTGAGAAAGGCATGGGGATTTTATGCAAGATTAACGAACAAGTTATATACTTGTATTCTTTGTTGTTGTGCATCTATTTTTGGTTGCGGGGTTCAGGTGAAAATAGAATTACCTAAAACTTATCACAAGGATTGTGTTTGTATTCATATTCAATTTTGGCATGGGAAAAATTTGGAAAAAGTTCGTTAAGTGATATAGTTTAGGAAAAAAAATGTCATTTGATTCAAATAATATAAAGTTACAATAAAGGTTCCAACCTCTACTCGTGTAAGGAGGGAAAGCACTCAAAAGGTGGAACCTAAGCCCATTGTTGCTACTAGTTCTTTGGGCCATGTATATATAGTTAAGCTAGATCTTGTTCAACTAGTAGCTAAACCTCAAAGCATTGATGACTGTTATGTGGCATTGTTAGAGGACATGAAGGCCCTTGGTGCACTTGATGATGAAAAATGATACAATTCCTATTTAGATTATGTTTAACCACTCTCAAGTTCCTGTGACAGAACAATTGATTAGTACAAGAAGTGTACATATTATTGACCAATGTAGTACACTATATTTTGGGTGATTTGTAAGAGAAGTCTTCAAGATTATTGATGATATTGACAAATTTTGATTTACTCAGCTAATCTTGTCAATCAAATTTTATCCAAAGATGTTATATAATTGCAGGGTGGCAGGGCTGCCTTGTTCTTCATTATTACTGCATTTATGTGGGAATTCTAACACATGTTGAGGACAATTTAATTTTAGTTCAATCCCACCATTCGTAGTTCTATTAAGTTATTCGGGGCTCTTATATTCCATGATAGTAATTCCAACATTCTCTGCCATCAGCAAGTGTTACAAACAATGACTACACTTTCATGATAACAATTTTGACATTTATACTCAAGGTTTCACTCTATGTTGATTTTTTTACAATATGCTATTTGGGTTGTTTAACAGATGTGCTTTGACAAAGAAAATGTCAAAGTCCTATAATAGTCCTTGATATTACATTAGGAGAGTTTCTTTGTAGCTGTCATTTAGCATATTGATGTGTAACATTATGCTTAAAATGTTTTAGAAACTCGTTATCCTATTTGGAAGACATTCATGATGGGTAACGTGGATAAAAGATGTCAAGATATCTGCAAATGTCACTCAATAAAATATTTGCCATTATATAATTCATAAATAACAATATATTCTCCATTTAATTATGTATTATAATTTAAATTATATTTTTTCTATACTTTATAGCATAATTAACTTTGTATACTTATAATCCAAAATTCAAAAGTGAGTACAATTTAATTTTAGTCCAATGCCACCATTCGTAGTTTTGTTAAGTTATTTGGCACTCTTATATTCCATGATAGCAATTCCAGCATTCTCTGCCATCAGTAAGTGTTACAAACAATGACTACTCTTTCAAGATAACAATTCTGACATTTATACTCAAGGTTTCACTCTATGTTGATTTTTTTACAATATGCTATTTGGGTCGTTTAACATATGTACTTTGACAAAGAAATGTCAAAGTCCTATAATAGTCCTTGATATTACATTGGGAGAGTTTCTTTCTAGCTGTCATTTAGCATATTGATGTGTAACATTATGCTTAAAATGTTTTAGAAACTCATTATCTTATTTGGAAGATGTTCACGATGGGTAACGTGGATAAAAGATGTCAAGATATCTGCAAATGTCACACAATAAAATATTTGTCATTATATAATTCATAAATAACTATATATTCTCCATTTAATTATGTATTATAATTTAAATTATATTTTTTCTATACTTTATAGCATAATTAACTTTGTATACTTATAATCCAAAATTCAAAAGTGCATAAAGTTTATTATAATATAACCTTTATATACTTTAAAGTTTATTCATTTTTGAGTTATAATAAACTTTGTTTCACTTTAAAGTGAAAGCTTATTCATTAATTAAATCTACTCACTTTTAAATTATAATAAATTTTATTCACTTATAAGTGAAAATTTATAAGTGTACATTCGTATGCCCGATTGAAATACTTGGAGGATTAAATGCTTGTTTTCTTTGCAAAAAAGAAGGGCACATTCGCAAAAATTGCCCAATTATCAGTCGTAGGAAGCAAATGCATAATTCTGGTGAAACTTCTGTAAACCCTCAAAATGTTAATAATACACAACCTCCCCCTCTTATTATTCAAATCCCTAAAGACGTGTTGTCCATAGATCTTGGTCCTTCTCCTATTGTCACTAACCCTCTCGTGCCTAATCGCGCACCCTTGGCCACCGAGCCCCTCATCCCTGTTTCCATCCCCTCTCACAACCCTGTTGACTCACCCGTTGATGGTTTCTAGGTTGTTACATCTAGGAAATGGAGGTGTAAACTTACCCCTCTCAAAGCCCTAAACCCTAGCCATTCCTCCTCCAACCAATTGGCCTCTTCTCCTAAATCCCTGGTCCCCGAGCAGTCCCCTGTCAAATATGTGGTTAGAAATATGGTTAATGAGTTGGAAAACCCCAGCCGTGATGATGATGCTAGCATTAGCAATAACCCTATAATGATCCTCAGATCTGGAACCCCCGTTCATTCGGTCTCCTCTTCACTTGCAGGACTTACTTCTGACACTAGCACCATTAATCCCTCGGCTTCAAATTCACTCAAATAAATAGAGGAAAATCATATAATAGAGGCTATATACGCCAATAAAGGTCTAGAAGAAATTAGATCTAGCACTATGCTCCCTGACTTTCCAGGCTCCTAGTTGTCTGGGTCCAACATAGGAGGAGATGTCGATACTAGAGCGCAACCTCCCAAAACCAGTGAAGATGATGAGGAATCTATGAAATGACACTCCCTTAACAAAAAAAAAGGTAGGCCTATGGGCTCCAAAAACAAGAAGAAATCTGGCGATCAACAATGATCTCCCTACCAGCCTCCCATAAACCCTCTACCTTGATGAAATACATATCATGGAACATTCGCGGCCTTGAGTCGCCTGATAGAAAATTTGTTATCAAAAGGTTTTTGGATTTGCACAAAAACTTAGATTTTCTGATGTTACAAGGACTTAAATCTATTGGGTTCTCCCTTGACGCATCGCTTGACTTCATTTGGCGAGATGCAATCAAAATCTGTACCAACCACCCAAAAGGTAAAGGAGGGGTTGGGCTTCTTCTCGCCCCTAAATGGGATATGCACCTCAAAGATAAAGGAACCTCTCTTTGTAATAGAGTAGATTGGGCTACCTTAGAGATGAAGGGTTCTTGCTTTGGCATATGCTCCATTTATGCTTCTAACAATTATAAGGAATGAACATCCCTCTGGAATTGGTTAACTTCCCTCCCAAATATTCCCTGGGTCATGGCCGGGGACTTTAATATGACTGAATCCCATAATGACAAGGTTGGGGGTCTCTCATTTGAATGGAAAAACTTAGAAAAGCCTCATTGAGATAGATTCAAACAACATCTACAACTCTTTGACCCCTTGGAAGCCACTAAACCTAACAACCCTAGCCTATGGCACACCTGGTGCAACTTTCAGCAAAGCACCAATCAGATCTACTCTAGGTTAGATAGGTTCTACACTAATAAAGACTTCTTCTCCTTTTCCCCCAACCAGTTTGGGAATGTGGTTGCAGTCCTACCAACTACCCTGTCTGACCACTTCCCCATCTTAGCCATTATCAACATCAAAAACTCCATCACCCCTTGCCACTCTCGCAATAAGAAATTCTTGCTTAATACCTCCTTGCTACAAGATGAGGATGTCCTTATTGCCATCAAATTAATTAGAGTCTTCAATCTGCAACCACATCTCCCCCAATCCCCCTTGAGTAGATGGTAGATGAACATTTCTTCCTGGCAGATTCTTCTCCAAACCATTGGCCAGAAGAAAGCCAAGGACTTCAGGTTCATAGAAAAAAATCTTACTCTGCACCTTCACTCACTTGAGCATGAAATTCAACTGCAGCCCTCTTCCCCTACCTTGGCCAGGCAGGTCTCCGAGGCTAGAGATATCCTCAGAAAGCACTAGCAGGTTAAGATTAGAGGTTCTTTCATCAGAGCTCGTAACCATTGGCTCCAGTTTGGTGATAAGGGCTCCAAAATATTCTTTAATCTGCTCAAACAAAAATAGATTAGGGAAAAAATTGATAGAATATCTATAGACAATAAGGAACTCCTTGATATCTATGACATCAAAGAAGCCTTTGTAGTAATTTACAAGACTCTATTTACCTCTGAGGATAATGAGGCTTTGGCAGATGCCCGCACCAGATGTAGGACCATTATCCCTAATAGAATCTATGAGGATGAATCCAACCTCCTCAAAGCTAAGCTAACCATGCACGAAATCAAGGATGCCATTAAGGCTCTTAAGGATAACAAAGCCCCAAGCCCTGATGGACTTCTTGCTGAATTCTACAAAACTAACATTGACTGGATTGCCGACGACCTTTATGATATCTATAATGAAGCCCTTGCCACAAGCACCCTGGGGGAATTCATAAATAGGGGTATCATTAAGCTTATCCCGAAAGAAGGGGACAAAGCCCTGATTAAAAATTAGAGGCCAATCACCCTCCTTAACATCTCCTACAAGATCCTGGCCAAAGCCTTAGCCTCCCGACTTGAGAAGATCCTCCCCAAGTTCATATGTTCCACCCAAATAGGCTTCATCAAAGGCAGGTACATCCTGGAAAATCTTGTAACGAGTTGGGAATCCATGGAATGGGCCAGGACCTCCAACCAAGACACTGCCATGTTCCTTGTCGACTTTGAGAAAGCATATGATAGGGTGGAATGGAACTTCATCCTCATGATGCTCTCTGCCTTTGGCTTTCTTAGCGAATTCTGTGACTATGTTCGAATCCTCCTTAAAGATGCATCTGCCCTACTTGAGATCAATGGGACCCTCTCCCAGTCGATTCCCCTCTCTAGATCGATCAGACAGGGATGCCCCCTTGCCCCTACTCTATTTGTCATTGCTTCTAACGCCCTATATTATCTCCTTAGAGATGACACCCTATCCCGCCGTGTCTAAGGCATTACCCTGTCGAACGACTCTGAGCTGATCAACATCCAATTTGCTGATGATACCTCATTCTTCCTAAAGCTCTCAACACACAATTTTGATTCCCTCAATCAAAAACTTGACATTTTCGATAAGGCCTCCGGAGCCCGGGTATCCAACACCAAATCCATTCTACTTGGTTGGAAAGAGAATCCCTTGGACTGGCTTCAACAGTTTGGCTATGTGTGGGGAGGACCCTCTAAACTAGTCCATTATCTTGGCATCCCCTTTTCTTTGTCTCCCTCTCTTAAGGACATGTGAGGTTAGGTGAAGGGAAAGATAGATAGTAAACTCAATAAGTGGGACAATAGGGTTCTCTCCCTTGCTGGCAGGATTCAAGTCTGCCAAAAATCCTATCCTCATACAGTATCTACTACTCCTCGGTTTGGATGTTTAGCAACTACCAAATCTTTGAAATCCAAAAGGCTATCAGATGGTTCCTTTGGTCGGATGGGAAGGGTAAAAGGAAAGCCCACGTGGTCAAATGGACCTGGTGCCACTTGGATAAAAAACTTGGTGGGCTAGGCCTTAAGGATCTTAGACTACAAGGCATCTCCCTTGCAGCCAAATGGATATTCCACTCTTTGGAAGGGCAAGAATCCTAGAAAATCCTCATTAGGAACAACATACAAAATGGTGTTCCCAAAACAGCCAAAACTTGGAAAGCTCTCCCGCTCAGTGACCTAATTGCTAGCAGCTTTCTCGTGTCTATCTAAGGCACTTGGATGTTCAAATTGATTTGGAAAGCCTGGGAGCATGTGCATGGTCTAATCAACAACTCAAGCATCAACTCTGATAAGTCCCTACATGGTGAAAGGTCAATATGGTGGAACTTGCATCACAACTCCTAACCCCTTGCCCTAACCCAAGGTTGCTCAGATAAGCATTGGCATAATAAAGGAATCAAGTACATTATGGATATTCTTGAACATGATCACCTTATTAGCTGGGAAGCCCTTAGCACTAAATATGACCTCCCTGCATCTCATAAGAAGACATACAATATGATTAAAATTGCTTGCATTCCCTTTAACCTCCCTAAGAACATCCATGTAGATGCCCAGAGGTACCTTTCATTCCTATGGAAGGATGGTTCTACCCTCCCTAAAATCAAAGCCAAATCTATCTATGCCCTGTTAAATAGTGATCCGTCGGTGATTGAGCACGTCAAAAAACTATGGTATGTTAATCTTAGCCCCCACACTTGGCAACAATCTTTTGTGAAACTCTGGCGATCCCCCATTCCTCCTAAGATTCGGTGCTTTAGATGGCAACTTATGTTGGACAGATTACCTATTAGGATATCGGCTGAATATGACCAATGCTCTATCTGCAGAAAACTTGAGACTGCGCGCCACATCTTCTTTGATTGCCCCTTTGCTAGAGATATTTGGCTTCTGTTTGGAATTTCTATTGCAGAATTTGTGTTTCCTCTTGATATAGTTACTGGTTTTATTCATGGACTGAGAAAGGACACTAATCTTGTTTGGCAAATCTTATCTTCATATATTCTTTGGTTTATTTGGAAACTCAGAAATGAGGAGAAGTTCCAAGGTATTACAAGGGAACGTACTGAGTTTTTTAAAAAACTCACACATTACAAAATTGATGTGCAGGTCTGTTTTGTGATGAACCTTGAGAGAAATAAGCTACTGCGGTTCCTAAAAGATGGCAGGGCAACCATGTTTGTTTACAAGATGCAAGACAGGTACGAATGGGCTAGGATCGTAGAGAACCAGACCTCCTTCGATAAGGTAGTGCAAAAGTTGATAAAGGATCTACAGGACAGCAGGCCTCCTCCCTTCAATAGGATTGAGATGTGCTCCCAGATCTTTGCTAGAAAGAAGGTGGTCTAGATGGAAGGCGAACAGGGTTGGACCACATGGCTGGAGGATCAAGATGAGATCCTCCAATTCTGATTTATTCTGCTATGCCCCCTCTTTTTGGATAGTTAGATATCTGTATATATTCCTGTGATTGGCGGTTGAGGCCCTACCCCCTGCTCCCTAGTTTTGTATAAACTCTCTGTCTATATTTTGAACTCTCGATTTCTAATATAAATTTTTTTTTATAAGTGTATAAAATTTATCTACTTTGAATAAACTATATAAATGAAACTTTATTCACTTTTGAATTATAAGTAATAGTTTTTCACTTTGGAATTATAATATAAAGTATATAAAAGCTATATTATATTAAACTTTATACACTTTTTAATTATAAGTGTATAAATTAAAAATGCATAAAGTTTTATTATTTATATCCATATCATTTATAAAGTTTATAAATATACTAATAATAAATTTTATGAAGTTTTATAACTATATATATTAAATATGAAACTTTAAATTATAATATTTAAATTATATCATGATGTTAAACTTTAAAATATATTAAAGTTTAACATAGTTTAATAAATTTTACATTTTAAATTAATGTCATGTTTAATATTTTATATTTAACTCTACTTTTTAAATTAAAATTAAATATATATTTAATATTAAAATAAATGACAATAAATTGACAACCAAAATGTTAATAATTTAAATTTGAAAATAATATTCAATATTTCAACATAAATATTAAATATAAAGATATATTGAAAAATAAAAAATATAATATGAATATTGTACATTTATATAAAAATATATTAAAAATTAAAAACAATAAATTTTTTTATTAAACTATTTAAAAAAAAATTTATTAAGTAAAATATAAATAAAATATATTAAATTTAAGATATATTAAAAAATTTAAAAATTATAATATAAATAGAATACATTAAATAATAAAAAAAAATATAAATAAAATACAGTTAAAAAATAATATAGAAAAAATATATTAAAATTTATTAAAAATCTAATTAAAAATTTATTAAATGCGGAGAGAGAGAGAGAGAGAGGTGGGGTTTAAATCACTGTGCCATTTATCGAAGGATTTGACTGTCTAGATTGAGGGGTGGACGAGCAAGGTCATTACGCATTTAATAAATTTCGGGGGTCTGCGCAAAAACAAATTTGGAGAACCACGCATCAGCAGCAACTTGTTTCTTTTTGATGCCACCGGAAAAAGTGAAAACGATCCCCGGGAAATAGTAATAACTGACAGACTATTTACCGGCAGCAAAACCCCATACAAAGAGCCTATCGGCTCAAAAATTAAGATTAAAATTAAAGGTAAAAATAATCAAAATTTATAATTTTTTAAAAATAATTATAATTAAAATTATATTTAAGATTGAATTTATTATTATAATTATAATTATAGATTATTAAAATAAATTGTGATTAAAATTATAGTTATTTGGAATTTATTTAATTAATTAATTTTAGATTTATTTTTTATAATTTAAATTATATATGTATATTTTAATTATATGAATATTAAATTTTAAGATTCGAAGATATATTAAATATAAAATATAATTTAAATATTTATAATATTTATAAACTAGCTATAAATATTTCAATCATATAAGTCTAATTCTAATAATATTTACATATTATATTTTCTAATAGTGAGTGAGTGGTCATTCTAAGATTATGTATTATATATTTATCTTTTATATAATTAATAATATATTTATTATTCAATTTAATGTACATAAATACATACATATATAAAATCATGATATTGTTTTAAGAAAGATAAGGAAAATAGAAAATGAGAGATAGATAGATATATATGTAGAGCAAAAGAAAGAGATGGACATAAATAAGGATAGAGGTAGAGAGGAAGCCACAAACAAAAAAAGAAATGAGAGAGGTCATGAGTGGAAAAATAAATAACCACTTTCACTTGATGAACTTTTGTCTAAATCTACATTTAGAATTTTTACCTTTTGAAATATTTATTGTATCTTTTTAATTCTATAATTCTTCAATCTAACCTAAGATTTCTAAAAGAACCTTGCGTTTTCACCCCAATTTTATTTGTAACACATTTGATGTTTCAAATGAGAAGTTACTAACTCATGTCAGAGTTTATATATCTGTTTCTCTATTTTTCTATCTCCTTTCATCTCTCCCTCTTTATATGTGTATCTCTCTTTCACACCACCTCTATCTTTCTTAAGTTATATCTATCTTCTTAAAATGTTAGTAAAGTAGTAATTAGAGCTTAAATTTAAATTATTTTAAAAAATTATAATTTTGATATTTTAAATTTTGACAACATGATTTATGATTTTATTAGAAGCTATTCATTTTGGCCAATATTGTAAAGTTGTAAAGTTGTAAGATAGACCCATACTCATGAATTACTCAAAAAATTCATGATCGAAGCAAGGAATTGACTATATCCTTGACATCATCTAGATAATTTGAGCCATCTTCTCTTAGTGTCTTGGCATATATTTATGCTTTTGGGTGTCTTATATTTAAGTGGTGAAGAGAGTTATTTATTCAAAATAAAGGGCAAGTTAGTAACCATAGCATATTATATGGTATGTATGGTATGAACTATAGAGAATAAAGATGATAGAATAAAAATAATGAAAAGTTGTTCACAATTATTTATCATATCATATGAAAATTCTATGAGATCATTTGATAACATTCTAACTAATATATAGTTTTATTTTAAAATATAAACATCAGAAAATCATATATATTGATATAAAATGATGATAACTAATAATAATGTATGTCAAAATCCTAAAGTGTATCTATTAGAAGGATGTTTTTAAATTCATATTAAAAATATTAAACAATCTTATTAACAATAGTTTAAAAATAAAATTACTCAAATTTCTAATTCCATATTTGAAATTATTTTATTAATTTTTAAAAATATTCTAAATCAATTTATATTTTATAATTAATATTATGAAGTTATATATCTTAATATTATAAATTAGAATACCATATTATATATATTTAAAGTTAAAACTTTAGGTTTACTAATTAAACTTGAAATATACAGTTTTTTGAACATTGAATTTTAGACTTGTCAACAACAATATATTATTTATAATTTTACAATTAATTTTTTTATTTTTAATAATTATCAATTACTTAAAAGTTTTTAAAACAATTAAAATTAATTATTGCTAAATATAAATTATTCCAACTAAATATTATTAACATTATGAATAGTTTTATTTAAAAAAATTAAAAATAAAATAAGTTTAATTATTTTAAATAATATTACTCAAAATAAATATAAATTACTTTTACTAAGTATACATTATAATTTATAGATAATTTTATTTTAAAAATTAAAATTGAAGAAAAAAAAAACTTAAAAAGTTCCTAATTTATTTTAAATATCTGAAAAAAGTTAAAATAATTCTCGTAACAACATTACAAGCCCTCTTTAGAGCATTATAATCCCAATGCTTATTTTTACCTAGCACGTGCAAGATAGAAAACTTGGAGGACAAATAATATACGGTGCAGTCAAGTCAACCAAAACGGGAATTGGAAACACGACAAGGATGAACTCGAAAACGAGAACGGAGGTTTACTAAAGATGTGGGTTATTCCCTGGTTGTCATTTTGACATTGGGTTTATCTTATTATAGATGTGAATATATGAAAATGTGAATTTAAAGGGTTTCGGTTCTAGTTCATCCGGTCGTGGATCACAACTTAAGGCGTGGGTATGCTCCCCATGGTCTTGAGTTTGAGTCCCCGACTGTGTTAACTCTGTGTGTGTTGCTACCTTGTGAGCGGGTCATACACATCGAGGGATTAGTCTCGCTTCGGCAAGAAAAAAATGTGAATTTAAATAAGGAAATAATGTAATGTAAGATCCAAACTCATAATTCACACCATCACGAAATGAAATCTAAAATCTATGCATAAATCAAATGACAAGCAATAATATCAATATAAAGGTCATAGGAGACTCCATTGTATATTTGATACTTGCTTGAATGGTTGATGTAGTTTTTCTCTCGAAATTTGTAGCAAAATTTTAATATTATCATGGTAGTATGAAGGCTTGATGTTTGATAATTCATGCTTGATAGATGATAACTTGCTTGGTTGATGCTGTTGAGATACATGTGTCTCAACCTTGCAATTTTTGGTAAATTGTTTCAAATGTAGTTGGGAGGTTTCCCATGTGTCGATGCCTTGAAAAAAGGTATAAGAGTTGTTAAAAGATGCCTTGTCCATAGTATAATATAGGAGGGCCATTTTTAGAGATTATATGACACATTTCATGTTGGTTATGAGGGTCAAAAATAGGGGATAAGAGTTTGGACATGCGTAACTACTTTTAACCTGGTTTTCTTATCTTGGAAAAATAAATGTCAAGGGTGGGCAACACATGTCATGGAGGTTTTGCCCATGGTATTGTAAAACCACAAATGGTTTCCAGGTTATAAAATTCTTATATAATGAGGGCTTGGAGAGGAGTTTGTATCATGGAGTTTTGGTTTGCAAGGTTGGGTGCTAGAAGGATGCTAATGAAGTCTCTCTAAGCTTGAGTTGAGGTGATGCTCTTGTAAGAACTTGCATTGCAAGTGTATTGTAATCTCTTGTTGATTTGTTAATATACTATGCAGGTTTTAGAGTGTAGGGTTTTTCACCCATATGGGTTTTCCCCATGATAATCGTTGTGTTATGTGTTTCTTGTTTTACTTCTACTCTATTTGCTTCTTGTGATCTCTGTGATAGTTAAGTTGAAATTTGCAAAATCATCCTCTCAAGATTAGCATAGGAAGCATTTCCGCACACCTTTGCTTCCTTACAAGTGGTATCAGAGCCTGACCAGTTTTGGTTCTATTTGTTGGGTACATGGTTTTTTGAGTTAATCAAGGTTTGAGTGGGAGCTTGTGCAGAGTATTTCATTTCTGTATTGCAGGATCATAAAGATGGCAAGTATATAAGGGAGGATTGATGTAGAGAAGTTTTTTCACACAAACTTTGAAATGTGGAAGCTGAAGATGGAAGATCTGTTGATTGATCGAGATCTATGGGATGTAGTCGATGAGAATAAGTCGAGACCTGCAGATCTGACTTTAGCTACACAATATGATGTAATGGATAGAAAAGCTAAAGGTCTCATAAGATTGTGCCTTTCAGACTCAATTTTAATTAATGTCCATGAAGAATCTACTACAAAGAAGCTCTGGAAGAAGCTAAGTGAGATCTACCAAGCAAAATCACTTGTGAATAAAATTTTCTTGAGGAAGAAGTTGCATTCCTTGAGAATGGAAGAAGGTGGACGAATTTCTGAGTATCTGGAAATTTTTAATATGTTGGTGACTCAGTTGACCTCAGTTGGGGTACCAATGGATGAAGAAGAAAGGTGCCAAATCCTGCTATGTTCGTTGCCAGACTCATGGGACAGCCTTGTGATGGCCATAGGGAGCACTATAGTCGTCTTGAAGATGGAGGATGTTGTTGGTTCTCTACTTTCTGAGGAGATGAGAAGGAAGGTTTCTCTGAATGCCAAAGAGGCTCTGAGTGCTTGAGGAAGACCAAAAGAAAGAGGCAAGAATGAAAAGTAGAATGGCCGTTCTAAGTCCAAGAATAAGGGGAGATCAAAATCTCCTGGTCAGTCCAAGGTAATTTGCTGGAATTGTGGAAAGCCTAGACATTTCCGAAAGGACTATAAAGAAGAAAAGAAGAAAAAGAAGAAGAAGCAAGATTTTGATTCTGAGTCCAAGAAGGAAGATGGAGATGCTTTTATTGCAGCCTTGGCCACTCATGCAGGTGACAAAGCATGGTTGATAGACTCAGGTGCATCTTTCCACATGACTCCTATTAGAAATTGGTTTAGTAAGTATGAAAAGTTTGATGGTGGTAAGTTGTATTTAGGTGATAACTCCTTTCTTGATATTGTTGGTCGTGGAAGTGTTCATGTTAAATTTTTTGATGGTAGAATTAGAAGATTTGATGGTGTCTTGCATATCCTGGGACTAGCAAGAAATTTGTTATCTGTTAGCAAACTAATAGATGTGGGTGTGCATGTACAGTTTTCTGAAGCAGGTGTGAAAATGGTGATAGGTGCTATAGTAATAGCAAGAGGAAGTAGAATGGGCACATTGTACCAGCTTGATGCATGCACAGTTGAGTGCAATAACACTTTTGATAAGACTACGATAAAGACTATGTTGGAAAAGGAGAGGGTTTCTCTTTCAGTAGATGGTCATGGTTTTTGGGTACCCAAGGGTGCTCTATCTACCGAATCAAAGTTTCCTGCAGAGAAGATAATGTTGTGGCACCTAAGACTCGGCCACATAGGTGAGAAGGGTCTACGAACTTTGAAAAATAAGAACCTTGTTAATGGGTTAAATGATTGCAATCTTGAATTTGATTTTTGTGAGCATTGTATTTATGGAAAACAAAACCGTATTCAGTTTTACTCTTTTTCTTATAAGTCTTCAAGTGTTTTGGATCTAATCCATTCGGATGTATTTGGTCCAGTTGATGTTTCTTCTATTGGTAAATCAGTTTATTATGTTTCTTTCATTGATGATTTCAGTAGAAGAACATGGGTTTATTTTCTTAAGAGTAAAGCTGAAGTTTTTAGTCATTTCAAAGAATTTAAAGCAATGGTTGAGTTGCAGACTGGAAAGAAAATAAAATGTTTAAGGACAGATGATGGTGGTGAATATTGCTCCAATGATTTTGATACATTTTGTAAAGATTGTGGTATTAAGAGACAGAAGACAACTTCGTATTCTCCACAACAGAATGGAGTTGCAGAAAGAATGAACAGGACCTTGATGGAGAAGGCTAGGAGTATGCTAAGTGGTGCTGGTCTAGACCAAAAGTTCTGGGCTGAAGCTGTAGCCACTACCTGCTACCTGATAAATAGGTCTCCTACATCAGCTCTTGTTGATAAAATGCCAATGGAAGCATGGTCGGGCCACAAGCCTTCACTTAGTCATCTGAGAGTTTTTGGTTGTGAGGCATATGCTCATGTGCCAAAGGAGAAGTGGACAAAATTGGATAACAAAGCTGTTAAATGTATATTCATTGGATACAGTTATAGTGTGAAAGGATACAAGCTTTGGAATCTTGTTGCACAAAAGGTATTTTATTCCAGAAGTGTTATTTTTAGAGAAACTAAGTCTTCTTCTGTTACAGTGCAGCTAGAACAAAAGGAAGAAAAGAAAGATGTGATTCAACTACCTGCTACACCTGAAAAAGTTGAATCGAGGCCCTTAGAAAGATAGGAACTTGATGAGAGCTCTACGAGTTCTGAATCATCAGAGGAAGAAGAAGAACCTGAACCTGAACTTGTTCGAAGGTCTACTAGACAAAGAAAACCACCTGAAAGGTATGGGTATTCTCTTGATGATTGGAGATGCATATTTGCTTTGAATGCTAATATTGATGAATCGAAATCTGTAGAAGAGGCTCTTGGTATGAATGATTCAGAGTCTTGGAAAATTGCCATGGATGAAGAGATGGTAGCTCTTAAGAAGAATGACACATGGGACCTTGTACCATTGCCTAAAGGATGAAAGTCTATTGGTTGCAAATGGGTGTTCAAAAGGAAGATAGGTTCAGATGGAAGAATTGGGAAGTACAAAGCACGTTTGGTTACAAAAGGTTACTCCTAGGTTGAGGGAGTAGATTATGGTGAGATTTTTTCTCCTGTAGCCAAAATGACATCCATTCGTTTCTTGCTTTCTATTGCAGCAGCTTATGATCTAGAGGTCGAACAAATGGATGTAAAAATTGCTTTCCTTCATGGAGATTTGGAGGAAGAAATTTATATGACACAGCCAGAGCACTATGTGGTAAAAGGTAAAAGTAATTTGGTCTGTAAGTTGAAGAAACCCTTGTATGGTTTAAAACAAAGTCTTAGGATGTGGTACCAGAAGTTTGATACATATGTATTGAGTTTGGGGTTTGTGCGGTCTAAATCTGATCACTGTATATATTTCAAATCTGATGGTGATCATTTCCTGGTTATTGCCTTGTATGTTGATGACATGTTGTTTATTGGGAAAGGAAAAGGTTTGATTGTAGAATTAAAATCTCAACTCTCGAAAAAATTTGATATGAAAGATCTTGGTGCGGTAAGAAACATTCTGGGAATGGAGATTGTAAGAGATAGACAAAACAAAAAGCTTTCGCTAGGCTAGAGTAAGTATGTTGGTACTATTCTGAGAAGATTTAATATGCAAGATTCTAGACCATTGAGTGTTCCTGTTACAATGAGAACAAAGCTTTCTAGTTCACAGTGTCCTACATCCCCATTGGAGATGGAAGAGATGAGTCAAGTACCATACCAAAGTGCTGTTGGAAGTTTAATGTATGATATGGTTTGTACAAGACTAGATATTGCCCAAGCAGTGGGAGTTCTTTCCCGTTACATGTCTAATCCAGGAAGAGCACATTGGGATGCAGTAAAAAGAGTTTTTAGATACTTGTGAGGTACCGCAGAGTACTCTATATGTTTTCATGGAACAGGAAATGAACATTCCTTGGATATTAGAGGCTTTGTGGATTTAGACTGGGCTGGTGATGTTGATAGAAGAAGATCCACCAGTGCATATGTGTTTACATTATTTGGTGGTGCAACTAGTTGGATGAGCAAGCAACAGGCTGTGGTCACTTTGTCCACTATAGAGGTAGAGTATATGGTAGCTACTCATGCCTGCAAAGAAGCCATTTGGCTTAAGAGATTATGTTTAGATATAGAGTTTAAACAGGGTGCAGTGACAATTTATAGTGGCAGTCAGAGTGCAATCTGCCTAGTGAAGAACCCGACTTTTCATGCCAGGACCAAACACATTGATGTACAATATCATTTTGTGAGAGATATGGTTGAGGATGGCAGGGTGAAGCTGGAGAAGGTAGAAACTTTGGTGAATGTTGTTGATTCATTAACTAAGCCTGTGAGCATAGAGAAGTTCAGATGGTGTTCAAAGTCTATAGGCCTCTTGGCCCCTGACTATTGAGTCCATGGTAATATAGATCCCCTGACTCTTGCAAGGTATTCGACAAGTGGGAGAAAGTTGAGATACATGTGTCTCAACCTTGCAATTTTTGGTAAATTGTTTCAAATGTAGTTGGGAGGTTTCCCATGTGTCGGTGCCTTGAAAAAAGGTATAAGAGTTGTTAAAAGATGCCTTGTCCATAATATAATATAGGAGGGCCATTTTTAGAGATTATATGACACATTTCATGTTGGTTATGAGGGTCGAAAATAGGGGATAATATTTTGGACGTGAGTAACTACTTTTAACCTAGTTTTCTTATCTTGGAAAAACAGATGTCAAGGGTGGACAACACATGTCATGGAGGTTTTGCCTAGGGTATTGTAAAACCACAAATGGTTTCTAGGTTATAAAATTCTTATATAATGAGGGCTTGGAGAGGAGTTTGTATCATGGAGTTTTGGTTTGCAAGGTTGGGTGCTAGAAGGATGCTAATGAAGTCTCTTTGAGCTTGAGTTGAGGTGATGCTCTTGTAAGAACTTGCATTGCAAGTGTATTGTAATCTCTTGTTGATTTGTTAATATACTATGCAGGTTTTAGAGTGTGGGGTTTTTCACCCGTATGGGTTTTCCCCATGATAATCGCTATGTTATGTGTTTCTTGTTTTACTTCTACTCTATTTGCTTCTTGTGATCTCTGTGATAGTTAAGTTGAAATTTGCAAAATCGTCCTCTCAAGATTAGCGTAGGAAGTGTTTCTGCACACCTTTGCTTCCTTATAGATGCTTGATAATGAAAATGATGTTGACTAGCTCAAGGATATGATCATAATGTATGCTCAAAGATTTTTATAATGAAATTTCTCTTTTAATAATTCCAGCTAGAGAGAAATAAATGAGTAAAGGTCTTATTTATATGACTCACATAGTATTTCAATAATGGTGGAGATTAATTGGAAAGAATAATGGATGAGAAAAATTGAGAGGGGTAAGATCTATAATGAACACATCAATTGATGTGGTGGAATGATAAGGAAGCGTGTAAATGCATAAAGCAAATAAATAAAATATTGATTTTATTTATTTGAGGTGGGAAAATGAAAAAGATTAGTTGAATTTATTTGATTTGGAGAGGAGGTTTTAGCTAATTAAATAATTAAAAACATTACATTGATATGGATAGAAGAATTGATGAGAAGGTGATGACATGACAAGATGAAATGCTTTAGCTATTTTTGGATGTCTATGCTTTGCCTTCTTTAAGACTATTTTTTTTATGACATCATTTCCAAAAAAATGATACTAGTGATAGGATGGAGGGATGGATGGATGCCCCCTTGAGATATTGGGTACAAAGTAAATTCGGATCAAACTCTTAAAAAAAATGTGATTGTTGGAAACTTGTATTGTCATTGATGTCAACCTAATTGGTGTTGTCATTGATGTTGTCCAGTTGTGCATATGTTGTAGATGGTTTGGAAATGAATTGTTCAGATGTTGTTATGTTGTCTGATGGTGATATTGAGTTAGTATGAGGTGTTTCTAGAAGGCTAATGGAGTGGAAGTCTCAATATGTAGGAAACAATATTTAAATGTCTATATGAAAGAATGCTCTACATTCCTTCGATTCTTGATGTTGTTGTCTTGTGGTTTTAGATATAATGCCTGCATTCTATGGATGTTGCACTATCATGTTTTTAGGTCCTTCATTGCTTAGATGAGGTAGTTGGTTGTGCTAGTTTGTTGATAGCGAGGTTGTCTATCAAGACTGGTTTGGAGAATGCTCTGCATTTCTCTATTGTGTTGATTCAAGTGTTGTGGCTTGGTGGAAATATTCATATGGTTTGTGAAGTGTTCGAATTTAGATTTATAGACTTGGTTTGATTGGCAAGTGATGTTATCTTGTTCTATGTTCTAAGCTATTAGTTGTGTTGATCTCTTGTTGAGTCAAGTGGTGTATCTTATTTCGATCATATCCAAATATGCATTGGATGTTGAGTTAGAATGTTGATATGGGTCTTATCATGGCATGTGTAGATCCATAGTGAGTATTTTGCATTGAATAATGTTTTTGGGCCAACTAATTAATGTGTTTGATTGTTGTTCTAAACGTTATGTTTGATGTCGACTTTGGTGGGTGTTCTAGCATGTGTGATTAGTTGGAATCAACTTTGAAAGATATGTTGTCATGTATTTAGGTCCTCTTTATCTCCTAGAGTGGACCACATTATGTATTTTTGGTCTTGGTGGCAGACCTTTTGTAATTCATGTATATTTTATTTATGGCTAACCTAGTTGAGGGTTTCAATGTATAACCTTATATAAATGGAAGTGAAAATGTGTAAGTTGATAGCATGGATTAATGTGAATTGGATGTGAATGATATGCAAGAAAAAGAAGTGCATATTTCAGTTTGTGACAAGCCTTGATAATCATATCTTTAGTGTGACAGTCAGTTGAGATAGTGAATGAATTCAAAGATGGTTATCATGATTTTGTTCACTTGACACAGAGGTTCAAGGATAGTTTCATAATCCAAATATATTATTCATTACAATTCATTTTTCCCTGTACTTTCTAGAAGATAGTGTGTCCTATGGTAGGCTATGCAGTCTTTGTATCTTGCCTATAGATTGTGCATCTCAGTATTGCAAGTCACTTGTATCTTATTGTAAGGTTGGGTTCCTTACTTTTACAAGTCTAATTGGGTGTAATGTGCTCCTTGCCCTTAAGCCTAAAACATTGCAACTATTTATCCATATTGTGAGTGTGATTCTCACCATGGTTTTTCCCTTCTTGGGTTTTCCATGTAAATCTAGTGTTCTTGTGTGGCTTGTGCTTTGTGCTTTCATGTTTCATATTTTCAATGATAAGTTGATTATGGTTTGAATTTTAAAGAATAATGAGTAAGTTGTTTTGAGGTCTAGATTGATTCACCCCCCCTCTCATTCCCATGGTGTGTTCAATAGTGATGTGTGTGCTAGAGATGTTCAAATGCAACTAGAGAAAGCTATATGTAAATTATCTCAGTGATTAAATATATGGCAAAGCATATAAATAAATAATGGAGTGGATGAAAGATATGAAAGATGAAAATGATGTGATAATGGAAGGATATGCAAAAATGTATGAAATATGGATGGATCAATACCTTCAATTTTTGTTATGACTTGTATCATCATCATGAATTTAATGAAGCAAAAAATACACAAGAAACAATGACCATGATCAAAGGTAAAAGATAAAGATGACAAATATACTGATAGAATGACGACCTTTTGTCATTCCTCACTCTCCACTACAATATAAATATCAAGTCTTCCACAAGCTTCCTCTGAATAGGTAAAAATAAAAGATTAGTAATATATACACAAAAGCAAAGATCACATCCCATTACTCACTTTCCACCATGATATTAAGATCTAGGATTTTATGAACTTTTTCAAAATAGGTGAAAGTAAAAGCTCAACAAGGTAAAAAGATCAAGATCAAAATCAAAGAGAAAAGATCAAGGATTAACCTAAAGAGTTCAAAGATAAAAGATTAATATTAAAATATCCAGGACCAATGATTAAGTTATAAATATCAAGGATTAAGATAAAAAATAGAAAGGATCACGATAAAGTACTAAAGATCAAAGATCAAGATAAAAAGACCAAGGATCAAGATAAAAGATCAAATATCAAAGATTAATCTTATGATAAAATGACAAAATGATATAAATATAGTAGATCAAAGGGTAAATCAACAAGAAAAACACAAAATGCTAAACAAGTTAATAGCCAACATATCTCTTTCCAAAAAGAATAAGTGCAATGTAGATATATGGTGCCTAAAATATGAAATATACACATGTTAAGGTGAAAATAACTATATAAGGCTTGATATAAGAAGGATACATCTTTTCAAGGCCATGAGAAGCTAGATAAACAATTATAGATATGTGATATATTAGACGAGCAAGATATGAAAGTAGACAACTTAGTTTGACAATAATCTTCCACTTATGATTTTTGTTAGAGATCAATGTCTTAGGTTACTGTATAATCTAATTTTGATCTTGTTTTGGGTTAGCATTTAGGTTTGTAACATTTTTTTTATCAAGATAATGCCATAGATCCACACCCATGACTAGGTCAAGGAGATTCCTCCAATTAGGTATGAGGTATGGTGGGATAGAATAGATAAAAAAAGACTTGTTATGGTTTGGATGCTAATTTAAGTTGTGTTTTGATATGTATTGCTTGGATAGGTATGATTGTACCATGAGATGGATTAGGAGCATGATGGGGGTTATGATGGAAGTTGTTTTATTTTGATAGAAATGGGGGGAGACTTGTTAGTCTTATGTGAATATTGCCAGTGTTGTCATTGATGTCAAATTTAGTTATTTGGTTTGGACCGAATGGTGCATGTTGTTGGAGTTGTAGTTTTGGTATTGCTAGAAGATAGGTATGAAGAAGCAAGGCATAGATGATCTACTAGAGTCATTTCTAGAAGATCTTCATCTCCATAATCCTGAGTTATTCTTATTTTGGTTTATATTCTATCTTAGTATTAGGTGTGTGTTCCAGAATTAGTTATGCCAGTTATATCAGTTATATCTATCACATTTTGTGGTTCAAGATCTGTGGTATGTCTGGTATCTATATTTTATAGTTTGGAGTTATCATTCTTAGAGTTTTGTGCTCAAGTTTCCATATTTATGGGTTCAGTTGACTCCTATTATATTCTGGTAATTATGGTGTATGCATTGATGAAAGAATTGTGTAAAGGAAGTGTGTAGAGATCTTGCAGAGGCAGACTTGGTTATCATGTTTTGGGTTAAGGATTTATTAGATAATGTGTTGTTTCAAGCAGCACATTACTTGTGCTTGGCCAACATATTATCCCTATGTGTAAGATTTTTGGTAAATATGTATAGAGGTATGAATGATATGTGAAGGTGTGTGCAAAATGTGAGTGAATGATGAGAAGTAGTAGATAAAATGGCATAGTGTGCGATTTTTGGAAGGTGAAGTAGTTGGAGAAGAGTCAGTGTGCAGACAACAGTGTAGTAATCCTTTATCAGATCTAGTACAATTGATTGGTTTGATAGAGCAGTGTAGTAATCCTTCACCGGATTTGCTGCAGGTATTTGTAAATAGTGGTATAGAGATCTTTTACTAAATTCATTGTAAGCTTTTGTGAGTTGTGATCTAAGCTTAACTTACAAATAATCTCATGTATTTGGAGATGCAACTTTCCTCAGTTCATTTATATCTATTGTAGTAAGCATTTTGGCAGTGAGTCATTTTTGTAGTTTTTTAGTGAGCCACCCCATTTTGTAAACACCATATATATAGTTATATTATCTTGAGAAATAACACTCTCTATGGTTTTCCCCATTTGGATTTTCCACATATAGATTCTGATGTTCCTTTTGTAGTTGTGTTTCTTGTTTAGTATGCATTTTTTATTTCATGTTGATGAGCTTAATTGATAATATTGATATATCAAGAAAGGTTAAGAAGTTGCAAAAAAATTTAGAATCTTTGGGAATACTAATTCACCCCTCTCCTAGTATTTTGGTCCTTTCAACCAATCCAACAAGACTTTGATCTTGACTTGTGATAGGATCATGATGTGGAGTGGGGATATATTTGTTGGCAATATGCTAGATTTGGTTAAGTGTTGTCATTGATGTCAACATTGTATCTTGGTAAGAGACTATCTCGGTTGGATCTATGCCGGTTAGTCTTGGTGATCTTTTTGGTTTTGGCTGTGATTCTGATCCGATATGATGAGACCTCTGGAATCGGTTTTGGATGCTTATTGTGATGGTTATATGCTTTCTATATTCTAGTGGCTTCATGGTTTGGTTATTGATTTTGGTATTTCCAATTACCAGCTCGTTCTTGGCTTCTGGCATTCTCGGTTAGCTTTACCGGTATGTTGTTTTGGTGACTTGGTTAGTGGATTTTGGGTCTAGCTTATGGAATCCATTTATTTCATGTTGTTGGTGCTTCTTGATCATATCCTGAGCATTTGGCAACTTTTCTTTGGATGGTGTGATATTATGGTGGTCCTATTTGGATCCGGTTAAACTTTCACTAAGGGTTTCTATTAGCAAGTGAAGCATGTTGGATTTTGGTCTTAGCAGAATCCCCAATAGATATAATTGTTTGCTTACTTGATTTAGGTCCATGCTATGTAGTGTAAATCATTATATTGGTTTGAAGGTATCATGTGATGTAATTTTTGTAATTATGGGTTTATGAGTTTAGGGTTTAGTTGACCTTGTCAATAAGGTTGATGATCTATATTTATAGGTGACTTGCTCATGTAATTTGCATATCGATGGTTGGTGAAGTCTGCATTATCAGAGAATGATTAAGTGTCAATAAAGTTATATCATTCAAGTGAAGGTTGGAAAGGTTTTGTATTGTAGAGTAGACATCACTGCTTAACTTGAATTGTATCAGGCATTAGTAGATGCTACTTTCACAATTCATTTCTTTTCGGATTGTAGTCTGATGATTTTGTAAGTTAGTTAGACTTCCCTTTGTGATGAGAAGTGTGCTCTAGGCTGTTGGCCTTTTTGTATGTGTAAACCCCATTGTAATTATTCATAATACTAGTGCTGAGTATTCATCTAATTGTGGGTATGGTTTCCCACCGTGGTTTTTCCCTTTCTAGATTTTCCATGTCAAATATTGGTGTTATGTGTGTTGTGCTTTCATGTTATATTCTTCATTGGGTTGTGCTTTGGTTTAAGGTTTATAATTAAATTGATTGTTGTTATTGTTAGTAAACTGATTCACCCCCACCCCTCTTGGTTTACTGTCACTATCAGTGCATTCCAACAATTGGTATCAGAGCAAAGTATTCTCTACAGAAGTTTAACTTCTTAAGGAGATATGATGGCAACTGCATCTAGTTTTGCATTCAATCCTTACTAGAAGGAGAGTCCCAAATTTGATGGCACAAATTACAAGATATGGAAGGAGTGAATGAAGATTCATCTTAGATGTCTTGGAGCTAAAGTTTGGGAGATAGTGGAGAAAGGGTATATACCTCATGATCCTAATTTTGGAACATCGACGCCTGCTGATGAACAAAAGAGAGCTGAAAATGATGTAAGAGAAAAAGAATAATTGTTAAGTGCCCTATCTGATGAAAAGCTATTGAATGTCATAGAGTTGGAGAATGCTAAGTTGATTTGGACAAAGTTTGAAACTCTTTATTAAGGTGACCAGGCTATGAAGATTGCTAAACTGGAAGGTTTTCGGGTAAGATATGAAACTCTAATGATGGAAGAAGATGAGAAGATAAGTTCTTTTATGGATAGAGTCAATGAGATTGTCATGGGTATCAAATGTTGTGGTAGATCTGTTAGTGAGGATGAAATAGTGTCAAAAGTTCTAAGAGTTCTACCCTCGGCTTACAAGATGAAGGCTACTACTATCAATGAACTTCAGACAATATCAAGTACCCCTGTGACCAGAGATACACTACTTGGGAAATTGACTACTTTTTAACTTGAAGAACATGGAGATCAGAGTGTTGCTAAAACTGAGACCGCATTTAGAGCATCTGCATTTGGTAAATAGAAGATAGATTGGACAAAGATGTATGCTAAGGATGTGGAGGAAATTGAGAAAGAATAAAGAGAGCTTGAAGAGTTGGAAGCCTTGATTGCTAGAAGAATTCCTAAAGGACCAGCTGGAAGTAAGTATGAAGGAAAAGTCCCTTTTAAATGTTTTTCATGCAATAAGATTGGTAAATTTGAATCCAGATGTCCTAAAAGAGTTGCTAGGAATTATGAAAGATTTATGAGGAATTATAAGCCTAATCCTGAATATCAAAGAACACCTAGATTCAGAAGAAATAAGGATAGATCATGTTATTATGATGGTGATGATGATGATGAATGTATGAGTGGATCCGGTAATGGTGCTTCATCCGACAAAGATTGGGTCTTTATTGCTATCAAGGATGATTCTTTGAATTCTGTCATTGAACCAATACATATTGAGGAAAAGGCCTTGGTTGCTAAAATTGAAGAAAATGATGAATAGTTTATAGATAGTGGATTCTCACATCACATGACTGGTGACAAAAGAAAGTTCTTATCATTGCAAGAATTTGATGGTGGATTGGTCAGATTTGGAGACAACAAGGCATGTAGGATCAAAGGCAAAGGAGCAATATTATTGGATGGTAAGACTAATACTGATAATGTTTATTATGTTGAAGGCTTAAAGCATAATATTTTAAGTGTAGGTCAAATGGTGGATAGAGGATTTCATTTGCAATTCAAGGATGGAAAATGTAAGATCACTAATAAATCTGGATTGGAGATTGCTTCCAGAACTCAGACTAATGGTAATATCTTTCATTTGAACTTTGGTGAGAAGGCTTGCTTGATTTCTCAGATTGATGAAAGTTGGTTATGGCATAAGAGGACATGTCAAGTTAATTTTGATTGCATAGTAAAGATTAATTCAATACCGGCTGCCAGATATTTGCCCAAAATTGTTAAACCTCATAATCTGGTATGTAGAGAATGCCAAATGGGTAAGCAAGTTAGAACTTCTTTCAGAAGTGTACATGATAAATTAATGAAATTCTTGATCTTATTCATACTAATTTGTGCAGACTGGCAAGGACTAAAATCTTTCAAGGTGGTAGATATTTTATGTTACTTATTGATGACTATTCTAGAATGATATGGGTAGCATTTTTTAAACAAAAAATTGAAGCTTTTAAGAAATTCAAAATCTTTAAGGCTATGGTTGAGATTGAGACTGTTGGGAAAAATGGTGTCTCAACCTTGCATTTATGTGAGGTTACTATTTATAGTAAGTTTTCATTTGAGTACGAAATGGTGTGAAACTCTCCCTGAAGCTTTTGGTTGGCTAGATAAGCATTCCGGTAAAGTTGCGTCGCAAGGTCACAACTAGTTTTGAAGATATTAAAGTTTTCATCTTGGAGGGGTGCAATAAAATGTTTAAACTTAATTTTGGGGACTTTAGAGGCTCCGAAATGCCCTGAAAAGTGGCTGTAACCGGCAAAGCTGGTTACGAGGTGATAGAGCACTTCGTGAGCTTTCTGGCGCTTCAAACGGTTCGTCAATCGGACACCCGGTTCTCAAGTTATGGCCTCCGGAAGTTTGTACTCCTGAAATAGGAAAAATAATTTGTATCGGATACATAAATGAGCTGTAAAAGGGAGCAACACGTGTTGATGTGTGCTTTAACATGTCATAGGGCATCTAGAAGGGAGATAAGGTCGGCTACACCTTATTGGGTGGTTTTAGCCCATGGTTTTGTAATACCGTTTGACGGTTTCTTGTATTGTATCTCCTATTTATGAGGTGTGTGAGATAGAGGTTGTGTGTAAGAGTCTCATGGCTATTGAGTTGCCTCTGAATCTCTGATTAGTGGTACTCCTGCGAAGAGCTTGCTCTGCAAGTATGTTGTAATCTATTTTTGATTGCTGAATAAAATATTGAGCTGCTTTTGGAGGGTGGGGTTTTTCTCCCGAAAGGGTTTTCCCCACGTAAATCATTGTGTTGTGGTATGAATGTTATTATATCTATTTCTATTTTCTGTAACTGTTGTAATGATCTGAAAAGTTTTGCATTACCCTCCTCTCAAGGTTAGTGTAGGAAGTTGTTTCTGCTACTTAACTTCCTTACAGAGACATGATTGAAGATAAAGTTCTTAAGATCAGATCATGGTGGTGAGTTTACATTCAGTGAGTTCAACAACTTTTGTGAAAGGAATGGTATTAGGAGGCAACTTTCTGCACCTAGAATCCCACAACAGAACGAATTGGTGGAAAGAAAGAATGGAACAATTTTTGATGCTGCAAGGACTATGATGACTAAAGCTAAGTTGCCTGATATCTATTAGAGAGAGGTTGTCATTACCACTATATACACTTTCAATAGAGTACACATTACAGGTGATACTAGTAAGACTTCTAATGAACTATGGTTTGGTCATACTCCTACTATCAGATATTTTAGAATTTTTGGAAGTAAATGTTACATTAGAAGAGAAGATGCATTAGGAAACTTTGATCCTAGAAGTGATGAAGGAATATTTTTGGGTTATTCTACTAAGAGAAAAGCATATAGATGTTATAACAAAAGATTGAATAGGATATTGGAAAGCATAAATGTTAATGTGGATGAGAATGGCAGTAATCAAATCAGAGCATATGATTATGGACCGGAAGATGAATTTATTAGACTTGAACAAGTAATGCAAGAACTAGTTTAGAACAGTGAACCTATGAAACTGGTAGCATCAGAAAACTCAACAGTGACAAAGGAACAATAAAATAAGTCAGCAAATCAAGAAAATTCAAAGACTCCTAGGTATGTAAAGCTAAATCATTCTGAAGATCAGATTATTGGAGATAAAAGGAAAGGTGTGATGACTAGGAGAAGGTTAGCTATTGAAGATGTATGTTTAATTTCTCAAATTAAACTGGAATCTTTTATTAAATCAAGTAAGCATGAAAATTGGTTAAAAGAAATGGAAGAGGAATTAGATCAAATTGAAAATAATAAGACATGGGAACTTGTACCTAGACCTAAAGACAAGAACATTATTGGAACTAAATGGGTTTTCAGGAACAAATTGAATAAGGAAGGTCAAGTGGTGAGGAACAAGTCTAGATTGATTTGCAAAGGTTATTCACAGGAAGAAGGAATTGATTATGGGGAAACTTATGTCCCGGTTGCTAGAATTGAAGCATTAAGACTTTTTCTTGCTTATGCTACACACAAGAACTACAAAGTATATCAGATGGATGTTAAATGTGCTTTTTCTAAATGGAGATCTTGAAGAGGAAGTTTGCATTGAACAAATTGATAGATTTTCTTTATTAGAAGACAAGGACATGGTTTGTAGATTGAAGAAAGCTTTATATGGACTAGATTAGGCCCCTAGAGCATGGTATGCTAGATTGGATAAGTATCTTTCAAAGCTTGTTTCAGTAAAGGTAATATTTATAGTAACTTATATTACAAGATTGAGCATGATGACATATTGATTATTGAAGTCTTTGTGGATGATATCATTTTTGGAGGAGAAGAAGGTCTATGAATGAAATTTTCTAATAATATAAAGAATGAATTTGAAAAATCTATGATTAGTTAGATGAATTTTTTCTTAGGTTTGCAAATTAATCAGACTGATAAAGGTATTTTTGTTTGTAAAACTAAGTATGTGAAGGAGTTACTTAAGAAATTTGGACCTGAGAATTCTAAACCTGTCAGTACTCCTATCATAACTAGTTGCAAATTATCAAAAGATGATGAATCACCTAAGGTGAACCCGAGTATATTCAAATCAATGATTGGTGGTTTGTTGTACCTAACTTAGACTAGACATGATATAATGAATGTTGTTTGTATTGCTTATAGAATTCAATAAAATCCTAGAGAAACTCATGATATTTTTGTTAAGAGGACATTCAGATATTTGGCAAGTACATCAGACTTTGGGTTATGGTATCCAAAGAATAACGACTTCACATTATGTGCATATATAGATTCTGATTAGGCAAGAGATGTGGATGACCGGAAGAGCACTACTGGTGGTACATTATTTCGTGGGAAGAAGTTGGTTTCATGTCTTAGTAAGAAATAATCATGCACTTTAGAAGTAGAATATGTTGCAACTGCTACCAACTATACTCAAATTTTATGGATGAAACATATGTTAAAGGATATAAGGGGAATCTATGATGAGCCTATTGTTATTCTCTATGATAAAATTGTTTCTATTGATATGCCAAAGAATCTGGTATTTCATTCCAAATCAAAATATATTTCTATAAGGTATAATTTCTTGAAGGAAAAGGTTGAAGCAAAGGAAGTCAGATTGGTTTATGTGCCTACTAAGGAACATATTGCAAATATTATAATGAAACCATTGCCTAAAGATACTTTTTAATATCTCAGAGATTAGTTGGGGGTTACCAACCCTCCATAAGTGACTTAGTGATGCAAAGATGCATCAATCTGATGAGCTTATCAGACATACTTTTATGATCCGGGTTGATGAAGATGGTGCTATTACTCAGGGGGAGTAGTCAACTATTTGATTCAGTACTCCTAGTTTAGTATCCATCCTTTTTAATTGATTTCAAAGGGGGAGAAGGTATTCATGTGAAAACTGTTAGATCTTTTGATGTTTTGGAGTTTGTTGCCATTCCTTGGCACTTGGATATTCTTCACATTCAATGTTTCCATCAATGCCAAAGGGGGAGATTGTTGGCAATATGATCGATTTGGTTAAGTATTTTCATTGATGTCAACACTGTATCCCGGTTGGATCTATCCTAGTTAGTCTTGGTGATCTATCTGGTTTTGGCTATGATTTTGATCTGGTATGATCAGACCTCTGGAATCGGTTTTGGATGCTTATTTTGATGGTTATATGCTTTCTATATTCTAGTGTCTTCATGGTTTAGTTATCTCTTTTGTTATTTCTAGTTATCGACTTGTTCTTGGCTTTACCTAGCTTCTGGCATTCCCGGTTAGCTTTATCGGTATGTTGCTTTGGTGACTTAGTCATGGATTTTGGGTCCGTCTTATGGAATTAGTTTCTTTCATGTTGCTGGTGCTTCTTGATCATATCACAAGTATTTGGCGACTTTTCTTTGGATGGTGTGCTATTATGGTGGTCCTATTTGGATGCGGTTAAACTTTCACTGAGGGTTTCTACCAGCAAGTGAAGCATGTTGGATTTTGATCTTAGTGGAATCCCCGATGGATATAATTGTTTGGTTACTTGATTAAGGTCCATGCTATGTAATGTAAATCATAATATTGGTCTAGTGGTATCATGTGATGTAATTTTTATAATTATGAGTTTATGGGTTTAGGGTTTAGACGATCTTATCAATAAGGTTGATGATATGTATTTATAGGTGACTTGCTCATGTAATTTACATATCGATGGTTGGTGAATTCTACATGATCAGAGAAGGATTAAGTGCAAATAAAGTCATATCATTTAGGTGAAGGTTGGAAAGGTTTTGTATTTTAGAGAAGACATCAGTGCTTAATCGGAACTATATCAGGCATTAGTAGATGCTACTTTAACAGTTCATTGTTTTTCGGATTGTGGTCTAATAATTTTGTAAGTCAGCGAGACTTCCCTTTGTGATGAGCAGTGCACTCTAGGTTGTTGGACTTTCTGCATTTGCAGACCCCATTGTAATTATTCATAATACTACTGCAGAGTATTCATCTGATTTTGGGTAGGGTTTGCCACTGTGGTTTTTCCCTTTCTGAGTTTTCCACATCAAATATTGGTGTTATGAGTGTTGTGCTTTCATGTTATATTCTTCATTGGGCTGTGCTCTAGTTTAAGGTTTATAATTGAATTGATTGTAGTTATTGTTGGTAAACTAATTCACCACCCCCCCTCTCAGTTTGCTATTGGTATCAGTGCATTCCAACAATATTTATTTTCTTGTGGATGGATATCATTGGATGGCATGGAAGAGACTATTTAATCTTGATTAAATATATTAGCTCTATATTTTGTTGGTATACAAGGGATAATTTGATCTTTATTTGGAAGAAGATCATTGGATTTTGTGGAAGGTATAACTTGTTCTAGACAATCTATGGTATAATCATAGGAAATTATATAATAATCAACATTCTTGGAGGATCTACCTTTGTTAGAGGAGTCTTCTTTCCATGTATAGAGAATGGATTCTTAAATATTTTTAGATTACTATTTTATTTGGTTGGAGTATCTTCAATAGTAATATAACCATTTTCTTTGAGGTTTTGGATAAGATGTTTTGATTTTATGCAATATAAAGTTTTATATCTTTTGATCCTATGATAGTCACAAAACTCATTTTATTTATATCATGGTGCTTTTACTAAATTGGTTTAGTATTTCTAGCTTCGAGGAATGCGATCATTTTAGGTTGAACATGTTTTGTTGTAAATTAGTTTCAATAGGTGAACCTAGATGAGTAAATTATCTTCTAGGGTTGTTTGTTCTAAAGGGGTTGTTAGACTTAGACCATGTGATATATTATATGTTGGATGATATGTTAGATAAGAATTGAATAAATTTAGAATCCACTATACCGGATATTGGACAATATTCTTGTTTTTATCCCAATGGTGTGGTTTACCATTAGATGTAAAAGGGCTATCCTTGTTGTCGTTATAAATATTCACAAGACATTTAGCAATGAAATCCTTTTCAATAGTGGCTCCTTTAACTCTATGATCTCATCAAATTTATTTGAACATTGAACTTGTAAGTGAGAATTCATTTCTTCATTTAAGTATTGAATAAATATGTCAACAATTTATTTTTTAGGAATGTGATAAGGGAACTTCCTTTCTAGATGTCTCCATTTTTGTAAGAATGAAGAAAATGTTTCTCCATTTCTTCATCTTGTGTCACACAAATGAGTCATAGAAACTTCATGTTCAGTGTTCTATGAAAAGTGTAAAAAAAAATTTATTTCCAACTCATGAAAGGACTTAATTCCATGCAATAAATGAGAAAACCACTCAATAGATTGATCTCCCGAGATTCTTTGAAAGGGAATATGAGATAAGTGTCATTATAAGCAACCTCCATGCAATCTAGATAAAAATATCTTACATGCTCAAAAGGATGACCTTTTCCTTTTCCTTTATCTATAAAAGGGATAAATGAACATCTCCTCAAATTCATAACTCTTGTTAGTGTGTCCTACTTTTATGTTTTTCATCTCTTGCTACAATCTTTTAATTTGGGATGTCAAGTCCCTCATAGGTATTAATAGAGGTGAGTTGAGGTTTGAAATGGTGATATGTGGTTGGATTTGTGGAATGGAAAAGAAAGGTTGACTTTGTGGAATAGACAAGAAGGGTTGGCTTTGAGGAATATGATTACATGGTAATAATATGTATGAGATGTCATAAGTTGAGTTTGATGGAAGATTGAATTTTGGGTCAAGCTCACTATATTTTGGGGTTATGTTTGTGGGGTGGATGAATATAGGATACATATGGTTGGCATAAGAATATATTGTGAAATTTTAGGTGTAAATTTATATGTGAGATGATCCTCCAAGTCGCAATAAGATTACCTTTGGAATTTAAATGTATTATGAGGTTGGGTTAAGGCATCATGTATGAAAATAAACTAAAAGTTTTTTATTGTTGATAGTGTGAAGGCTTGATTTTCTTGTTAGATTTGTATATTTTTGGAAGACAAATGATGAACCAAATATGCTAGGGAATATGCTATATGCTAGAGAACATGCTATATGCATTGAGGAATATGCCAAATAAAATGGGGAATATAGAAAATGTGTTGGGCTATGTAGTAGTTGCTTAAGGATTTTTGCCAAATTTGTTGGGAAACTTGCCGATTTCTTAGATATTTTTGCCAAATACATTGTGTAACTTTCCAATTGCTTGGGATTTTTTTTCTAAATGCACTCATTAATTTACAAATTGCTCAGATTTTGTGTTTTAGCAATGATTTTGAGTTTGGTAAGATATGTTGACTTAAAATATGTTCAAATTTAACCAATTTTAGTTCATAAGAAAAAAATGTAGAAAATACATAAATGTAGATCCAAAAATAAAAATTTGTTTGAATTTTGATTGTTTTCAAAGTTTTTAATGATTTTTCTCCTATTAAAATTTGATGTAAACATAAACAAGATATGAGAGAGAAATAGACTTCCTCTATGGTTCAATTTGGATATTTATGCCCTTTAGATTTCATTTAGGGAAGGAGATCTAAACACTCATGCACATACTTGACACACCAATAAGTCTACTCACATGGGATTATCAATCCTTGTAGTTACAAAGTACATTAAATAAAATATAGTCGAAATGTTAAATTAAAGGCTTTACTAGATCAACTATGAGTATCCTCTATATACCACAAGGGTATGTTGAAGCCTAAATCCATGGATGAATGAAAATGTAATGCCCCTCTAGGAATCATTCTTATGATAGATGCTAATGAATCTTATGTTTGTTTTTTACTTCCTTATTGATGAGTGAATTCCTCTTGATTGAGATACATTATGTTATTTTGATTTGGTGTATATTGGCTATGCACTTTATCTTTATGTATGACTAGATGTAATATTTTATTTATGTGTAC